>NC_135719.1:79502605-80111612 GCF_964656455.1 Halichoerus grypus
ATTCTTCATTGCTTTGTGTATTATATAAGTTTTGACAACCATTATTACAGCTTTTCTTTTCCTTTTTTTTTTTAAGATTTTATTTATTTGAGATAGAGACAGAGTGAGAGAGAGAGAGAACATGAGCGGGGTGAGGGGTAGAGGGAGAAGCAGACTCCCCAATGAGCAGGGAGGCCAACGCGGGGCTTGATCCCGGCACTCCGGGATCATGACCTGAGCCAAAGGCAGACGCTTAACCGACAGAGCCACCCAGACGCCCTATAGCATTTTTCTTAAAATAATAAATGTGCATTTATACTTCTACTGACTGATAGAATTTCGACATTTAAAAAAGTTCATAAGGAAAATTTCACTCCCAAGTTACATCTAGAATGCTCACTAATATTTGAAAGTGATTCAGATATTAACCATGAATCCAAATGACTTGCCTTGTTCTCATTACTGATGCTTCAACTGCTTGACAGTCACCCATTCCTTCACATGACCTTGATCACAGCCAAGTTGACAGATGCCAAGAATAATGTTGAAATAAGCATTTGGTTATTCAGCTTTCCAAAGGTCAAATGTGAGGTCCAAAGTGAATAACAGGTTTGGGCCAATTACCAAGGCTGACTGAAGCTTGGTGCATTCCTACCTAAAACTTGAAGGATGGGAAAAGGAGGCTGATTAGTTATTAAACACTTCTGTTTCTGGGGGTGGGAGTTTGGAGAGGGGAGGAGGGTGTGCAGGGGAACATTACCCAGCCTTGTGTAGGTGTCTTTAAAGAAAATTGTTTCAGGGGCGCCTGGGTGGCTCAGTTGGTTAAGCGACTGCCTTTGGCTCAGGTCATGATCCTGGAGTCCCGGGATCGAGTCCCACATCGGGCTCCCTGCTCGGCAGGGAGTCTGCTTCTCCCTCTGACCTTCCCCCCCTCATGCTTTCTCTCTCTCTAATAAATAAATAAATAAATAAATTTAAAAAAAAAAAAAAAGAAAATTGTTTCAACCTGGACCTAAGGAGCAGAGATGGAGTCCAGTATGGGGCTCCTGGGTGGCTTAGTCAGTTAAGCATCTGACTCTCGATTTCTGCTCAGGTCATGATCTCAGGGTCGTGAGATGGAGCCCCATGTCGGGCTCCGTGGTCCACGCTGGGCATGGAGACTGCTTAAGATTTTCTCTCTCCCTCTGCCCCCCAACCCATTCACCCATGCACACTCTCCCTAAAAAAAAGAAAAGAAAGAAAAGAAATGGAATCCAGTAAAGAAAGTAACCCAAGAACTGGGGCTAGAGCTCACTCACTTTCCTACAAGTGAGAACTGAGGTATATTAGGTAGGAGAATCTTTTACATGGCCCTGGTTTCCCAAAGTCTCCATACTCTGAAGTAAATGACCCATAGACACTATGAAGAAGGCCAACTGAGTCAATGTGAGGAGAAGCGTCCCGATCTCGAGGGGAGAATGTGAGAAGAGGAAATGCCCTTGAGATGAGGACCCTTCTCCACACATTGATTCATAGTGTCAGTGGCCTTCTTCATAGCATCCATGGCTCTAGGGGATAACCCCAGTGCTATGGCAGCAGAAAACATCCCGATAGCGGTAACATCCAGGGAGCCTTTCCTCTGAGAGAGCCTTGGCCCATTCTTACGCTCCTGCATGACTGAGCTTCCAAAAGTACTTTGAAGACTTCAGATTCTCTCTTTTAAAGGTCTCCACCTACCCCTATCCCACCATGGAAGGTAGAAAGAAGAGCAGGTACAACTCTTGCCAGGATGTTTCCCGGTGCAGGACTCCAAATCAGTCAGCCTGGGAGCATCCATGAAGCCACGGAAGCATGAGAAAGCATCACTAATGGGGCCTTGTAGGAAGCCCGTAGTTCCCAAGAGGGGAGGTAAAGAAAGATGTTTACGCATAAAGGAAATACACATTATGATGGAAAATCCTTATCTATATAAAGGTAAGCCACTACATAGGAGTATTAGATAGATTAAATGTGACGATATATTTAAAGCACTTAGTACAGTGGCTGGCCTGTAGGAAAAGTTCAAGAGGTGTTATCATTTATATTTATTGCTGTGGTGTCAAATGCTGGGTGACCAAACCTGTGATGGATGGAACAGGCCTGACTTCCGCGACAGAAAAACAAAGGATTTAAACAGAGGCCAAACTCCTCCTTAGCCTCCCTTTGCCAAAAGTAGTCCCTAGCCAAGAGCGGATAAAGTAAGGCTCAAGGTCAGACAAAAAGGACAATATGAATTATCTCTCTAGGTAAAGTAATTTGGAGTGGGGTGTGGTAGGGGACAATGCTTCAGTTGGAGTGAATAAAAGGGGGGTGCTAAATTGAGTATTTCTGTTAAGACTACTTAAAAGTTGTTTTTTTGTTTTCCCAACTCTACCTTCCATGAATCAAAATATATAAAAAGAAGGCAGAGGACTTAGGGCCACTAACTTCTGAGGGTGTCCTCCACGCCAGCTCCTCTCCAAAGGGTTGAAGTATCACAGCAATTAATGGCGAGAGAGCTCTAGTGACATTTCCAACTGCCCCTCCTGACACTGAAATCAGTCCTCAGGTGAGCTTACTGTGCCCTGGCCTCCAGCATGGACTCTCATGTTCTTCCCACTCCCAGATTCAGCTCCCTTTCCTACTTTGTCTTCCATCACTCAAAAGTGCCCCCTGTGCCCGTGGCTCCTGGTCCTTCCCTGCTTTCCAACGGACTGCTTGCAGTGGGAAAGCACCGTAGCTGTCACTTTCAATGGTCTTCACATAGAAACTTACTTGAGCTTACACATTTAAAGCATAAACCGACCTGGTGTAAATTAGTACAAACTCCTGCTCGGGCCGTGGCATTTAGCACAACACAGATCTACACGTCTGTAAAGCTTTAGGCTCTTTCGGCAGATATTCATAAAATTAAAATGTTACAAGAGATTGTGTCCACTGACCTCAGAGATCATCTAATCCAGCCTTCCCCATTTTGCAAATGAATAAAATAAAACCCAGAGTACTTAAACACCTTGTCCAAGATCACATGGCTAGTTTAAGTAAGTACTCAGCCTTCTTGAACCAGTCCAGTGATATTTCCAAACTGGCATTCTGATTAATTGTCTCAGATGGATCTCAGACATTTTCCAAGGTCAAATTCACTATCCATGGACTGGCAAATCTGCAAATGGGCAGATTCCCGGACTTGAGACAAAATCATGTTCATTCAAAATAGGGTTTAGTGTCCGTAATCCCGACATGTTTACATTTCTGCCTCTCACCCAGGGAGCACATCCCCTTCACCTGAATGTTCATATTGTGTCGGTGAAGATGGGGACAAAACAGCACCCAAGGACTTGGTTATGAACTAGTCAAGCATATCTTTAGGCCGTACCACGGGCTGTTGGAGACATGAATAAGGGCATGCAGCAACAACAAAGGTGTTCACTTTCCATCTGCTATTTGGGGCCAGGCTGAAAACATTTGGCAGACCTCCAGGTGGGCCTGAGACATCCCGAGACATTTTATCTTTGGTAAGGGTCACTATTCTTTACCTTCAGAGCTGATGCATCCAGGGCTGGGTTTTCGTGGTCAACTAGACACAGAGCGATGTGTCTCAGACTACTCAAAGTTAGTAATGGCAGAGGGGAGCTCATTAAAACACCTAAAGTCATGCCCAGCAAGCATGAGCCTTCTCTGAAGCCTCCTTCTTTCACTTAACTAATATTTTTAGAATAGCCATGTGCAAAGATGTTTTATGCGTTATCTTAAAATTTCACTTGCGGGTAATAACAGATCAAAGCTAATTTCCTGGTTTGGATGGCTGTGCCGTGCTGATGTAGGCAAGGGAACTTGTAATTAGGAGATACTCACTTTAGTATTAAGGGGTAATGGAGCATCATGTCTGTAACCTAGTCTCAAATAGTTCAGAAATGCTAATAATTGGGGAATCTGGTCAAAGCATACAGGGGAGCTCTGTGTACTCTTTCTGAAACTTACATATAAATTTGAAATTACTTCAAAGCAAAAATATTTTAAATTGTAAAATAAATACCCTGTAATGTATTTGAATTTTTCAATATACTCCATCATATCATTTTATTTTATGTAAAAATAGTATTTTAAATTACTTCCTCTTCCCCCAGAATAATTTCAGGAAAATTGGGAAAGAAGACATCTATCTTGTGTCTTTGTACACCACTCACATATTTGTATTCAGTCAAAGGTAGGAGTACACTGGTCTTAGTGGGGTTTTCCTTAAGTTGCTCTCTGTGGGTCTGAGTCTCTGACCAGTATTTCTCTTCAAGAACTGGGTGAGAAAGATAAGATAGTTATGGGGCAAGGGCAGTAGGAAGGTCCTTCGCGTGCTTAAAAAAGAGAGAGAAAGAGAAAACAGACATAAAGCATTTAGAACAGTGACTGGAACATAGAAACCCCTCAGTAAATATTAGCTATGATCATTTTTATCACTGTTGTTTTTGTCACCGCTGGGAGGTCCAAATGCTGCACACAGGCCCGTAGTAAGTCAAAGACCACAAAACGCATGTGAGGGGAGCCCCCTGCCTCAGCTCTGGTTAAGCTGAAGATTACATGCTGTTTCCTGAGAACAGATCCTATAGCCAGGAACAAGGGAGACAGTCCACCTGCTGAGGCAAGATCATGGTGGGACTGGGCTCCCTGAGAAGGCCCCGAAGAGCTACACAGTAAAGAGGAAATGGACCTGGCGGGAGACAGGGTCAGCCACTGGGAACAGAGTGAGGCTTTTTAGAAGGAGTATGGCAATGAATTCCTTGTAATAGAACTCTAAGGCTCAGAGTTCAGAAACCAGGATCCAAGATATGTCATGGCCATGGGTCTTCAGAGCCAAGCACCCCCTCTTGGACGAGAATCTCTCTTGGAGAGATTCCCTGTTGGAAGCTTCTTAACCAACTGAGCCACCCAGGCGCCCTGTTATGTGAGACCAACCCAGCTCCCCCAGGCTTGGTGGTTAACTTCATCGCCAAGATCCTGGATCCCAGCAAAGGGACGAAGAAGGATATTCAGAAGAGCGGGGCACGGTAGGCTTGTTTTCCTCCAGAGCTGCTCAAGAGCAGGATGCTGCCCTGAAGTCTCTTCACCCTTCTTGTTCGCTTTTGGGCTTTTCCAGCCTGAGCCCGCCTCTACCCAGTTTCTTAGACGTTCACTTGGTTTGCACTATTCTGTTCCTTTCTTCGCTCTCTGTCTCTCTCAGGGAAATCATTATATGTACTCAGGACATCACTGGGGAGCTAAACAGTCACAATGTCAGTCTCATTTTTGAATCAGCATTGCAGCAAGGTTGCACAGCGGGAGCGGGTCAAAGGCCAGGATGGCGGGGGTCCCTGTCAGGAGTAAGTGCTCCTTCCTGTCACCTGTCCTGGCTCCAGGGGGTCCACCACGGATGTGTCAAGCTGTTTGGCAGAAAGTTAGCTGAAAAGCTACGTGGAGCCCTGTCAGCAGCCACTTGCCTCCAGCAGCTAATGTTCTACCGTCATCGGGCTTGCCTCTGGGTGGATTCTATTCCAAGCCTTCTGCACCCCAGCTGGTCTCCACCTTGGCGCCTGCGGGCAGCAGCAGCTCCTCTCACACCCTGTCACGAGGAACTTATCAGAGCACGTCGCTTCCAGTTCTGTAGTCACCGCTGGACCTCGTACACAAGTTCCATGAACGGATCCTACCACTGCCCTCTGCTGAGGGACTGGGAACTGCTTCTGGACGATCTCACTCAGGACCCAAGCAAAGGATCAGAAAATGCACACCCCCGTGTCCCCCTTAGCCACTCCTGGTCATTGGTAGTGGCCCCAGCCCCTCCTGCACCACCCCGCTCCTCCAGAACCCCCTTTTTCCTGAAGAGTCTGCCTCTTACCCACCAGGAGTCCATTCGCAGGGGGAAGCCTGATGACCCATACTGAGGGTGGCACTTGTAGGTCAAGGACTGCCCTCTATCCTCATGCTGCTGCCGTCCTTCCCACCGGTGACCCAGACAGACTTTTCTGCCTACCCTTCCTCGGGTATCACGAAAACACTGGTCTTTAGGGGATCATTGCGGACTCTCTGCTTTTCCTCTTGTGAGCTACCTTCAGGGTCTAACTGTGGAGCCTCTTAGGTCCTAGTCTGGCTGCGAGCACTTGGATGTTTCTTCTTGTTTCATAGAGTCTTAGTGCCAGGGAGCATTTTAGAAGTTATGCAACTTTATGCATCCTTGTGTTAGAAATGACAAGGATTCTGAGAGGCAACACAGGCACTGAGTGTCCCCTCTGGGCTAGCGAAGGGGGAGGACCCGATTCCTGTCCGAGTTTTCCAACCAGCTGGGAAGACTGGACACACATGTGAGAATCAAATAACAAAACAAGGTAGCACACGATTAAGGACTCAAATGAGTGGTACCAGGAAGCAATGCTGAAGGACGTTAGGTTCAGGAGGGATTAGCCTAGGGTGGACTTGACCGGCAGTGTTCACACATGTGATCAAGCTGAGCTCTGAAAAATGACTAACATTTGAGGGAGGGCCCTCAGGGAAGAAAAACAAAACAAAACAGAAGTACCGTTGAAAAGAGCAAAACATGCCCAGGAGACAAAACGGAGACCAATCTGTTAGAATAGAATTTGGTGATCAGGTGACTCTTAGCCTATAAGGTAACTTCAATAAACAGGAAAGCAGTGTGGCAGAAAGGAACAACATAACTTTGGAGCCAGACCTACCTCATTTTCAATCTCACTTACTAAATCTGTAACCTTAACCTCGCCAAGCCTCAGTTTTCTTTTCTGTAAAATGGGGGTAATAACATGGACCACATAATTGCTTTGTAGATAATGTTATATATAAAGCACAATGCCTTGGCACACAGTAAACACTCTTTAAAAGATTTATTTATTTAAGAGAGACAGAGAGTGTGCATACACTCATGAGTAGGGGGAGGGCAGAGGGAGAGAGAGAGAGAGAATCTCAAGCAGACTTCCCACTGAGCGCAGAGCCTGACACAGGGCTCATCCCGGGACCCCAAGATCATGACCTGAGCTGAAATCAAGAGTCGGATGCTTAACCGACTTCTTTGGGAGGGTGCCAGCTAGTACTTACAGAAAAAAATATTTGATACACAAGGCCAATATCAAGTCCAGGAGTTCTGATGTTCCCAGTAGGGCAAATTAAATTAAAAACTTCTCAGGTTTTCTCATCTGTATCTCATATCTCATAAGCTTCTTGTATATTTTATTTCAGTTAGCTGTATATTAGTTGTCTTAAATTAGTTGTCTTAAAAATAATTTGTAAATTTCAATATCCTATGTAGAAACAGAAAAAAGTATTTACACAGATAAAAAACAAAAACAAAAACAAACCCACCCAGGTGCCCCAGTAAATACTTCTTTATATGATAGCTAGAATTCTTTTTTTTTTTTAAGATTTTATTTATTTATTTGAGAGAGAGAGACACAGCGAGAGAGGGAACACAAGCAGGGGGAGTGGGAGAGGGAGAAGCAGGCTTCCCACGGAGCAGGAAGCCCAATGTGGGGCTCGATCCCAGGACGCTGGGATCAGGACGCTGGGATCATGACCCGAGCCGAAGGCAGACGCTTAATGACTGAGCCAGCCAGGCGCCCCAACAGCTAGAATTCTTAACAAAGTACCTATCACCGTGCCAAGCAGACCTTCACGGAATGGTGGTTAGTGGTATCCCCTGGCACAGCTTGTGCTGACCGGACCATGAGTAGGGCCGTGTTTAGTACCACCATACCATGCTAGACACCTTAACAGTTCACCACATTGAGTATATTTCATATACAGATTCCTCATTCAGTATCATTCTTGCAGAAATGTATCTGAAATGATATTTAAAGATTTGCTTCTGAAATTGACTACAAGTACTTTGCAATTGGTACCGCTCCTTCTGCAACCGTAGTACTTGAGAATTCCTATAAAGTGAGAAAATCTCACCTAAGATTGTTTTGCAATGTAATAAATTTTTATGAGTGCCAAATTTCAAAATAAATGAAGTCAATTTTATTACTGTGGTAACAGGTAAGTACATATTTTACAGTTGATTTTGAAGTTGACTTTTCCTTTATTGGAGCCTATATTGTTTTCTTCCCAGTCTCCAATAGCATAGGCCCTTGAAAACTTCCCAAACCCTAGACATTGAGCTTCTAGTGCTTAATGAATAACAGGGCCCTGAGACTGTGGCCGTTGGGAAGACTTATGACGAATGACTAGGATCAAACACGTAATCAAAAGAACCCCTTTCCCAGGCCTGCCTGAGTGGGGCTGGCCAGCTGCAGGCTCAGCACTTACCTGAGGGAAAGCATGTTTGCAACTTAATTGGATTCAGGGCTTGCAAAGTCTATGGTCAATCATCTTGGTCAACACGAATGTTCATGCCAGCCCTTGGCTCCCGCCGCCATCCCCACCGTCACTCCAAAGCCTAGAGGCTTGGGTCTGCAACTGTTAATGAATAATCCCTTGGTGATCCTCCCAACCCCATGGGAGAGGTTCAGCTGAGGGCCTGCAAAAGAGAAATGACTTCCTGGATAAATATATATATATATATATATATTTGCTCCCTGGGGCCCAAGTCAACTGTTGGCTGGATAATGTTCTCCTGGGCTCAAAAATCAATGTTTTGTGAGCTTTGTGGGGAGGAGAGCATGAAGAGATCCCTGCTGTGGAAAAGGTGAGCTGTGTTGGTGAACCAGGCTCCACCTTGGTGGCAGAGGGACAAATATCTCAGCAGTTTCCCCTCTGGCAACGCAGATCCTAGGAGACTCAGGGATTTGTGCCTCTTTGAGGAGCATTTTATCTCAAAGCAGTGAAGTCACGCAAATCCCAGAGGTTGAGATGCTGGGTGGGGTCCAACACAGCCACTCGGACCCGAGAAGCTGTAGCCCAGAGCAAGTACCCCAACTGCAGTCACTTGCTTCATCCCTTGACAACTGTTGCAATATCCCCTTACTGCCGGTATTATAACTTACTAAATATATACGTAGGGGCGCCTGGGTGGTACTGTCGGTTGGGCGTCCGACTCTTGGTTTCAGCTCAGGTTGTAATCTCAGGCTGGTGAGACTGAGCCCTGCGTGGGGCTCTGCACTGGGTGTGGAGTCTGCTTGGGACTCTCTCCGCCCCACCTCTCAAATAAATAAATAAGCCTTTAAAAGATATATATATATCTATATATATATAAAAATTTATAAAGATATATATATCTATATATATAAATCTTTATATAGATATATAAATAAATATTTATATAGATATATAAAATAAATAGTTATAGAGATATATAAATAAATCTTTAAAAGATATATGTATATCTATATATATAAATTCTTTGGTTTTTTTAAAAATTTTTTGTTTTATTTATTTATTTATTTTAAGTAATTTCTACACCCAACGTGGGGCTTGATCTCATGACCCTGACATCATGACCCAAGCCAAAGGCAGACGCTTAACCAGCTGAGTCACCCAGGTGCCCCTTTTATTTTTTAATTATTATATTTTCTTTTTTTTTTTTTAAGATTTTATTTATTTATTTGACAGAGAGAGACAGTGAGAGAGGGAACACAAGCAGGGGGAGTAGGAGAGGGAGAAGCAGGCCTCCCGCGGAGCAGGGAGCCCAACGTGGGGCTCGATCCCAGGACCCCGGGACCATGACCTGAGCCGAAGGCAGACGCTTAACGACTGAGCCACCCAGGCGCCCCAATTATTATATTTTCTTAAGTAATCCCTACGCTCAACGTGGGGCTCAAACTCACGACCCTGAGCTCAAGAGTCGCGTGGTCCACCGACTGAGCCAGCCAGGCGCCCCAGTGTCATCCAATTTTTAAAAATTCTATCCAGATACTGTTTTCAGGCAAAGACTCAGCCTGAGATCTGTGGCCTCTATTGGAAAGGGGGAGAAAGAATTTACCTCCTTGCTCTAATAGGAGACTTCCTCCTAAATGTTATCACAAGGATCAGAAGAGAATTATTGAAGGCAATGTTCATGCACCACCCAAGACTACAAACAGAGACACACTCACTGTGCCCTCCCCCTATGGGAACCATTTTCTCCCTCCCTTTTCAGCCTGGCACCACACCAAAGGGCTGGGTTGGAAGTCAGAAATCTCCTGGCCCCAGCTCTGCCATTCATAGGTGGCCTCTTTCACGAACTCCGGCTCCTTCATCTGTACAATAAGGAGTTGACTGAGATATGTCTAAGAACTCTTCCAGCTCTGACACTCTATCATTCCAAGACTTTCTCCAACAGGGAAAATGTCTGCCGCAGAAAAAACCCAAAACTACCATGCTGCTTGACCAGCTGGAGCAGTGACTCTCTTACTGGGAGCGACTGTTTTTCTAGCTTCGGTGAGCAACTAGGACACAGAACAGAAAGGAATCAGCCTCACTCCACAACCTTAATACTGACTCAGGAACGCCTGAGCTAGCCTGGGAGAGTGGAGTGTGGACCCTTAGCCCATTTTTCTTTCAAGATTCGTACCCTTCTGGTCTGACTTCTCCGTGTTTCAAACAAGAAACCTGGGAGTGTGGAAAGAACAGGGGCATTGGAAACCAAGAAGCCTTGATTAAAGTCCTGTATCTGACTCTCTATAGCTGTGTAGTGATGGGCAATTTCCTTAACTTGTCTGAGCCTCAGTTTGCTCATATATTAAAAAAAGTAATCATACTTGCCTCATAAAACTCTTATGAGGGACAAACAATATAAGTATTTACTGGGGGGCATAAAAAGGCACATTCTCTGCTGGGACTGAACCATAAAATGTCAGTGGTGGTCTTAAATGTCTGAGGCCATAGAAGCCCTGCAATAACTGCCTTAGGGTACGAAATTCTTGGAGGGGCGAGCAGGGCTCCCCCTGTGGTGTCGTACTCTTCCTCTGTGTCATTACTCCCCTATGAGAGATGCCACCTGTCAGACCCGCAGCGTAGCCTGCAAGGACAGCCATGAGAACTGGGCCACCTGGGCCAAGGGCCTGTGTCCTTTACATGCGAGCTCATCTCAGAGCGTGTCCAGACTGCTGGACAACGAGAAGCAGGTGACCACTCCTCACACCATGGCCTGTGTCCCTCCATGGCAGAAAAGGATGGCCTGGTTCCAGCTGGCATCAGTGGTCCCTGTGCACTTGGATAATACTATCTAAAGCCAGGTGCCCCCCCCCATCTCCACCCCAAGCTCTGCACACTCCGGACATCGCTGCTGAATTTCCACCCTTGAGTTCTCGACTAATCCTTCCCCTCTTTGCAAATGTCGCTTCCCTCTCACACACCCAACTTCACATACTCTCAATTCCATGGGGGGTTTTATGGATGCTCCAAATGATGAGGAAAGAGGAGTCATTCTCTTTAGCCCTTCACTGTCGCTTATTTGCTTTCTGAGTTTGATACTGTGTGGCCCTTCCAGGGTCAAGCACTGAGGATCTCAGCGAAGGTGGATCCAGGTTTTGTGGGGCCTAAGGCGTGTATAATTTTGGAGACCCTCTTAAAGAAAAGCAATATAAAATGACAAATGCCAACCAAGTCAGGGCCTTGGGAAGGCTGTGTTTGGACAGTTCAGAGGGACCCAGGCCGGGAAGATTATCTAAGGAAGAAAGGCAGGAAGATCTGCCTGGGTTCCCTGTACCGGACCAAGGTGTCTCATTTTGCTGCAATAAAAGACTCTGTTCTTCCCCACTGAGTGTGCGTTACTATCCTGGGGAAAGTATGGAGGTTTGGAAACCCTGTCTTGCCTCTCAGGCATCAGCTTCACCTGCTCTGCGGGCAGGAGGGAGGGCAGCACCTTGAGCCGGCGCGGGCTTGGAGGCCCAGCAGGGCCGGTCTCCCACCCACTTGAGAACTGCCTGGTGGTCCTCTCTCACTTAGGGGAAAGGAAGGGGAGGAAGAGCACGTTGTGCCCCCAGATGCCAGTCAGATCTGAGGTCCGACCCCCACCCCTTTGTCTGTCCTCATGCCTCCTTGATATGACCCAGAGCAGGAACCTCAGATTTCTGAAGTGAGTCTCTCTCTCCCTGGGGAATTTCATAATCAGGACCTTCCCAGAATGTTGACCTGGTCCCAATTAGTGCTTCTGTAACTATGAGGAAGGAGCAGTTTTGTAGGCAGTCTGCCACCGACCAATGCCTTCATAAAACACGATAAAGTGAATTACTAGAAAAATGAAAGAGAGCATATACATATAGAAAACACAAGGCCGAATTTCTTATTATTAGATTCAATTAACATAAAAGCACTCTACCAAATTGGCATAAAAGTGTCTCAATGCTTCCTCTCAGTTTCTATACTTTTCTTGTGAGACGCTCAGAGAAAAACATGCACATATTATACACATATGGGCACATAAATACTAACATGAGACCCACACATCCACACCCATACACACACACAGGGACACATATTCATACACATGCACGTGTGTGGACAACATACACAAACACACATGGACACACACCAACACTCAACAGCGAAGCAGCCCCTCTCCTTCCCTCCACCAACTCTGCTTCCTTCCCATATTTAGAAGGAGATTTTCCTACACAGATTAGAGCTCCGAATAAGCCAAGGGTGTTTGGGGAGACGTGAAGTGGCAGAGAAAGCAGAGAATCCAACAGTTCTGACGCCCAGCCCTCTTCCCTGCTTCCTAGAGAAAGAGATTGAAGGCAGAGCTCCCCGTGACCTACCACACCCACACTGGCCCACCCCAAATATAGCACCCCCCGACCCCACCCCCGTAACATCCCAGCGCCCTGCCACACCACACTCTGCCCATAACTATCGCTGTCTGGCCACCCCTCTGCTTCTAACCAAAGAAGACGTGCTGGAAATGAAAGAAAAACAACATTCTCCTACACCCCTGGCGTCTCCCCAGTGTCGTGGGCAGCTCCACTTCCTCTGTCTGCACCTTAAGTGAGGGTGTTCCTCAGGGGCCTATTCTTAGCTCTTTTCTTCTCACAACAGCACTCTCGAGAGGCACTTGATACACGCCCAGGGCTTCAAAGGCCACTTACCTGCTCCCAAGAGCATACCTCCATCCCCCATCTCCCAAGTGCCAGGCCATCCACCTGCCCTTACCAGCCCCCTCCGTGGGGCTGCAAGCGTCTGAAGAAAAACACTCAGAACTGAGCTCATGATATGCCTGGCTTCCAAACTTGCCCCTCTTCCTGCAATCTCCCAGTCTTGGTTGGTGAAAACATCATACCCAATCATTCAAGGGCCTCGTCTAAGAGACACCTGTATGAACTCATTCTTTCTCGTTCCTTTGCTTCTCCGGTAATTCACCATCTATCCCAGGTACTGCCTTAAGAGGGCGCAAAAGTTCTTGGGTTTTCTTTTTTCCAAATATCCTGGGTTCCTAACATATGCCCAACACACATGAGGGTTTGGAGGGGGCTGTGATTTGGAGTTAGACAAACACACCTAAGTTGTTGCGATCAAGGATTCGTTATCTAGCTTGGGAGGCAAGTGAAAACAATACCTTTGAAACACCATCTAACGATAACAGAAAGTACAATGATATAGAAAGTAGAGAAAGTATAGTGAAATAGATTCGAGAACAGTTTTGTCCCACCTCTCCTAGGGTTTCATTCATCCCAACTAAGCAAACCTATTCTCTGTTAAATACAAATCCTGTTACATGGGGCACCTGGGTGGCTCAGTCAGTTAAGCGGCTGCCCTTGGCTCAGGTCCTGATCCCAGGGTCCTGGGATAGAGCCCCTCATCGGGCTCCCTGCTCAGCAGGAAGCCTGCTTCTCCCTCTCCCTCTGCCGCTGCCCTTGCTTGCGCTCTCTCTGTCAAATAGGTGAATGAAATCTTAAAAAAATAAAACAAAACAAAAAAACCCACAAATCCTGTTACATGTTTCCAGCATACCCCCAGGGCTATAACCAGTCAGGCACCACGACAAGAAATCGGACCATTCAATATCTGCAAGAGTGGTGGCCCCAGAAGCTGGAAAAGAGTGTGGAAAGAATTCAGAATAGACTAAATCCTTCAATAGATTAATTATATCCAAACAAGTTGTATAGCAACCTGGGTAGGAGTTTCTGACATCCGTGTGTGTAGGTTGAAGAATTAGATGAAGCGTAACTTGAACCTAGGGGGCCCTGGACTGTGGAACTGGCCCATTCAGAGAGCAGTGATACAGCATCCTTGGAAGAGCGCTCCGTGGGGCAGTTGGGGGCCTGAGAAGAGCTACCCAAGAGTCTTGGGACAAAATCTCTGCTGGGCCACTCAGAACATGTTTCCAAAAAGGTACTTGGGAAGGGGCTCCCCAGGCATCTAGGATGACACAGTTCTTAGTAGGTAAGTTTGTTTTAACATCCAGAAAATTTTAAATTAAGGATAGAAATATTTAAAACAATCAAACACATAGCATTAATATGTTGTATTAAGAAATTTGTGCGTATTTGGTATTTTAGGTATTTGCAGTATTTTAAAAAAATTTTCATCTGTTACAGTAATTAATTGGCCTTACAATTCTAATTTAAAATGTGTAATTGGGGGGGCACCTGGGTGGCTCAGTCGGTTAAGTGTCTGCCTTCGGCCCAGGGTCCTGGGGTGGAGCCCCGCATCGGGCTCCCTGCTCAGCGGGGAGTCTTTTTCTCCCTTTGCTCCTCCCCCTGCTCCTGCTCCCTGTCCCTCTCTCTCTCTCAAATAAATGAATAAAACCTTAAAAAAAAAATAAAATGTGTAATTGGTTTAGATGTGTGATTTGTTTTGTTTTTAGATTTTATTTATTTATTTGACAGAGAGAGAGAGAGGCACGTGCACAAGCAGGGGGAGCTGCAGGCAGAGGGAGAGGGAGAAGCAGACTCCCCAGGCACCAGGAAGCCCCATGTAGGGCTCGATGCGGGGTTTGATGCGGGGCTTGATGTGGGGCTTGATGCGGGGCTCGATCCCAGGCCCCTGGGATCATGACCTGAGCCAAAGACAGACGCTTAACCAACTGAGCCACTCAGGCGCTCTAGATGTGTGATTTGAAGTAGAACTTTCCTTTAAAGTGGGCTTTGGAAAAACAAAAAACAAAAAAACAATAAAGTGGGCTTTGGGAAAAAAATAAAAATAATAAAATAAAATTAGTTTGGGAACATTGAAGGAAACAAGAATTGAATCACCATATTTATAAATTGTTTAGATTTTAGTGTTTTAGGTATTCAGAAATGCTTTGTTGGTTTGTCAGATTACTTCATAAGGACATGGAATATGTCAAATGTATAAAATATATTTTTTAATGTTTAAAATAGTCTTATTAACTACATTTATAAATAGTACCAAATCGTCATCAAATACAATCCTTTAAGTGATTATTAAAATGTACTTGTTTGTAAGTTAAACATAAAAGCCTAAAGGGGCGCCTGACTGGCTCAGTTGGCAGAACATGAGACTCTTGATCTTGGGGTTGTGAGTTCAAGCCCCACATTGGGGGTAGAGTTTACTTAATAAATACATACATACATACATAAAATTTAAAAAACCCATCAAGCCTTAGGGAAGAACTGGGCTTCTGATTTGCATCTTTCATATAGGGAACATAAATTCAAAATTCTTAAAAAATCAAGGTAGCCCTCTGAATATTTTTTCTGGGAACCAAAAGGACATTTTAAAAAATTCACATTGACACTACAAGACCAGTCGGTTCTCTGCGCTGTTTGCATCGACACAATGAACAGTGAGCTTTGGTGATTGTATTTGCTGGTGTTCCCACATTTGCTGATTTTACTGAGCCCTCAGAAGGGAAGGTGGTCGCTGATGACGACGCAGTGGCCCAGGCTCAAGCTCAAGGCCTCCTGCCGCAGTGGTGGCCCCAGCGCTGAACCCGGAACCGTGTCTCTCCTCACTGCCCTCCTGCCTCTGCCTTGTGCTGTCTCCGGCTGGGTCATTCTGCTGACTTGCATTCTGGAGAAACTGCGAAAGGGCAGCAGGACTTCCTCAAGGCCAGCGTGGCATTGGCAGAGAAATTCAGCAAAATACCCTCCAAGAAAAAGTCAAACTCAGGGACTATGGCTGAGTCTTCATCCCCAATAGGGGCTTTTCCTCCCTGGCCAAGTCTGCAGTTTTAAGACTACATTTTACTAGGTAGGTGACTTTTAAAAAAACAAAACCCAAAACCAACAGATTGTTAAGCAACTGGTTCCTTCAGTAAATCAGGCTGTTTG
The DNA here is from genome assembly GCF_964656455.1 of Halichoerus grypus. Classification (NCBI taxonomy): domain Eukaryota; kingdom Metazoa; phylum Chordata; class Mammalia; order Carnivora; family Phocidae; genus Halichoerus; species Halichoerus grypus. The sequence goes on from NC_135719.1 coordinate 79,518,712, forward strand.
CCTGGAAGAGAGAGAGAAAGAAACACCCATTATGTTCATGGTGAGGAGGTGAAGTTATATTAGTGGAATTAGGACTACTATATTCCAACAATTACAGGTACTCTGGGGACGAAACCTCCGCATTAAAAGAAAAAAAAACAAACCTAATTTTAAATACAAATATCCTTTGGCAGAAATAAAAAAAACAAGACAACGTAACAATTACTTAGAATCAACTTAGGCACTGGGTTTGGCTTGGGAGCATTCGGAGGCATGGCACAGCATAGAGAGAAAGTTCTGGAATAAGGGGTCTTAAGAATGGGTGGAATATGGGCAGAGACCTGGAAGTAGACAATGAGCACAGAACAGGAGATGTCAAGGAACTGGAGACAAATTTGAACCCACACACTTAGCAGTTCTGAAGTTGGGGGTGGGGTAGAAGCCTGACGTCATGCTGTTGTAATTCCCAGATTGCGGGCTCCTGGAGGACTCTGCTGGGAGGCTGCCAGTGAGGGTTCCAGCTGCCTCTAGACATACCGGGCACACATTAGGTCTTCATAAGTGTTTGTTTAACAAACTTTGTTTTCAGAGCAAAGGAAAGGGGCTAGGAAAATACACAGATTGCAAATCTGGAAAGCTTATAAAACAATTTTTTAAAAACTCTCTCATGCTTAAAATTTCCCGGAAAGGAGGAATCTCTACCTGTGGAGGCAGCCTGCGCCATTTTATGGCAGCTCTAAATATTCCAAATTGCCCTATATAGAAACTAATCTACATCTCCGTCACTGCAGCAACTCGCCGATGCCCAGTCGCTGTGAGCCATTCAGAATAAATCCAATGCTTCTTCACACTCAATCTCTTAAGTGTTTTAAGGGAGTTTCGTGACCCTTGCCCTCCAAAGACTGCCTCGCCAGACAATAACAAGAGCTATAAAATGGCTCCTACTCTTTGATCCAATAATTCCACTTGGTAAAATATGCTAAATGGAAATAACTCAAATTGGGGAGGAATAAATGTATGCATATCTGTTAATACTCTGTGTAACGGAGAAAAGTGAGAAATAATAGGAACTCCTCAAAATTGAGAGCGACTAAACAGATGATGGGCAAGTGCTTAGTGATTTAACTGAAGCAGCAAGCTACCACTCCAGCTGAAGACAAATGTACAAAAAGTATATTGATATATGGGAATGTGGACGGGCAATGCTCTGTGAAGAAACCAGAATATAAAACTGTGTTTTCAAATGAACTACAGCTATGTAAAAGAGTCTCTGGCCTGACTCACCAATAAAGTCTGCAAGTGATTTTGGAAACCTTCCAGAACATCCTCTCCAAACCATGCCTCCTCCAGATTCATCTAGCCCCCCAGTGAAACTACAACGGATCCAGATGACATTCCACATTTGGTTTCTTTTTTAAAATTGAAGTATAAATGACATACAACATTATATTAGTTTCAGGTACACAACATAATGATCCCATACTTGTATTTATTGCAAAATGATCACAAGTCTAGTTCACAATCGCCACCAGAAATGTTACAAATTTTTTTTCTTGTGGTGAGAATTTTTAAGATCTACTCTTATCAACTTTCAAATATGCTATATAGTATTTTTAACCACAGTCACCATGCTGCACATTACATCCCCATGACTTATTTATTTTATAACTGGAAGTTTGTACCTTTTGACCCCCTTCACCCATTTTGCCCACCCCCCACCTCTGGCAACCACCAGTCTGTTCTCGTATCTGTGTGCTCCTGTGTGTGTGTCTGTGTGTGTGTATTTTAGATTCCACATATAAGTGAGATCATATGGTATTTGTCTATCTCTGACTTATTTCACTTAGCATAATGCCCCCAAGGTCCATCCATGTTATAGCAAATGGCAAGATTTCATTTTTTATGACTGAATAATATATCATTTATATACCCACATGCCACGTTTTCTTTATTCATTTGTGCATTTGATGGACACTTAGGTTGTTTCTATACCCTGGCTCTTATAAATAACACTACAATGAATGTAGGGGCACAGATATCTTTTCGAATTTGTGTTTTTGTTTTCTTCAAAGAAATACCCAGAAATGGAATTGCTGGATCATATGGTAATTCTATTTTTAATTGGGGGGGACCTCCATACTGTGTTCCACAGTGGCTGCACCCCACATTTGGTTTTAATTCTGTCCTGTGTATTTTCCACATGCAAATATCAACCACAACCAAAGAACTTGTGAGGGCTAAGTCCAGGAAGAAAGCAAAGCTAAGCAGCAGACCCCAGGCATTGGGCCGCACTTGCTCCTAGTTTCCACCTCTCACTTCTTCCCACCACCACTGTTCCTGTTCTATGGGGGTTTCTGCTTCCCTTACAGTTTTCAGCTGGATTAGGGATATCTTTTGGGACCTGGTCAGACATTATCTAGGATACAGCAGTGACGAAATAGACAAAGGTCCTCATCATGGAGCTTATTTTGAAATGACATATGGTGGCGTGGGCGGGCCTATTATGAGAGACAGGACATAACTAAACAAGTACATAATCAAATAGAGATAAATCTATGAAGACAACAAAACAAAATAACATCATTAGGAGGGACGATGGGTGAGAGACCACTTTAGATCAGGTGGTCATGGAAGACATTTGAAAATACAACACTTTAGTAAAATCCCGAAAGATGAGAATCAGCCCCTAGAATTGTGAAAGGGAGCATCCAGGTGGAAGGAAAAGAGAAGAAGTCCCCAAATTAGGAATAAGCAAGGTATGCTTAAAGAACTGAAAGAAGGCCGGTAGTGGCTTCCCGCCTCAGGGGAGGGCTGAGAGAACGGGCTGGAGAGATAGGCAGGGGATCTGACTGGAGTTTGTTGTGGTTGTTTTAAGATTTACTTATTTATTTTTAGAAAACGAGAGCACAGGTGCGAGAGGAGGGGCAGAGGGAGAGAGAAAGGGAGAGAGACTCTCAGGCAGACTCCCCACTGAGCACGGAGCCCAACGCGGGGCTCGATCCCATGACCCCGAGATCATGACCTGAGCCGAAATCAAGAGTCAGACTCTCAACCGACTGAGCTACCCAGGCACGCCTGACTGGAGTTTTTAGAAGATGCTCTAGGGAGGGTGCAGCTTCTTAGGAGGTAAGAGTAGAGTAGAGAAACCAGTCTGGAAACTCATACACCACCACAGGCGAGATGGTGGTGGCAGTGTGGACTCTGATGACACGTAGCTCAGATAACAACTGAACACTTTTAAAGGAAGATTACCAATAAAATAAAGCCAAAACTAAGGGGGGGGTTCAACAAAAAATAGAATTAACATATATTACTGTATAATACTGCACAGATTTCTTATCCTATAAATAACTAAGGCTTTGGCCCCAGTTTCCTTGGAAGGCACAGGTAACAAGAACATGTTCTCTCAAGTCCATCCCTTCCTGTCTATAAAACTCTCCTTTGTGGTCCTTCATTAATTCCCCTTGCCTTGAGGCATGGGACCAAAGCGGGGTCCTGGTCACTGCTATGCTCCAAGTGGACAAATAGCGAGCAGCCTACAGCCCCAACCCTACATGGAATAGCGATTGCATCTCTTGGTGCACAGAAACCAGGTAAAAAACATTACAGATCCAAATGTTTCTTCCACCCACCTTCTCTCGTGTTTGGATAACACTCCTTCCCTAGCAAAACCATATTGGAAATTTCTTGGGGATTATTTTAACTATTACTTATTCTAGAACAAGTCTAGAAAAAAAAGATTTTTATTCTCTGACCCACGGGGACATATCTGTCACTTTTAGAAACTCTTTCAGCACTGGCTGTTACAAAAATAAACACTTTTTAACATGATGGTTAGGTGGTAGAAAAGGTGAGGTAGTGTTCGAAGTGCTTCTTTTATGGACTCTGACAGCTTAGATGAAACCCTGTAACTTAGTAGTCGAGAGTGAAGGCTCTGGAGTCAGACTGCCTGGGCTCAAATCCTGGCTTTTCTACTTACTGTGTAGCTTCCAGCAAGTTACTTAACTTCAGTAAGTCAGAATTTCATCTGTAAAATGGGAGTTTGGCAAGCTCCAAAGACTCTGAAATCGGTGAACTATGGTGAGGCCGGTTTGTGAATGCAAGAGAAGGCTTCTAAGCCTGGGCTGTACCCAAGCTCCAATTCCTCCCCTATAATCTCTCCCCTTCACATCTCCCCAAAACACACTCATCAACATACAATCTATTGAACAGACACACACACACTCTTAGGTAAGAGCCTGCATTCTGGGAGAGAGGGTATTTAACCATTATAAGTATACATGTCACTTTACTTAATAAAATAAACCTTTCTCACTTAGTACAAATTAAAACGACTCCTGAAAAGGAGTAACTGGATCCCAGACCTTGCATCCAAACTCCATCCCCCTACAGGTTCAAAAACTTTCAGTGGCTCCCATTTCTCCATAGGAAAAAAAAAAAAAAAATGATCCACTCCTTTTTTTTTCCAGGAGTTCATGGACTCCCAGAGCCAGCTCAATTTATATTCCACTTCCTAATTATAGGAACCTTGGATTCTACCAACTGTTTCCCAAACAATTTGCTTGAGTATAAGGAATGTAAGACCCAGTAAGGGAAAGTTCAGACTCTTTCTCAACACTTGAAATGGGTTAGCTGGACTTGAAACAAGTGAGTAAGAGTCATAACATATCCTCTAAGAAAGTTTCCTAAGTGCTGGCCTCTGTAACCAGCTACTGGGCAGCATTTATAGAGTGGACACCAGGGGGTAGCAAAATCTCACTCTCCCAGGTCCCCAGCACTAATTACAAGGAGGCTAGAGAGCCCAGTGACTCCAGGGCCCATAGCCCATTGATGAAAAAGAGTTCCAGCTCCCTGCCTCTAACTCTGCTGAGAACATGGTCACTGGACTTGGCCGCCCTAGATTTTTTTTTTTTCTTTGACACTATGGAGCAGAGGGATCTTCTTGTCTCCAAGAAGGATGAGCATTTTCTCTCTCTTCTTTTCCAGACCCAGTGGAGTGGAGAAAAGGTGGCGTTTAGCGTTCTGAGGAGGTGACAGAGGAGCCCATCACCTAGGTAGACGACGCCCTCTTCTCCCGCTGGGCTAACGACTGCCCAGGGGCCCCAGCCTCCTGGCCTCGCAGGTGCTGCACCCACTGGCAGGATGTTTTCCAAACGTCAGCCCCCACCCTCAGTGGCACATGCCTACACGCCCCTCTCTGGGGACTATCTGGCTTTCCGATCTCCTCTCAAATGTTCACCCTTTGGAAGTGCCACCCCCCACCCCCCACCCCCCACCCCCAGCCCCTGCAGGGCTTCCCGGTGCCTGCTCAGAGGAGGAACAAGGCATCTCCCGTCTCTGCCTAAGCCTCCGAGCCCTCCCGGGGAAACCCTCGCCGGGGCTTCATTTCACATCCAGACGCGGTGGAGGATGGGTGAGACTAGAACTTTCTTAACTAGCCTGCCCCGCTTTGTCTTCTGCGTCAGATAGCCATCCTCACCGCCATGAGCCCTGGCGACCCTGGGAGACTCTATCGCCACCCCATAAGAAGGAAGGGTCTGGCATCCAGTTTCGAATCATGGGGTCTGACCCGCGGGGGGGGGGGGCGCTGCGGGGGTGGTCTGATGCCTTCCCTCCGCTAGCCGAAAATGGAGACACGCGGTGCGGAGGGGAAGGGGCAGCGAGTAAGGAACTCAGAAAACGTCTGCCGAAGTGCACGCCCCTATAGGAGGATCCTGATCCTAAGACCCGGCCCCTCTTCAGTCACGACGGTCACCCCCACCCCCCACCCCAAGCCTTTCACCGCTCCCTAATTCCCCCCACCGCCGCCCCCGCCCTCCCCAGGCCGCACAGAGGAGCCCATTGTCGGAGCCAGGAGGCTAGAAGCCGAAGGAGATGGGAGGGAAAGAGGGCGGGCGAGCCCCTGGAGGGTGGAAGGAATCCCCTGATTTCCCTGCCCTCAGCTCCACCCGAGTCGGGCAGGGGCCCGGGGGTCTCTTCTGAGCTCCAGGTGCTGCCTAAGTCTGGCAACCGCGGGGAGAACAGGTTCCCAAGCGAGTTAGAGACGGGAGGCTTCCGGCCGCCGAACGATCCCAGTCCTAGGCTGGGTACCCCAGAAAATTCACGCACGCCGCAGTCTCTGGAGTGTCCCTCGTGGAGGCTAAACTGATCCCGCAGGGAGCGAGGCGGTGGCGGGAAAAGAGGGGCATCCTCGGCAGGGCGGGCGTCCGAGGGCCAGGGTCGGGGCTACCCACTGGAGGGCGGGGCGGGGGGAGGAAGAGGGTTGCGGGAGAGCGAGGCTGATCCGCTGTGGGCGGCCGGGAAGCCGCGGAGAGGCTGGGCGCGGGAGAGGGAGTCCCGGCAGGGGGTCCGGCGCGGAGGCGGAGGCGGGCACTGAGGGCGGGGCGGGGAGGGGCGGCCGTCTCGGCCCTCCCTGGCGGGGCCCCGCGGCCTGGGAGCCCGAGCCGGCCGATCCGCCGCCGCGGCCGGAGCTGTCCCCTAGCCAGACCCGGCGAGACGGGAGCGGCGGGAGGGAGGCGGCGGCGCGCCCGGCCCCGCCCGCCCGAGCGTCGGACGCGACCCCGCGCCGAGCCATGGTGAGTCCGGCTTCGCGGGCCCCGTGTCCCCCTCCGCCTTCGCGCAGCCCGCTCGGGGCCGCCAGCCCCCAGCCCGGTGCCTCCAGCGCCCGCCTCGGTCTGTTGAGCGCTCCTGGAACTCTCCTCCCTCCCATCCCCCCTTCTTTTCTTTGATCTGTCTGTCTGTCTGCCTCACTGTCTGGCTCTGTCCCCACCGGCTATTGCCCTCACTCTTTCTTTCTTCCCTTCTTCTCCGCCCCCTCCCCCATCCTCCCTCTGGTCGCTCCCCCAATCCACACACCTCCCCCCGCCCTCCTCTGTCCCGACCTGTGCCTTCCTTTGCAGGATCCTCCCTCCCCCTCCGGGTCCCAGCTCCTTACCCGCGGGAGACCCCTGCGGGTTGGTGCTGCAGTGGCCCTGGAAGGGGCCCGGCCTCGGGTCATGAGAACTGACCTGCCTGGAACCACCATTTTCCATCCCAGTCCCCAGCCCGGTGAGCTGGGCCCACCCATCCGGCCCTGGGGGACCGGCCACAGCTGTGGCTGGGCTGGGGCCAGGGACATTGCCAAAGAGGGAAGTTCCCGCGGAGAAAGAGGGGCTGCTTCAGGAGAGTGGACAGAGTGAGGAGGGGGACTCACAGTGCCAGGGGGCGTGACGCTGCCAGAGCAGACCAGAGATTGAGGTTGGGGGGGAAGAGTGCCCCAGAGCTCTCGCTGCAGGGAGCCGAAGCTCTGTCTCGGAGTACTCCCGCTGCAGAGGGGAGCGAGCACAAGCGGGAGCTCCCTGCAGGAGGTAGGGGACTCTGGCAGCGGCAGCTTAGGACACAGGAAGCAGAATGGCACTGGGGGAGTCCATACCACCAGGAGTGGACACTGTTCTGGGAACTTTCACGCCAGAAGTTGTCTCTGAAGAATCACTGCAAGGAGTGGGCACTGCCAGAGAGAGCGCCCACTGCAGGGGGCTGGGGGGGGCACGGCTAAGGGGGCTCTCGCTGCAGAGTGGAGGAGGGGGGAGGCCCTGCCAGGGGGCGCTCACTGCCAGGAGGTGGGGGGAGGAGCACTACCGGGGCTGCTCCTCTACAGAAGGAAGGGCACCCCCTGGCAGGGAGGCTGGAGCAAGAAAAAAGAGGAACTGGGCCAGGGAGAGCTGACTCAGTCTCTCTGGTCTCCTTTTTGGTCCTGGCCGACTGGAGGCTCGGTCTCTGTGCTCCTGCCCGCCGCCTCCCACCCCAGACCCCTCCTCCCCTCCTGCCGCTGCAGTTTCCTGTGGCTGAGACTCTCGCTCAGCCATGAGCTCACCGCCCCTAATGGGTTGCAGCTGCCTCGCTCCTCAAGCTGCAGCTCCCCCCTCCTGGCCTCCGATCGGACGGCCCACTCTGCCTCCCCCCACCCTCCCCCCACCCACTCTCACCGCGCGAGCTAGCCGCTAGCTAGCCGGGTCCCCGGAACACTGGGGGGTCTGTCTGCTCGCCCACACACCTTGGGGCTGGGTCTCTGTGCTGACGCACTGAATGTCCCTCTCTGGAGTGGCTGCCCTAGCTTCTCAGAGGGTCAGGACAGATGGGCAACTGGTAAAATATGCAGTTTTGTCTGCAGGGCAAAGACAGGACTGGGGGTGGAGGATGGCTGGAGAGAACTTTAGATAAACACTGCAGAGCATCCCCTTGCCCACTGACAGCAAAGAAACCTGATAAAAAGAGCCTCAAAGCCATCTTGAAAGAGAAATTAGTCTGCAAAGGAATAGCCTGAGGGGTGCTTGTTTAGCGTCTGAGATGGAGAAAGAGACCTAGTGATGCACTTAGGGAGGCAAATCCAGAGGAAGCAGGGCTGTCTTTTGAGACAGTGGTGGCAGGTGGAGTTGGCAGAGAGGTCCTACTGGAATTGGAAAAATCCATACCATCAAGGCCTCCTCCCTTCCCCACATGTTCCTTTTGTGACTTTTTCCTCTTTCGGCTGCCCCCACCCAGTCCTTTGTAACCCAATCCCACATGCTCTGGGAGTGGGTGATTGCTCTGGAGCCACTCTGGGAGAGAGAAGGTTGCTAGAAAGACAGACAGCCCTTTAGTCCTCCCTCCTCCTTCGCAGTCCTCCTCCTCTCCCAACAGCTCTCTCTAGGATACGAATGTTCGAGGTGGTAGCACCTCCACCTAAGCTGGAGGCCCGTAGCCCTTACACCCTGTGAGGAGGGGCTTGCAGGATGGCCCTCCACCTCCCAGTTCTCTCAGCCATCGCTAAATCTTCTGGTGGCCAAGAGGACTGTCTCTTCCTGAGGAGGAACTCTGCAGTGGTCCCACCTCACAAGAAGCAGCGCTGGTCCTGAGATCAGAGACATTCACGACAAATTCTCCCTGGCTCTCCAGGGCCAGCGTCTCAGGGCTCCAGCGTGGAGGGCACTGCTAGGTCTGGGCACTCTGGCTGTCCCAGCCCCACTGAGGCCATCCCAGGCTCATTCAGCCAGCATTTCCCGAGTGTCCTCTTTGAGCACACACGGGGCGCACCATGTGGCCCCTGGGGGACACGGCCAGCCCCGCACCCAGAGCCGTGCTCTCTCGGGCGCTGCAGCTGGTCTTATCCCTCCTAGGAACCCGAGCCAGTGGAAGACTGTGTGCAGAGCACGCTTGCCGCCCTGTACCCACCCTTCGAGGCGACAGCCCCCACACTCTTGGGCCAGGTGTTCCAGGTGGTGGAGAGGACTTATCGGGAGGATGCGCTGAGGTACACGCTGGACTTCCTGGTGCCCGCCAAGCACCTGCTTGCCAAGGTCCAGCAGGAAGCCTGTGTGAGTGGCCCCTAAGATCCACTGTCTCACTCCAGAGACTAGCCAGACTCATTTCCCTCTCCCCAGAGATGCCGCCTCCCAACACTGACCGCCCCCCCCACCAGGCAGAGGCCACTCAGATACTAACACACACAAAGACACTCGTCTTCCCCAAATATTGCCCCCTAAGAAACATCAACTCCCAAAGACCCAGACCCACCAGACCCAATTCCAGACATCCCCCCCATATTGATTTCCCAAGATACTTAACTCCCCCAGACATGACTCAACAGAGATCCTTCACTCCTGCAGCTATAAAGACTCCTAAGAGTCCCTGACCCCTCCAGACAACGGCATCTGCTGACCGTGTCTTTGTAATGACTCAGTTGTTACCCTCCCACGCATGGAACTCGTTTCCTAGAGAAGCTTCCTACTACCAGAAAACCGGCCAGTCCCAATCCCTCCCTCTGCTACATGAACACCCCAAGATACCCCTCTGGCTCCCCTGGGATTATAACCCACCAGGCAACAGGGCAGCCCTGCCTCGGGTGGTCCCGTTCTAACTGCCTTCTCCCGCTGGCTTCATCAGCAGAGGCCTGAGCGCGGCGTCCCACCTCTCTCCCCAGGCCCAGTACAGCGGTTTCCTCTTCTTCCATGAGGGCTGGCCCCTCTGCCTGCACGAGCAGGTCGTGGTGCAGCTCGCAGCCCTGCCCTGGCAACTGCTGCGCCCAGGAGACTTCTACCTGCAAGTAGTGCCCTCCGCAGCCCAAGCACCCCGCCTGGCACTCAAGTGCCTGGCCCCAGGGGGTGGACGGGTACAGGAGCTGCCTGTGCCCAATGAGGCCTGTGCCTACCTGTTCACACCTGAGTGGCTGCAAGGCATCAATAAGGACCGGCCAACAGGTCGCCTTAGTACTTGCCTGCTCTCTGCGCCCTCTGGGATTCAGCGGCTGCCCTGGGCAGAGCTCATCTGCCCACGATTTGTGCATAAAGGGGGCCTCATGGTTGGACACCGGCCAAGCACGTTGCCCCCCGAACTGCCCTCCGGACCCCCAGGGCTCCCCAGCCCTCCGCTCCCTGAGGAGGCCCTGGGCACCCGGAGTCCTGGCGACGGGCACAATGCCCCCGCTGAAGGACCTGAAGGCGAGTACGTGGAGCTGCTGGAGGTGACGCTGCCTGTGAGGGGGAGCCCCATGAATGCCGAGGGCTCCTCGGGCCTCTCCAGGACCCGGACAGTGCCCACCCGAAAGGGTGCTGGAGGGAAGGGCCGGCACAGGAGACACCGCGCCTGGATGCACCAGAAGGGCCTGGGGCCGCGGGACCAGGATGGGGCACGCCCACCGGGTGAGGGAAGCAGCACTGGAGCCTCCCCTGGGTCACCCCCAGGAGCCGAGGCTCTCCCAGAAGCAACAGCGCTAGAGGTGTCTGAGTCTCCAGCAGAGACATTGGGGGAAGCCTCTGAATCTTGTCTCCTGAGGCCGGGGGAGGCTGGGGGAGGGGCAGGCCAGGGGGCTGAAGGACCACCCGGCACCCCTCGGAGAACAGGCAAAGGAAACAGGAGAAAGAAGCGTGCTGCAGGCAGAGGGGCTCTTAGCCGAGGAGGGGACAGTGCTCCACTGAGCCCCGGGGACAAGGAAGAAGCCAGCCACCAGGAAGTCCTTGTCACTCTGCCCCCGCCAAATGAGCACGAGCTCCCAGGATGCAGCCCGGTCGAGGAGGAGCACAAAGGCTCAGGGAAGCCAGAGTCGGAGCTGAAGGAGGAGCTCAAACCAGCAGACAAAAAAGAGCCTCAGCCCCCAGAAGCCTGTGGACCTGTAAACGAGATGGCCAGAGAGAAGGATCCAGAGGAGCCCAGCCTGGCATGCGTGGTGGCAGGTGAGATGACACCGAAGCCAGGAGGGCAAAGGCCAGCATAGGCTGGGTCTAGAGAAGGGGGCTGGAGTAGGAGCTGGGAACCCCACAGCCAGAACCCTCCCCACCTCAGGCCTAAAGCTCTGCTTGTGTCTGTGCAGGACCCAGAGGTCCAGAAGGGCTCCTGCCAGACCCACCAACACCACCCCAGGAGACGGTGCAGGAAGTGGGAGGGGACAGTGTCCCAGAAGAGGCCTCTCCGGTCTCCAACTCCGATGACCCGGATGTAGCTTGGGACTTGATGGCATCTGGATTCCTTGTCCTGACTGGTCAGTGGGCATCAGTGTTTGAAGGGACAGGGGTCAAGGAAAGAGAAGCGATCAGGGTGGCTGGGAGGTAGCCAAGACCTGCCTGCAGCCAGGACAGCCTGGCCGTTTTGTGTCCTCAGGAGGGGTGGACCAAAGTGGGCGAGCTCTGCTGACCGTTACCCCACCGAGCCCTCCTGAGGAGCGCCCACCCTCCCGAGACGTGCTGAGCACTGCTCTTCATTACCTCCACTCCTTGCTCAGGTAACCGAGGCCCGCCTCTGGCACCCTGAACGTTAACCTCCTGCTCATGAGGGCCCTGACCTCCTTTCTTCTCAGGACACTGACTTTCTGACCTCTAGGATACTGACTTCCTCACCCCTCAATTTTTAAGGCACTGACCACTGACCTTGCTGACCTCTGACCTCCAGGATATCTTCATCAATGTTCAAAATCAACACTGCTAACTTTTAATATCCTAAGACACTACCTAGATTATCAGGGTATTGGTTTGCTCATTCAGCAGCTACTTACTGAGCACCAAGAACCTAGGAGGCACCATGCCATATACTGGAATGGAATTCACACCCTTCCAGAGCATAGCGGTCCTGGTTTTCCAGCCCCTGATCCTGTGCCTTAGTATCGTTGAACATAGGCTCCTGAATGCTAGGTCACTGCCTCTTGGACACAGATCCCCATTTTGGCCCTTTGCCCATTGCTTCCTGAAAGTACCAGGCACTAACTTCTCCTGAGCACTAGGAACACTAAAACCAGACCCTGTGCCGCTGTCCCCTCACACACATGTGCATACACAGTGCCCCCTTGGCTCTTTCTGCCCCCACAGGCCTGATCTCCAGATATTGGGGCTGTCCATCCTGCTGGACCTTCGAAAGGCACCCCCATTGCCCCCAGCCCTCATTCCTGTTCTAAGTCAACTTCAGGTAAGCAGCCCTTGGCACAGGTACTTCTCCTGACCCTAACTCTTCCCGGGGTGGCCATTCTAGGCCACCCAGTTGCCCACCAGTTAGTGTTATTCTTCTCTGCCCTCAGGACTCAGGAGACCCTCCCCTCGTTCAGCGACTGCTGGTTCTCACTCATGATGATCCTCTGACTGAACTCTATGAACTTCAGGTTTGAGCTCCTCACTCCCAGCTAGTCCCCTTCAGTAGTGGAGAGAGAATAGGATGACTGGAGCCCCAAGCTGGTCCCTGAACCCCTGGGTGGCCAGGCCAGAAACCCCCTGCCTTCACATGTCTCCAGGGCGCTGAGTTGCTATCAGAGAGTGATCTGAAAAGAGTGGCCAAGCCAGAGGAGCTGCCGTGGGACTTGGGAGGTCACAGGGAACCCTCTCCCAGCTACTGGGTAGAGACACACCAGGTAAGCTTCTCCTCCCCTACCCAGGACGGTGGGAGCCAGGAATGACCCAGCTGAGGACATTCTGGGAGAGAGAGGGCAGATCTGAGACATGACCATGGGGTTGGGAAAAAGAGATTTCCCTTCCATTCAATTCAATATATATGTATGGCTCACAACCCATGAGCAAAATATTATGCATGTACCATGGGCTACTGGGGAGATGAGAGGAGTATATTCAATAAGTTCTTAATATGACATCAAGCAGCATATGGTTTTTGGTGGGACATAAGTCAGAAGCTATTAAAGAAGAGTGTAGGGGTGCCTGGGTGGCTCAGTCGTTAAGCGACTGCCTTCGGCTCAGGTCATGATCCCAGAGTCCTGGGATCGAGACCCACATCAGGCTCCCTGCTCTGCGGGGAGCCTGCTTCTCCCTCACCCTCTGCTTGCCTCTCTGCCTACTTGTGCTCTCCCTCTCTCTCTGTCAAATAAATAAAGAAAATCTTTAAAATATAAAAATGAAAAATAAAAAAAAAAGAAGAGTGTAAGGTAATTTTACTGGGGTTCTGGAAAGAGCTGACAGTCAGGAAGGCTGGTTTTAGTTCCATGTGACCTTGGACAAAGTACTGTACCCCATTTCCAGAGATGGTACCCTTTCTGTACTTGTCCCCTGCACCAACATCCAGGCCTCAGGGTCCTCACCCACAAAGTACAGCAAGTGTGATATAATAGCTAAGTCTATGAATCTCAGTGCTGTGAATATTCAAGAAAAGATAAATGAACACCATCTGAGCTAAGTATTAAAGGGGGTCTGTAACATAGTCACTAAGCTATACATCAAAGGGGAAGTGGATCTGAACAGCCAGAGAGGAGGGTTTTATAGGGTGAAAACCTAGTGCAGACAGGGGGAAAGGAGACTTGAATTTACTAAGCTGTTTACTGTGCCAGTCCTTGCTAAGTGCTTACCTGGCATCATCTCTTTAAACCTCACAAAATTCTGTGTATCTTTTTTTTTTTAAGATTTTATTTATTTATTTGAGAGAGAGAGAGAGTAAGAGAGAGCATGAGAGAGGAGAGGGTCAGAGGGAGAAAGAGACTCCTCACTGAGCGGGGAGCCCGATGCGGGACTCCATCCCGGGATTCCGGGTTCATGACCTGAGCTGAAGGCAGCCGCTCAACCAACTGAGCCACCCAGGCGCCCCTGTGTATCTTTTTTTGAGAGAGAGAGCATGAATGGGGGTTTTGGGGGGCAGAGAGAGAATCTGAAGCGGGCTGTACGCCCAGCACGGAGCCTGATGCGGGGCTCGATCTCACGACCCTGAGATCACGACCTGAACCGAAACAAGAGTCGGACGCTTAACTGACTGCACCATCCAGGCGCCCCAAAATTCTGTGTATCTTGTCCTGACTTTACAGTGAAGAAACCTGAGATTCGGGAGGTTTCTGGACCTGCTTAATGTCATACAATTAGTAAACAACAAAGTCAGAAACTAACCGAGCATTGTTTCCATAAAAGTCTCTGGGGCTGCCCCGCCTCCATCCGCGCGCGCACGTGTGTGTGTGTTTCAGGAAGTGGCGAGGCTGTGCCGCCTGTGCCAAGGGGTGCTGTGCTCCGTGAGGCGAGCCATTGAGGAGCTGGAGGGAGCCACGGAGCCGGAGGAGGGAGAGGTAGGACATGAGACCAGACGGAAGGGGAGGGGGTGGGGATGGGGCGGGGAGGGGGGGGATGGGGATGCTCCGGTGGAGCCCCTACTGCCGGCTGCCCCCTGCCCCCAGGAGGCTGTAGGAATGCTTGAGCCCCTACAGAAGGTGCGGGCAGATCCCCGGCTGACGGAGCTGCAGAGGGACGGGGGAGCCATCCTGATGAGGCTGCGTTCCACCCACAGCAGCAAGTACGAGGGGGGCAGGTGGAGACACAGCAGAGAGCCGTCAATAAACCTTAGGCGCCAGGCCATTCTTACTGAGCATGCCTCTGGGCAGGAGATCGTGCTTTTCCACCTCCTATAACCTTCGCATAACGTCCCTAGGTTCTAGTTACCATTACAGACAGGGATCTGGAGGATCAGAAGTGTTAAATGCCTTGGCCAAGATTAGTCAGTCAATGGGAGAGTCAGGATTCAAATCCAGGCCTGCTGTGCAAGGATGGAATGCGGTGGGGGGGCGGGGGGCAGGGGTTGACAAGGGCAGTAGATCATTCTGCCCCTTTCTTTCCCCAGGCTGGAGGGCGCGGGCCCAGCCGCCCTGTACCAGGAGGTGGACGAGGCCATTCACCAGCTCGTGCGCCTCTCCAACCTGCACGTGCAGCGGCAGGAGCAGCGGCAACGCCTACACCGACTGGAGCAGGTGAGGCAGGACCCGCAGATGGCGCTTACGTGGCCTGGGCGCCTGGCCCCAGCACTCCCGTAGCTGCTGACCCCCACAGCTCACGGGGTTCTCCCCACCCAGCTCCACCGGGTGGCTCTCCCTCTCTCCTCGCCCCACCCTGGAGGTTGGGCGGGTGGGTGTGAGATTCAACAAGAGGGACACAGCATCTCAGCCCCAGCAGAGAAGCCAGACCTCCCCTGCCCCACCGGCGATATTTGATCCAGGATCCTTAGAGGTTGTGAGATCAGAAGAGGTGCGTGGGTGCCCCAGGATTTGGGGAGGAGCTGATTGACTCTAGGGTGCCTATAACTTAAAATAATACATGTCTATTAATACCAGCTTTTTAGCTACACTGCCACCCATGTTCCCTCAACTCTTTCTATGATGTCATCCCCAAACCTGAGGCTGGAAAGGTCCCACCTTCCTCCACCTTGGAAGGAGAAGATAATGGAAGATGCTAAGGCCTCTTTGTGGGGAAGATTTGGGGATAAGGCTGGCTTCTCTGAACCTTGATTCTTCTCTCCTGGGGTTAAGAGCCCCACAGGGATTAGCCTAACATGCGGGGTAGGGGGACAGGGGGCTTTGCAATCTGATTGTTCCCCCAGAGCCCCAAGCATGGTGAATGAGCACCTCATGGACCTACATGTGGGCATCAGGGGAAGGGTCATCTCAGGGTCAATGCCAAAGTGGGGGGCAGGGCTCTCTGTTTTCTGGGGTTTCTACATATTGGCTTCCTCCAACCCAGTATCCAAGGGGTTGTATCTCTTACTGTTTGTTTGCTTGCTTGCTTGCTTATTAGCCATTTTCCCCATTTCAAAACGGTTAGCACACAGGATTGGGAGTCTACAGTTCTCAGCTTGAGTTCTAGCTCTGCTAGGAGTGAGATGTTGGACAAATCTTGAAGCATCTCTGAGTCCCCAAGTCCGCATCTGTAGAATGGGATCATAATGACACTTACCTCACAAGGGTGTTAGGATGACCAAATGAATTCAGCAAAGGACTGTACAAGTGTTTATGGTCGGGCCCTAATTACTGGGAACATTCTCAGACTTCTCGTCTGCAAGCTGTCCTACCCCAGCTTCCAGCCTTAATTCAGAGAAAAAAATTAATATCCCTTTTTGGTCAAATATCCCAGAACCAACATGAGAGTCCTTAGATCACCATAATAGGCAACTAGAGCTGGGGACACACATACACACACACCACACACTGGGTTGTCTCTTCAAGCCAGGTCCCTGGGACCCCTGCCCACCCATCAATGGACTCAGTGAATGTGAAATTTCTCCTCCTCAGTTATCCAGACGATCCTCATCCTGCCTCAGGCTCACACCAGCTTTATCTATGTCCCCTCCGGGCAGAGCCCTGGAACCCTCGCCCGCCTCCCTCAGTGCTTCCTGCCAGCCCAGCTTCCCATTCTGGTGCTTTCTCACTTGACCCTTGTGGAAACTACCACCGACCACTGTTAACCATTCCCACATTACAGCTGACATGAAATGGTTCTCCCAAGGGTCAATGGATCAGGGTGGTGGGCTTGGAGCTGGATCTCAGCCCTCCTTCCCACGGCACGGTCTCCTCCCTTACGGCCCTGCTGTCCCGCCCTGTCTGCCTCAGGTGCTGCAGTGGCTCTCAGGCCCAGGGGAGGAGCAGCTGGTCAGCTTCACTGCACCCGGCGACTCCCTGTCTGCCCTGCAGGACACGGAGCTGCAATTCCGGGCTTTCAGCACGGAGGTTCAGGTGAGAAGAGGGGAGGGGGGAGGGGAGAAATGGGAGAGGGGCAGAGAGAGAACGGGGAGAGGGGCAGGGGAGAAGAGGGAGAGGGGAAGGGAGAGAAGGGAGAGAGGGGCAGGGGGAGAAGGGGGAGATGGGCAAGGGAGAAGGGGGAGAGGGGCAAGGGAGAAGGGGGAGAGGGGCGGGGGAGAAGGGGGAGAGGGGCAGAGAGAGAACGGGGAGAGGGGCAGGGGAGAAGAGGGAGAGGGGCAGAGGGAGAAGGGGGAGAGGGGCAGAGGGAGAAGAGGCACAGGGTGGGAAGGAGGAGGAAACTGACTGGGGCTGAGGACCAGGTCTGAGTGCAGCCTTCTTTCTCCAGGAGCGCCTAGCCCAGGCACGGGAGGCCCTGGCCCTGGAGGAGGACACCACCTCCCAGAAGGTTCTGGATGTCTTTGAACAGCGGCTGGAGCAGGCTGAGAGTGGCCTCCATCGAGCCCTGCGGCTACAGCGCTTTTTCCAGCAGGTGTGTGCAGAGCCTCTTCCTTCCATGCCCACCCCGGCCTGCCTTCTGCCTGGGGAAGCTGATCAGGTAGTTGCTAAAAGCAGGGACTCAGGAGACCATCTCTTTTGATGCCTGGCTCTGCCACCTACTTGCTGAAGGACCTAGGACAAGTTACTAAGCCTGAGCATGCCTCCATAGACACCCCCTCACAGGGCTGCTGCGAGAATGATATAGGTAGTATGTAAGGAGCACTTAGTACAGGGCCTGCCACTGATAAATTCTCTGTAAATACTGGTTCTTCTTTCATCCGGGCCCCACTGTCTCCATACCAGCTCAGAGTGACACGGGTAGGCGGTGGCACTGGGACGGGAAAGGGGGTGTTCTCAGAGGACTGAGAGGGGGCTGGGCACTGGGAAGCCGTCAGCAAAAAAAGGACAGGCGCTGCCACTGGGCAGCATGCGTGAGTGGCAGCGGACCTCACTTTTTCTCTCCGCATCCCCGCCCCCTCGGCCCGGCAGGCGCACGAATGGGTGAACGAAGGTTCTGCTCGGCTGGCAGGAGCGGGGCCCGGTAGGGAGGCCGTGCTGGCAGCCCTGGCCCTGCGGCGGGCCCCGGAGCCGAGCGCCGGCACCTTCCAGGAGATGCGGGCCCTGGCCTTGGACCTGGGCAGCCCGGCCGCCCTGCGAGAGTGGGGCCGCTGCCGGGCCCGCTGCCAAGAGCTGGAGAGGAGGATTCAGCAGCAGCTGGGAGAGGAGGCGAGTCCGCGGGGCCACCGGCGGCGGCGGGCAGACAGCGCCAGCAGCGGAGGGGCCCCCCGGGGCCCCCACAGCCCCTCGCCCAGCCTTAGCTCCCTGCTGCTCCCCAGCAGCCCTGGGCCTCGTGCAGCCCCATCCCATTGCTCCCTGGCCCCCTGTGGGGAGGACTGTGAAGAGGAGGGCCCTGACTCGGCTCCAGAAGCAGAGGGTAGGCCTCCGAGGACCGTGCTGATCCGAGGCCTGGAAGTCACCAGTACCGAGGTGGTAGACAGGACGTGCTCGCCCCGAGAACATGTGCTGCTTGGCCGGGCTGGAGGTCCAGATGGACCCTGGGGAGTAGGCACGCCCCGGATGGAGCGCAAGCGAAGCATCAGGTAAGAGCCCAGGCCAATTACTGCCCAAGAGGCAGGCCCAAGTGCCCAGCAGGAAAAGAATCCGGTGTTGTTGGGGGTCCCGTGGCCCAGCCTCCTCTGACACTCCTTGTTGCCCCTGCAGCGCCCAGCAGCGTCTGGTGTCGGAGCTGATCGCCTGTGAGCAGGAGTACGTGGCCACCTTGAGCGAGCCAGTGCCGCCCCCGGGGCCTGAGCTGACTCCTGAACTGAGGGGCACCTGGGCCGCCGCCCTGAGTACCCGGGAGAAGCTTCGCAGCTTCCATCGGACACACTTTCTCCGGGAGCTTCAGGGCTGCGCCACCCACCCCCTGCGCATTGGAGCCTGCTTCCTTCGCCATGTGAGTGACCCCTAACACTTCTTCTAGGTCCTCTCCCTTCTCACGTCTCAGCCCCATCCACCTGTATCCATTCTCAGTATCTGCTCCCCGTCCCCTCGAAAGTGTGTGGTCCGAGACTCTGGGGCCCAGGGCTGTTCTCTGGGCCCCTCTGGATCCACTCAGCCTGTGTCCCTGTCCTCAAGTGCTGCCTGGCCTTCACTCTCTGCGTGGGAGCCTGTCATTTCCCAGGCAGACTGAATGGCCTGTCTCTCCTTTGCGCTGTAGTGAGGATGGGAAGGAGGAAAGAGAGAGGCTTGTCTCTCACCAGGTGATGGCTTGTCTCTTCCCCACTGGCACAGGGGGACCAGTTCAGCCTTTACGCCCAGTACGTGAAGCACCAACACAAACTGGAGAATGGTCTGGCTGCACTTGGCCCCCCAACCAAGGTAAACTTTGCTCCAACCCCCACGAGAAGGAGAGGTGCCAGGAATCCCTAAAACGCACCCAACCTCAAAGTCTCTTGGGGAAGAAAAGCTTTCCTGGATGTGTCCAATAATCTCCCCGAAGTGCCGAGGGTGGGACGAGCACTGGACTGGGAGCCAATCGAGCCTGAGTTTTTATCCTGAGGGACTTTGGGGCAAGACTCTTGGGCCTCTGTTTCTACATCTGGTAAATGGGGGCACTGTCCACTATATCTCACTCACAGAGTGCTGTGAGGATCACAAGACTTTACGTGAAAGTGACTTCAAGAGTTAAAAGCCAGAGACTATAAGGGATTATTTGTATTCCTCTCCTTCAAGATTCAGAGGCTGGTAGAATCTCTTGCAGACCTCCTATCTGCTTTCTTTCTGGGGAAAGTTCCACCTTACCTTCAGCAGTCTCTGGGCTTCCTCTACCCCCCAACAGCCTGGAATACCATCCGCCTTCCCGCCAGAGCTCAGCCCCTGCTAGCTCCAGCCCCTCCCCTCATCCCTGTCTGTCTCCTCCCCAACCAGGGCTCAGCGGAGAGTGGCCCCCCCCTGCCCCGGGCCTTGCAGCAGCCCCTGGAGCAGCTAGCTCGGTATGGGCGGCTCCTGGAGGAGCTCCTAAGGGAAGCTGGGCCTGAGCTGAGTTCTGAGCGCCAGGCTCTTGGGGCTGCCGTGCAGCTGCTCCGGGAACAGGAGGCCCGTGGCAGAGACCTGCTCGCCGTGGAGGCTGTGCGTGGCTGCGAGGTGAGGCCATGGCTCGTCACTCCAGTTCAAACTGTCCAGCCCTGTGGCTTTAGAAACCAGACTCAAAGTCAGAGGACCCAGCTCTAATTTCCAATCAGCTAGATGGCCTTGGTCAAGTCACTGAACTTCCCTGGGCCTCAGTGTCCTCATCTATAAGTAAAGAAGCTATGTCCTGCCCAACATCCCATGATCCTACCTCTGCCTGTGCTTTCCTCTTCTATTCCCAGTGCTTCTCTTTCCCTATCTCCTCCGCACTTCCTCGGGCACCTCACCGCCCAACACATTCCTTATTCTCCCTTACCTAGTCTCTTTCTAACCCAGAAGGTCCAGAACAGGTGGGGAAGCTACCTCTTCTGATAGGCCTCTTTCCCCTTCGGCTCTTTGCTGATTCTCTTCCTGGGTCAGAATGGTGCTTGATCTCCAACGTCTACAGACCTCCCCATGGGAGGCAATAAGCCCCACTGTGCAGGGTGCCTTCTCTCCGGAGAGGCAGGACCACGTGGCTAGGCCAGGTGTGCTGTGCATGGTGACTGGTGGACGGATTCTCGGCTGAGGCCTTCCCTGATTTCCGGACTCAGCCTGAGAACCAATACAGTTGGCCCCTTGCCCTATAAATCCCATTTTTACTCCCCATAAAATATACCCAAAGGGCTTGAGGACCAATTATCTTTCCTTTTCCTTTCCCCAGACAGATCTGAAGGAGCAGGGTCAGCTCCTACACCGGGACCCCTTCACCGTCATCTGTGGCCGAAAGAAGTGCCTTCGGCATGTCTTTCTCTTTGAGCATCTCCTCCTGTTCAGCAAGCTCAAGGGCCCTGAGGGGGGCTCAGAGACCTTTGTTTACAAGCAGGCCTTTAAGGTACAATGCTGGGATGGAGGGATGGGGGCAGGGACGGAACAGGAAGTCATGCTCTTCTTGAGAACTCAAGATGTTCTGGAAATTCAACTCCAAACACCCAGGTTCAGAATCTGAATCATCTAAAACAGGTTTTGACCTTAATCAACTATCAGGTTAGGATGTCAGAGGTGATAGAAATTCCTGTCATTGTCATTGGGGTTTTCCTTATCATTCATGTGGGATACTCACAAGGCATTCCAAGCCAGAATTGAGGACCTTTCCCATTAAGAATATATGGTTTTTGAATTAGGGGTGGTCCCTGGGGGTGACGAGAAAGGACTCTATCTATCTGTCTGTCTATCTATTTATCTGTCTATCATCTATCTATTTAATAGCTTAAGTTGATGGAAACAATGGAACCGAACTCGAGAGGAGGGAGGCCTTGCTTCAGGGAAACCGCTTTGGTATCCAGATAAACATCAGTAGAGACCTACAGTCCTCAGGGCACCTGGCTGGCTCAGTTGGTTGTGTCTGAGTCTTGATCTTGGGTTGTGAGCTCGAGCCCCACGTTGGGTGTAGAGATCACTTTAAAAATAAAACCTTAAAAAAGAGAGAGAGAGAGACCTATAGTCCTAGATCAGGCAGTATGGCGTGATTCTAAGGGTTTCTTTCTTTCTTTTTTTTAAGATTTTATTTATGTATTTGACAGAGAGAGAGAGCACAAGCAGGGGGAGCGGCAGGCAGAGGGAGAAGCAGGGTCCCCGCTGAGCAAGGAGCTGGATGTGGGGCTCTATCCCAGGACCCCTGGATCATGACCTGAGCCAAAGGCAGACGTTTAACCGACTGAGCCACCCAGGCATCCCCTAAGGGTTTCTAAACTTTGTCTCCCTACATTCATTCCAGCTATGGGGGGAGGCGGGGGACGGGGAGTACAGTATAGAGAAAAAAGCCTAGGTTTGGAATAATGTAGACATGGATTTGAACCCTCTCTCTCTACTCAGCTATGATAAGCCCCTGGGCAAGTTGCTTCGTGTCTCTGGGCATTCCCCTTCTGTAAATTATGGTTGTTATGAAGACTAAATGTAGAACACTTGGCATATGGTAGGTGTTGAGCAAACATTTACTGAACATCTACCAGATGCCAAGCTAAGTGTAGTGCTTTTCCATGTGGTACCATCTAGCCAGGCCTCACTCTGTCTTCACCCACTCTCCTCCGCTCTTTCTCAGACTGCTGACATGGGGCTAACAGAAAACATCGGGGACAGCGGACTCTGCTTTGAGTTGTGGTTCCGGCGGCGGCGTACTCGAGAAGCGTACACGCTGCAGGCAGCCTCGCCAGAGATCAAGCTCAAGTGGACCAGTTCTGTTGCCCAGCTGCTGTGGAGACAGGCAGCTCACAACAAGGGTACCAAGCAGAGCCGGGGGGAGGGGGGTGGGCTTAAGGTCCAGTTTACGGGAGGAGGTTAGTCGGAGCGTGTGGAGACCATTTGGGAAAACAGGGTGTGGGATGGAGAAGGAATGACTTAGGAGATGATTCCGGATCTGACTGGAGAGAGATTGCTGGCATAGAAATTAGTCTAAGGTATACCAAAAGGAAAGAGGAAGCTACCCATTTCAGAAAAGCAAGAGCAAATGGCAGGGCAAAAGAGGGTGAGGGAGTGCTCACTGGACCCGGGTTCCAGAATTTACTTGCTGTGTGACCTGGACTAGTGTTTCTGTGTGTTTTGTTCTGGGATTTTTTGGGGGATGGGTTTTTGTTTTTAATTCTCTGAACCCCATTCCACTCATCTGAAAAAAGGAAAGTGACAGCTTCGTGTGATAGGGACGATGAAATAAGGTGATTTTCTATCGAAGCACTTGATAAACTATAAAGGTGTGTAAAAATGAGGGCTTTGCTCTTAATGCCCAAGATAAAGGGCAGAAGGTGAGTATTAGAAGTTAGGTGGCTGGGATGCCAAATGGGCAGGATGCAACATGTAGGAGACAAGAGACAGCTGTCTGAGGAGGTAGTCAAGGCCCACCATCACCATCCAAGTTGTGACAGTTGGAGCAAGAGTAACAGGAGATACCAGATGAATGAGAAATGGCAAGGAGCAGAAGAGTCCACCATGATAGTGCTTGGAGCAAAGGGGGGGGGGGGCTGAAGGAGGTTGGTAACAGGGTCTCTGTTCCCTAGAGCTCCGAGTGCAGCAGATGGTCTCCATGGGCATTGGGAATAAACCCTTCCTGGACATCAAAGCCCTTGGGGAGCGGACACTGAGTGCCTTGCTCACTGGAAGAGGTGAGGGCCACAGTGCTGGGGGGGCGGCCCCCAGGAGTCAAGACCTTGAGAGTGAGGGCATAGTGGGGAGGCATGGTGGAAAAGTGAGGAAGGGTAATGAGTGGACATGTCTTCCCAGAAATTGTGGGACTGACTGGGAGGCCCTCTGCAAGACTGAGGGTCATTTCAGAGAGCCAGGAGGGCTTTCCCACACCAGCACCCCACCCCACCCCACCCCCTCTCTGCAGCCGCCCGCACCCGGGCTTCTGTGGCCGTGTCATCCTTTGAGCATGCCGGCCCTTCCCTTCCCGGCCTCTCACCGGGAGCCTGCTCCCTGCCTGCCCGCGTCGAGGAGGAGGCCTGGGATCTGGACGTCAAGCAAATTTCCCTGGGTGAGGCACCTCTCAAGGGGTGGCTCCCAACAGCTGGGTCATCGTGGTGATGTTCAGGCTGCTTGCTGCTAAGCAATTCCTTTTTCTAGCCAAGTAGCCTAGTTGCCATGACAACTATGTACAGCTTCCCCATTGCTAAAAGAGCCGTCCATCTGGTTGCTAGGATAATGCTTACAGCAGCCTGTTGCTAAGAAGCACTTCCTCTGTACCTCTCTCTCTAGCTCTCCTTGGGTTTCTATGGAAACTGCTCAGCTTCCTGTTGTACCCTCCTGGTTCACCACGGCAGTCCTTATAGTTTCCTGTCGCTTCTTCCCTGGTTTGCTCTAATGATGCTGCTGACAATTTCCTGCCTCTTGGTAGGGGGGTTCTCTTGCAACTGGATTGCTATGGTGACTCACAGCTTCCTGTTGCTATGGAGCTTTTTCTTCCCCGATGGAGCAGCTTGGTTGCTTAAGGTAATCTAGAGGGGTTCTATACCCTGCTCTCACCCTAGCTTCCCCTCCAGCCCCAGAAACACTTGACTCTTCTGGAGATGTGTCCCCAGGACCAAGAAACAGCCCCAGCCTGCAACCCCCCCACCCTGGGAGCAGCACTCCCACTCTGGCCAGTGGAGGGATCTTAGGGCTGTCCCGGCAGGTAAGTCCCTATACTAGGGCTGGCAGTGGGGTGATCTCTTCAGCCACTTTCTGAGTGGGCTATTCTCATCCAACCCACGGGGGCAGGGAGAACCAATGAGCCTGTGCTCCCAGCAAGACCACAGGTTGGATATATTGTCCAGTCTGCCTTTCTCCTCTCCCCCTAGACCTGACTGAGAGGCAGCAAGGTCAGAAGTGAAAAGGAGTCTTTAATAAGGAACACAGTGCAGGAGCGGATGGAAAGGGGGGAATGCCAACAGCATCTGGACTTGGATTAAATCAGCCAAATTGAGGAATTTGGGGGAGGAGGAGAGAGGTGAATTGGCAGGCTTGGGGGGGGGGTGGATATAGGAACGAGGACATTTCCTTGCCCTTTAAGTTCACTGCAGTTCATCTCCTTGCAGAGTCATGCCCGAGCCCTGAGTGACCCCACCACTCCTCTGTGACCTGGGTAAGTCAGTACCCCCTCTCCACTATATCCAACACGCCTAACTTCTTGCATCAACTGCCTTCCTTCCCCCAGCTGCTTGCAAGTCAGCTTCTTCCCTCTCCCGACCCATCTCCCTCTTCTCTCCTGGCTTCTAGAGAAGCTGGAGAACTTGGCTGCAGTCCCTCCTGTCAGCACATTTGGGGCCAGGATGGCAGTGGGACATAGTGGAGGACTGGAAGAGCACTGAATTCCTTCTCTCTGCTTCCTGGACAGAGAGGAGGTCGCAGGACCAGCGTGTTTCCCTGCTGCTGTCCCTAGCTCTCTCCAGCCGGGTGCCTTCCTACAGGAACCAGCGTGGCCACACTTGCTTGCCTTCGTACCCTGGAGGTGGAGAAATGATCCCTCATCCAGTCCTTCCCCATCCCGGGCCACTGCCTACTCCCAGGACACTGCTCCGTGTCGGCCCTCCCCCAACAGCCTGCGTCCTCCCCTCTGTCCGGTGCTACCCGGACTCTTCCTGAGAAGACTCATCTCTGCCAGGTCAGCTGTAGTTCTGGTGACTCCACTCTGGAGTGGCATAGGAAATGGAGCTATGCAAACCATTATGGGGGGGGGGGGCTGCAAACTTTATACATGTAATTACTGTTGTTATAATACTATTGTTATATTAAACGTATTTACTCACACTTTGTGTCGGAAGAGCTAGAGCAGACCTCTGGGTTGAAGTGACACTGCCACCTTGAGAACTTCCCCTCACCCAACCATTAACTGGAACACAGAAAATAAAAACCAAGGCTTCAAGGCACCCAGTACCCCTTCCTGGCCCCAAACTGAGCCTGGGTGCGGGAGAATGTGCCTCCTCCACGGTGGCTCTCGGAGGCTCAGTGCACTCTGCCAAGTTCCTCCTGTCCCGCTGCACCCACTTCCGGAGGCTGAGGTGGTCACCCTCAAGCTGGATCCAGCACAGTCCAGCAGTTCTCAGGATGAGGTCCTCAGACCACAGGGCGTGAGAGTCCCCTAGGCTGCTTGCTAAATGCTAATTCCTGGGCCCCACCCCCAGAGCTACTGAAGCCGAAGTCTGGGGGTAAAGCCCAAGATTTCTCATTCCTCGTTAAGCTCTTTGGGTGATTGCTAAGCGCCTGCAGAAGTATTTCCGACAAAATCTCCAAGGAGAACAGGACATAGGCAGACAGACACAGCGCCCTGTGCCTCAAGACACCTGTTTATTGGGGACACAACTCTGCGACAGGGATGACAGGAATCGTACCAAAAATAGCGACGTCTACAGGGCCCCTGAAGGGGCTAGAAGGGTACAGTGCCCCCCACCCCCACCCATTGTACAAAAATAAACTCTCACGCCTATGGACCAGCAAAGACTGGCAGAGCGGCTCCTCAACAGGGACACAACCCTCTGCCAGCCCTGGGACCCCGTTCTTTGATCCTCACCCCTGCCACTTCTAAGGCACTGTGACTCTCCCCTGGGCTGGGTGGGTAGCGCCCGCCCACCCTCCTACGCCCGCCACGCCCTCCACCCCCTCCACCTCTGGTCCGCCTGGGGCTGGGATATGGGTCCCACGCTGCCCCCTGCTGGCTGCTCTACCCAACTACCTCTAGCGCTCCCCCGCTCCCGCGGGGTGAGCTCACTAAGCTAACCGCCCCTAAGAGGGCTCCCTACCGTTCTTGTCCCCCCAGCCCCGCCTCTCCCGATCTCGACAGCCCGGGGCCCTCCTCCCCTTCCTGCGGAGGGCTGGGAGGGGTCTCTCCCGATTGTGCAGGGGCGTAGGGCGGAGACGCGTCGGCCTGGGGCGGCCTGCGGCCCCGAGCCCTGCGGCTGTGGTGCACTTGCAGGTGCAAGGCCATGAGCTCAGGGGCTCCAGTGGCGAAGGGGCAGAAGAGGCATCGGTGGAGGGCACCCCCCGGCCCAGCCTCGCCTCCCGGCCCCGCCCGCAGGGACAGGTCCAGGGGTTCGGCCTCACCGCCTCGCCCGTTGCGCAGGGTCCTCCCGGGACTGGCGGGCTTCCGACGGGACCCCGGCGCCGCGCTCGAAGGAGGCCGGGGGTTCGCCGCGCCCTCCACCCAGGTCGCAGGCTGCGGAGCCGGCTTGGCTCCCGACTGCTGTGCCTGCTGTGCCGAACCCCGCTGGGAAGGGGGTGGCGGCTCCGGGGGTGGTCCGGGGCCCGCCCCGCTCCTCTGCTCTCGGTGGTGGCGCTGCAGGTGATACTTGAGCGAGCCGGACTGGGTGCCCGCGTAGTCGCAGTGCGGACACTTGTAGGGGCGCTCGCCTGGAGAAAGGGGTGCGACAGGGTCACAGAGGCACGATCACCGCCCGCCCCCACCCGCATTTCGCTCTCTGTACAAGCGTCTCTGGACCAGAAAAACACACTGCCACCCCCACCCCGTCTCATTCAACAGAGCAGCATTCCCCCATCTCAACTGGCCAATCTGAAGGCTGCGTTTCCGGTAGCTCTCTCATGTCTCTTCCCGCCCTCCAGGTCCCTCCGCACCCCAGAGGCTGCCTCCCTCACCTGTGTGCACTCGCAGGTGCACTTTAAGGTGATGCGCAGAGCGGAAAGATTTTCCACAGAAGGGGCAATCCTTTCCTGTGGCTCCCCGGCCCCCTTCAGGCCGGGTCCCTCCAACCAATAGCCCATTCTCTTCTGCAACACACACGTTAAGGGAAGTCAGAAAGGCCCTTTGCCCTAACCCTATCAGGGCCATGCGCCCCACACCCACCCCTTAGGATTGCTTCCCCTCAGGGCCCCAGAAGGAAACAGTATGTTTGAGGGAACCTGAGGGGTTGGATTTGTTGTGAGTTGTGCTATGCCCTTGAAAAGTGGCCTCCAGGAGTGAAAAAAAAAAAAAAACCAAGAATTAAAAGATAGGTCCTTTTTAAAGAAGAGGGGACAGGAGGGCAGTGGTGGCATCAGATGGGCCCAGAATGTGGAAACCTTGGAGGGAAAAGACCCCTTACATACCCTGCGTGGCGGTGGACCTTGCTTGGGTCCCCGCAGCAGGCGCAGAGTGCCCTGGCCCCTCGCCTGGGCGCGGGTGCAGTGAAGCCAGAGGGCCCAACGCCCTGCTGCGGGCCCAGGTCTCCTCCTCCGCCTCCACCACCTCCTCTTCCTCCTCTGGCTCTTCGGCGCGATGCCGGCGAGCCCGGGCCGGGAGAGCGGAGGGCAGTGGGCGGAAGCTTCCGAAGCTGCGGCCAGCCCCAGGCTCGGCACCCTCACCATTGGGCCGGGCCTCGCCAGCTCGCAGGCTCAGGTAGCCCAGGAGGCTCGGAGGCTCACGGCGCTCAGCGGGAGTGGGCGCCGGGGCCAAGAGGAGCGCGGGGCCCAGCGGCTCATAGGCCAGCAGGCCCAGGTCAGGAGGCTGGGGGGCCCGGGCAGCCCCGGAACCAGGCCCCGGGGCACGCAGCGGGCCCAGCTTGCTGGCGTGCACCTTCATATGGTTCTTAAGGAACCAGGGCTCCTTAAAGCAGCGGCCACACACGGGACACGCATGATCGAAGGACGCCTTGTGCTTGCGCATGTGGCCCTTCAGAAACCAGGACTGCGTAAAGCTCTGGCCACACACTTGACAGCGGAACTCCGGGGGCGCGGGGGGCTCCTCGGGAGCGGCAGGAGCGGGGGCGGGGGCTGCCTCACGTTCAGGCTCCGGCTCAGACTCTGGGACTGATCTGGGTTCAGGTTGGGGTGGAGGCTGAGGCTGGGGTGCAGCCGAGCTGGCCGCCAGGGGGCGCTCAGGAGCTCCGTGGGCCGTCAGGCTGTGATGCAGCAGCTCCTCCTCCTGGCTGGAGCCAAAACTGCACAGGCCGCACTTCCAGGGCCTGTGCAGGATGTGCAGGTGGCGTTCGCGCTCCGCCGCGGTGCGAAACTTGCCTTTGCAGAAGGGGCAACGGAAGGCGGACGACGAAGGAGCCTGGGACCGCGCCAGGCCCTCAGTAGCAGGGGTGGACTGCATGCCCCCTGAGCTTCGGGCTCTCCCCAGCCGGGCCTCGCGCAGTAGCGCGCGCTCCTCCAACTCCAGCAACAGGCGTGCGGCGGGGCTACGCGGGCGCTCGGGCTGGTGCGTGCGCAGATGCGAGCGTAGCAGGGCACGCTGCGCTGCACGGTGGCCGCAGTGCGGGCACTGGAAGGCCTGGGCGCCTGGGTGCGCCCGCAGGTGCAAAGCCAGGATAGAGTTGAAGCGGAAGCGCTTCCCGCATACAGGGCAGGGGAAGCGCCTTTCGCCTGCACGACTCTCGGACCAGCCCACCGCTCCCATCCCTGGAGACCCGGCGCTCACGCCTGGCCCGTTGGAGTAGCGCTGCAGATCCAGTTCGCCGTCGAAGGCGGGCGGCGAGGGCGCTAAGTGGCCGCCCGGGGCGCGGGGACGTGAGCCCTGTGGAGAAAGACCTGAGTAGAGCAAGGGATGGAGAAGGGACAGCTGTGGGGAAAGCAAGGGCGTGGAAGGCCAGAAGAACTCGAGGGAGGGTGGGCTGGGGCCTGGATCAGGAACACCGAGTGCCCTTCCCACTCACCTTGGGGAAGTGGGATATGAATGGGAATTGAGCTGTTGGGGCCACAGACATAACTTCTAAGAGAGGTGGGGAGGGGAAGGAGTATAATTGTTAAGTACTTGCTGGTTCAGGCCAGGGCTTCTTCACTCACCTCCATGGACCCCCTTCACATTCTTTGGTTCTGGGGAGTGCAGGGAAGAGGAGGAGGAAAAGCTGCTAGTGAAGGCAACAGGTGCTGAAGAGCTAAAGCAAGAGAGACAGGTTTGGAGGGAAAGATGAGCCCTGGTTTTCAGCAGTGGAAAGAGGCACCCCCAACCCCATACTCTTAGCAGCCCCTACTCCTGCAACCTATCCCTTCATTACCCTTCCTTGCACCCTGAGACAGGAGGGGGCTGCCGTCTTCAAAATTTGTACTCCTTGATTTGCCCAGCCCACAGGCTCCCTGATAACCCAGATGTCTTCCCCCAAATTATTCATTTTAAATGCCTAGTCCAAAACCACCACTACCATCACCACCACCACCATCACCACCACCACCATCATCACCACCACCACCACCACCCCCTGGTGGTAGAAACCATCACAGTATACCCCTCTCTCATTTAAGTTAGGCTGTGCAGCTTAATGAGCAAACGGGGTGGGCCTGCCATGCTCCCCAGTTGTCCAAGTGAGACCAGTTGCTCTCAGACCCCTAACTGACCCGCCAGCCAAACATCCTTCCACACTCCACAGTCCTTCCTTCTGCCCTTATCCTGTCTTTCTGTCTCTTCCCCCTCGTTCTCCCTCCCTCCGCCTGGATTCCTGATCCATTCATTTCCATTCATTACAGAGACTCATTCATGCATGGGAGAGAAACACCTCCCAGCAGCAGAGTCTGGAGACAGACAGAGGGGGAGGGGCATGAAGGGGGAGAGAGCCAGAGGGAGAGGGAATGAAGAGAGAGTTGGGGGAGGAGTGGAAGTTAAGGGGTGCTCCTGGCCTGGGGAAGGGGTTAAAAACTGCAAATACCAGATAGGATTCATCCCCATGTTTCAAACCTTGGAGCCTGCAGTTTGATGGGGCATCTCAGCCCCTTTGTCCAGGGCTGTTCCGAGGCAGGCTTTCCTCCTCTCTGCAGGGGAGAGGCTCCCTCACACAAGAGGAGGATTACACTGGCTCTGAGCTCAAGAGGCTGGAGTGAGGGACGGGGGGCGGGGCTGGGCCATCTGCACAGATAGGGGCTCAGCACATGCTCTGAGCAGGAAAGGGTTAAAATTCTCCAGGCTGAAATTCCCTGGGCCTGGGATGTGCAGAGCTCCAGTTCTGAGGAAGGAGAAGAGCACTGAGAAGATTGGGGCGGGGGGGCTCTCCTGATTCTAAGCTGCAGAGGTTAGCATTAGGACTTAGAAGCAACCCCAGAATTAACATTCATGGAAATAGGCCTGGGGAGCCCGAGAAGTCAGCCAGCCTAGCTTACATTTAGAATTGTATCTGGTCGACACTAGATGAATGTGGGCCTAACCTATTTTTTTGCCTGAGATAGAAAGAATATTTGAGATATAAAGAACTTCCTTACAATAGGCATTGTGAAACTGAAATGGGTTACTGAGAAAGAAAAGGACTCAAGCATTACTTTGCTTAAGGATCTTTAACAGAAGAGAACTGTGCCAGGAGTCAGCACTGCTTATCAGCGAAGAGAAAAGGCTCTGGAGGTCCAAGTCTTCTTTAATTTTTGACATTTAATGAATGTGAATATGGTAAGACTCCATGAAGGGGCAGGTACCTGTTACATGTGAAATCTGGGTTAAGGGAATTTTATTAACAGGAGGTTGGTTGATTGACAAAGTGTCCTCATCCAAGGGTCACTAAACAACCTCCACCACCACGTTTAATATTTGTATTTCTGTAGCTCCAAATTAGGGCATCCACTGTCATCTTCTGGATCCTCCAAAGAAACCCCTTTCCTGAGACCAAGAGCCCAGCTAGGCTCTGTGAGTAGTGTCATGAAAGGTGAATTAAAGAGTAGGGCTGAGGAGTGCAAGGCTATTGTGGGCCCAGTCTATTAATAGCCCTGCAACCTTCAGTAAATCACTTAACCTCCCAGTTTACTCATCTGTAAAATAAGGAGGTTGGACTAATTTATATTGATGGTCCCTTCCAGCTCGAAAATTTGTGGTTCTGAGTCACAGGACTCTTCTGGACCCCAGAGAGATGTTAAAAACAAATGGTCATCCCTTCAGTACCATGGAGAGTGCAGTGGGCTACCAGAGGAGCCACTTTGGCCACCTCGGTACCATAGAAAGAGCTAGAAGTCCTAGAGGGGCCACGTTTGCCATTTTAGCACCACAGATAAAGCACTGAGAAAAGGTGGAGGATTTTTTTTTAAATTCCTATCTGGGAACCACGGGGGGGGAGGGGGAGAACTGTGGTACCAGAGGGATTATTTTGGCCTTTTAGATGTCACTGAAAATAGATAAATGTAATAGAAAATAGATGTAACTAGAAGAATTTTAATTAGCTATAAGGAGTGTCCTGACAGTTACAGTTTGTACATCCTGGAATGAGTTACTGAGGCATCGTATTTGGGTCCATCACATTCTGTTGCTCTCCTGGGGATTCCCGGAACATCCTGGTGTACAGCCAATCTGGTATATTCAGAGGAAGCAGATGGTGGGGGAGGAGGGGGGAGGCTGGGAATACTGCATGGTCATAGCTGACTAACCTATGGGCACATATTCTGATTCTGAGAAGATTCTAGGGCCCCTAAAACTGCCTGTAGGACAGCAAGCAAAATACCTCACGGGAGGCTGACCTCACATATGAAGCCAGTAGAGTAGGAACAGGGCAAAGCTTCCTCCGCCAAAACAAAACAAAAACAAAAGAACTACTTTGCACATAGCATTTTCCAGGATGAAAAAAAGTGATATACAAGGAGGCCTAAATTGAAGCTGAATTCCCAAGCAGGGAAAGTTTCCCTAGAGGGTAGCCTCAAATCAACAAAACCCACTTAGACACCTTCCCAGGCCCAGTCAAGACCTCCTGAATCATCTCCACACCAAAGGAGGCCCCAGGCACCTGATCCCATGAGTGTTTTGTTTTGTTTTGTTTTCAATAGGAGAGAGCACCGACAGGGTCCAAGATCTATGAACTGGCTTGGACCCCACAGCATGCATGTATTGCCTGTGGGCAATAATCACAGAGTTTTCTAGAGTTAGGCCCTAAACACCATCCACGAGACTTGGCCAGGCAGTAGTAATGACCTACTTTCCACCCCCACTGGGAATCAGGGGTTATCTGGTCCTTCTTTGGGTCCTATAGGGATACAGAGCCAGGGATAGGGATCGGAAATCGTTCCAAAGCAACAGGCCAATTATTTTTATGTGCTAGAAAAGCTGGCGGGGAAGGGGATGTGGACCGTCAAATCTTATTGCGTTAGGGAGGGCTGGAAGGGTTGGTGAGAAGACTTAGAAATAAGGACGGGTACACAGAAGCATCTGCTGCCTGAAGGACCTCAAATATTGTCCCTCAAACCTGTGGTTCAAAAGTTTTTAGGGTCAAAGTGTAAGGGGCAAGGATTCAGGACTTCTGAGGTACAGTTGTGGCTAAGCCTCTGTCACTGGTCATTTCTAAAACTTGATGTTCTTCCCTCTGTTGAGAATCCCACACCTCTGAAGTCGGCTACCAATTATGATTAACACTGCACAAGATGAGGTAAGAAAGAAAGGGGGCTTCTTAGGTGGTCTAGAGTCAAGACCACTTTTATCACAAGCACATGTCAGTAGCTCACTTTTATGGTCTCCTCTCCATGGCCCTCTGAACCTCACCGCTCAGGGAGTTCCTCTAAACTGACCCCACATCACAGCATGTCCATCTTTTACACTGAGTTCTTGGTAAAGCCTCCTTCCCTCCATCCTCACTGTCCTGATTTGGGGGCACAGCACCTCAGTCACTGACTCCAAATGTGCAGCAGGAGACAAGAGGAAGATACACCTGCTGACCTACTGCCACCCCACCATGGTGGATCTTATTCCACAGGCATGTCCCAACTTGACCCCTCTTCTGAAAGTTCTAGAGGACCTTGATTTGGGGGAGGGGGCACGGCACCAGCCTTAAGTCCCCTTAACTGGAGCTGACCCTAGAAAGGTCAGAGTCTTAGCACCCATATGAGCCTCAGTCCTCAGATTAGGGGGTGGGGGGTGGGCAGGAGAGCCTCTGGGAAAATCTCCCTCCCAGAAGTAGGTTGGCAAGTAGGGCAGGACCTGTGATCCTGCACAAGAGATTCTTCCAGCAGCACCCCAGTCCCCTCCCGGGGAAGATAAGCTAGAAGGATGATGGGGGGCAGGGTTGGGAGATTGGGAGGCCAGGGCTCAGCTACCCCGGCCGGGAGAACAAAAGCTGAGTTGCAGCCGCCTCCGCCGCTGCCGCCGGCCGAGCTCTTTGTGACACTTTGTTTGGGACGCAGAGAGGGAAGCACCCCCCATCCTCTCCCCTCCCCCACCCCCGCTCCGGGAGAGTTTGGGTCCCTTCCCCCTCTTCTATCAGCCCTACCTGAGCCGGGGGGCGCTCATCCACTCTGGCTCCCGGCTCGGCCGCCCTGCACCCCCAGGCCCCTCGCGCCCTGCCTTCGGGCCCCTACAAAGACGTCCGCGCCCCCCCCACCCGCTGGCCTTTCCCCTTTGGTGTCCGCTTTCCCGGCTCCCCCACCTGGCCCCCCCTCCCTCGAGGCCCCCCAGCTCTCTCGGCTTCCGAGGCCGCCGCCCCCACCCCGCCCCCCCAGGAGCTCTGGGCGAAGTTTGCTTGGGGCCGAGCCGGCGCCCCTCCCCCGCCCCCGCCCCCTGCACCTGCTCCGAGCCGGGCGCGCGGAGCGGGCCCCCCCTCCGGGTGGGGGGGAGGGGGCCGGGGGCGGGGGCCGGGTAGCGGAGGGGGGGGCCGGGAGTGGGGGGAGCGGCTACTCACGAGCCCCGGGCGGGCGGCGGCGGAGCGGGCGGCGGCGGCGGCGGCGGCGGGCGGCGGGCCGGCGGCGCGGGCGTCAGCGTTACGTGGGGCCGGGGGAGATGCGCCGGGCCCCGGCCCCCCCGCCCCCGGCCCGGCCCCCGCCCCCTCCCCGGTCCCCCGCCCCCGGCCCTGGCCCGCATTGTGTGCGGCGGGAGGCGGCCCGGCCATTAGCATGCGGGGGGCGGCGCGGCGGGGCTGGGAGCCGCGCGGGAGCGGGAGCGGGGCTCTGGCTCCGGGGACAGGGAGCTGGGGACCCCGGGAGCCGCGAGAGGCGGCCGCCAGGGGCGGGGTACGGGCAGTTTGGAGACGGGGGGCGCTGTCGGAGGGAGGGAGGGAGTGAGCGGGGGTGGGACGCACAGACGATTCCAACAGGAGACTGGAAGAGATTTTGAAAGGTCATCTCGTCCTTCCCCCAGCCTCCAAGCCGGACTGCCCCTCCCACCCTAAACCCGGACATACCAGGGAAGGAGTTGGCTCTGCCGCTCTTTCTGCCCCAACATGCACAGACTCGGGAAGTTCTTCCTGGGGTTTTATCTCAAAGCCTCTCCCTTACAATTTCTGTCTCTCTTTTTGGGAAGGAGGAGGAGGGGCGATAATAGAGATAGTTAATGTCTGCCGTATAAGAAACATTATTAAAGTTACTCTTCGGTCCTTTCTGTTCTTGATAAACAAATCCTACTCCTTCCTCTCGAATTCTCTTTTCCATTCCCTAAGTCACTTTAATGGCTCTTCAATACAACAAATATTTACTAATTGCTTACCGAGTACCAGGCACTATGCTTAGCACTGTGGGGGATGAGCAGATGAGGGGCTTGTAGTACCCTCCCATGAGCAGATTGTAATCTAGACAGGGGCTACAAATTTGTAAGTAGTATACTCAGATTTAATCAATATTGACGGAATGCCTGTTCACTTATTTAATAGTATAGAATCCTTGCAATAACATTCTGAAATATAATCAGTCTGCATTTACAGGTAAGGAAAATGAAGCTAAAGAGTCTCTTTCCACTGGCCTACCAGCTCAGGGATCCTCAGAGCAAGCCGAACATTTCACATTCTGCCAGGCCACGGCCACCAAATAAAATTAATGCACATGGGGACTGAGGCAGGAGTAGACACACAACTTCTCCAGATCCCTTTAAATGTGATTCCCACTCCCCAGGAAAGAAGAGTGGACACAGTGCTCCAATGAGTGTTGGCCCAGCACGAAGCAGGACAGAAGGGTCTTACAAAGGACCACTTGCCTCCCAGGACCCTGCCTGTCAGTACTAACTCCCAGAAGTCTTCTGGCTCAGTCTTCTAATGCCTTCAGTAATAATAATGATAATAGTCACTAACAATTATTGAGCACTTAAGTGCTAGGTACCGGGCTGAGCTAGTTCATTGCATTTTCTCTTTTAATACTCAAGGCAACCCCTTGAGTATTGTATTGAGATCAGTATTATTAACTTCCTTTTATAGATAAGGAAACAGAGAGATTAAGCAACTTGCCCTAGGTCACCCCGGTAGATCTTGGATTTGAACATAGGTCTGGTTTTCTCCAGATCTCGGGCTCTGCACCTTTCCTATGTTTGATCCATAGTGTATATATTCGGGCCAAGCTGGTTCTGCTTCTTACTGTAGAAACAGATGTCCCCAGCTTAGCTTCTGAATAAGCCTTTAATATATGGGCATCAGGCACATCAGTGTGACCTCACTGCACCACCGATGGTTATTAAGTGCCCACCGTGAGTCCAACAACCCCTCACAGTCATATTATTAGCCCCCTTTTTATCACTCAGTTTGAACAAACTGAGGTTCAAATAGGTAGAATAATGTATCCAAGGTCACACAGCTGGGAAAGTGACAGAACTGAGATTCTAGTCCAAGTCAGCCTGACTGCAAGGCAACCTGTATCTCTCAAAAATATCCTTTGGTGCAGTAGTGTCCTTCCCAAGACTGACCATTTGAGGACTATTTTCTATACATATCTTGCTGCAAGTTAACACCATAACATTAAAAAATCCCCACTCTAAATAGGGATCCCCATCTACTTCGTGTCCAATCCAGAGTAAATCCTTCAAGAAAGGAAGAAGAGAGGAGAAACTGTCCAGAAGTGAGAGACAGGAAGCCAGGGGAATTAAACCTTGCCTGGTCTTGAGACAACACTGCAAGTGGTAATGACAGGGGACCAATTCAGACAGTAACATGGGATTTCCCTAGGGAACAGCAGGTAATCTGAGGTGGAAGCAAAAAAAGGAGAAAGATTAGACGGAAATGGGGGGAAACTGGGACCCCAGGGTGGTAGTGTCCATTGGGATGAGGTGAGCAATCAGAAGAGGACCCCGGATGGGCAGAGAGGGCGGCAACGGGAAAGAGGGACAGAGCAAGGCAGGGCTGGGCGGTCTTGTGGAATGAACTGAGGCTGGTGTCTACCCATGGCCACTCCCTGGATCCTTAGGCTCTCAGTGGGGACCTTTGCCCCACCACACCCAGCCCTGACAGCCTGTCTCTGCCAAAACAAGTTTGTCGTCGTCTGCTCTGAGCTACCGGACCCTGCCAGGAGCTCCAGGCTCAGCTGGGTCCCATCCCTTTGGAGTAGCACCTTCAGACTAGGTAGGTCTGAGGCCCTGAGCCTCAACTCCCTGGATTTTGGAAGTGGGCAAAGGGACAGCGGGAAGAGATGTTTCTGCATGTCCTATCTCCTGATAGGTGCCATGATGCATTTCTCCCAGCCTAGGAAGCACTGAACTCCAGTGAGCAAGGGAGCCATGGAGGAGAAAGCTGCTCAGTGGGAGCAGAAGAGACCCAAGCTTCGTCTGGAAAAGCTACAGCACTGGGCAAGGCACAAGCAGAGTGGGCACCTCTTGGTGCTGGCGGTGAGGCCAGGCTGCCCCACCCCAACCTTCAGCATGTCCAATTGCACCCCAATTCAATTCTATCTGTGTTTAGGGAGCACCTACCCCGTGCCTGAAACTGTGCTAGCCTCTGAGTGGGAGGAGGGTGGAGAAAGCATAGAATAATGAAGCAAGACCCTTAATCCCCAATTAGCTTCCATCGTGTGGGGAAAACACATAGGTAAGTAACCAAACTTGGACATGAGACAGAAAAATTAAATAATATCCCATTCCCTCACTTGCCCTTGGTTGACTACTTTCTGCCAACGTGCATTCCTCCCAATTGCTGATCTCTGTATCCCCTTCCACTACCCTGTGTCCGGCCTCCAGGTGAGTCAGCTATGGCTGGCAGTGGGCGTGGTGCCCTTTGCAGTCTCCGTTGCCTGCCTGAACTCTGCTTGTCACATGGCCACAGCACTGCCACTTGGGCCTGGAGCATTGGTAAGACCCACCACAAGGAAGGGTGGAAGGAAGGTCCTGGAGGCCCCTCCTTAATGGGGCCAGAGCTCAACATTTGCCTTTCTCACCATTCAGGGTCTCCTCACTGGGATTGTCACCCTTGAGCTGCGCAGAGCACCCCGCCTCTGGAAGGTAGGAGGGGAAGAGAATGCAGCACTGTTCTCCCACCACCACCCCCCCCACACACGCATGCACACACGTCCACGCACACAAACCAATCAGCCCAGGAAGTGACTAAATGTTAACTAATCCTTCCAGCTCTCTGCCCCTGACTGGACTCAAAAACTGAGGAGGGAAAGCAAGAAATTAGAGGGCTCATGGCCCTGTTTGGAGGGGGAGGAATAGGAGCTGAGTTTTGTTTTGGGGCTAGGCTGCAGGTGGGGCTTGGGGTGGCAATGAGTCCCCTAGGCTGGGCAGGGCTGAACTGGCTCACTGGCAGGTGCAGGCCATGATGATACTCAACATCTTCAGTCTGATCTTGGGCTTTATCGTGGTGGTGGTCGAGGTGATGAAGACAGCTTTGGGGCCTGCCCCAGCTGCCCCCTCCCAGGTATGGGTGAATAAAGGAGAAGGTGGGAGGATGAGGAGATGAAGAGGGAAAGGGGCAGGGGCAAACAGGTTCCCTGTAGCATCCTCAGCCCTGTCTACCCGCAGCTGGCTGGCTTGCTGGTGGTGGAGCTCAGCACTGAGGCCTTCACCCTAGGGGGAGTGCTGGTCTCCGCATACTCGCTATTCCTGCTGAGCCAGAGGAAGCCAGGATGCTGCAGGAGCCAGAGTCTGCACTACCAGGAGCTGGAGGAGGTATTCAGGGCATGGAGGAAAGTATGGAGCAGTGAGCTAGCAGCTGATTTTTTTACTGGCTATTGTGGTCAGTGGCACTTAAGAGAAAATAATGGGATTAGTGGGGGCGGAGGGAGAGAAGGGGTCGTAGCCGGAAACTGGTTTTCTGGTTTTAGACATTTCTTCCCTAGCGTTGAGTAAGAGGGAACTGGGTATCTAAATGGCTGAGACTAAAAATGCGGGAGAGCATTAGGAAGCTGCCTAAATATCGGATGAACTATGGGAACAAGAAAAAATGGAAGAAAAGGAGGAAGTTGTTTCTGTCTGGGATTCCTCCTTCCTCACCCCTACAGTTTGCTCCCCTCACAACTGTCTGGCTTTTAGGGTCTCTCTGAGTTGGAGGAAGTTGCTGCCTTGGAGAATGGTCCCACAGTGGCTAGCACAGCAAATGCAACAAATGAGTGAGCTGGCAAGCGGAGGCAGACAAGTCCTGCTCCACTAACCCGGCAGGAGCGTTCTCCAAACCCTTCTGGCCCCCACTCCACAGAACTCAGAAGCTAGATGGAGTCCTCTGAGACCTACATGAAGTCCGGAGGAGCGCCTTCAGTTTTCATGCAGACTAGGCCCCTTGCTCTTCCCTTCCCCGCTACCCCTAGCTATACCTGAACCGGAGTCTTCCCTCGCCTCATTGCCCTGGAAAGCTGCCCTCCTGCAGGACATCCTTAAACCAACTTTCAGCTGTACCCCCTTCCTCCCTTCCATCCTTCCCCTCCCTACCCGTCGCCTCCCCATACAGCTTCACATCTGCCTCATCTCACTTATTTCTCTTCTTTCCACCTTTCGCAAGCCCATCCACTCCAAGCCCGGGGTCCCGTACAAGCCCATTCTCGGCAATCAATTCACGGGTGCTTTAGTTTTTTCTCCCTTCGATCCGGTTCCTTTCTACTCTAGCGAAGACTACAAGTCCCGGGCTGCCCCCGCTGCCCCGTGGCCTGATGGGAAATAAAGAGCCTTCCCTCCGGGATGGGGGCGCTGTGCATCGGCTGAGTGACGCGAGGCGCTGGAAGTCGGGGCCTAGCCGAGAGTTTCCTCGGACGCGACCACTGGCCCCGCGTGCGGGGAGGCGCCAGGCGGGTTGTCCTGCGCGGGGGCGCCGCCGCCCCACCCACGGCAACTGAGAGCTGACTGTGGGGCCACGGGCCTCCCTCTGGCAGCTTCGGGGACGGGCAGGGGCTGGGGGCTGGCCCTCGGCAGGGCTGGGTTTCCCAAATGCTGTCGCCGCGCCCCCCCCCAACCCACAGAGCCCAAATCCAAAGTCCTGAGACTTGGAGCGCGCGCGAGAAAGGGGTTGGAGATGATGAGTCAGAAGCCCGGGGCCCTTCTCGTCCCCCTCCCTCGGGGCCCAGGTGCCGGACGAGGACAGGCTCGCTGGGCAGACGGGTGGACGGGGCAGGAAGAGGAGGGGACGCGGCGACCCGAGCTAAGACTTTCCCGCCTCTTGCGAGCACGCCGGTGTAACGAGCCCGCGTTGCCGCCACCCTTTCTCTCCAAGGCGGGAGCGGGACTGCGCAGGCTCAGCCTCTCGGCTGCCCCGCCGACCTTTGATCCCGGCTGCCGTCTGGTCCTGAAGCTCTGGTTGGGCTCAACCCCCACTGTTTATGACCTTTGCACGTGTGCAAAGATGACAAGCTCGAGTGGGCTTGCGAAAAGCCCAGGAAAACTGGGAGACCCAGTAGCACCAGCCGGGCAGCTTACTAGCCGCTAGAGAAACTAGAAATTGACCACAGCTGCAGTACTAAGAGAACTCACCCCAAATTCACATAGTGCCCGGGATGGGTGTGCGCCTCACACTCATTTTTGTTCCCACTTGAGAAGGCTTCTTTCCCTAGAGAATGCTGCTTCTCCGGACTTAGCCAAGCCCAGGCATCAGTGAGGAAAGAGCGCAGCCTGGCTGCCTTGCCCTGACATTGCAGTGGTGCCCGCGGGAGAGCTCCTGTTTGTGACACCTTGGGAGTGGTAATAGTCGCCCTATGACAAAGTTGTGTGAGTACTAGTGGGTGGAGACAGTTGTGGAATTAGACTCTTGAATGGAGAAAACAAGATCTGGGCCTCCCCCTTCTCCTCCCAGTCTAACTGCCGGAGGAATAATGCAGAGCTTCTGTGTGCAAGACTCGGAAAATAATTTTCTTCAAAGTGAGAAGATGGTGGTGGATAAGGAAATGGGGGTAAAAAAAAATCAACAATTCACCCTGTCTTCTAGATAGGATCAACAGCTTTTAGTGATATGATCAGAAATCTAAGAATTGCATTCTAGTTCTTGGAGTTCAGTGACCCTACAAATGAACCTTATCAGTCAGGTTAGGTTAGGCTATGCTTTGGTAACAATGCCCAAATCTTTTTTTTTTTTCCCCCTTAAGTAAGCTCTGTGACCCACATGGGGATTGAACCCACAACTCTGAGATTAAGAGTCACATGCTCTACCTACTAAGCCAGCCAGGCCCCCCAACAATGCCCAAATCTTAATGGCTTTAAACCACACATGTTGGTCTCAGCAGTACATGTCTAGTCTGGCAGTGGGCTTTGCTCATTATAAGTTACTCAGGAACCCAAGCTGATGGAGCTCCACCATTTTGAGATCCTACCTAAGTCACCATGAGGCTTAGAGTCCCCACCCCCCACTCCTGTGTGAAGTAAGCATGAATTGTTCATGAGCTCTTCCATGCTTCTGCCTCAACAGAACACATAGCACTTTCATTGGCCAAAGCAAGTCATATAGCCACACCCAACTTCAGGACCGCTAGAAGGGCAATCTTTTCAAATGACTAGAAGAAGGGAAGCAGAAATATTAAAAGAAAAAATGTTAATCATTTGTGGTGATTCTTGAAAAGTTTAGTAATTGGAACTCATCTTTTCCAGCAGTTATGCCCATATCTACCTCTTCGGTTTTCCCTGAACCACTAAATGCAGTTGTTAATAGAAACTTTTCCAGGGGCACCTGGGTGGCTCCGTTGGTTAAGGGTATGCTTTTGGCTCAGGTCATGATCCCAGGGTCCTGCGATGGAATCACGCGTCAGGCTCCCTGCTTGGTGGGGAGTCTGCTTCTCCCTCTCCCTCTGCCCCTCCCCCTGCTCATGTGCTTGTTCTCTCTCTCACTCTCTCTCAAATAAATAAATAAATGAAGTCTTAAAAAAAAGAAACTTTTCCTTAAAAAATAATAGGACTAGGAGTTGGGAAATTCAGATTCTGGTTTTGTTGTGTAGGTTTGGGCAAGTCAGCCTCCCTGAAGTAGATTTTGCTTACATGGAGATTATAATCATAGTATTTATCCTCTCTACTTTACTGGAGTACCCGGCTAAAATAAAATCATACATGGGAAAATACTTTGAAACTCTAAGGCCACTTCAGAAGTTGAAAATAAATTGCTTACAGAAATGAGGAGTAGTGTAAATGAGTGAAACAGATTGGGTGTGATGTAACAGGGACTGGTGGGAACTGTGGGAAGCTAGAGTGCACACATTCTACTTCAAGACTTTACCCCCACTCAACTCCACCCAGTTATTGCCATGTGGGACTGTGGGCCTGGTATTGGCATAGTTCCAATTTTCCTAGACAAGTCAGAAATTCTGACTTTTTAATTATTTATTTTTAAATTTTATTCATTTGAGAGACAGCATGAGCTGGGCGATGGGGGGAGGGGGGAGTGGAGAGGGGCAGAGGGAGAGGGAAAAGAGACTTCCGCACCAAGCGGGAGTCCCATGTGGCTCAGTCCCAGGACCCTGAGACCATAATCTGAGCTGAAGGCAGACACCTAACTGACTGAGCCACTCAGGGACCTCAGAAATTCTGACTTTTTAAATGTGAACTCTTCTGATTTTAAAATGTTGAGAACAAATTTTTCTTTTCTTTTTTTTTTTTTTTAAAGATTTCATTTATTTATTTGAGAGAGAGAATGAGATAGAGAGAGCATGAGAGGGGGGAGGGTCAGAGGGAGAAGCAGGCTCCCTGTTCAGCAGGGAGCCCGATGCGGGACTCGATCCCGGGGACTCCAGGATCATGACCTGAGCCGAAGGCAGTCGCTTAACCAACTGAGCCACCCAGGCGCCCTGAGAACAAATTTTTCTTAAACTGTGGACCACATTCAGCCTGTCGTCCTTCAATTATAATCTCTTCCTATTCAAACATATGATAGGAATTCAGGTTTTGGGTGTGCAATACCTCTTGTAGGCCTTTGAGGCCTCTCTTGAAATCCAAGAGTCTTGGAGAGGTTTAACATTACGAACTTAACCTTTTTTTTAAATCAGTATGTCTCTATGGCATTGATTCTCAGGGAGGGGTATTTTGCCCACTAAGGGTTATTTGGCAATGTCTAGAGATATTTTGGCTTGTAACAACTGGGTGTTGGGGGTGGGGTTTATAATGGAAGGAGCATTAGATGATTAGATGACAAGTCAGAAGATCAGAGATTAAGTCCCAGGGCTACTAATGCCCCTTCGCTATGCATCGTCCTCCCCCAGCTGCGAGTGAAGGTTGTCTGAGATGTCCTGTGATCTTCATTATCTGCGCCCCCCCCCCCCCCCCCCCCCCCCCCCGCCTACTGCCCGAGTCCCTGGACGCTCTGTGAAAGCATTCTGCTCTGCTGCGTGGCTTCCCAGCAACCACCCTTATCTGCCCCTTCATCAGTTTGGCAGCCTCTGTGGAAGTCACTCGTATTATACTTGAATTACGGCCTATTGGAACTTCACAGAAAGAAGTGACTGTGACAAGGTTCCTGCTGACGTCAGTTTTTCAAGGCCTTGACCCCTATCCCTTGCTTTAAGCCCTGGAGAAATATCCGATTCATATGTGGCTTCATGTGCCGCTGAATTCTGTGGTGGTTGGGAAATTCTCCATGTTGATGAATTTTGCCCTCATTTCTTTGAAATTCAGTCATTTATTCTGGCCTTGAATACAAGATTATAGGCAACTGACCGTATCTCCCTAATGAAAGATCTGCTTATGCCAATGGTTCAGGGTTTCTGTCCTGGGCTGTGTCCTCTGCTGCCATCTCGTGGCCTCTCGGCTGCCCCGGTGGAGGTCTCACAAAGAGCCTTTCCACCAGGGAACGGCGTGAGGCAGTGGTTCAGGTGGAGAAGCTCTGCGCCCTGCGGCCGCTGCCCAAATGCCTCCCCTGCAGTGCTTCCACCGGGGCCGAGGCGCACGCCGCGTGGCGCGGACCCCGGCCGCGGCGGGCAGGCGGGAGGCGCGGGGACCCCTCCGCGTCACCCTGGGGGGCCTCTCTCTGTCATGCGGGCCCGGACTTGAGCCACCGACGTCAGTCAACCCAAGGATCCAGGAGCATTCGGAGCCTGGTTGGCCTGCAGCCGCTTGCCAGTGCCACCCAGGCCTGGGATGTTCTGAATCTCAGCGAGAGGAGATTCGCTGGTTGGACTTCCAGAGTTCTTTTTCTTGTGTAGGCCCATTTCGTGTTGCTTTGTGT
Organism: Halichoerus grypus; assembly: GCF_964656455.1. Classification (NCBI taxonomy): domain Eukaryota; kingdom Metazoa; phylum Chordata; class Mammalia; order Carnivora; family Phocidae; genus Halichoerus; species Halichoerus grypus. Next base: position 79,562,380 of record NC_135719.1, read on the forward strand.
CCACGGCCTTCATCTTGGCTTGCCCAGCCCATGCTTCCTCAACTTGGATACTTGGTTTTTGGTTTTGTTTTTTTTAAAGATTTTATTCATTATTTGAGAGACAGAGAGAGAGACAGAGCACGAATGGGGGGGGGGGGGAACAGAGGGAGAAGCAGGCTCCTCGCTGAGCAGGAAGTCCCATCCGGGTCTGGATCCCAGGACCTCGGAATCATGACCCGAGCTGAAGTCAGATGCTTAACAGATTGAGCCACCCAGGCGCCCTCAAGTTCAATATTTGATTGATGGGTTGAGCAGGACAGTTGGCAGTGTGCTCCCAGTGAGGCAATGTTTCCTATAAATACGACAGGATCTGTGCACTGTACTGACCAGAGGTCCCTCTCCAGGGTACAGGGAATCTGGGCTACTGGTGACTGAGCAGTGACTCCGCAAGAGGGGAAGGCAGAAAACATTTTTAGTTGGTGCTAATTTTTTTTCATTATACTACTGTGTTAAAAACCTAGTTGCCAAAGCAAATTTGTAGAACTGTCCCTTAGTTGTTAGCCCCTCCCATATACTTTCCATATGTTCACCATTTTATGGAGAGCACTGATTGTACCACAACCCCATTACCCCGAACCCCAGAAGAGGAGGAGGACTAGGAGGAGGAAAGAGGAGGAGGAGAAACCACCACCCTTGATGTTTATTTTCCAGCTTTTCCCTGCATAAAAATTAGGCGGGGGGGGGGGGGGGAGTTGCCTGGGTGGCTCAGTCAGTTAAGCATCTGCCTTGGGCTTGGGTCATGATCTCAGGGTCCTGGGATTGAGCCCCGCCTAGGGCTCCCTGTTCAGCGAGGGGTCTGCTTCTCCCTCTGCTTCTGCCCCCCACCCCCGGGCACTCTCTCTCTCTCTCTCTCAAATAAATAAATAAATAAAATCTTTAAAAAAAATTTCAGGGAGAAGGGCCTCCTTGTATAATTAATTTCCTAGGGCCTCAGGCTGGGGATAGCTTGCTACTAAGCCTGTGTGTATTGCTTCTCTTTAAAATTCAGATGCTATTTACTTAATGGGAATTGTCTTCTGTTTCTTCTGTTTTTCCTTCTTTGTATATATCTTTCTGCCTTGTTTCATTTATATATGTATATTTTTAAAGATTTTATTTATTTATTTGACAGAGAGAGAGCACAAACAGGGGGAGTGGCAGGCAGAGGGAGAAGGAGAAGCAGGTACCCCGCTGAGCAGGGAGCCAGACGTGGGACTCATTCCCAGGACCCTGGGATCATGACCTGAGCCCAAAGCAGATACTTAACTGACTGAGCCACCCAGGTGCCCCTCATTTATATTTTATATTGCATGTTATTCTTGATTCTACTTATCATCTGAATCTTTGGTTTATTTTTTTCAGAAACTTTTCCTATGTTCTGCCCAAAGTTAATGAGTTGTCTTCGCTGATTCTTGCTTGTTTTTCCTTGCCTTTATAAAGTTTTGTTGTTTGAAATGTTTTCCCCCAAGATATAATTTAATTTGTTTTGCTTCTTTATAATTATTTGTTCCCTTTACGTATAAAGAAAATGCTATACACCCACACTTACGCTTTAGATAAAGCTAGAGGACTTAAAGTCATGGCCTAGGAGAAACAGGATTGATGTCTTTATAAATCTCAAAGATAATTATGATGAAGAGAAACTGTTCTTTGTGAACCTAAGAAGCGAAGCTGGGTCCAGCGGTTAGTTGTTACAGAGAGGCCAATTTTAGATCAAAAAAGAGAAAAAACGGAACACTTTTCAAAAAATGAGCTGCTTTGGGGCACCTGGGTGGCTCAGTCAGTTGGGTGTCTGCCTTCGGCTCAGGTCAAGATCCCAGGGTCCTGGGATCGAGCCCCACATCGGGCTCCTTGCTTAGTGGGGAGACTGCTTCTCCCTCTGCCTGCTCATGCTCTCTCTCCCTCTCTCTCTGACAAATAAATAAATAAAAGTCTTAAAAAAAATGATCTGCTTTGAATTTGGCTCTCAACCTCTGGATATGTTAGAGGTGTTCTGTGCTATGTACTTCTGCACTGATAGATTATTGAAGCAACTATTCAAATATCAGCTGAATGATCAGAATAGAGGACTTCTAATTTCTTTTCCAACAGTAGTATTTGGCTTTTCAGCAGGGATAATGTTTTTTAATTGACCCATCCCTACCCTCTCATCAGAATGACTGGCCCTGGGCACAATTGTAAAGTAAGGTGTCAAGTATTCCTCTAGTCCCTAGAACAGAGTTTATCAACCGTGGCGCTACTGACTTTTGGGCCAGATAACTCTTTGTTGTGAAAGGCTGTCCTGGGGAATGTTAGAATGCTTTGCAGCAGCCCTGACCTCTAACCACTAGATACCAATAGCAGCCCTCCCCCGAGTCGTGACAATCAAAAATGTTTCAGACATTGCCAAATGTCCCCTGGGGAGCAAAATAGCCTCCTCCTTGAAAACCAGTCCCTCAGAGAGCTACAATAAGAAAGATTTCATGAACTTAATGTCTAACTTCTCCAAGATTCTTATACTGAAGGAGACCTATAAAGACCTACAAGAACCATATCTCACATCCCAAGCCTGAAATCCTACCCCTATTGTCTGCCTCTTACTCCCCCTTCTGATTTTTTTTTTCCCCTTCTGAATTTTCTATCTTTTTTTTTCCCCTGAATTTTCTTTCTTAACCGGTATTGCTATTTGGTTACACAAGCTGGATGCTAAGCTCTTCTCCCTCATTTCCTGTAGCCAAATGCTCACCATGTTCTATAGATTCTCTTCCTGCTTGAATCAATTTTCTCCACCACCACTGCCCCACATCAGGCCCTCACCGTCCTTCACCTAGGCCACAGGAAAAGCTTCCGAAAGAATTTCTATGCCTCCAGACTTGTCCTTCTGCTATACGTCTTGCACATAGCCACGAAAATGTGACCACATGGCTTCCCTGCTTAAAAGCCCTTCAGTGGCTCCCATCACCTGTAAGATCAGGTCCAAGTTTTTTATTTATTTTTTAAAAGATTGTATTTTTTTAATTTAAGATTTTATTTGTTTATTTGATAGAGAGAGAAAGCATAAGCAGGGGGAGTGGCACGCAGAGGGAGGGGGAGAAGCAGGCTCCCCAGCGAGCAGGTAGCCCGATGTGGGGCTCCATCCCAGGACCCTGAGATCATGACCTGAGCTGAAGGCAGATGCTTAACCGACTGAGCTACCCAGGCACCCCTTCTCCTGTTAATTTGACTCTTGTCAATTTAATTTGCAAGCTCCAGCTATTAAGCCTAAGAGGATAGAGAAAAGTTTTTTTCTTCCCCTACAATTGAAATTATCATTTATGTGTCCATCTTTGAAGCAAGAACTGTTTTATTCGTCTTTACAGCCCCAGAATTTAGCCAAGTGAATGACATATAGGAAACATCCAATATTTACCGAATAAATGAATAAATAGACTAAGTCAGAAGGAACCTTATTTTTTTTAAAGATTTTATTTATTTATTTATTTATTTATTTATTTATTTATTTATTTGAGAGAGAGAGACAGAGCATGAGCAGGGGGAGAGACAGAGGAAGAGGGTGAAGCAGACTCCCCACCGAGCAGGGAGCCTGATGTGGGGTTCGATCCCAGGACCCCGGAATCATGACCCAATCTGAATGCAGACGCTCAACCCACTGAGCCACCCAGGCGCCCCAGAAGGAACCTTAAAAGGCATTCTACTCGACATATAAAGTCCTGTGCAGTCTTTTGCCTTATTCAGTCAGCTAAAACATTAACAATAATGGTGCCACTGGAGAAAATCATTCAAATGTGGCAGCAGCTGCAGCAACAAAGTCATGGTCACAAAGTGCAACGAGATCTTGGAGGCTACCCCATAACTCTATTACTAGCAGCTCTCAGTTCCCATAGCTGCTACTTCAACTTTTTCACCTTGTTCTCAATAGTTACTGTAAAGTACATCTGGAAGAATAAACACATGATAAGGAAAGAAAGGAAGGAAGGAAAAGAGGGAGGGTGGGGGGGAGGGAAGGAAGGAAGAAAAAGAAAGAGAAAGAGCCTCTAATAAGAGTAATAAGGTGAGACTTGGTCTATCAGCTATTAATGTATATTATGAAGATAAAAAATTAAAACTGTGGTATTGGCACAAGAATAGACAGATAGATGAATGGAACAGAAGAGAGTCAAAAATAGAGCTCATGTAGGCATGCCTGGCTGGCTTAGTTGGTTGAGCATGAGACTCTTGATCTTGGGAGTCTTGAGTTCAAGCCCCAAGTTGGGTGTAGAACTTACTTTTTAAAAATTTTGAAAAAGATGGGGCACCTGGGTGGCTCAGTTGGTTAAGCGTCTGCCTTCAGTTCAGGTCTTGATCTTGGGGTCCTGGGATCAAGCTCTGCATCGGGCTCTGTGCTCAGCAGGGAGTCTGTGGGAGATTCTCTCTCCCTTCCCCTCTGCCCCTTCCCCCTGCTCTCTCTCTCTTTCTCTCTCTCTCAAATAAATAAATAAATCTTTTAAAAAGAAAACAAAAATGAAAAGTTAAGGGAGGATGACAGAAAGTGACATATAGCTAAAAGATTGATAGTATTAATATTGAAAAGAATTTAAAAATTGGTAAAGACAAAACAACCAATTTACCAAAAAGAAATAAAGAAATTGAAATGGCCAATAAATCTATGAAAGATGATTTATATTTACAGTAGTTAAATCAATGAGATTTAAAATGATAAGATGCCATTTTGTGCCAATCACATTATTAATATTGTTAAATACATATAACCCATTGTTGATGAATATGCAAGGAAATAGACATGTTCTAATGCCTCTGGTAGGGCTGTAGATTGGTACAATCAGAATGGAAAGCAAGTTAACATGTTTTATCTACAGATTAAGAATTGCCTATCTTGGGGTGCCTGGGTGGCTCAGTTGTTAAGCATCTGCCTTTGGCTCAGGTCATGATCTCAGGGTCCTGGGATCGAGCCCCGCATCAGGCTCTCTGCTCAGTGGGGAGCCTGCTTCTCCCTCTCCCACTCCCCCCACTTGTGTTCCCTCTCTCGCTGTGTCTCTCTCTGTCAAATAAATAAAATCTTTAAAAAAAGAAAAAAAGAATTGCCTACCTTTGGCTGAGCAATTCTGCTTCAAGGAGTTTTTCTCAGGAATACTCTTGGACATGTGTAAGGAGTCACCTATTGAAATGTTCACTACAGCATCAATTAAAAAGTTTAAAAGTGCAAACAGTCTAAATATCTAATGGTAAGGTAATTGATTTCTAAAGTGTAATAAACCTAGAGAATGAAATATATTACATTACCCTGGCACAAAAATGATAAAGAGTAAAAGATGCCCACAGTATTATTCTAAGTAAAAAAAAGCACATTGCATCCAACTGAAAAATAGGTAAAAGACTTGGAGAGACATTTCTCCGAAGAGGATTTACAAGTGGCCAGTAAGTACATGAAAATGAGGTTGAGCATCATTAGTCATTAGGGAAATGCAATTCAGAACCACAGTAGGATTCCACTTTACCGCTTCCCACCTACTAGGATAGCTATAAAAACAACAATAAATGGAAAGCAGCTAGTGCTGGCAAGGATGTGGAGAAACTGGAACTCTTACGTACTGCCAGTGCGAATGGAAAATGCTGCTGTGGAAAATAGCTTGGTGGTTTCTCAATACATTAAGCATATAAAATACCATAGGATCCAGCAATTCCACTCATAGATATACAGAAAACAGATGTTCAAACGAAAAATTGCACATGAATGTTCTTAGCAGTACTATTTACAGTAGCCAAAAGCGGGAAACAACTCAAGTGTCCATCAACTGATAAATGGAAAAACAAAATGTGGTATATATCTGTATAATGGAATATTTCTTATTCCACTAGGCTACAACATGAATGAACCCGGAAAATTTTATGCTAAGTGAAAGAAACCAACACAAAAGGCCACATACTGTATGATTCCATTTATCTGAAATATGCAGTAATAGGCAAGTCCATAGAAACAGGAAGTATATTAATGGTTTCCAGAACCTGGGGGAAGGAGAGAATGGGAGTGGCCGCGTAATGGCTATGGCTATGGGGTTTCCTTTTGTAATGGTGAAAATGTTCTGGAACTAGAGAGTGGGGATGGTTGCACAACATTGTAAAAGTACTAAATGCCACTGAATTGAACACTTTAAAATAGTTAAAATGGTAATATGTGAATTTTACCACAATAAAAACAAGTACATTACAAAATAGAAGGTATAGTTGGTTTTGTTTTTCTAGAAGAACATGCATAGAAAAAAAGTGTAGAAGGATAAATATCAAATTACTCTGGTTGTCCTTTGATGGTCATTTAGAACTAATGTTCTAATTTTTCTACAGTAATCTTGGATTACTTGAGTCCTTTTTAAAACATACTGTAGGGGGACGCCTGGATGGCTCAGTCGGTTAAGCCTCTGCCTTCAGCTCCGGCCCTGATCCCAGTGTCCTGGGATCAAGTTCCGCATTCTCCCCCTTCCTGCCCCGCTCCCCCTGCTTGTGCGCACGCAGTCTCTCTCTCTCTGTCACAAATAAATGAATAAATAAAAATCTCTTTAAAAATGCTGTAAAATAATATGTACTGAAATAGAGGAGTGAGTGTTCATCATATATTTATATGCTATCAAAACAAAATAGTATATTTGAATGGTCCCAATTATTGTAAAAATACACCTACTGCAAAAAAAAAAAAACCTATTGGAAGAGCATGTGCCAACATATTAATGGTTATATTTCAGTGGAGTGATTATAGGTGAATTTTATTTACTTTTTTAAAACTACATTTTCAGGGGCACCTGGGTGGCTCAGTCGTTAAGCGTCTGCCTTCGGCTCAGGTCATGGTCCCAGGGTCCTGGGATTGAGCCCCGCATCGGGCTCCCTGCTCCGCGGGGAGGCCTGCTTCTCCCTCTCCCACTCCCCCTGCTTGTGTCCCCTCTCTCGCTGTCTCTCTCTCTGTCAAATAAATAAATAAAATCTTTAAAAAAAAAAAAATACACGGGGCGCCTGGGTGGCTCAGTCGTTAAGCGTCTGCCTTCGGCTCAGGTCATGATCGCAGGGTCCTGGGATCGAGCCCCGCATCGGGCTCCCTGCTCCGCGGGAAGCCTGCTTCTCCCTCTCCCATTCCCCCTGCTTGTGTTCCCTCTCTCTCGCTGTGCCTGTCAAATAAATAAAATCTTTAAAATAAAAAAAAAAAAAAAAAAAATTTTCAGCACCGGGTGTTATACGCAACTAATGAATCGTTGAACACTACATCAAAAACTAATGGTGTACTATATGTTGGCTAATTGAACATAATAAAATACATACATACATACATACATACATTTTCAGAATTCCTCCAGTGAATATATATTACCTTCATAATCTGCGTTTTAAATATATACTTCAAAGTTTTCCTTATATTGAGCCAAAAACTCTCCTTGCTTGTTAAATGAAACCTTTAGTTGGGGGAAAAATGAAAGATAAAGTTTTAAAGGGAAATAACACCAAAGAACCTGGACACTATTAAAAGGAAAAAGGAAGAGAATATTCAGAGATGAGCATGTGCTTAGAAAGAAAAAAAAAAACCCTCTTGCAGAGCTAACAGACTCATAAACATTATTATTGTAAGGGAGAAGTACCTTTTTTCTAAAAGGGAAAGGCAAGCAAAGAAAATGACGTGACCGAATCACACTAAGCGGTGCAGACTAGAAATTGCTTTTGCAACAGTATGTGACAAACAGCACCCGGGGATTTAAAAAGAAGTCAGAGAAGGAGTTAGAAAACTGTAGTCCAAACCCGTGACCTCTGACTATAGCTGGCCACTGGGTTGCAGGACAGATGGGCTGCAAATGTGGTTTGTATCCGTGAAAAAGCGTTTGGAAGGGGCCTGAGAACATAGCAGTTATAAGCAATCATGTAGCATTTATACTAGGACAACTCCTGCTAATGATACCTTCATTTCTAATAATAGTATTTACATGTACCTCTGTCCTGCTTACTGTGTGCTTGAGGCTGTCCTAAGCACTTACAGTGTTTTAACTCACTGAATTCTCCCAACATCCCTAAGAAGCAGGCACTGTTATCCCTGTTTTACAGAGAAGGAAGCACAGGAAGGTCACATAGTGTCACACTTTAATGTCACGCAGCTAGTAAGTGAAAGAGCCAATTCATATCCAGTCATCCTTACTCTAGAGTTCACGCACTTAACCGTGACGTTTTACCAGCGCCATGGCCAAAACATCCCCTCCAGCAGTGGTTCGCTAAGGGTAGGCCTTTCAGGAAGTCCAGGAGGTCAAAACTATTTCTATAATAACGCTAAAAATTTTTTTCTCACTCTCTTAAGAGTATACAGAGTTTTCCAGAGGCTATAGGAAGTGTGATGACGTCAACTTTATTTTTTTTAAGGTTTTATTGATTTATTGATTTATTTATTTATTTATTTATTTATGAGAGAGAAATTGAGAGTAAAGCTGGGGGATTGTGAGGGAAGAAGCAGAGGCAGAGGGAGCAGACTCCTCACTGAGCAGGGAGCCCAATGTGGGGCTCGATCCCAAGACCCTGAGATGGTGACCTGAGCCAAAGGCAGACGCTTAACCAACTGAGCCACCCAGGCGCCCCAATGATGTCAACTTTAATGGCTAATAAAAAAATGTGTTTGTACAGTCTTGCGTTTTCTAGGGTTTTCTATGTCAGGCTCTTTGGATCCTCAAATCAAGATGTTTGAGAACCATTGCCTGACCTAAGGTAAAGGGAACATGGTTTCTGAAGGAATAATCAAGGCTGCTTGCCATAGTTTATTCATTTGTTCATTCATTTATTCATTCATTCAGTCATTGTTGAGCGCTACACTGAGGGTGGTGTGCCGGGTGCGGGGACTATGGCGGTGAGCAAGAGTAGCATAGGCCCTTGACTCATGGAGTTTAGAGCAATGGTCCTAAAACATGAGGGTGCATGGGAATCCTTCGATAAGTTAATTAAAAGTGCAAATTCTGGAGCTTTACCCCAAGAGATACCGATTTAGTTTTTAGACAATAGGACTCAGGAATTTTCTTTTTTCGTTTTCTTTTTTTTTTTTTTTAAGCTGAAAAGTTGATTCTGAAGCAAAAGACCCACTAACCACACATTGAAAAACACTGGTTTGGTGGTTGTTTACCTTGAAAAGAAAACTTACAGAAATGAAAGTGATCACCATATATAAAGACCTGTGTGACTCCAGAAAGTACAAAGGATACCAGTAGGTCAAAGCTAACCTGGAGGCAAGTTTCCATCTAATATTAGGTAGCAAGGGTCTATCAGGTAAGGCAGAACTCGTAGTCAACTGCAAGTTTGAGTTGGCTAGAGTGCCATACTACTGACATTGTCATAAGGATTCTCACATCCGGCATGACTTTTTTTTTTTTTTTTTTTTTGAGAGAGAGGAGGAGAAAGGGCATGCGCGAGGTGGGGAGGGAAGGGCAGAAGGAGAGGGAGAATCCCAAGCAGGCTCCCCACGGACAGTGGAGCCCAACATGGGGTTCGATCCCACGACCCAGAGATCATGACCTGAGCTGAAATCAAGAGTGGCCTCATAACTGACTGAGCCACCCAGGCGCCCCCGGCATGACATTTTTCTATATGACCTCTAAGCATAAGAGAATTGTACAAGAACCAAAAGGGAGGGTTGATAAAAGGCATAACTGATTTAGTGTACTATTTTAGCCACTTATTTTCTCCAACAAACTATGATAATACAAATTCCAAAGTGACCACTTAGGCTAGGACAGACTACAAGGGTTGGCCAAAGTTCAAGGACTTGGAGGATGAAAGAATGAGGACTTTGAGAATGAGGACAAAGTTGAAGCAGCTTCCCAGCCCTTCCCTTGTTTCTCATGGGGCTGCACCCAAAGTTCAGTGACCTCAGCCATAAGGGCCAAGAACAGTAGACCTTTCTTCCATTTTGAACCTTGGGAGAGAATGTCTGTTACCCCAACTAACACCTGAGTTCTAGGTTCATCCTGTGCGGTAAAAATATAACCCAGTCATGAAATCCACAGGCATCACTTCATATAACTTAGCTACTTGCAAGTGTCATTTCTTGCTGTGCAATCAGGTCTCCCAGAGATTGCAGTAGAGCAAAGCCAGCACGGCCTATATACCGTATGGGATGTACATGCATGCAAATTAACCCTTGGAAGCAACACTATTATTATCCCCATCTTACAGATAAACTGTAATTAATTTCAGGACTCACTTCATATTGGATTGAGAAAATAGAAGAATCTAGTTGAAAACTACTTCCTTTTCCTCACCAAAGCTACCAAGATATCTGGGCCTGTACTTGTCTGCCTTCTCTCCTTATAATGGATGAACTAGTCTCACTACCATCGAAAGCCAATCCCCTCACCCGTGTACTGGACTCCAATCCCTTTTCCTTCCTCACATGCTTTGGTCCTCTATTATACCATCTCTCTTCTGCATCATCAATTTCTTTCTCTATATAATTATTCCCACCAGCCTACAAATATGTTATAGTATCTCCCATCTTTATTTATTTATTTTTTTAAAGATTTTATTTATTTGACAGAGAGAGACACAGCAAGAGAGGGAACACAAGCAGGGGGAGTGGGAGAGGGAGAAGCAGGCTTCCCGTGGAGCAGGGAACCCGATGCGGGACTCGATCCCAGGACCCCGGGATCACGACCTGAGCGGAAGGCAGACGCTTAACCGACTGAGCCACCCAGGCGCCCCTAGTATCTCCCATCTTTAAACACACACACACACACAACGGAAAAAAAAAACTTTGTTTCTGTCAGCACACTGCCTCTTTTCTTTGTTCTCCTATGTCACTGTGAATTAGTTTTAGTCACACATAACAGAAAATTGAAATTAGGGGCACCTGGGTGGCTCAGTCGGTTAAGCGTCTGCCTTCAGCTCAGGTCATGATCTCAGGGTCCTGGGATCAAGGCCCACATCGGGCTCCCTGCTCGGTGGGGAGCCTGCTTCTCCCTCTGCCCCTTCCCCTGCTCATGCTCCCTCTCCGTTTCTCTCTCAAATAAATAAATAAGATCTTAAAAAAAAAAGAAATAGAAAACCCAAATTAGAGTCATATATATAAGATAGGGTTTGTTTTCTTTTATGTGAAGGAAGCTCAGACATAGATATTATGGTTCCATGTTGTCACTAAGGACCCAGGCGCCCTTTGGCTTCCTGCTCTGCCATCTTTAGCACAAATCTTCCATTCTCAAGTTCACCTCATGACCCAATACGGCTACGATAGTTTCAGCCATTTTATCTAGGTTCCAGGCAAGAAGAAAGAGAACGTTGGACGGAGGGAAAAAGAAAGCAAAGCCCAGGCTTTTCTCCACACTGTGCTGTATGAAAATGCCTTTGCCAAGTACCCGGATTACTTTTATCTGTTCATATCTCACAATAAATTTTCTGTTCTCAGCTTACTGAACTCTTAGCAGCATGTTGACATACCAATCTCTCCCTCCTTTTGGAAGAGTGCTTTCATCTGGCGTCAGAGACTCCGCATTCTCCTGGTTTCTTTGTATTTCATTGGCTGCTTCTTTCTCATTTCCTTTGCTAGATCCACCTTTTCTTCCCAACATCTAAGTATCTTTGCCTCAGGCTTCATTTCATGGACATCTTCTTCATATATATATATATATATATATATATATATATATATATATATACTATTTTCCTAATGGTCTCATCCAGTCCTATGACTTTATTTTTTTTTAAGATTTTTTTTTTTTATTTATTTGGAGAGAGAGAGAGAGCACGAGTGGGGGGAGGAACAGAGGGAGAGAGAATCTCAAGCAGACTCCCAGCTGAATGCAGAGCTCAACGTGGGGCTCGATCCCATGATGCTGAGATCATGCCGTGAGCTGAAACCAAGAGTCGGATGCTTAACTGACTGAGCCACCCAGGTACACCAGTCTTATGACTTTAACTACTCTCTCTATTTGCTGCTGATCCCATAAGTTTATAGCTCCAGCCATGTCTCTGTGTGGAAGCCCAACTCATATATCATCTCCGCTTGGATGTCTAACAGGAATCTGGACTGGAGCATGACCAAAGCAGAACTTCTAATTTCCACCCTTAAGAAAAACCTTCTCCCTCAGTCTTTCCCATATCAATTAATGGCACTACCAGTCACACAGTTGTGCTGGCCAAAAACCTAGGAGTCATCCTTGACTACTTTACTTTCTTCCTCTTCCTTATCCAATCCTTTAGAAAGTTCTGTCTCCTTTATATCCAAAATATATCCCCAATCCAATAACCTCTTATTCCTCCAACATTCTTGCCCATACATCTCTCATCGGGATTATTATAATAACCTCCTGACACTTTCCTTTCTTCCAGACTTGTTTCCACTAATGGTCGAGGTTAATAGTTACAAATAGCAGAAACTATCTGGATGGTTTAAACAGAAAAAGAGGGGTGCCTGGGTGGCTCAGTTGGTTAAGCGTCCAACTCTTGATCTCAGCCCAGGTCTTGATCTCAGGGTCATGAATTCAAGCCCCATGTTGGGCTCCACGTTGAGTGTGGAGCCTACTTTAAAAATAAACAAACAAATAAATAGAAACAGAAAAAGAAACAATTTAAGGGAATAGAATTGTGGCAGGGAATTTGGAGGCAAACTGGCGTGCAGCTCTGGTAGAGTGGATAACAGAATAACCAATAAAATCATGGAGTATTTTGCAGTTGTTAGATACAACTCCCATGGATACCATCCCCAAGGGTCTAGGATGCTGCCACTCGTTTTGCGGTGAAGGGGCAGGAATAACTGTCTGTCCCAAAACAACTCTGCAGAAAGGCAAGAGCTGAGCTTTTTTTTTTTCTTTAATATTTTATTTATTGAGAGAGAGAGCAAGAGACAGCATGAGTGGGGAGGAGAGGGAGAAGCAGGCTCCCCGCCGAGCAGGGAGCCTGATTCGGGGCTCGATCCCTGGACCCCGGAATCCCAACCTGAACCGAAGGCAGCCGCTTAACCAACTGAGCCACCCGGGCACCGCGCAAGCAAATATTTTCAAATTATTGTTGAAGTATAGCTGACATACAATGTTATATTAGTTTCATGTGTACGATAAAATGATTTGACAAGTCTATACATTACTTAGTACTCACCACGATAAGTGTAGTCACCATACAACGTTATTACCATATTATTGACTATGTTCCCTATGCTGTACTTCTCCTCTCTGTGACTTTATTTTGTAACTGGAAGTTTGTACCGGAGAGCAGAACTTCAGGAAGCTTTTCTCCGCCTACTCTCTCACTGCTACCCTCTCCCCAGAGCAGAGCCTGCTGACTCTGTTACTCTCCACCCCCAACCCCCATCTTCTCCCATCTCTTCCCACACATTCCAGTTCAAGACAGACTGGTTTCCCCAGGAGTTTCTCACAGAGGGAGTGGTTATGGTGGTTCATTCCTGGATTCTCTGCTTTCCTCTTACTTTATATTTTCCCTAGGATTGATTTTCGAGGAAGGAGCCAGCAACCTGAGCTAATTTGCCATCTGAATGGTTTCTGGTGTGTTCTGGTTCACCACAAGTTCCTGCAGTTACTGGAGGAGGTTACTGCATTGTTATTGAGAGGAGGGGCTGGCCTGCGGCTATTGTTAACCCGCAAATTGCACAACTTATAGAAGGCTGATTTAGTGTCATCAGTGCCATAATTAGCACCTGGGGAAGGGATCTGGCCTACATTGTCGATTAAGATTCGTCTTAATAAACTCAACAAATACTTGCGTGGTTACAAGCCAAGCATGGTGTTATGTGCTGGAAATAAAAATGAAAAGAAATTGTTCCTACCTTCTAGTGGAGAAGGAGAGAAATGATTCTATTATAATTATAATATTGTAAATCAAAATAATCACATCCCTTAATAAAGATACGCACAAGGTTGTCGGGAACATAGGATCCTCAGCAAAAGGAGACTTCACAGAAAGGTGACATTTGAGCAGAGAACTTGAAGAACGTATAGGATTTTTTCCAAGAAAGCAAATGGAAGGAAAATGTTACAGACAGCGTACAAGTATGAGGCCAAGGGAAAAAGCTTAAGGAAGCGTGATATACTCTGGGATGTACAAATAGATCAGTATTTCTAGAGTGTAAACTGAGAATGGAAACAGGCACTCTAATTCAGTGCTGATCAGTGTATAAACTGGTTCTTCAGCTTGTTAGGAAGGCCATTTGGCAATAACTATCAAAACTTAAAATGTATGTACTTTTTGGTCAGGAATTGCAGCATACCTTCCAGCATTGTTTGTAATAGCAAAAGATTTGCAACAATCTAAATATCTATGAAAGAGGGGGCTGGTAAAATAAATGGTGGGATATCCAAACAATGCAAGAGTATATACTCCTAAAAAAGAACAGGAGATCTGTAACTACTAACATGGACTAGTTTTTAAAACATACATATTGTTAAATGTAAAAGTCTGGGTGCTGAGCACTGTGTATACAAGTGTATACATTTTTGAGTGTGTGTTGGAGGTGTAATTTCCCATAGATGCATAGAATATTTCTGGATGGGTTTGCAAGGAACAGGTAAGAGGAGTTGCTCCCCTGAAAATAGGAACTGGGGATCTGGAGTAGGAGGTAGTGACAGACAGATTCTAAAATGCTTCCAGTCATCCCTGCTTCCTGATATTCACGCCCATGTGTAGTCCATTGCCTTTGGAGTATGAATGGGGCCTGAGACATGTTTCTAGAAAATAGAATACAACAAAAGTGATGGATATCATTTCTGTGATTATGTTAAATGCAATTGTAACTTCCATCTTGCTACGGACTCTACTGACCCTCACTCTTGTTAGATTTCATGAAGTAAACTGCCCTACAGAGAGGCCCACATGCCAAGGAACTGAGCATGGCCTCTGGCTGGCAGCCCATGAGCACAAGGAACTGACTCCTGACAACAAGGATGTTAGCTTGGAAGTGTATCCTTCCCCCGCTGAGCCTCAGATGAGACCCAGTCCTGGCTGACACCTTGACTGCGGCCTTATGAGACCCTGAAGCTGAAGACCCAGATGAGCCACGCCCAGATTCCTGACGCACAGAAAAGTCTTTACGATTTCTATTCAGCATCAGGCTGAAGTTCCAAATCAGTGCAGTCAAGCAAGAAAAAAATTATTTTAAGCATAAGGATTGGAAAGGAAAAAGATAATATTCCCTACATGAAAACCCCTCCCAGTCTATAGATAAAATTTGGCATTGATAAAGTGTAGCAGTGTGTTGGACAAAAAAGTAAATATATAAAAGGCAATTTTACTTCTGTACACACGCAGTAAATATCCAGATAATGTTATTTTTAAAAATACTATATATTACATAGATATGCAAAAGTACAAGGTCTCTAGATATGCAGAAATTATGAACAAATCCTAAAGTCTTATTAAAAGACACCAAAGAAAACCTAATAATTACAAGGATAGAGCATGTTCATAGACAGAAAGATTCAATATCCTAAAGATGTGAATTCTCCCCAACAGATCTACACATTTAGAATAATTCCAATAAAAATTCCAACAAAATTTTTCATAGAACTTAACAGGCTAATACATTTTTTTTTTAAAGCAAGAGGTGCTTGGGGGCTCAGTTGGTTAAGCGTCCGCCTCTTGATTTCAGGTCAGGTCATGAGCTCAGGATTGTGAGATGGAGCCCCGTGGCAGGCTCCCACTCAGTGTGGAGTCTGCTTCAGATTCTCTCTCTCCCTTTCCCTCTGCCCCTCCCCCCAGTCACACATGTTCTCTCTCTCTCTCTCAAAATAAATAAATAAAATCTTTAAAAAAAAAAAAAAGCAAAAGGCCAAGAATTACCAAGATACACCTAAAGAGAGAGATCTAGGCTAGAGGCCAGGTGAGGGAAGAGGGGGATATGCCCCACAAGATAGATTTATGGCGAAGAAACAGTAATTAAGACAGTGCACTTTCAGTGCAAGAAATACAAATGGACAAATGGAACAGAATAAAGAACCCAGAAAAGGACACACACGTGTGTGTGAGGAGACTTGATTTACAACAGAGCTGGTACTGGAGGTCAGTAGGATATTGAGAGCTTGTGCAAGAGACAGTTCTGGGACAACTGGGTATCCATTTTGAAAAAAAATTTTTTTGCTTAATCCCAACCTAACACCAAAACAAATGTAAAGGCAAAATTCGTTTTGGTTTAATTCAGAAGGACAATATAGACTGTCTTTATGATTACAGCTGGGAAGGATTCTTAAGACACACGTTTTAAAAATTCAAACCAGAGGGGCGCCTGGGTGGCTCAGTCGTTAAGCGTCTGCCTTCGGCTCAGGTCATGATCCCAGGGTCCTGGGATCGAGCCCCGCATCGGGCTCCCTGCTCTGCAGGAAGCCTGCTTCTCCCTCTCCCACTCCCCCTGCTCGTGTTCCCTCTCTCGCTGTGTCTCTCTCTGTCAAATAAATAAATAAAACCTTTAAAATAAATAAATAAATAAAAATAAAAAAATAAAAATTCAAACCAGAAAGGAAAGGATTGGTAAATTTGTGGATATTAAAATTAAGATTTTCTGTTAATGAAGACATCATAAAGAAAGTAAACATAAATGACATTTTTAAAAGACATAGACTAGGTGAAGGTATTTCCCACATATTTAACTACCAAGAGATTGGTTTTCAGCATACAAAAATACTACAAATCAAAAAGAAAAAGTCATGAATTATGAACAAGCATCTCTGGAAGATAAACCAAGAGTAGCTCCTAGTAAATTGGCAATATTGTCTCTTTAGGCGAATTGTGAGTAATTGCATTTTATTTTTAATCATTGTAGGATAGATAGATAGATAGATAGATAGATAGATAGATAGATAGATAGATAGACAGACGTTAAAAATATTCTTTTGTAGGGGCACCGGGTGGCTCAGTGGGTTAAGCATCTGACTCTTTGTTTCGGCTCAGGTCGTGATCTCAGAGTCCTGAGAATGAGCCCCGCATCAGACTCCCAGCTCAGCTCAAGAGTCTCTTTGTCCCTCTCCCTCTGCTCCCCTCCTCTTCACTTGTACACTTTCTCTCTCTCTCTCTCTCTCTGGAATAAATAAGATCTTTAAAATATATACATTCTTTTGTAGATTTTCAGTATTTAATAACAACTTGACAATAGAAAAACAATAAATAAAAGGAAAGCAGAAAGAAGGAATTAATAAAGAAAATCCTGAAACCAATAAAATGGGAAACTGATATGCTCTAGAAAGAAGAAAAGCCCCAAAACAGAATGTTTTAAAAGGCTGATAAAATCCTCTGTCAAGCGTTACTAAGGAAAAGAAAACCACAAAAATATGAAGAATGAGAAAGGGAATATAAACACAGATACAAACAAAAGGAACAAAAGAAGCCAATGCTTAGGAGTCACCATGTGCCCGGCATGTTTTAGATACTATGTCATTGACTTTGCAACAACAGTTCCATACCTGAGATAAGTTTATTGATATCCCTGTTTCTCAGATGGAAAAAACATAGCACAGAGAGGTAGAAGGACCTCCCGAAGCTCACGTGACTAGTGAGTGCCAGAGCTGGGACTGGAGTCTAGGCAGTCAGGCACTTCAGGCTATGTGCTCAGTCATTTCTCAGCACTGCCTTTCTTCAAATGTACATCTCGTTGAATGTTAGAGTCCAGAAGACCCTTCCAGACCACTTACTCCGTTTCTCTCATTTTATGGAAGAGGATTTCTTTTCTACAGTGTCCTAAGTATGGAAGAAACTATCTGGAGAGACCTAGAGGAGTCAGTGTCGATGGTGCTGACCTAGAGAACAAGTACAAAAATTATAAGAGAATATTATGTGCAACTCATGGCAATAACCTTGAAAAACTAGAAGAAGGAAATAATTTTTTTTTAAGATTTTATTTATTTGACAGAAGGAGAGAGAGTGAGCACAAGCAGGAGGAGTGGCAGGCAGAGGGAGAGGGAGAAGGAGGCTCCCTGCAGAGCACAGAGCCTGATGCAGGGATCTATCCCAGGACCCCGGGATCATGAACCAAGCGGAAGGCAGACGTTCAACCAACTGAGCCACCCAGGTGCCCCGGAAGGAAATAATTTTTTGAACAAAATACAAATGATCAAGTTGACTTAATAAGCAGGGGAAAAAAACTAAAATGAAACCAATAATCATATAAGAAATAAGAAAGTTAATTAATGATCTACCTTTTAAGAAAGCATCAGTCTCAGATGGTTTTATAGCTAAGTATACAGAATTTTTATTTATTTTACTTTTTTTTTTTTTAAGTAGGCTCCATGCCCAGCATGAAGCCCAACGTGGGGCATGAACTCATGACCCTGAGATGGAGATCTGAGCTGAAACCAAGAATCAGACACTTAACTGACTGAGCCACCCAGGCACCACAAAGTATACAGCATTTTTAAAGAACAGATATTCCTATCTTACTTAAATTATTCCACACTACAGTCAAAGAAGAAAGAACTTTGATACATTTTACAAGCCTAGTTTACTCTTAATACTAAAACATAATAAAGATAATACAAAAAGAAAACAGACCAACTTTATCTTTGAATATAGATGCCAAGAGTCTAAATCAAATTTTAGACTTTGCAAATCAAATCCAACCATCTATTAAAAGAAAATCATTTCACGACCAGGTAGAATTCCAGGAAACAAAAATGGTTTAACATTAGGAAATATGTGTCTACAATTCAGCACAGGAACAAAATAAAGGAGGAAGATCACACAATTATATCAAGAGTTACTGAAAGGCTTTTGCTAAAAGTTAGCAGCCATTTCCAATAATAGGAGCTCATGTTTATTAAGTGCTTGCTCTGTGCCAGGCACTATTCTAAGTGCTTTGCTGGCATCAACTTAATTCTCCTAGCAACAACTGTATTGCTACAATTATTAGTTTTCCTATTTTACAAAAGAGAAAACTGAAACTCAGAGAGGTGAAATGATGTCACGCACGTTGGAAATGTTGAAGCTAGGATGTGAGCCAAGGCAGATTGGCTCCCGAACCCAAACTGAGTAATACTGCGCTGCTTCTAACAAAATCTCTGGTTAGCACTAAAAGGAAATCACTATACTTAAATATGATCAACATTAATAATATTATGAAAAACTAACAGTAAACTTTACAAATAAAAGGCCAAATTTCAGGAACAAGTTCAGTGTTCAAATCTCTGTGAGGATCTATCAATATACAGCACCATCTTCCCTCCTAATTCTGAACACGTTAGAGAAGGGATAAAATATAATAAGATGGGAAACTATTAAAGGCTGGATCAGAGTCCATGGATTGCATCTGTGGGAAACCGGTCTTTATGAAGCTAAACTGCAGAGTTAGGCGGACTTTGCTGACCAGTCAGCACCAGATGGATGCACTGGGCCGAGGCACATCTCCCTGGTGAGGGGACTAGCCAAGCACTCCTGGTTTATTTTCTTCACATTTATCAATGGGTACAGAGATCCCAGGAACATCATGTTTGATTGAACTCCCTCTAAGTGATTCTTCTTATTTAAAAAGGTTTAATTTAGGGGCGCCTGGGTGACTCAGTTGGTTAAGCATCCAACTCTTGGTTTTGGCTCAGGTCATGATCTCAGGGTCATGAGATCGGGCTCTGCGCTCAACACGGTCTGCTTGTCTTTCTCCCTCTGCCTCTCCACCACCCCCCTCTCTCAAATACATAAATAAATAAATAGGTTTAACTTAATTCAATCACAACTTACAAGTTACCAAGAATCGAACACTAGCAGAGAGAGCTAGCCTTTGAGAAAGGCAAAACACGTCCTCTCTCTCACTTTGTGAGAGCTTAGGGTCTGCTATAAAGGAAAAGGTGAGGAAGCATACAAATGCCGACCATGTGCTGAACGATTTACCTGCAATATTTCACTGAACACTTAATTTAAAACTCACACCAGTTAAAAGGGGAACGGTCTGTGACTTGGAAAAGTTAAGTAAGTTGCCCAAGTTTATCCAGTTTGAAAGTGACCAAGTGGCTATTTGGCCGGGGAGTGGGGGGGAAAGGTCAACAAAGACAATAAAACATCATGTGAGCTTTTGACATTGTTACAGTATCATTAGACAATATAATAATTGTCAAATAATCAGACAATCAGGAGTCAGTTTTTACAAAGAGGAGACTGTACAGAAGGGGAGGAGTTCCCCAAGCAGTCAAAGTCTTCAACTTAGTTAATGAGAGACTTTATTATGAAGAATATAACCGTCAGTTTCTAAAAATAAAGTATTCACAAATGTGGAAATATGAGCGAAGCATCTGAACAAAGGCACGGCTAAATCTTGCCAATGGGTCAAATTGTGCAACAAGCAGACACTCCCTTCTCAGCTCTGGTTAGCCTCTATGATACCACCAGTTCTTTCTGTGGCAGGTGGATGCAGAAGCACCAGCGACCAGAGTGTATGCCGTTTATTCCCAGGGAGGAGCACGGACATGTGCTTGGGCTGGCACCACATAAGGTAGTTTCCTTGGCTGGCTTGCTTGCTTGCTCGCTTTTTTTAAGATTTTCTTTATTTATTTGAGAGAGAGAGGGCACTTATTTGAGGGGGAGGGAGAGAGGGGCCGGCCGAGGGAGAGGGAGAAGCAGACTCCCCGCTGAGCAGGGAGCCCAACACAGGGACTCACTCCTAGGACTCTGGGATCATGATCTGAGCTGAAAGCAGACACTTAACCGACTGAGCCACCCAGGAGCCCCTCCTTTGGCTTTCTAAAGATATGTGGTAATGGGTTGAGAGGATCATTCCATTATTTTCCTGCCCCAAACCTTTCTTAAAGCTTCCTTCACATCCTTGCTTCTCAAGGAGTACATAAGGGGGTTCAGCATTGGGATTACCACTGTGCAGATCACAGCAACTGTGCGGTCTTGGGTCAACGAGTAGCTGGACCTGGGGCGCAGGTACATAAAAAGTGTGCCATAGAAGAGGAACACAGCAGTGAGGTGGGAAGCACAGGTGGAAAAGGCCTTGAACCTGCCCTGGGCTGAGCTTATTCTCAGGAAGGAGATGAGGATTAAGAGGTAGGAGACCAAGATGGTAAGGGTGCAGCTCAAAAGGTTGAAACCAGCAAAAATGAAGAGCAGGATCTCACACATCGAGGTGTCCACACAAGACAGAGACAAGATAGGTGGTCCATCACAGAAGTGAGTGACCACATGAGCACCACAGAATTTCAGACTAAAGATACAGCTTGTGTGGATAAGAGAATTGAGAAATCCTGCACCAGAGGAGCCCACAATCAAAGAGACACAGATCTCAGGAGACACAGTGAGTGGGAAGAGCAGGGGGTTACAAATGGTGGCAGAGCGGTCATAGGCCATGGCGGCAATGAGATAGCATTCACTGGTGGTGAAACCTGCATAGAAGAACATCTGGGCCATGCAGCCAAAATAGGAGGTCACTTTCTTCTTGGCCAAGAAGTTCACCAGGGTCTGCGGGACAACTGTGGAGGAGTAGCAGAAGTCCAAGAAGGAGAGGCTCTTCAGGAGGGAGCACATGGGTGTGTGCAGAGTGGCACTCATGTGGATCAGAAGGAACATGATTAGGTTCCCCAGCACAGTGATGGTGTACGTGCCCAGGAACATGGTGAAGAGCAGCTTCTGGAGCTGGGGGTCACTGGTGAGGCCCAAGAGCTCGAACTCAATCTCTTGGCTCAGGTTTGCCCCTTCCATATTTCTCCAGTGCCCTGGTGTGTGGAACGAGGGTACCGCCCGAAATGAGGGGGAACACCCAGGGGCTCTCACTGGATTTGGTTCTGCTTTAGCCAAGGGCAGCCGTCTGAAGATTGGTCTCACTGTGAAGGTCCTCTGTAGGTAGAACTCTTTCATAGAGAAGGTCTTCTCTACTTGGTTGTTTGGTTAGTTTGTAAGCATTACTAGAGCAGTAGTGAAAAACAGAAAAGAAATGTATACAATTTGGTCTCTCCATGACCTTAAGAAGTTCTAAGTAATGAAACAGTTAGTTAGGAAATATTTGTTGATGGCCTTCCATATGCTGAGCTCTGTGTTCTTCCTGTCAGAAATTCAAGTGTCTGTCTTTAGGAAGCTTACATTCTAGGGATAGTATATTTTGTGTTAAAGCACACAGGCCCTGGCATCAGACTGCCAAGGTTCCAAGCTGGGACCTCACCACTAACTAGCTGTGTAACCTTGGGAATGTTATTTAACCTCTCTGAGTTTCAGTTTTCTCATCTGTACAATAGGGATAATAGCACTAATCTCAAAAGATTGTTGTAACAATTCAATGAGTTAATCCACATAAAGCACTTGAACAAAGCCTGGCGTATTAAGAAAGTTCAAAGAATGTTAGCTTTGATTATTCTCATTGGAGAGACAGACCTAGTGCATAACTAAATATGATCAATAAAATGAAACAATGACAAAATGTGGCAAGCAACCCACCACCAAACAACACAGACAGAGACATGTATGCTGAGCAAGCATGACTGAAGAGACCTTCAGAGGAATGTTCTAGAGGAGCTGAAGGCGATTTATTGGCTCAGCTCTAAAATGGCCTCTGAACTTGGCACAAGTTAAGCACTACTGTGAGTTCTAACAGTGATGAGGGTTGGGGATGTGGAGAGATGGGGATGGTGTAGGGCCATGAAGAGCAAACCGAGACCTTGCTCTTGGAAGCATCCTTTGCAGAGTCTCGAGTCATTTCCAAGGAATAGGTTCACCCTGAACTCGAAGGCCACTGGGGCCAGAGGGGAAGGAACAGCTCCTCCCAGGGCTTTGTAAATGCCTTTCCTATTCGGAGAATGAACAAGGCCATGGTTGCACCACCTAAACACCATACTCTTTTCCACTCCATTGGCTGCTGTGCTGCCCATGTTTCTGAATTACCTCTGGGTTCTGGAGTCAGTTAAGCACTCCATGCTCTTTGGTGAGGACCCTCAGCTGCAAAGACTTTGAAGCCAGCAGATGTGATTGGGTAGGATGGAAGCTCCTCAAGGAGCTCCTCAGGGCAGGAGTGTAAGTGAATGGCACAGCTGTGGATGATGTTGGGAGGATTTGGGAGAGGAGAGCTGGATTGAGCAAAGTTTCTAATTTATCCCACTGGCAGAGTTTCCAGAATCATCAAACTACCAGGGCAGGAGAAGACTCTAAACACATGGATAACTAAACTCGACTGTCAAGTAGATAACGAAGGCACTATGGCTACTGCTAGAGCACTGTGAATGGTGACAAGCAGAAAGCATTGTAAAGCCTGAAGAGGTCACATGCCCCACTAAAGTTGAGATACTCAAAATATAAGAGGGCAGATTTGAACACAGAGCCTTGGTAACTTCTTTTAAAGCACATGAAGCATAACTCTGTGATTTATTTGATGTCACTGAGATGTAACATTCAGCCATTCTTTTTTTTAATATTTATTTATTTATTTATTTATTTATTTATTTGAAGGAGGGAGAGAGAGAGAGAGCATGCATGAGCGCAGTGGGAGGGACAGAGGGAGCCGGAGAGGATCCCAAGCAGACACTGCACGGAGCACTAGGTGCAGAGCCCAATGTGGGGCTCGATCTCATGATCCTGAGATCATGACCTGAGCCAAAAATCAAGAGTTGGATGCTTAACCTACTGAGACACCCAGGTGCCCCCATTCAGCCATTCTTAAACTAATAGCTGCTAGTTTATAATAAACCCCATTATTGTAGGGGTGTGGGCAGCCCTAGATTTGGGATGCAAATGTCACTGGCTCCATTGGTTTCAAAAGCCAACCCAACTTCAAAGCAAATTACAAGGCCTTCAGAGAAATGACTATAAAAATCCCAGGATGGAATAACTTAAAGGAACTTCAAGGATGCTGAGAAATGGTTGTTAAGAGTGGAATAGGACTTCTTGAGACCCAACTTCACATCTTCCCTCAATAGACTGTTTCAGTGTGGGTAACTGGCCTGCAGGTATCTCTCTCATGAAAAGAGTGAACAACAGCTGAGAAAAGTGGGAATGTGGTCAATGGTCAGGATAGCGTCGATGAGGTGGGGAGGTGGGATGGGACAGGATAGGGTAGTAGGGAATACAGCGGGTAGCTGATCAGAGGCTCCAGGTTCATTACTTGCTTTAAATCCACTCTCTTGGGGCGCCCAGGTGGCTCAGTCGGTTAAGCCTCTGCCTTCGGCTCAGGTCATGATCTCAGGGTCCTGAGATAAAGTCCCACATCCAGCTCCCTGCTCAGTGGAGACCCTGCTTCTCCCTCTCCCTCTGCACCTCCCCCGCTCATGCTCTCTCTCTCTCTGTATCTCTCTGTCTCAAATGAATAAATTTTTAAAAATCTTAAAAAAAAAATCCACTCTCTCTCTTCCCCTCCACTTTCCACTCTCATCTCTCTTCTCCAATCTGCACTCAATTCAGAATTATTCAGAATATAGAGTAAGCCAAGCAAGGGATGAAGAAACTGACATCTCTGTCAGTTTTTCAAAGGACGCTGGAATAACCACTATTTCTGTTGGCTAAAGTTCATACCTGTGAATGAAATCTAGGAAGAAAACTTAAGGGTGGTCTTTTCACATGGAAATGAATTGGGGAGGAGAGCGTCTAGGAGTGATTACCGATGCCTGGGGCCTGTAGGTGAGGGAGGAGTAGGCAAGGGTCTTAATTTACAGCTGCCTCCTCGCCCTCCTCCCAGGAATAGCGGACTGGGAGCGCAGAGAGAAGGCAGCCAAGGAAGCAGCTAGTGTGTCTTGAGCAATAGTGACCCCAAACAATGGTTCTCAAGCATTAAGGTGCCCTGCCCAAGGTTCACCGGAGAAGCTTATTAAATGTGCAGATTCCGGGTCCCAACCTCAGAAAATTTGATCAAACAGGTCTATAGCTGGGCCCCCAAATCCAGTGATTCTGAAACAGGGGATCTCTGAACCACACTTTGAGAAACACTAAACCATGGAGTACCTGCAGGAGCAGACAGATCTTCCTGAGCCACATATAAACATCCTTTTCTAAACTGCTGGAATTCTCCATGTCCTGGAAAATCAGCCTGTGAGTAGGATGGTTGTCCTGGCCATTCTCTTCCTTCCCGAATGTGTATCAATAGTCAACAATTTCCAGAAATCTGAATATTACCTTGTGATAATCAAACACCAGAGAACTTCCTCCTTCAAAGGTTGCTTAACATGTTCTTAAATCATTTATTTCTAGTAAAGCATATGACTTGATGGCAAAGCTCTTACTCTGGGAATCAGAACACAAGCCTTCAGTAGAAAAACAATAAAAACAAAGCCAGACTCTGGGTCCATAGACTGAATGTGGAAATCAGAGACCGCTACTGACTTTAACCTCTCACGTGGTGATGGAAGAAAACAGCCCCCACTCCCCAAGACACCCTCTCAACTGATCCTCAAGGGTGGGGAGAGACATCCCTTCCCCTGGGCAGCCCAGCAGCTCACAGCTGGGGAGGATGATGTGTTCACTGATGAGAGTTTAGGAGGCAGCTGAGGAAGTAAGAATAATTGGCCCCAGGTAGATCCACTAATGTTTTTACGAAGTTAGTAGCATCTCCAAGAGGCTCTATCCAGAAGAATAATAAGGTGACTGGGAACCTGGAAATAGAGAGAATGGATCCACACGAGATCCCAATCAATATGCTCATCATTAGCCTCAAAGGACTGCTCTCCCTTAACCCTAAACTTAACTTTTATGTAATTATTAGTTGTATTTCTGCTCCACTGGAAAACCACGTTTTTGTAGCTTTTCTTTCTTGTATGCCAGTTAGCCAATGTACACCTAAGACCTCCCTGCCCAAGGTCATAGTAAAATTAAAGCTATATACTTAGTTTCCAAATATTTGGGTATTTCCTAGGGATCTTTCTGTTCTTGATTTCTAATTTCATAGCATGTGGTCAAAAAACATACTTCGTATGACTTGAATGCTTGTGAATTTATTGAGACTTGTTTTATGGCCCAGAATATGTTCTGTTTTGGTGAATGCTCCATGTTCACTTAAAAAGAATGTATATTCTGCTGTTCTTGGGTAGAGTGTTCCATAATCACCAATTAGGTCAAGTTGCTTGGTAGTGATGTTCAAGTCTACTATATCCTTTCTGATTTTCTGCCTACTTGTTCCATAAAGTATTGAAGGAGGGGTATAATGAATCTCTAACTGTAATTGTGAGTTTTTTTATTTCTCCCTACAGTTCTTTACTTTTTGCTTCAGGTATTCTGAAGTTCCTTTATTAGGCAAATAAACATGTAAAGATTGTTATGCCCTCTTGATATATTTACCCACTTATCAGTATAAAATTACTTTCTTTATGCCTGGTGATACTTTTTGCTCTGAAATACACTTTTTCTGATAGCAATACTGTCACCACAATTTTATTGATTACTACCAGCATGGTAGATCTTAGATCTTTTACCATCCCTTTACTCTTAACTTTTTATTTTCAACTTTTCTGTGCCATTATGTTTGCAGAATTTCCCCAAGCAGACCTGAAATCTGGGTCTTTTTAGGATGATGATAGGCCTGAAAAACTGATTTCAGATGTACCTTGTCACACAGTAAATATTCAGGAATGTTTTGAAGCTTTACTAGAAAAACTGGTATGGACGAAGCAAAAATCAAACAAACACGGTGAAAGGCAACTTTGTGAAGAAGGGGACAAGATCCTCACCCTGATCAGATGCTATCCTAGGCAGTGGAGACCTGTGGAGACCTGAAAGCCGGGGATAGTTGTCCCATTGCTAGAGTGCAGCTGTGTCTTCTTCTCTATGCGGGTATTGTTATTCAGTTAGTCCCTCATATCCTTTACTATGTCCTTTATTTGTTTCTGTTAGCTTGCTACTCATTAAAATCATTTTGAGAACCAACACTCCCAAGTTTTAGGTGTGGCTTTTGTAAACATCATATATCTGGAATTTTCTCTTTTAGCCAATCAGAGTATCTCTATTTTTATGTTTGGTGAGATTTGGGGGTTTTGGTTTTGATTTTTGGCTTTTTTTTTTTTTTTTTTTTACAATTTGGGGGACTTTTGATATATATTGAATTTATTTTTACATCTCACTTTGATTTTTCCATTTATCATACTTTTTACAATTTGCTTCCCTCTCCCACTCTCTGGCCTTATTTTTATTTCCTTTTGGATTAAATTTTCTTTGTTTTTCAATGCTTTTTTCCCCTTCTACTGATTTTTTTATTTCTATTAGTAGCTATCATTAAATATTTAACAATGATATTTAAGTCTATCAAATATGCTTATCAAATATGTTCATAAGGATATATTTTTTAAAAGATTGATTGATTGATTCATTGATTGATTGATTTTAGGGAGAGAGAGCACGAGCAGGAAGGGCAGAGGGAGAGGGAGAGAGAATTTCAAGCAGACTCCATGCTCAGCTCAGAATCCATCACGAGGCTGGATCTCATGACCCTGAGATGATGACCTGAGTGGAAGCCAGGGGTCAGACATTTAACCGACTGAGCCACCCAGGGACCCCGAGTTCATAGTGATATTTAAGTAAATTAATTAGTCACTGGATTAGTTCTCTATTGCCATACAATAAATTCTCCCATAATTTAGTAGTTTGAATCAATAAACATTGAGGGGCGCCTGGGTGACTCAGTTGGTTAAGTGTCTGCCTTCGGCTGAGGTCATGATTTCAGGGTCCTGCATTGGACTCCCTGCTCAGCAGAGAGCCTGTTTCTCCCTCTCCCTCTGCTGCTCTCCCTGCTTGTGTGCTCGCACTCTCTCTCTCTCTCTGTGTCAAATAAATAAAATCTTAAAAAAATAAATCAATAAACATTGATTATATTATCCTCCTTAGAAGTGACATACTATATTTTCCACAGTATCCTGTTGGTTACACAGATCGGCCCTATTCAATGTGGGAGTGGACTACACAAGGGTATCAATACCAGGAGGTGAAAATCTTGGAGGCCATCTTGAAGACTGGCTATCACAGTCTGCCTTCTGGCCCTCAATGATTCATGTCCACCTTATATGCAAAATACTCCCTCCCAAGGCCCTCCACAGTCACATCCCATTACAGTGTCAGCTCAAATCCATGATCACATCATCTAAATTAGGTACAGGTAAGGATGAAACTCATTAGGCAGAGTTACATAGCATTTCTCCAGTACAATTTCACTCAATCATAAGTCTGATGAGCTGAACATACAAGTTACATCTGGCTTCTACACTCACAACATATAATGGCAGGACAGGTATGGGATAACCACTATAGAATAAAAAGGGGAGATGGGGAAGGTAGGCACACAAAAGTCATGGAGTCATAGAAATTCTGAAATCCAGTAAGGCACTTGATGGCAATTCCTTGATTAGGATTCAAGTTCTGGAAATAATTGTCCATGGCTCTTGGCTCCACCTCTGAAATCGTGGTTCTGCCCACAGAACTCTTCTTTATTTTATATGAAAGTACTAAAATCACTCAATACAAAATAGATAATGAGTAACTGAGTTACCTATTTTAAAAATTCTTAAAAATAAATCTCTAGGTCTAGATGGTTTCAGTGGATAATTCCACCAAATGTTTAAAAAAGAATTACACCAATCCTATATAATCTCTTCAAGAAAATAGAAGGAAACTTTTCCAAACTATGATACCAAATCAAACCAAACCAAAAACCAGAATAAGACCACACTAATAAAAAAAAAACTCTCATGAATATAGACATGAAAGTCTGCAACAAAATATTAGCATATAGAATCTAACCATGCATGTAGAAAGAATTATGTACCATGACTCAGTGGGGTTGATTCTGGGATGCAAGTTTCCTTCAACATTTGGAAAGCAGTCAGTAGAACCCGCCATATTAATAGGCGAAAGAAGAAAGTCACACAATAACATCAACTGATGCACAAAAAGCACTTGACAAAATTCAACACTCGGTCATGGGGAAAACAAACAAACAAACAAACAAACAAACAAACCTCTCAGCAAGTTAAAAGTAGAGGAAAATGGGAAATTACCCTAACCTGATAAACCTGCAGCTAACATCATACATAAAAGACTGCATACTTTTCCCTTTAAAAATGGGAACAAAGCAAGGATATCTGCTCTTACCACCCTTATACATCATTGTATTGGAAATCCTAGCCAGTGCAAGAATGCAAGAAAAGGAAACAAAAGGCATACATATTGGAAAGGAAGAAATATAACTATCTCTTTTTGCAGTTGACGTGACTATCTAGGCAGAGAGGTCTACAAAATTCTCAACGAATTGAGAAAATTGCTTTCTCAATGAAGCTACCAACCAAGCAATCAACAAAACTCTTAGAATAAGAGAGTGCAGTGAGGTTGCAAGATACAAGATCAAGATATAAAAATAAAAGAATAAAATAGAATCATTCTACCCAATTTTAAGACTATATTGCTACAGTTAACAAAAATATGGTATGGACAGGTGGATAAAAAACATTGATCAATGGAACAAAATAGAGAACCCAAAAATAGAACTCAAATAAGTATGCCCAACTGACTTTTGACAAAGGTGCAAAAGCAATTCACTGGTAGGATAGTCTTTTCAACAAATGGTGCTGGAGCAGTTGAACAGCCATAGGTAAAAACAAATTTTAAAAAACCCGTCAATCTAAACCCTACATATTACACACACACAAAATTTTTTAATGGATCATAGATTTAAATGTAAAAGATAAAACTATAAAACTTATTAGAAGAGAACCCAGAAATGAACCCTCAACTCTATGGTCAACTAATCTTCAACAAAGCAGGAAAGAATATCCAATGGAAAAAGGACAATCTCTTCAACAAATGGTGTTGGGAAAATTGGACAGCCACATGCAGAAGAATGAAGCTGGACCATTCTCTTACACCACACGCAAAGATAAACTCAAAATGGATGAAAGACCTAAATGTGAGACAGGAATCCATCAAAATCCTAGAGCAGAACACAGGTAGGTAGAAACATCTTCGACCTCAACCGCAGCAACTTCTTGCTAGACACATCTCAAAAGGCAAGGAAACAAAAGCAAAAATGAACTATTGGGACTTCATCAAGATAGAAAGCTTTTGCACAGCAAAGGAAACAGCCAAAAAAACTAAAAGGCAACCTATGGAATGGGAGAAGATATTTGCAAATGACATATCAGATAAAGGACTAGTATCCAAGATCTATAAAGAACTTATCAAACCCAACACCCAAAAAACAAATAATCCAGTCAAGAAATGGGCAGAAGACATGAACAGACATTTCTCCAAAGAAGACATATAAATGGCCAACAGACACATGAAAAAATGCTCAACATTATTCGGCATCAGGGAAATACAAATCAAAACCACAATGAGATTATCACCCCGGGACACCAGTCAGAATGGCTAAAATTAACAAGTCAGGAAACAACAAATGTTGGCGAGGATGTGGGATAAAGGGGAACCCTCCTACACTGTTGGTGGGAATGCAAGCTGGTACAGCCATTCTGGAAAACAGTATGGAGGTTCCTCAAGAAGTTAAAATTAGAGCTACCCTATGACCCAGCAATTGCACTACTAGGTATTTACCCCAAAGACACAAATGTAATGATCCGAAGGGGCACATGCACCCCAATGTTTATAGCAGCAGTGTTCACAACAGCCAAACTATGGAAAGAGCCAAGATGTCCATCGACATATGAATGGATCAAGAAGATGTGGCATATATATATATAATGGAATATTGCTCAGCCATCAAAAAGGATGAATACTTACCATTTACACTGATGTGGATGGAACTGGAGGGTATTATGCTGAGCGAATTAAGTCAATCAGAGAAGACAATTATCATGTAGTTTCACTCATGTGGAATGTAAGAAACAGCGCAGAAGATCATAGGGCAAGGGAGGGAAAACTGAATGGGAAGTCATCAGAGAGAGAGACAAACCATGAGAGACTCTTAACTATAGGAAACAAACTGAGGGTCGTTGGAGGGGAGGTGGGTGGAGGGATGGGGTAACAGGGTGATGGGCATTAAGGAGGGCATGTGATGTGATGAGCACTACGTGTTATATGCAACTGATGAATTATTTAACTCTACATCTGAAAGTAATAAGGTACTATATGTTGGCAAATTGAATTTACATAAAAAACCTTATTAGAGAAAATATAGGAGAAAATCATCAGGTCAGGACCTAGTTCTTGGTAAAGAGTTATTAGAAATGACACTAAAAGCATGATCCATAAAAGACAAAAATTGATAAATTGGACTTTATCAAAATTAGAAACATTTGCTCTACAAAGTTAAGATGAAATGACAAGCTACAGAAATGAGAGGAAATATTTGCAAAGTATTTGACAAAGGATCTGTATCTAGAATATATAAAGAACTCTCAAAATCAGTAGGTTTTGTTTTGTTTTGTTTAAGTAAGCTCTACACCGAACATGGTGAATCCCCTCAAGATTCAGCAGTTTAGGGGCGCCTGGGTGGCTCAGTCAGTAGAGCATGCATCTCTTGATCTCGGGGTCATGAGTTCAAGCCCATGGTGGGCAAAGAGCTTACCTTAAAAAAAAAAAAAATCCAATTATAACATGGACAAAAGGCATGGACAGTTCACCAAGTGGCAGATAACCACTTGAAATGATGGTATCATCAGCCATTAGGGAAATGCAAACAAGCAAACAAGAACAAAACCCCACTCAATACCTATTAAAAAAGTGAAAATAAAAACTAGTCACAATCCTGGGGCATCTGACCGGCTCAGTCAGTGGAGCATGTGACTCTTGATCTCAGGGTTTGAGTTTGACCCCCACGTTGGGTGGGGAGATTACATTAAAAAAAAAAAAAAAAAAAAAGTAGTGACAATCCCAAATCTTGCCAAGAATGCAGAGAAACTGGATCTCTTGTTCCTGTTGGTGGGAATGTAAAATAACACAGCAACTCTGGGAAATGGTTTGGCAATTTCTCATAAAATTAAACATATACTTACCATCCTACTCACCCATCACCACACTCCTTCCTGGGCATTTATCCCAGAGAAATGAAAACGTATGTCCACAAAAACGGATAGACAAATATTCATAGCAACTTTATTTGTAATAGCCCCAAACTGGAAACATCCCAAATGTCCTTCAACAGATGAATGGTTAAACAAACTGGTACATCCACAGCAACAAAAAGGAACAAACTATTGTTACATGTAACAACTTGGATGGAATTCAAGGGCATTGTGCTGTGTGTTTGTTCGGGGGGTGGGCAGCCATTCTCAAAAGGTTACACACTGTGTGATGCCATTTATATAACTTCTTGAAACGGCAAAATTATAGTAATGAAGAACAGATTAGTGGTTTCCAAAGGTTAAGAATGGTTGTAGGAGGATGGGGGACATAGTATGACAGTAAGTAGTATAAGGGTTCTTTTGTGGTCATGGGACATTTCTGTATATTGAGTGTGGTGGTAGTTACATGAATTTATACGTGTGATAAAATTGTGTGGAAACACACAAACACACGAGTGAATGTAGTAACTGCTGAAATCTGAATAAGGTCTGGAGGTTTTGTTTTTTTTTTTAAAGATTTTATTTTTATTTATTTATTTGACAGAGAGAGAGGGGTCACAAGCAGAGGAGTGGAAGAGGGAGAAGCAAGCCTCCCACTGAGCAGGGAGCCCGATGTGGGGCTTGATCCCAGGACCCCGGGATCACGACCCGAGCTGAAGGCAGACGCTCAACCGACTGAGCCACCCAGGCGCCCTGGAGTTTTTTGTTTTTAAGAGAGAGAGCATGCACGAGAGAGAGCGTGAACACAGGGGAGGGGCAGAGAGAAAGGAGAATCTCAAGCAGGCTCCATGCCCAGTGTGGAGCCTGATGCAGGGCTCAATCTCAGGACCCTGAGATCATGACCTGAGCTGAAATCAAGAGTCGGAGGCCCGACTGAGCCGCCCAGGCGCCCCAGGTCTGGAGTTTAATAGTAATGTACCAGTGTTGATTTCTTAGTTTTGACAAAAGCATTAAGATGTTAACATTAGGTGAGGGGCACCTGGGTGGCTCAGTTGTTAAGCAACTGCCTTAGCTCGGGTCATGATCCCGGAGTCCAGGGATTGAGTCCCGCATCGGGCTCCCGGCTCAGCAGGGAGCCTACTTCTCTTCTGACCCTCTCCCTTCTCATGCTGTTTCTCTTTCTTTCTCTCTCTCTCAAGTAAATTAATTAAAAAATCTTAAAAAAAAAAAACCACAAAAACATTAGGGAAACTGAGGATGGGCATATAGGGAGCTTTTTTTTATGATGAGGCTTGCATTTATTAAAATTTTAAATTCTAGTTAGTTAACATTCAGGGCAATATTGGTTTCAGTAGAATTCAGTGATTCATCACTTACTCTCTGTACTGTCTTTGCAACTTTTCTGAAAATCTTTTACTCCAACTTTAGAAGTTTATTTATTTTTATTTGTTTTTAAGATTTTACCTATTTGTCAGAGAGAGAGAGAGCACAAGCAGGGAGAGTGGCAGGCAGAGGGAGAAATAGGCTCCCCCCTGCGCAAGGAGCTGGATGCAGGGCTCAATCCCAGGACCCTGGGATCATGACCTGAGCCAAAGGCATACGCTTAAGTGACTGAGCCACCCAGGCGTCCCTGAAGCTTATTTTTTTTTTAAGTTTTATTTATTTAAGTAATCTTTACACCCAACGTGGGGCTCGAACTCACGATCCTGAGATCAAGAGTCGTATGCTCTTCTGAGTGAGCCAGCCAAGTGCCCCTAGAAGCTGATTTTTAAAAAGGAAAGATCAATTTTTTTTTTTAAAGATTTTGTCAGAGAGAGAGAGAGCACAAGCAGCGGGAGAGGCAGGCAGAAGAAGCAGGCTCCTCGCTAAGCAGGGAGCCCGATGTGGGACTTGATCCCAGGACCCTGGGATCATGACCTGAGGCGAAGGCAGACGCTCAGCTGACTAAGCCACCCAGGTGTTCCAGGAAAGAAAAATTCTTAAGAAAAAAATTCTTAAAGTTTGTTTTGAAGATCTATTTATTTTAGGGGGAGAGACAGAGTGTGAGCGGGGTGGGGCGGGAGGAACAGAGGGAGAGGGAGAGAGAGAATCTCAAGCCGAATCCCAGCTGAGCACGGAGCCTGACATGGGGCTCGATCCCACGACCCTGAGATCATGACCTGAACCGAAATCCAGAGTCTGAGACTTAATCGACTGAGCCACCCAGGTGCCCCTTAGGAAAAAAAGTTTTTAAAGCGACACCACTAGGATACCTACCAGAGTAGCTAAGATTGGAAAATAGCAGGTATGCAAGGGCATGAGATAATACTCTTTATTCCAGTGATTTCATTCTTAGACTTATACCCAGCAGAAATAGACACATTTGTTCAAAAAAAGACATGCTCTTGAATGTTCATAGCAGCTTTATTCATAATAGCCAAAGCTGAAAAGTCTAAATGCCTATTCACAGAATGAATAAACTGCGGTACATCTGTATCATGTAATACTATACAATAGTATGAACAAACTACAACATGCAACAATATAGATGAACTGAAAAGACATAATGTTGAATCAAAGAAGCTAGACATATAAAACTACGTAATACATTATTTCACTTATTTGAAGTTCAAAAACAGGCAAAAAGAATCTATGCTGTCAGGATAATAGATGTCCTTGGGATGGTGGTGTAAGTGGCCAGAAGAGGGCATGCATGTGTGGGACTTCTACAGTGCTGGTGATTCTCCAATTCTTGATTTCTGGCTAATTTTTGTGTGTTCAGTGTGCAAAAATAACAGCTGTACACATGATTTGTGCACTTTTCTTTATGTAAATTATACAATAAAAGTTTACCGAAGAGCAAAGTGAGACAAACTCAAACACACTCATTAAAAAAACAAATTATAAGGACTGATAATACCAAGTGCTGACAAGGATGTGGAGCAACTAAAAATTTCATTTACAGCTAGTGAAAGTATAAATTAGTACAATCACTTTGGAGAGGTGTTTGGCAGTATCTATTAAAGCTGAATATACACATACCCTATGCCCAATTCCACCCAATTATATACATACATAACAGAAATGTGTACAGATGTGTTCTCAAAAGACATGTCCAAGAATGCTCATGGGAAAATACTATCTCAAACCAAAAACAATCTAAATGTCCTTCGATGCTGCCGGAGCCAGTTCAGATCAGTTACAGCCCAAAATTGCAGAGAAGTGAACCTCCTTGTGGCATCCCTCAGTCAGTGGGGAACAAGAGCCAGTGGATAAATATTCCAGCCTCCTGTTCTCCCATCCTTAGAAAACTCGGAGAAGTATTATGTACCCAATCTCAGTCACACACCTTTCTACTGGCTTTTTCTTCTTAACGTCTCACTCTTCCACTTCCTCACAAGTCCTGTCTCCTGGAATCATTCCCCAAATAAACTACATCCAAGTGTCTGCCACGGGGAGCCCAAACATCAATAGTACTTACTATTCCATCTACGTATAGTTCACAGACAGAGGACACCTATCTATGGTGATAGAAGTCAGAGTAGTGGTTACCTAGAGGGGGTTAATGGTTGGAGGGGGCATGAAGGTTGTTTCTGGGGTGCTGGTAATGTTCCATATCCTGATCAGGGTGGTGTTTACACAGGTATGTTCATTTTGTAAATCTTCATTAAGCTGTATGCTTAAAGTGCATGCATTTTATAGTATATATGTATACTTTAATATTAAGAAGAATGCAGGTGTTGAGGGGTAGAACTGCCCACTAAGGGGAGAGTGGGCTTTGTAAGGGAAATCGGACTTACAGGTATTGAAAGAGGTTTTCTTTTTTTAAAAGATTTTATCTATTTATTTGAGAGAGAGCATGAACAGGAGAGGGGCGGGGGAGAGGGAAAAGCAAAGCAGACTCCCTGCTGAGCAGGGAGCCTGACACAGGGCTTGATCCCAGGCCCCCAGACTCCCAGGATCACGACCCGAGCTGAAGGCAGATGCTGAACCGACTGAGCCACCCAGGTGCCCTGAAAAAGGTTAATTTCAATGAGCACATCCATCTTTTTTGGATAATGCACTCTCTCTCTCATCCTTGGCAATCAGACATGGATTATTAGGGATTTGTTGGAGGCACTGGGAAAGGATTGTGAAATATTACAGTGAAAGCAGGGGCACTAAAGTTCACCTGCAAGAATGCATCCCCTTGAGACAGGCCCAAGGCATTGCAACATTCCTCTGGGTGTGTGGTGCACAGCCAGTTCTTCAGCCTTGCTGGGCATTCAGTCTGTTTCCAAGACTGCCTCACCCAGGGCTGACCCTCCCGTACTTTTTCCTTTCCAGCCCATTCATTCAACATATTTTGATGTATCAGACACTCTGAAACACTTGGGATAATATTGAACAGTAATAGATGTAGCTCCTGCTCTCATTGAGTTCCACTCTAATAAGAAAAACAGTATTAATCAAGTAATCATATACATTGCTGAGTGTGGCTGTAATTAGTCCTACGAAGAGATTCTTGGTTCTAGGGGAGCCTGCAGGGCGGGGAGGATTCCTGGAGGAAGCAACACTTGAGCTGAACTCTTAAGGGTGAACTAAGTTCACTAGGGAACCAAATGGACAAAGGCGGAGGGAGTGAGCATGCGGAGTGAGAGGCACCAAAGTTCGAACAAGGGAAGTGAGGAGCACATGATAGGCTGGACAGACAGGTAAGGAAAGACCGTGTATGCCATGTGCACTGTGGTAAGAAGTTTTGTCATTATATGTGTTTTGAAAAGATCACGAAGGCTGTTGTGTGGAGAAGTGATTGGAAAAGGATCACAGTGGGTGTGGGTACACAGGAGGGTATCACAGTAAACCAGGAGCAAAGGGATGACAGCTTGGACTGGAATGGTGCCCGTGAAGATTGGGAGAAAATAAAAATGATTGGACACACATTTTAGGAGGCACAGGAGCTTTAACAGTAGCTATAAAAGTGGCATGTCATTTTTATTTCTCAACAGAGCAAGTATAATCAAGTGTTTACATCAGCTAGATACAGGAGTATGGATTATGTTAAGTTTGGTGGTTGTTCTTCTTTCACTAGCATATTTCTTCTTAGGGAAATGGTGTGTGGTTATGTTGCAACTGAATTGTGCCTAGGATATTCTGAAGCTGTTAAGAATAAATACTCAAGGAGAGAACTGAAGATTGCCAAAACGTTGCAAAAAAGAGGGCGGGGTGGAGGGAGACATGGCTATGGAAACACGAACACCCAAAAGGCTTTGCAAGGAAGGCAAAAAGAAACCAGTGTATACAGGGCAGACAGGAGGCTGCCATCTTGGTGGAAAAAGTTAAAACATTCCTCAGATACACCAAAGCTAAAAACAAAGTTTCCCTGGGTCTGTAGAGATCTTCAAGTCATTTGTGTGAAGACTGCAGACTACTTGGCCAAGTGAGGGACTGTGCTGGAGGGTTATTATTTTGAAGGAAAGATGTATATCCTTACACTTTGGTGAGTGCTTATGAGGACAAGACAGGATAAACTTCAGAGGAGTAGTACTGCCATGTGCCTCATTCACAGGCTGAAAGGGAGATAGTAGGGACCAGTGTATCTACCCAGGCAGTTGCTGGGTCCCACACCAGGGGAATGAATCAGGATTGTATGCCCAGGAGAGGGAATGAAAACCTGACAGCAAACACTGAAGCCGTCTCCGTAGGTGGTCAGATAACAGTGAGCAAGTTAGGATGCTGCTTCATTCCCCCCACCCCCCGCCCCCGTAGATTCTAATAAAGGCTGCTCCTCCTACTGCCCAAGAGAGCAGACCACTGCAGCATTTCTAGCAGTTAAGCAGGTTAACTTTCTGGCAACTAAACCCCAGCAGCTTCTGTCACTTTGTGAATGACCTGCTACAGAATAGCTTTTGCGGAGTCCATATAAAGTTCTGGGAAAAGGGCAGGTTTGGCTGGCTGAGGAAACTAACAAAATGGAGTATAGGCATTCTGAGTAGGGAAGAGGAACACTCAGTGAGGTTGGGCAGGCAGCTGGCTCTAGCTATCTAGCAGACCTCTGGCTCCACTACAAGCCCTCTGGGTGGGTAATTTCCCCCAAGTAGGGTCAGGAGAGGCTTTAAGGATCTCATTCATAATTGTTTAGGGCGGGGACAAAATAGGCAAAAAATGTAAGACTTTATGGTCCATAGGAAGATTTCTTGGATGGGAACTACTAAAAGCTTTTCACCAAGCAGTAAATGGCTGGGAGTTTCTGAGTCACTGAACTTGACAGGTAGATTCTCAGGTTCAAACTTTTTTGGTCACTTATGTCCCACATTCATACCAGAAACCCATTATCGAGGCTTGTATGAATCTGCAAAGGTGACTCAACCTGTGTCACTGAACCCCTTTCACATTAATAAATCCTTTTGGGGAAGACCAAATCCTTTTTAGGACTTTTCTCGTAATGACATTGCCAGGTGCTTCTAATGGACCATGCAGGCATCACAGTACAGAGTCAGATGTTGTACGATCAGAGTATTAATATCCTGACAAATAATGATTTTTACAAGATATTTGGGAAGTTTGAGATAGAAGAAATAATTTATAATAGTGCCCCTGGGTTCCCCAGGAAGAGCTAAGGAAAATGGATGGGAGACTATTCTCTGTATTCTTGCTACATTTCTAAAGCCCAACCACATTGCATAACCCAGTAGTTTCTGCTCTTAGCCAGGTGTTTTTCAACGTGTTAGCAACTGTTAGGTCTATGAACCACTCTAGTATTCAGTGTACAGAATCAAGAGAAAAATGGTTATTTTTCCTCTTGTTAAATTTGAGAGAGAAGGTGCTGGGACCCTAGTCTGTTATCGTGCTTTGGAAATAGTTGTGTCATTTTTTGATTCAGGATGTAAGCTCAAAAATACCATTTCCTCTCCTTAGGTCCAAAATCCAATGGATAAGCCAGATCACAGGCTGAAATGTTGGTTCAACCATTTAATACCTATGGGGCTTTCAACAGGGCACTCTTTGAAACTTAGGAATTACTTCCATACATATGTAATAGGATTGTGTGAAAATCAGCTAAAATTTTATCTTAAATGCTTGCCTAGCATCATTCTTGGATGCACAAGGCTTGTAGATGTCCTACCAGTCAAGTTTTCCATGTTGGTCTAGGGATGTTCTAAGGAAGTTTTTAATGTTGAGGTCTAGGGCCTAGAAATACGTATTTTCAATGACCTCAGGACATGAAACACCTCGGAAAGTCACATTTGGTTCACTTAAGTTACAGCTAACGTATCAGTATCTGTACTTTTTAAAACTGCTCATTTTGTAGCACTACACTATCCAGTAAGAGAGCCACACTATTCAGATTAAAAATAAAATTGAAAATCCAACTACTCAGTCACATTAGCCACATTTCAAGGGCTTAGCAGCCATAGGGTTAGCACATTAGTCAATGTGTTTATGAAACACTGCCAATCACAGAAGTTCTATTGGACAGTGCAATAGTTTAAGAGTGGTGAGTGGGTAAGATTGGGCTTACTTTAACATGTTTTCTTGTAACACTTTGTCTCTCCCTCAACCCTAGCTTAT
Source organism: Halichoerus grypus (assembly GCF_964656455.1). Classification (NCBI taxonomy): domain Eukaryota; kingdom Metazoa; phylum Chordata; class Mammalia; order Carnivora; family Phocidae; genus Halichoerus; species Halichoerus grypus. The sequence continues at coordinate 79,601,736 of NC_135719.1, forward strand.
CTCACCTTTTAACCCTATCCAGACACCTCCCCTTCAGTGCTTTCTATACTTTGGCCATAGATTTCAAGGCAGGTACACGCTCACCCTTTCACCAGATGCTGTCATTTTAAATAAAGTGTCACCATCATGCTTTCTTACTTTAAGCACTTGTCTTAACCCACTTTAACACAGGACATGAACATTCTTTTACTAACTTCCTTATTAGCCAGCCAGTCACCCAGACACCCTCTCTAAAAGCCCTAATTCCTCCCTTCTACCTTATTTACCTTGGAAAGGACACTTTGCTTCTTGGTGCACGAGTTGCCCGTGTTGCTAGCAAACTGAAAATTACTGTCAAGTCCCAACTGCACAGATTTAATTGGTCTGGAGTACACACCTGGGTGCCAGGATTTTAAAAGCTCCCTTAGTAATTCTAATGCACAACCAAAGTTGAGACCCATTTGACAACAAATTTAACATACTATAAAAATATTTTTATTCACTTTGGGTTTATGAAAGGCCTGCAAGAGTCATTTTGCACAAGCAAATTTTTGTCAAATCTTCAGAACATTTTTATTTCCTTCAACTTCTTTGTGTGACTCCTAAAAATCTTGGGCTTCTACTCCTATTTAGTTAGCTACTTGTCTTTTTGGCATTCACCCCATTACACTATCCCTTCTATTGTAGTTCTGACTTAAGGGAGAAGCCCGCCCCAGCTCAAACAGGGCTTTAACTCCAACTCTCTACACAGGTCCTGCTTTTCTTAATTGGGATAATTAAGTTTTTTAATTAATTTAAAAGTTACTAATGCAACCACATATTCTTTTGAGGCCTTCCTGATTAGGATTAATTTGATTAACTAAATTTCAAACATGGAATTTTCCAACACCCCTAATTTATTCTCCTCTCTAAACATTTGGAGTTCTGTCATCCCAGTGAGGTATACATCTAAATCTAGCCTTTTCTGTACAGTTTAGCTGGCCCAATTCTTACTTTATCCCAAGGTCTTTCCAAAACTAAAAAATTCTCCAACAGAGTGCCCCTTATTCATCAAATAAACACCACAGTATAAATGGTACCTGTTCTCTACGAGATACAGCATTGATAAAGCAAGTGAGGTTCTTTACGGTTACTTACCAGCCCATTCTATACATATGTAGCTCATGTACTGGTCACTCTCATTTTTGTCATACGTTTACAATTTTTAGTTTGCTTCAAGGTATCACGGTACTTTTTTTTCTTCCATCTAAAACTCAACTGAATGCATTTCCTTGGCCAATGTGATCTGATCTAGGGTCCATAAACTCAAACCCCATTTGACAGTGGTACAGGTGAATTTCCCTCACTTTATAAGGTCAACTTCTATGGCTAAATTCTTCTCCCAGGCCATAGGCAATGATGATGATTTCTGATTCTCCTAAAAATAAATACATAGCAATTTCCTATTTCCCAACTACCTCCACAACACATCCCACCCTATCATCCAGGTTACCTAAAACCACCAGTGTTTGTGAAGTATAGTCTCTCGGCAGTTCCATTTCTTTACTTTGCATTATCGTACCTGCGGGCTTTGCTTCCCCTAGCTTATTCTTTTGAATCAACATACTACTTCTAAGTTATTCACTAGATTCCTTTATTGATATTTTAGTTACTGTATGGCTAGAATGATGCTTATTTTTATCTATCCCTTCCTTCCATTACATTCTCAATACTCATTTGACTTCATTTTATTCCTTTCCAATTTACCGTAATTCTATTGTTCTCGTTTGCATTTTCCCATTCTCTTACACCTAGTTCCGTCTGTTAAGAGAGACTTTAAAACATGTATGTACTGCCTAGCACTACTAATCCTTGCAGGTTTCAGATGTTGGGGTGACAGGTGAACTGAAATCTTTTGGGAACCCTCTTTTCAAGCATTCCAAATGTCATCCATTCCAATCCAACAGCTTTAAGTTAGCTCCTTTCACTGGTGAAATAGCAAATTAGAAAAGTACCTTTGCCAGTGAACTCCATAGAAGTCTCCCCATTAGAAATTATGTAGCATCAGAAATGTTCCAAAGAGATTTCATTTAAGTCATCCACCTTCTTCATCCAATCTTGGCTGGACACTGCAATCTTAAAGGCTTCCAGGCTATTTTCTTACATTTCCTGGGATATTGGGTAAACCATTATTCTGAATTTTATAATACCCAACAAATGCATCACCATATTTTACTGTTTTAAATCTTACTTCTAAATAGCTTAAAGCCTTGGTCTTTGAGATAGTCAAAGTTACCCAGAATTCCCTCTAAACAATTAGCTGACTCTAAAACTCAAGCTTTTCAACCCCACCTGCACTGCCAACCCACTGCTAACCCAAAGAGCCCGCTGCTTGCTCTGCCTCTATTTCTACTGAACCCATTCCAATCTCTTCCTGGGGCCCAGAGTTAAATCATGTTAACAGTGACTATAAGCCTTCATTAGATTAATGGTCTTTAAGACAATGGCCTCTTTTTTAAAAAGCTTGTAGTATCTGCATTTGATCAGCTTGCAAGATACAGAACTATACGCTATTTCAGTCGTTTCCTTTTCTGTAAGTTTTGGCCTAGGAGCCTGAATTCCAAAGTATTAGAAGAGTATAACCCATGATTATAGAAATCTACAGTACTGTTCTCTTAGTTCCATGGTGAAATTTAACTCCTAATAGCCTGAGACCTAGAGTGTGAAATTACTCTTCCTCATCAAGCCCCATCATGACAGAGATGTCTTGGCATTTTATCAATAACCGTCTGTGTGTGTATACATTTTCAAAGAGCATATAACCATTCTCTAAGCTTTCTACAGTTTCTTTCAATACTTGGTTTCATATGAAATTAAAAAAGTAGACACTTTCATGCCTGGTCTAACTGGTTCAGCATCTTAGAGGTACTGATGGCTAACAACCTTAAGTGGTTTTTATTAACATCTTAGAACCTTTACCCTTTCTTCTAAGCATCCAGCTTATTTTCTTTTTGGGATTATGTGCTGAAAGTGAGTTTGTGTAACATGAAATCATGTAAGATCAGAAAAAAGGGTGCGTAGAAGTATTTCTGACCAAATTAACCCACAAAAGCTACTTTTGTACTATGGATGTCGGGTCCAAAGGGGTAGTTCATAGTTCAGCCTCTTCCTTCTATTCTGCTTTGTCACCTGTTATATAAAATGATTTTTGAGATCCTAATAGGACAGGACTTCTGCTCACAGGTTTGATATAAATGCCTTTGTTGCATGCTATGAAACACAGCAACTTTCTGGGGAATCCAAGGTTTGTGTGAATGGTAAGAGTCCAAACTAACGATGTTCTTGTCCTGCTCTGCTGGAACCAAGTATAAAACATAAATAAACCAGACCTTTCAGGATTAGGGAAGCGTATCAAATCTAGAAGCTGTTTAATAAATCCATCCTTGGAAGTCTAGGTGCTAATTAGTAACATGCCTAAAAAAAAAAACCAAACCTGAAATTAATCACACAGGCGGAGGGGACAAAAATTATTTATATGGATTAAACTAATTGAAAGTAAATGTTCTCAGTCACCTGGGAAGGTATGAACTACAGAAGAGCAGGGAAGAAAGAGCTTTCCTATTTTTGGCAACTTGGAGGCATAGACTCAGAATCCAGAAAGTAACTGGGACTCTAAATGGCAATTAAAAGGATAAAGTGGAAGAAAACAGAGGTTTCATTCTCCAGTTGTTCCAATTTTCCTGAAAACGTGGTATGTTTGAACCTCTTCCATTTAAGGACAAAACAATTTAGCACACACAAAAAAATCTCAAAAGGGGTGCCAACTGGACCACAGATCATCAATGAAAAAGCTTAATATAATTCCCAAACCTTTTCATTAGGATAAAAAAGCTATTCTGCTCAAGAATCTCCACTCCACATCAAAGTTACTGTCTCCTTAATGCAATACCCACCCCAATGACACATCATTTGAGTAGTGTATGTTGGTATGAGTGATGACTATGACTCAAAGAAAAATATATCTAGTACATTCTAGGGTTTTTGTGGAGGCCGCTGCAAAACAAAGAATTTAAAGTAAACAATTATAAAATACAAAAATAAAAAACCAGGTTTTTTTTCTCCAAATTCCTGGTTTAATAAGGACTTGTTTATTTTGAGAAAAAAGGGTCCCAAACATCAGGCTGTTCACAAAAATAACCCACAGTATCAACTTTAGAAAACAAATCTTAAGACTATTACACTATTTTTCTAGAGGATGCATTTGACATGCCAACTCTCATTCACAAAAATACATTGTTACATTTGTGTTGAACAGCCCCACATAGCACTCTTATGTGGGGTATAACACACATACCTCTAACTCAAAGCTGCTCTCAGGTGCTACTCAACTAATGCGATTGCCTCTGCAGTTAGGGAAGCAACTACTGGAGCTCATGTATGAATGAATGGAAAGAACTGTACTCCCTGCATAACAAGAGATTATTTTGGAGACAGTTGATAAAAACCACACATCCTTTTTATTGTTAAGTCATAAAGAGGTATCAAAATTAAAAGCAAAAATTACAGGGTAAGACTTAACATAACTACTAGGAGCGTCAAAGGAAGTGAAAATGGGACTAGGCGCAGGGCAATATGAATTAATGAACATGGGAAGGACAAGGAAGGGGGAGAACAGTGAGCATGTGCTGAAGATACTAGGGGAGAGGATCTGGTGAAAATTTTGATCTTAGACAAGCGCCTAGGTAAAGAAATAATGGGACAACATTTCTAAACCCCACTATGTGCTTAAGAGTCATCCTCGCCATTGGCGCTGTCTCTGTCATCCTCTCCTTCCTCAGCCTCTTTTTCATCATCCTTGATCAACTCCAGCTGTGAGAAACAGACACAAACAGGATGGAGTTAGAGGCACTCCATGTGTCCCTGCTCCCCCCTCCACCACCTCTTTCTTTCCTTTCCCGTGGTTTTCACCTGGTCATCCCCCCGATCTTCATTATCATCATCATCCAGTAGGTCCCCCTCCTCAGCAGAGTCATCTGCACCCCCCTCAGACTCCATCTTCACATTAGTCTCATCTTTCTTCAGGGAGCTGCTGCTCTGCTCCTCTTCTGACTTATCATTCTTCATCTCTACTGGGGATGAGAAGGACAAGTCTGTCTAGGGGCAAGTAATGTCCACAGGATGTAGACAATCCCCACTAATGATCACAGAACTGCAGCACAAATCTAAATCCTCCCGCACAAATGCCCTTCCCAATTCAAATTCCCCAAGTTTCATATTCAGTTGCTTTATATCCCACTATTCCAACATATACCTTCAACTACCTTTGGTAACTAACCCAATTTTACACCCAACAAGCGGCAAGACCATTTACCTCCTTGTTTGCTCTGTTCTTTCTCAATTTTTTCCAGGCTTTCCAGTAGAGAATCCACTTTTTGTTTTATCTGGGTCAACTCCTTCTTAATGGTCTGAAGGTCATCGCCTTTCACTTTAATACAAACAAAACTCTAGATTAGAATCAACTCTACCAGAAGCTACCAGATGCCGAAACACATTTCCAACTAAACCATATGGCAATAGCCAGCAGGAGATCCCGGGGGAGAAATGGAGCCAGGATCATATACTGTTCCAGTCATGGGGATCCTCATTTTTTTAGTTGGTAGCTAAAAACTAAATCTAATGTGCCTACTCCCTTAGCAACAGTATTCTTACTTTCGTAGGCCCACTAAAGACCTCAATTATATTTGAAAGCACTTTTTGTACTGTTTGACTGACTTACACATTTTGTAAATTCACAAGTGCTTAGCTCCCTAAAGTCTAAAACTTTAATTGGCCCCTTAATCACTACTATCTTCTCCTCTTCCATTGTTTTGTTTATACAAAGCCCTTTGTACAAACCCTGAACATTATTAACTACATTAATTTCCCTATTTCTTTTAATCTTTTTTTTTAAAGGATTTATTTATCTATTTTGACAGAGAGAAAGACAGCGAGAGAGGGAACACAAGCAGGGGGAGTGCGAGAGGGAGAAGCAGGCCTCCCGCTGAGCAGAGAGCCCAATGCAGGGCTGGATCCCAAGGACCCTGGGATCATGACCTGAGCCGAAGACTTAATGACTGAGCCACTCAGGCACCCCAATTTCCCTATTTCAACACACAAGAAATAGCAGAATCACAAAGCTGCAATAATAATACATACACTTTCCAGACTTGGAAGAAGATCCTCGCTGTCCACTCTTAGAATTGAAGCCACTTTTGCCCCTTCGTGAGGTGTTTCCTGATACACGCTGGCGTTTTGAAGGAACTACAGCCCGAGCAATAGGAGGAGGAGGAGGAACACGTGCTGGGTAACTATACATCCTATTGGATAAAAGGAAAACAGAATTCCTTCACAACTAAGTCAGCAAGATTGATCAGTGACCTTTATAAATGTTCATTGTCCCTCAACTTGTGTCTTTTTGCTAATTTCATTCAAAAGTCCAGTAAAAACCTACCTTCTTTGCCGTTTTGAATACAGCAGCTACTCAAAGAAAATACTACATACACACACGCATATCCAATGATAGTTGGTTGGCCTTAAGGGATGGACATAAAAGATTCCTCTGTACTCTGGCAGTATTAATAAAGCATTACTTTGTACAATGAATAGCCTACATATGTATTTGTATATATATACACACAAAATATACACATTTTGTGATTTTACTCTCTATATATGCTACAATAATTCATAAATAAATAAAACACAAACAATCCCAAATAAAATACAAAAAGGGGTTGCAATTAACGGAGTCTGCAAACAGTGGTGTTTATTGTGAGTTAAATCCCATTAGTTAGCGATACTAAATTGAACCCTATAAAACTGATAGTATTAACCAGTTTTGGCCTACAAAAACAAAGGGCCATTCATATGTGTTAGCTTTGTATAAAAAGCCATGATCCATTCTAACAACACTTAAGCAGAGGATGCACTCATAGTTCCATTTACAACAGGATGGAGAATACGGTCTGTTTTGTTCACTATTCACTAGTGCCTAAATCCACTGTGCAGCATACATTCAGCTCTCAAAAACAAACAAACAAACAAACACAAAACCACTGGTTGCTTAACTGCTGCTTCCAGTGGAGAAGTATCCCAGTAACTGCTAACGATACACCTTGAAGTGATGGCTTGGTAATGACTTTCATTTTTGTAAAGAGAAAATTCAAAGTACAACAAAAAAAACTTACATGGATAATAGTTCTAGAAAACCTCTACATTCCATGTTTTTATTTTTACAATAGACTGGCAACATAAGAAGGTAAGACCTACCATGGAAAAAAATCTTTTTAATTCTGTTCTGCACCTTTTTAGTAGCTAACTTTCCTCAACCCAATGTTTTTTCCATCCTACTTTAATATACTAGTAGCTCATTTTTTTCTAGGAGTAGCTATGACAGGAACATTTTCCTAAATTAAGAAAGAGCACATTAGGTACACTGCCGAACAAGTGAGGGTACAAGTTAGTAATTTTCAATCAAGCAGTTTTTAGTCAAGACCACCCAATACTTTTTCCCTTGAAGCACAGTAGTTATTAATTTGTCAAGCACTAAAGAATCAACTATGTGGTATAAATTACTAAAGCACTCATAATTCTTGTTCTAAGTTCTATTAAGGAACACTTTATAAGTTTTGAGTCCCAGGAAATAAGACAATGTAGGATTCAGAAAGTAAAGTATTATTAATGCTTCTACAGGCTTTTTCTCAGCAGACAAATTTTTTAAAAGATTATTTATTTGCCAGAGAGAGAGAGAGAGAGGTAGCATGTGCAAACAGGGGAAGCAGCAGTCAGAGGGAGTAGCAGGCTCCCCGCTGAGCAAGGAGCCTGATGTGGGACTTGATCCCAGAACCCTGGGATCATGACCTGAGCCAAAGGCAGATGCTTAACCAACTGAGCCACATAGGAGTCCTGCATCAAATTGTAAATGAGTTGTTAATTTGTCAATTTTAATTGGTTTATGGGAATTAGCACAAACAAAAAATATAGTAACATTTTATTATCACCACTACTTTCCATACATAAAGCTTTTCTTCTTTTGGTCCATTAATGTCCCACAGTGTAATTCAAAACTATAAAATAAAATATAAAATAATTCAGAAACCACTCTCCTTTGTGCAAGATGATATTTTAAAAGTAATTCTGGAGGTAAACGAAGGTGAGTTATCTATATCTTTGGGCATGAAACATCTCATGACCCAATACTGTTGGATCTAAACTACCTACCCACCCCTTTCCAACCAACCCACTCACTGGAAAGGGCACCAGTCTCTAAACCAATTATCTTGCCATTCCAGATTCCCTCTATTTGTAGGCACTGGAACTTCCTTTTGAACCATACAATTTCACCTGATGCAGGTAAATCATCACAATGAAAATGAGGCAAGAAATGCAGTTTTAAATCTGTGTAATGGCCCCACAAATACAAATAGAAGTCAAATGCTCTAGTTTTCAGAAGAAAAAAAAAAAGTTTCAGAAGACCAACTGGTAGTGCTAAAGGGCTTTTAGTGCCATGGAACTTAACTGCTGCTCAAGCAAAAACGGACTCTTGAAAAACTCAAAGGCTCCTCTAAGGAAGTTTAAGCAGATCTTCCTTGTAAAATGTCAAAGTGCACAACTGTGAAAACATGAAGAGAAAACTATGCCTACTCTGACAACACTCAAGGTCAAAGGGATAGGAAATACTACAGCTTCAAGAACTAGTTACAAATTAAGTAACCATTTTCCCCCACAAGAAAACCATGCTTATCAAGATCAGTATCATGTGCTGATTCCCTAGTGATAAAGCCAAAGTCATTAAAAAGCCTTCATGAAAGTTTGTTACCAAAGAAACAAGCACTAAATCCTAAGAGAATTACGACTGCACCCTAAATCAGAAATCTGGACATTTAAGTGTTGGTATAAAATCTAGCCCGAATAAAAAAGGTCATTAAAATACCATTTTAAAGAAATTAAAACACTTCTGGATGCACATTAGCTAGGTAATTATCTGAACAGATAAGACAAACTGTCCTAATCTCTAAGCAAAACATAAGCATTACAAGTCATTTATTAAAAATAGAAGTTTACAGAGGTGCCTGGCTGGCTCAGTCAGTAGAGAATGCAACTCCTGATCTTGGGGTTTTAAGTTCCAGCCCTATGTTGGGTGTAGAGATTACTTAAAAAAATAAGATAAAATAAAATAACGGCTCGGTTAAACATCTCTTTATTTCAGCTCAGGTCATGATCTCAGGGTCATGACATCAGCTCTAGGCTAAAGCAGGGAGTCTGCTTTTCTCTCTCCCTCTGCTCCTCCCCCCACACTTGTGTACTCTCTCTAAAATAAATCATAAAAAAAATAAAAGCTACATGCTATAATTTATAGGTAAGAGCAATCTAATAAGATTACTCCCTCCTCCCTGTACAACAATGGTTTATCAAATTCAGTTTAAATATGCAATCCCATTATAATTTCATTCAAGTGTCAGGAAGTATTTTCTTCTGCTTCATTATTTTTTATCTACAATGAAATTTCAAGATGTTGTTTCTCCCTGCTTACCCCTGATTTTCCTAGGACTGATTTTACAGGCTACCATGTTGTTTGGGCTTTAGAATGTGTGAGGATCTCTCAAACTGCTAAAATACTATGAACGTACCTACTCACAATAAAGTTAAAAATCACTGATGCAGGAACAAGACCAAATCTAGAATGAGTGCTCATTTCTCAGAAACGAAACTCTATGCCACACATGGGGCTCGAATTCACCACCTAAGAGTCACATGCTCTACCGACTAAGCCAGCCACCTAAAATGTGCTTTAATTTAGAGAAGTCCAGACAAAACTAAGTACAAATTCATGAGATTCAAAAAGAAGGATTTTTAAGAAAATGATAGGAACAAAATCCCAGGAAGTATCAGTAAAATGTACTCTGTGGGATACATCTAGAGGAAACCATGGGAAACAACAGCAAAAATTATGTACAGAGTTTAAGAGTCAAAGAGCAGCATCCTAGCTCCAGTATTTACTAGTTACATAAACTCCCAGTTGATGAGATACTCACCTCAAACTCTAGCCACCATGACTCTAGACATAAACCAGTGCACCAACAATTCACTTAAAGAGTTGAAACTAAAGCCCTGAGTGAAGACTCTTTGCTACTGCAATTGTTTTAAGTTTTATTCTCGTCAGTGTGCTCACTCTCCTGTGACAATCTACAACTTCAACTACAGGTTTCCCACCATACCATCCAGGGTTAACCTTCAGCACGCACTCCTTATATACTATTCAAGAATCAAGGCTTTCAGTAATTAATATCTCTGAACATTACAAAATATTTCTGGATAGTTCTTTCCCATTCCTTATAAAAGCTTCTAAGAAACTGTATTTGAATGATTAGATAACTATTTTCCATTATCTTTTAAAACTACCAGAACTTTTTTCATAGAGATAGTACAACCCCTCAGACTTTTAAAAAAATCATGTAATTCATTTTTAATGTAGTAAAAGTAACACAATGAAATTACCTTAAATGCACAATTAAAGATTATGGTATAAAGTTCATTTTAACATGTAGACAAATACTTAACTAAAAACCAAATTTTTTTTATTAAAAGATTTTTATTTCTTTATTTGACAGAGCGAAAGAGCACAAGCAGGGGGAGCAGCAGAGGGAGAGGAAGAAGCAGGCCCCCTCCCGAGCAGGGGGCCCGATGCGGGACTCAATACCAGGACCCTGGGATCATGACCTGAGCAGAAGGCAGAGCTCAACCATCTGAGCCACCCAGGCGCCCAAAACTAAAAATTTTTAAGTTCACCCTAATGTAATTTTAATAGTATTTCTTTAAATCTCAAAGATTTAGGAGTAGGCTACTGATTCTGCTTTACTTATATAAGAATGAAGGGGGGAGCTTTAAAATGTCTATGTAACGTTTAATTCAGGTTTACATTAAAATGTAAGTATGAAACTTATGAAAAAAAATGGATTCCAAAAAACCTGTTTTCATGTTGCCAAAATGCTTGTTGTGCTTAAAAATAAATCAACTAGCTAAATTTTTATAATTTGTGTTTTATTTCTAAAGAAACAATTTCTAAGCCTTATTTGCAGGTATTTTTCCACAAACATGCTGCCTTGGTGAGTCTTCTTGGGAGAAGCTGAAATGAAACTATGAACTTAAACTTGTTTTGCTAATGCAATTTATGGAGAGAGTGCCAATTACCAATATAAATTTGCAGAGTTGTACTTTATGTTCCTTAGCTTTGTGTTGCCTTTATCCAATGGTCCATTAAAGATATAGATGATCTATACTACTGAAAAACTTGAGCAAGCCCTGCTCACCCTTAATGATAAAGGGACTAAAGGACAAACCAGTATGCTACAAAGGATCATTCAATATATAGTGGCACCCAAACTATTAAATTTTAAAGAAAAAACAATGTTGTTAACTAAAGGAAAAACAAAGATTACCTAACCACCTTTGTGGGTTTAAGAACACTGCCCAAAGAACAATGATCAACGCTCGGAACAGCACATGCATTCCTGCTGACAAAAAGAAGGAATTAACAGCCCCTGTAGATGTAGAAACAATGTTGCCAATGAGTAAATGGTTCTACAATCTTTCAGAAAGAACTGTGGGTTTAGTATTTAGGGGTATTTTTGCAAATTCAAAGATAACATTTGAAATTTCAATACATACAACTGAAAATTGCCTCACTGATTTATTTACAACTCTGCGAGAGGGAAAAAAATTAACTATACCTACTCATTTTAAGATGCACCCAATTTTATGTATTTAAAAAAATAAAAGCTACACCTTAAAATTAAGAAAATATAGTGATTTGTCTTGACAGATTCATCTAGGAAGCTATATTAACACAAAATCACGTTTCCAGAAAAGACAACTTGAAAATTCACCTGAAAATTTTCTAAACAAAAAATAATCTGAGCGATAAAATATATGGGTTGCTTTGATAAATCCATTCAGGAACAGTACTGGATTGAAGACTATGTTCAGGGAAAAAAAAAAAATTTTTTTTTTTTTTTTTAAAATCTCTGCTTCTGCTTATATCAAACTTTACATCCAGGTGACAATCTTTAATAGACACAATTTCCCAAGAATTATGACCTTATTCATTTGTCATAATGTTAACATATATACTACTCCCCAAATGTCATTGGGTCTTTTACAAAGATAACGTCTTAAAAACTGTCAAGTGTGGTACAATTTTTTATTTTTTTTATAAAGCCAAAATTAAAAAAGAGTATTTATTGAGAATACTGTTTACAGACCGTATGTTAAGAACATGTAAGCACATTCATTCCTATATTCTCATTTTACCAAGCCAGGCCAGACGAGTACACTTCTTTAGCTTACAATAAAATTTCTTTTAAGTAGTTGTCTGAGAACACAGATTTGTGGTTTGCCAAGGGCTAGGGTGGAGAAACTGACTAGGAAAGTGCTACATGGTGAATTTTTGGGAAGGATGGAACTATATCTTGATTATACTGGTAGATACTATACCTTGTTCATACTATGTATGTTAAAACTGTAGAGTAAATTCTGCTGTATGTAAAAAGGTGTCCTATTTTTATCTTTCTCCATTCTTGAAATCTCCCTGTAATGTTTCTGCCTGACCATTATCAAAACCTACCCTTGTTGAAGTCACCAATGATCCCCACGCATTTTTAATTTTTCGTATTACTTAACATTTGCAGTTCATCCCTCTACTCTTTAGAGTACACTATTAATATGTATTAATATTCACACAGCTGGGACACTTCAAGCTTCTGGTTTTTCTCCAGGTTTCTTCCTTTATGGCATTCTCAATTACCCATCCTGATTCCCCTCTCCCCAGTCTTGCAAAGTTGCAGTGTTCCAGGGATCTCTACTTTCTATCTTCATTCATCCAATATTGTGGGTTTTACAACCTATAAGTAGACACTACTGTGTCTCTGTATAAACAACTGCCTAATTAACATCTCTCAAAATGAATGTCTAACAAACATATCCATGACCAATCTGTGAATATTCACTCTCCAATCTAGTTCCCATGTTCTTCTCCTATCACTGGTTCTGTAAATTCCAAGTCTCTGGTTGTCCAGGCCAAAACTTTGGTGACATCTGATTCCTCTCTCAGCCTTCACACTGATCTGTAAGCAAATCTGTCTGGATTACCTCAGAACTCTCCAACTGCTTCCCATCTCGCTATGTGTTCAACCAACCCATCTTCTCTGAGACCATTTATTTTCCACCGCAGCACCCTTGGTGAACACAACAATGTCTCTCCTAAAGTGGCCTCTAGGAAAGAACTTGTCACAAACAACACTATCAACACAACACACTAAACTATCTTTATAGCAGGAAAGCCAGGAGCACTGACCTGGTCTTTTCCTAGCTTTATAAAGACTATTGGGAGTTCCCCCCTAGGAAAATCAGGCAAAAATAAGTTGAATATAATAATCTACCACAAAATCGCATCATTTTCCAAGCTATTACAAAATAAAAATCAGATCTTCCAATAATGGATGTGATGAGACTATCATGTCATACTTGCCTTAAGGAAATCACAAACAAAAATTTCCACTGCTAAGTTTCTCCTGCTATTACATATTTTGTACCCTAAGAATTTCTTTCCCTTGCTAAACTCCACTAATCTGACAGTAAGTACATTTATTATTGTAAGGTAATAAAGGTCCTAGAAAAAAAGTTTATCTGCCTGAATAAGTCAAATTCTATTTGTTGGACTTTTTCATTCCTTGGATTACAGTTAAGAGGGCATATCAAAATATAATCTTATCCTATTTATCAAAGGGTACCTTCTTTTTCCCTGGAAATTTAGTTTCTTGGATAACCCTAACCAACCCATCAATATTCCTTGTCAGCTTTGTTCTAAAATTGCAGTCTGAGTTCTCTAACCTCCTGCTTGAAGAGAAGTCTTCAGTCATTACAATTCTCATACTCAAAACTACTCAAAATTCATTAGACCCAGTAAGGCTTAACTTTGCAGCACCCTAGACCTGCAGTGTCAAGCTGAGTAATTATTAGCCACATGTGGCTATTCAAATTAAAGTCTCAGTTCCTTAGTCACATTAGCCACATTTTCAATGCAGAAAAGCTGTATCTGACTAATGTCTACCACACTAACCTTGTAGATACAGAATATTTCTATCAGCACAGAAAGTTCTATCGGACACCGTTCTATTTTGTTGTTTCCATAGGTATCTATTGCCTATATATAATTTCCAAACACAGCTTAGAATTCTGTAATTTTTCAGTCTATAATAAAACCTTAATCTTTATAAACTAGTAAATGTCCTTAGTATAAAGTGACAGTTAACACATCTCCTGTGAACACAAGGTAGAATGGTGAAACTATAAAAAAAACTGAAAACAGTAATAAACCTCAAAAATGTCAGTGTCAGATATGGTATCCATAGACGTGTATTTACAATATACAAAGCCTTACATTCAACAAGAAAACCCAATATAAAAACGAGCAAAGGATCTGAACACATTTCTCCAAAAATAAACAAGTATCTAGTAAGAACACAAATACTCAGTCATTAGTTTTTTTTAAGTTTATTTTTTTTAGTAATCTCTACATCCAATGTGGGGCTTGAGCTCACAACTGAGATCAAAAGTTGCATGCTTTTTCGACTGAGCTAGCCAGGTGCCCCTCAACATCACTAGTTTTTAAGAAAATGCAAATCAAAACCACAATGGGATAACACTGCTCACCCTCGAACTAGTAGTTAAATAACAAGGACAAATAATAATGCAGCAAATGCTGGCAAGTATGTGGAGAGAGGAGAATCCTCATACGTGGCTGATGGGAATGTAAAATAGTACAACTGCTTTGAAAGACAGTATGGCAGCACCTCAGGTTAAACATGGAAATACCGTTTAAGACCCAGCAATTCTACTCTTAGTATATACCCAAGAGAAATGAAAACAAGACTTAGCTACGCAAAAAAATGTGTATACAAATGTCCACAGTAGCATCATTCAAAATGTGAAAACATCTCCAATGTCCACCAACTGATGAACGGATAAACCATATTTATCCACGGTATCATCCATACAATGGAATATAATCCACCAATTATATTGCTGGGTGGTTCAGTTAGTGAAACCTCTGCCTTCGGCTGAGGTCATGATCCTGGGGTTCTGGGATCTACACTGGATTCCCTGCTCAGCAGGGAGTCTGCTTCTCCCTCTCCCTCCCCACCCCCTCCCTGCTCATGCTCTTTCTCAAATAAAATTAAAAACCAAACAAAACAAAAACGGAATGAAGTACTAACAAATGGTACAACGTGGATGAACCATTAAGTATTAAGAGGAAGAAATCAGTCATAAAAGACAAATACTGTACGAATCCACTGATATGAAATGTCCAGAGTAGGCAAATCTATAGATAGAAAGTGGTTAGTAGTTGCTAGGTCCAGGGACAGAAAAATAAAGAATGACTGTTAACAAGTGTTTATTTTTGGTATGATGGAATGTTCTAACATTAGAACACGGTGGTCATGACTGCACAACTCTAAATGTACTAATTTGAATTGTATACTTTAAAATGAATTTTATAGGGGTGCCTGGCTGGCTTAAGTCATTTAAGTGCCTTCAGCTCAGGTCATGATCCCAGGGTCCTGGAATCGAGCCCCACATAGGGCTCCCTGCTCAGTGGGGAGTCTGCTACTCCCTCTTCCTCCCCCACCTCAGCTCTCACTCTCAAATAAATAAAATCTCTTAAAAATTTTTTAAAAATAAAAACTTTATAATATGTATATATACTATACATCTCTCTCAATAAAGCTAAATTTTAAAAAGAAAAAAAAATTGTCAAGGAGAATGACAAAATCTACCTGAATTAAAAGTATCCTAAAACAGCAGAGGCCATCTTTCAATTAGAGGTTATAACCATAACGGCATTTAATTCAGAATCATAGAGCAGATTCTCAGGGTCTTTTTGAACCATCATTTGCTTATCAGGTGTTTATAGTGTCTCAGCTTTCATACTATAGCCTACTGTCAAACCTAATAATTACGTATTGTTTCCTGCACTCCAAAGTCCTCCACAGAAGAATGAGAATTACTTGGCTGTCCATAACTGAGGGTCAAATGTTTTCCCAAGAAAAAAGTATGTCCCTCCTACTTACCAAGAGTCCAAGACACATAGAAAAATAAGCAAACAGCCCAAAATGAATGCTAAGTGAAATAAAGAATGTACTGTCAAAATTTTAAGTCAATAATACCAGGTTTATGTTGAAAGTATATTTGTACTAAACTATGCCCTTAACTAAAATCCTCCTAGCAACAATGACATGATCATGTTCCAATGCAAAATAAAACCATCAGAGGGGCTCAGAGGAAATCCAAAATTTCACCTTATGCTTAAAATGACATCTACGAAGGCATCCCTTAGCTTTCCCAAGTAGCTAAGAACCGCGTTGGTCTGAATCACATGCCTTTCCAAGTGGATGGTCTCACCCAATTCTTCAAAACCTGAATACTTTATGTGCTCTTCCTTCAGGTCCACTGCTACTCAGGAATATCAGAAAAATGGAAAAAAAGGGGGAGGCAAGATGATAGTCCCACTAATCTCAGTAACATGGGGGGAGGGGCTATGATCTATAGTCACTATTTCTGTAATTTATTAATCCAAAACCTAAAACTCTGTGTGCCTAGAACAAAATAAGGGTTTAAATACTGGTTTAATATGATGGCTAGCCTCTTTCCTTGTCTTGCATTTCAATGGAGAGTTCTCTACCACTGTACTTCACCTCAACTACTTTTCTCCACTGTCTACTAGGATACCTTCTAGAAGAGCTGTTAAGAGAAATATCAACAAAATTTTTTCCCAAAATTCAAACAACTCAAGCCCTCTAAACCTTTCATGTAACCTTTACTAGTATAATCTTAAAAGATAAAAATCTAAGCTATACTTATTTTCTCCCTTCAAAACACTTACTCTCATAACTTTAATTACACCAAGACCAGTCTACCTCAGAAATTCCTGTACCTCCTCTCCGTTCCAACATTTACAATGTTAACTACTTAAAACATCCTTTTTCCCCTCCAATTTCTCTTTTCTAGCCATGAAGCTGTTTCTAAGTTATTTCTGCCTACGGGACATACGCCTAACGTGCCATACAAAGCCCTCTACAACCAACGCTCTTTTTTTTTTTTAAGATTTTATTTATTCATTTGACAGAGAGAGAGAGGGACAAGTATGCTCCCCACTGAGCAAGGCGCCTGATGTGGGGCTTGATCCCAGGACCCTGGGATCATGACCTGAGCTGAAGGCAGACACATGCTTAACCTACTGAGCCACCCAGGGACCCAACCAACACTCTTTCCAATTACAACTGGCTGCTCCCCAAATATAACCAGGGATATTTACAACTCCGTACCTTTACCCTATCTGTGGCAAAACCTCCTACTTAGTATCAAAAGCAAGTTGAAATATAGCACTTTGTGAAACTACCTGGGGGCTCTTTAAATCTTACCAGAGCGTGGAGCTCCACAAAAGGAAACTACTCATCTTCCTATGACACAATCCTATACAATGAAGGGAACACAGCAGCTGATATTAATTCCACATCACCTTCTTCACTGTATCATACCATGCTTGCTACAACAGTTTCTTCATTAAGTAATATACGGCTTGTCATACACGCACTGTATTTGATATGTGAGTTGATGTATTCCATTCTTTTTATCCATGGTGTGCCGGCATATTTACTTCATATACTTCGATATGGAATAAAAATAGCACTCTGAAAAAGCTCTGATGGAAGAATTTTTACAGTCCAATCACTTATACACTGTTTACATTATTATTCACATACCATATGCAATGTGTGATTTTTATTATAAAGTCCTCAGATCACACTGAACTAAAATCAGGATCTTTTTGAACCATCACTTACCAGATGTTTATTGTGTCTCAGCTTTCATATTATAGCCTACTGTCAAACCTAATAAGACACTTTTTCCTGTGCTCTCAAGTCCTCAATAGAATAAGGAGAATTACGTGGCTGTCCATAACTGGGTAGTTTCCTTTTCATTTAAATTGACATATGACTCTCATACCATAGAATAAATGTACACAAACTTGTGCAACCATTACCACATGTAATTCCAGAACAATTTCATGGGTTATCTTGTAAGGGAAACAAAAGTGGGACCACAACTGATTAAAATCCATAGAATCTCAGTATTTTTCTAAAAATGGATAGTTTTTTACTTAAGGAAACACTAAATATTTGTGGCACAAATAGTAAACACAAGTCAAATATGATTTTAATAATGCCAGTTTAACTATGGCAAACATCAATTCCGTGCATATGTCAGCCTAAGAACTTTCAGATCTACTTGTAGTATATTCCAATTTTGCTTAAAAGGTTAAGATTCCTCAAAAAAATAGAGCTTTAATGCCCGTGTATTTCCAATAACGTGCTAAATATTTTTATTACAACACTTCTGGCACGAGAACACATACAGCCTTTCTAATGATCCATAATTTCAAAAGTGAATGACTAAAACTCAATGTGGAGATTTTAATTAAATTATTATTATTATTATAATTAAATTAGAAATAAATTTCAAATTCAGTATTTCAAAGCAACTGCTCACACAAGGTCCTACAGCAACAATTTTCCTAAAAGCAACAAGATTCGCAATAGGACACAACTGAAATTGGATCTGTCAGAAGCTTACACGTTTTCAGGCTTTCAGCATCAACAAACAGTACTGTTTTGCACACAGGTGTGACGCAACTCCCTTAGTTTTATACATAGATGCCCATCAGTAGTCATCATTAAACAACAACAAAAACTACTTTTGGGGCTGTATCCTACCAGAAAAAAATGTTTTGGTTAATGAATCTGGTATGTGAAACAGAGTGGACAGTTTGTCAAAATATTAATACATCTAACATATATCAGCAATTTTTATTAAAATCCATCCCAAAATGTCCAACACCTATAAAATTAGGAATGGCCTTAGGAACAAAAACAAAAGACAGGCCTAATTCAGATAATCAGTGAAAAAGGTAACTTACGGAAAAAACCTAATAATTATTTTGACTTTTACATCATTACAATGTACAATCTGATCACTGTAATAATGCTAAGATATTAAGAAATACGTTTATTTAACTTTGGAAGAACAGCACCCTGTACTGAGAATCCTTCCAAACTATGGTTACCTTTAATGATCACAGGTAACAGTTTTAACTTTTCCGCCTATACTCCGAATTAAAATCACTGCAGGATGTAGCATAAAGCTACAGAATCTGATCCCGTTGTCTCCTCAGTAGACAACATACTAAAATATAAGTGACTTGGTTAAGTCTTAACATTTGATTACCCTCCAGTTTTAAAGGTAAAGTATTTACAATCCTTGGGACTTGATCACAAATGCCCACTCATCCCCAAACAAAAATACAGGTCATTCTAACTCTCCTAAGAAAACAATTGTTAATTACATACTTCCTGACATCTAAAGTGTATCTCCTTATACAACACCCAATGCTTCCTGCATTCTTAAAATTTGTCAAAAATCAGGCTAATGATAACTAAAACGCATAATGCCTTTAATGAAGTATTCTGCTCTTCTTTCCCACAACCCCCTCATGTTCCCTCATCCCTAAAGGAAAGGAAAAAAAAAAAGAAAATAGAACCTGAAATCTTATCAAGCCTGCAAATCTATCCAGCAGGTCAGACAAAATAGAGGTGGCAGAGAAACATGCTAAAATATAACCCACAGTATCAAGTCTGCGGAAAGCAGATGAGATTAAGAAATATTATTTTAACTATAAATGGTACTGGGATTATGTTTATAAAAGCAGTCTTTATCTTCTACTGTGCACTATTCTTTTTTGGGGCGTGAGGGGGGAGAGGAAGAGAGAGAATCTTAAGGGGGCTTCACGCCCAGTGTGAAGCCCAAGGAGGGGCTCAATCTCACAACCCTGAGATCAGTACCTGAGCTGAAATCAGGAGTCACATGCTTAACTGATTGAGCCACCCAGGTGCCCCATCTGTTCTTTTACATATATTTAAATTGAGATGTTTTAGAAGAGTTAAAATAAAAAGGTGTCTAGAAAACAAACACTAACCATTGTTCATTTTACTATGCATTAGTTGGTAAGACTACTGTCACACATAAAGAACAAGTTATGCTACAGATGTTAGTTTTTTGGGAAGAGCACTGGTGGGGTATCCATAGTCCCTTCATTTTACTAAGTGTCAACAAAATAATATGTGTCAGCGTTAATAGGATTAATAAAACTACTAATTCAGAAGTATAACGTTCAGCAAACTTAGCATGTAAGAAATCTTGATAATAAACAGGAATGAATCCTCAAGGTCTTCACTGACTGGTTAATAGTTACAATATTTGGGCGTTGTTACATTTATAATGCAATTTTTAATTTTTTTTTAAAAGATTCTTTTTGAGAAACAGAGAGAAAGCCCAAGTAGGGAAGAAGGGGCAGAAACCCAATGTGAAGCTTGATCCCAGGACCCGGGGATCATGACCTGAGCTGAAAGCAGACGCTTAACCGACTGAGCCACCAGACGCCCTTAAAATGCAATTTCTTATCTTTCAGGTTTCCTTTAGTCTTCATACCCACTCTATTAGTAAGCATTATTTCCATTTTAGGGATAAGAAAATTGTGATTACATATGACTTTGGTCATAAACTTCTTTGCTAAATACGCCTTTAGATTCTTCAACTGTTCTTTCCTAGGCCCTCTATCAGCTGCCTCTCTACCGTAAGAATAAGTAGAACTCAAAATCGCAGAAAGCTAGATAACAAAGAAATGATCTGGGGCGCCTGGGTGACTCAGTCGGTTAAGTATCTCACTTTGGCTCAGGTCATGATCTGGGTCCTGGGATGGAGCCAGTCATCTGGCTGCGTCAGGTTTTATGCTCAGCAGGGAGTCTGCTTCTCCCTCTCCCCCAGCTCATTCAAGCTAATAAAATCTTAAAAAAAAAACAAAAAAAACCCCAAAACCTAAAGAAATGCCATATATGTCTTGAAACATTTATGTGAATTTTATGTTTTTAAGGGTATGACTAAAGAGATTAGGTAGACACTGATTTAACCCCACTTACATAGGAAGACCCAGAGCTTTCAGCTCATCTCAGAGCCAATTTTCCATTCTGCTTTAATAAAGAATCCAACACAGTTGATTTAGGATCATTATGTTAGCAACAAAGACAATAACAAAAGTCTTAACCTTGCAAATTATCTTCAGGATGACTTCTGAGAAGAAACTAATGCAATTTTCCTGACTAGTTCTTTTTTTGACTAAACAGGTTCATTTTCCCATCACAGACCTTAGTAATATACTTGAATTGGCCCTTTCCCAGATACTGCCTGGTTGTTGCTCGATTAGTTATCAGAAGTCTTTTTCTACTGGCTGAGATTAGAATGGAAGGAGAAAGACATTACTTTTCACCAACCCTACATAAATCAAGCAATACATCAGACTGACTAAAGTTATTCTCTTGCCTCTTGAAAA
The DNA here is from genome assembly GCF_964656455.1 of Halichoerus grypus. Lineage (NCBI taxonomy): Eukaryota > Metazoa > Chordata > Mammalia > Carnivora > Phocidae > Halichoerus > Halichoerus grypus. The sequence continues at coordinate 79,623,232 of NC_135719.1, forward strand.
ACGAAAGAGTGAGGCCAATAGTGGCACTGCCACCAACTTTTAGGATCAAATAGCAGTGGAAAGAAATTTAAAAGGTATTTCTGCAAACATCTAAATTTCTTCTCTATTCCCTGCTGTTTGCAGCTCTTTTCAATTAACCCTTCGGAAGTCCTCACTCAAAACAATCTTTTCCGAACTTACTTATAGTGGGATGATGGTAGGGACGGTCCAAGAGGACAACTAAAAAGTAAAACTTTAGATTGCTATTCTCATGAAAAAGGTAGGACTGTACATGTTAAAATTCTCTATACACTCAATTTAAAACAGGAAACAGGAGTTTGTGTGACAGTCTATGGTACACCTCCAATTATTTATTATACATATATATAAATGTATTAGAATTTTTCTAAAGGGAGCCATGAACAAAGATATAGGCTAAGAATTACAGAAATAAAACTTCTTCCCCATCCCTTCTTACTCTCGACTCTGACATCAAATTTCTTGAAAAACTTCAAAAAATATATATATATAAAGATAGCAGGAAGGGAAGAATGAAGAGGGGAAATCGGAGGGGGAGACAAACCATGAGAGACTATGGACTCTGAGAAACAAACTGAGGGTTCTGGAGGGGAGGGGGGTGGGGGGATGGGTTAGCCTGGTGATGGGTATTAAAGAGGGCACGTTCTGCATGGAGCACTGGGTGTTATACGCAAACAATGAATCATGGAACACTACATCAAAAACTAATGATGTAATGTATGGTGATTAACATAATAATAAAAAAATACATACATACATACATATATATACACACACACCAATACTCAAGAATCTACCTATATACCATGTATACCAGAATCCCTATAGGTGTAGTTGGGCATGAGTATTTTTTAAGCAGAGTATGCGGTGAAGGGTAGCTGCTTCAGATTAACTTAGTAGGTCTCAGTGCCTTCAAGTCACTCACCCAATGATCACATTTTCAGTAGCAAAGAGATGCCCAGATCTGTTCTCATTTTATATTTTAGTATTTCCAAAGTATGAGAATCACCATAGTTTTCAATATATGTATTCAAACACAAATAGACACAAAAATGTGAAGAAATCTCTAAGGACAAATGAAAGAACCATTCTGAAGATGCATGAAGAATACTCAAATCATGCAACCTTAATATGGCATTTAAAGATCTTAACAATGTAGGCCCAAACTATTTTTCCAGTCTTATTTTTTTGGCCTATTAATTACTAGCTTGTTGCAGTCCGTATCTCTCTCAAACACAAAAAGTATACATGTTCAGGCCTTACTCATAGCGTTTACTGACTGACTTGATTCCATTACCCAACTCCCTTGGCATGACTAATCAACTCAGTTCCAAAAGTTCTAGTTTAGGGAAACATTCCCAAATCAAGACATTACTTTTATTTCCAAAGCAAAAATTGATCTAATTGAAATTCTTACATATATTAACATCATCCTTATGATTGGAATACCGAAAACCTAAGATGAAAAAGCAAAGGAAAATTCATACTAGATCAAGTCCAATATAGGAGGTATGCTCCATATACCTCCATATAATGCATAATTAAAAAAGCAGGAAACCAAATAAACTTAGTATTTTCTTAATGTTCATGAGGACTAATGTTAACAGAATGCCAATGTTACTAGTATCTTTGGTGTATTATGTCATTCCCCAATAACTAACTCCTATATCATCACATCTAAATCTCTAATTCATAATTGTCCATAATGTATCCCTATCCACACATCTTCCGATTTTATTTCTCAAGTCTCTTCAACAAATACTAATGCTCTTCTGAAGGCACACATACACATAAATCAACCATTGTTCCTACCACCTTGGCTTTTAGAATGGTGTCAACCACCACCCCCAATCTACAAGTCTTCAACACTTTATATAACCCCTAAAGCAATTTATATTGTTAATTCATTTATGTATGCTTACTGTATCCTATTTTCTATTAGTTGGTTTGCTCAAGGGAGACTTACGGATCTTTTTTTAAGTAGTTTTGCTGTAATGCCCTACAATGCAAAGCCAAATGGCAAGTATGCAATAGGGAAATAATGAAGAGAACATGGAAATGCTAATTAAGTCCTATTTTGTCATTTGGCAAGTCTGGCACACAAACTCAAATATAATACTGGACATGTTCCCATATGCCCTGACACTATATAAACTGATTCTTTGAAACCAACAGAAATGTCACCCTAGTATAACCCAGACAGTTTGCAGGAAGGCATTTTTCATTTTGTTTATCAAGGGGGGACTTTGACAACATGTTTGTTTTTCGTTACTACAAAGAGAATATTCATTACAAAACAGAAAAATAAATGGTTCTTACTAAATGGTTTTTTAGCAGAATAGACAAAACAACTTTAACATACCTGTCATAATAATCTCGTTGAAAGTCATAGTCCAAGTCAAAAGAGGAGCTGAAAAATAAATACCGAAGAGGATTAATTTGGAGCTGTTGATGTAAATTCACAATAGCAGATGGGAAAAACAAAAACAAAAAACCATGCAAAACCAACCATAACAAATAGATCAAGAGAATAGCATGGAATAATCCCCAATCATTCAAGCAACAAATCACTAAAATTCCAATCATTTTAGAAGCCACTGGACATGCAGCAGCTAATTTGCAAATTTAGGCATAAATCTGCTACAATGTCAACATAAAACATAATAGCTAATATAAGAACACTGAAAAATACAACAGTAAACCAAACATTCTTATGCTACCCTCCCTTCCCTTTCATAGTTCCCAGCTTCTTATACAAACTAAACAACTCTCAAAGATTTCATTGTATGTTAAAAATAGCAAACTGCTCCTTAGTAAGTAAAAAATCTCAGGGAATTCTAGTAATTCTCTGGGAAATGGGAGAAAAGGAGGTATACTAATACAAAATTAATAAAGCATCATTTTTACACAGATAAAACATACTACAGTTAACCCTCCCCACATCCAGAAAACAGATAGAGAAGATGCCCACTGATGGACACAATGCAGTTATAAATAATAAAGTTCCGGACCTGAGTAGAGGGGACGGAGAAGGGTGTTCTGGTACTGACCCGTACATCTCCGCTGCAGATCGTTTCACACCTGCTTTTCCTCGGTTCACTTTTGGCTCTGCGGCCAGATTAATATCTGAAAAAACAAAAATGAAGACAAAAACTTCAATGACAACTCTGTTGGGGCAGGGATAGGGTAGAATCTTAAACTACAGTATTTAAATGTGTACATAGTATATAAATCAACAAAGGCCGAACACTGTATCTCATCTTTCCTTATGTAAGGGTAGGACTTAGTATTTCAATACTTTGTCCTCTGTACTGTAACGTAAAAAGTACTCATCATATATAAGACATACACATACACACACACACACACACTCATATATAAGACACGACATTTCTCTTTGGTACCTTCTACCCTCAGCTCCCGCTAAAATGAAACTCTTGCTATTAAGAGCATATATTAGGAATCAATGAATGACCTCAGAGATATAAAATACATAGCATTTCACGAATTATTGATACCCTCAAATTATCCCCAAAGGTGAATTTTCATTCTCCTTACAAACAGGATCAGCTGTAAAAGTTGAATAAAAATAGTTAATAAATACTATTCAGGGGGCGCCTGGGTGGCTCAGTCATTGAGCGTCTGCCTTCGGCTCAGGTCATGATCCTGGGGGTCCTGGGATTGAGCCCCACATCGTGCTCCTTGATCAGCCAGGAGCCTGCTTCTCCCTCTCTTGCTCCCCCTGCTTGTGTTCCCTCTCTGTCTCTCTCTCTGTCAAATAAATAAAATCTTTGAAAAAGAAAAAAAAAATTTGCAGACTTCATTAAAAAAGAAATACTATTCAGTGAATTGCTGAACCTTTACATACACATTTGTGTGTGCACTTGTGTGTCTGCGTGCACACGCACGCACACAGACACACACACCAAGGAAGACTTAAGGGAACAAAGGAGAAGTCCTAGTTTCCATAAACAACTAATGTTATTAAAAACAACTATTCCAACATGGCCAGCTATAACCCTGCCACCCACTGCCTACCAAACAAAAGAATTCTTATCTCTTTCTTATTCTAACAAGAATCCGTTGGTCAAAAGCCAGCTCTCCAAAACTTAGTTCATCAAATGACCAACTAAAAAACAGATTTTTAGTACACTATTTGCTGAACACCATTACATTTATGAAGAATCTGCAGAGTTCTTGGTTCACTAAACTCATTTCCAATTTTTAGCATCCAACGTTAACAACCTTGCCTTTACAGTTGACTTTTATTTTTATTTTCTTAAGTAGGCTCCAGGCACAGTGTCCCCCAGCCCTACCCCCAGCAGGCCCACTCTCTTAAAAGAACCTCAAATCTAAAAATGCATTTAGTAATCTTAATTTTAGTAAAAAACAAACAAAAAGGCATAGTTATTTTGAAACTGTGGTACTAATCACACATAAAATTTTTTCTTAAAAAAAAAGTGCTTCCTATTCTGCCTGAAAACTAGACAGAAGCAATTAAAATTGAATAATAAACACTTCTGGTGTACAGACAGTGGCTTGTATATAATTCCCATTATTTCAGTAAGTGGCAAATCGAGATTTAGGTCAAGAAATACATCAGATCACCTGGAATATCTTGTGGTGCCAGAAAGCAAGGATGCAATGAAATTATAAGACTAAGGTCTCAAGGACACAGGTTACACTGGCCACAGATGAAGTATTTTGAGCTCTAAAGAAGGATATGGAATGTACTAAAACACACCAATTTAAATTATTAGAGATATTAATATTATGGGGGCACCTGTCTGGCTCAGTCAGTACAGCATGCGACTCATGCGACTCTTGATCTAGGGGTTTTGAGTTCAAGCCCATGATGGGAAAGAACTTACAGAACTTACTAAAAAAAAAAAAAAAAAAAAAAAAAGGCTAGGCAACCCCCTCGGGTCCCTTTCCTCCTTGGGAGCTTTGTACTATCACTTTGCTATTGCTCAATAAACCTCGCTTTGCTGCCCCTCCTACACCCCCTGCCCCCCGCTAAAAACTTTCCAACATAAATGGTATTTCAGAAAAAGCAAATATTAGTGAATTGTTCATTTTAGAAAAGTTATGCAGAAGGAAACTAGAAATCTATTCTTCTGCAACCCCTAATGAAATATCTAATCAATGATCATCAATGGATGATCACCATTAAGGTGAAAAATTGATGGGAAACTTTTTATCACAGATGGATCAAGATCTAAAACCTGAACCCAAATTATCCTTAACATCACTAAAAATGGGCAACCATGTTAGGTTGCAATCATGTTAGGTGTGATACAATATAAAATACGTTAACATTATCCACTGTAACTGAATCAAGCCTCTAGATCTGCACAGTCCAATATAGTAAGCTGCTAGCCACAAGTCTGAATTCAGATGCATTTTAAGTATACATGTTTATATTTCTACTGGACAGCACTGCTCTAGATCTAGCAGTATTACACAAAACAGAGGTAGAGAAGAACAAATTAAATGACACCACAAAGAATCAAATCAGTACACAGTATGGAAGACACTGAGACTTTCAACAAATTAAATGTCACAAATTTTTTAAATGGGAAAGGAAGGGATGGGGAAACTCAGATTTAAAAGACATAAGGGGCAATTAAATCAAATGCATATGTGGACATGGATTGGGTCTTGATTTAAAAAAGTTTGAGACAATAAAGCAATCTAAATATGGATTAAATATTTGATGGTATTAAGGAATTACTGTGAGGTTTTTTTTAATATGTTGTAAGAGCAGTGTGGTTGGCATTTTGTTAAAATTTCTTATCTGGTTGGATATATGCTGACGTCTTAAAACTACTCTAACAAAATTTAAAAGAAAACCAATAGAAACAACAGATGAAAACAATTTAAATACTGGTATCTGTTAAACTAGGTGAGATGTGGGTTGCCTGGGTGGCTCGGTTGTTAAGCGTCTGCCTTCGGCTCAGATCATGATTCCAGGGTTCTGGGATGAAGCCCTGCATTGGGCTCCCTGCTCAGCGGGAAGCCTGCTTCTCCCTCTCCTACTGCCCCTGCTTGTGTTCCCTCTCTGTGTAAAATCTTTAAAAAAATAAACTAGGTGAGATGTACTTACACACGTTCATTAAATTATTCTACTTTTGTGTTAAATTTCCATGACAGTTAAAAAAAACCAAGTATCAAAAAAACCCTGTCTTTATGATGCAAAACTCCTGTTTTAGTTCATTTTCGCTGCAGCCATTTTACAGATGCCCAAATTTTATACATGTATTTTCCTGTACTTTGGGTATAGGACAAATGGGTTTGAAAATTTCTTACGTATTCTCAATTACAACTATTCTATGTGTCTTCAATGTCAAGGATTACAAGGCTCTCTAACTTCCAATATTTTTCCTTCCCAATCCAGTATGGTTAGGATTTTTAAAAACAGTACTTAAGAAGTGTTTACAAATTACACAAAACTTTTATTCTAGCATGAAAGAGCTCTTCATGAAAGAGCCACTGAGAAACCATAATCAAACAATTCAAAATAATATAAAAAGTGAGGGGCGCCTGGGTGGCTCAGCCAGATAAGCATCCGACTGTTGGTTTTGGCTCAGCTTATGATCTCAGGGTTATGAGATGGGAACCCCGTAGGGCATCGTGCTCCATGCTCAGGGGGGAGTCTGCTTCAGATTTTCCCCCTTTCCCTCTGCCCCCTCCCCCTCACGAAAATAAAATAAAGAGGGAGCCTGGGGAACTCAAGTTAAGTGTTTGCCTTCAACTCAGGTCATGATTCCAGGGTCCTGGAATGGAGACCCACATCTGGCTCCCTTCTCAGCGGGAAGCCTGCTTCTCCCTCTTCCCGTGCTCCCCCTGCTTGTGCTGTCAAATAAAAAAATATTAAAAACAAACCATAAAGTCTTAGAAGAGCTGCTCCTGCTATGAAGAGTAATGCTGTTTACTGTAAGAATGGAGCTGTCACTTATTTAAAAAAAAACTGTTGAAACTTTACAATAAATCATGTTATGTAAGAAGTATTTATTAAATGCTACAAACATTATGAAATGCTGAAGTTTTGTGTAGTACTGTAGGGAAACACCAACATGCAAACACTTAAGGGGACAAAAATCCACTGCAACCTGAAGAGAGGAAGCCAGGTAGAAAATAAAACATTTAAGGTGGAATTAAACTTGAACATTATGCATTTAAAAAAAACCAAATACAAACTCCTGAATATGCTGAAAACAAAATGAAAATTTAAATAAGCCACCACAGGAATAATCAGAAAACTCTCAATTAAAAAAAGTCTCAATTATGAATTGCTATAAACTTTATAAATCTAAAGTAGTAATTTTGTTTAACTGCTAAGCAATACCTTATCAACAATGGAACTAGCCATTCTTTGGCACTCAAGATGTCTGTGTGCTTATTCCCTCTTATTCATAAAAAGCAAAAAGAAACAGACTTTTGTCTTACAAACCTTTCAGCTTCCCTAATATTCACACCCAGGAAAATATAAGCTATATAAAATTAACTATGATTCTGACAGCAAATCTTAGCAACTGATACGTAGTTAGAAGACTATTCAAGGAGATGAAATTCTACAATCATCAGGAACATACTTATGTGCTCTAAAGTCTTAATATGTAATGAGATTTTCTAAAGATTAGAATATAAACATCTGAGCAGAGCTCAGATCTCATCTTCCAAACATTTGAACATGGTAGATCAGGAGACCCCTTATTGGGGAAACTAACACCTAAAACAAAACCAGTTTGTACTGCTAATGCTAAAACATATGCAACAGTAAGTATCTTTTATTGAGCGTAACATGCTAGACTTCTATCAGAAGCTTCTCATGAATCATCCTAATTAATCCAAATTCTTGGTAACACCAAAGTACTATTACCTCAGGTAAGAACACAAAATAGATTACGTACTCTACCTCCGTTTTAACAGATGAGAAGACTCACCAAATTATGTAGACTGCCCAACACACAATTGTGCCAAGCAATCTGACTCCACAGCCCATGAGTGACTAAGCTATATTGTCTTTGCCCATTCTGTGAGCGGGAGGACAGCTATTTAGGCAGCAACTGTACCTGACGTAGTAGTATCATTCCTATCCTCCTGACCTTACTCAAGACCACCAACTCGTTATGCAGTTTCTGCTACACAAAAAGGAATAAAATCCTTATTTAGCCAGTTATACCTATAACCTAAATTTTTTTTTACTTAGCTCAATGGAGAGAGAGAAAAACAGAAGCATGAACAGGAAAACCTTATATCTCAATTAAACAGTCAACGAAGAAATTCAACCCAGATCTTACCTAAAACCTGGCCAGCAATCATTCTGCCATCCTCTCCTGCCACAGCAGCCCGGGCATTTCTCTCATTAACATACTGAACGAAGGCAAAGCCCTTATGGACAGAGCAACCAACAATTTTGCCGTATTTTGAGAAGATCGCCTCCACATCAGATTTCTTGACCACAAGAGTATTGAGATTCCCAATGAATACACGGGAGTTCATGGAGCGAGGATCTGTCTTGTTGGTAACATTGCTGGCCATTTTCTTTGATGATAAGGTTCCTCACAAAGCCGAAAAACTAGAAGGAAAAAAAAATGCATTCAGGTGGGGGAAAAAAAGATAAAATCAAAATACTCCTTGATAAAACTTTCTACTCTTTATTTTGAACCACTGTGACTAACTAGAGTATCAGTGAACGTAAAGAGCTCTCACAGCAGCAAGTACATTACTATTTTAGAGAGGAGAGCTCCTGAATATATGCATCCTTATACAAATTCAGGCTCCATCTTCCCTAGTCTATTCCAGCAGCACTAGACTACCATTTCACGGACAGTGGGTGGGGAAGACTACTAGCAACACAATTAAGGATATTATTCATTTCAAATGAGCCCTCTCTGTTCTAAAGTCCTCAAGCAATTTAGAACCCCTTAAGCTCTCTACCACCAACTTTTCATTATATTTTTAACCTTCCCTGTCATACTAACCTAACCATTATCTGCCATTCTAACCTAACCATTCTCTGCCATATATCAAGAATTCCACCTTCTCATACATTGCTATTATTAAAATGAGGCTCACCTATTCCAAAGATATACAAAACTCCAAATTCTGCCCACAAACCATTCTTTAGCTAAATTTCTTCAATAGACACTCTCCCCTTCAAGTATAATTAACTTTATTATACTAAGGCAATATATAGACCCAAATCATTCACTCTGGAAATATTTCTGGTACATTGATTGATTTATAATATGCCAGAGATACCTTAAGTAACAATACCATCATTTTATAGAATGCAATGACTCTTGACCTACTTTTTATGTGATAATCTACAAAATACAGCTAGGATATTTGTTAATACTAGATGGTGATGATGATAAAACTAGCAGGTAAAACACTGCATGAATCAAAAGAGGACCAGGAGAACTAAGAAGAGTACAACTTTCCTCAGACTGTTCCAAAACAAAAATTTATGTATATGAAGGTTCAGTCATAATTTCATGGAGATTCATGATACTATGATCTTTTAGGTCTTTTTTAAGTGGAAACATTTTGACATTCTTTTAGCTTTTTTATCTGCTGCTCCTTCCCACTCCAACTACCAAAACTAAACAGAGTTTAAGATGGGCCCGCATTCTTAAGATTTATTTCCCATTCATCCCTTTGACACTCAAATGAGATACCAGTGTCTAGTATGTTATCTTTCCAATCCCCAGGAGAATGACAAAGTAGTTCATGGATTATGTAAAAATATCTTCTATATACATATATATGTGACAAAAGAGGTAGCATAACATCATTTATACAGACTAATATTCTGATCCTTAAAACACCTACTCATTTCACAACTAGTACCTAGATTTTTTAAAGCTGTTAACAATTGCTTTTCCCTCCTAGCCTTTCTAAAATTCAAGAAATTGTCTTTACTTGATTTTTGTTTCTGAATTATAGCTTTATAAACAATAATTCTTAATTTTTTTAGACTACGCAATAAAAATTTACCGAACAGTAGCACAGAGTCACCAACACTCTACTCTTTCAACTCTAAGTATGAGTCCCAGAAAGCATCTTTAGAATGTCAAAAAAAAAAAAAAAAAAAAATGTAGTGAAAGGCCTAACTGGTTTCAAATATTACTTGCTGGTTAAGGTATGCTATTATTTTAAGTGGGGAGAACTTAAGCCAATTTTCTACAAATATTTTCACCAAAAATAAACATATATCTACATATTACAGTAAATAATAATAAGTACAGGAAAAATCTTCCTAGGTTGAATTAGCAATTACCTGTGAGGGGAAAGAGGATGGTTCTACATGACATCAGAAAACTGAACAAGAGTGTAAAACACCAGACAAAAACGTCCTCTTCAAATATACTCCTTGGAACCACGGAAATCGGACTATTCTGTCACTTTTTTACAAAGATGGTACATAGCTAGTACCAATCTAGAAGTAGACAATTCATTACATATAAAGAATGCCTTAGGATATTAAGGATTAATACCCATGGAACTCCATTTGGAAAGGCTGGTAAAGAAACATCCAGATACACAAGTAAAAAGGTGCTAACAATGGCTGCCATCTCTGAATTTAAGTATATAATCTATTTTCTCCAATTCTATGTGGTTACTAAATCTGCTACAAGATTCATGGATTGTTAACAGAAAAATAATAATGACCTCAACCTCAAAAGCTTGGCTAAAGTCAATGAATAGCTTTCAATGCCCATACTTACTCTGAAGGATTTAATCAAGATCTGAGCAACAGTAAAAACAAGTGAACCCACAAAGGTCCATTAACCTTGCTCCAAGGAACACATCTTCTAAAGAATAAATTACTACAAATTTATACATTTTTCCCTGAACATTTATTGAGTATCTGTTAAGTACTAGGTACACCAAGGCCACTTCAGAGGAAAAATAGGAAGAGACGGGATTCTTCAGAGTTTACACACTAATGATACCACTGTTTAAAATTTTACTGAAGAGGGAACATATTTCCCAAAATTTTACAAATAACCAAATGAGCTTAGGTCACATTTCACCCTACCTCTGATCATTAAGGCACCTTACCCATGAAATATATGCTGGGGGCGGGCGGGGGTGGGGTGGGGAGTGTAAAATGGTCAGCATCCTAAATGCAAAGAAACTATTGCGGGCAGGGGGAACCCCTGGGTTTCCTAGAAGAAAACAGCAACAGCAAAGCAGTTTTTGAACCTTCCTGAATCCCCACATAAAAGCAACTAGATAGTAAACTTGGGTGTCAAGGAACCCCAATGGTACTCATAAAAACGTCTTAAGGTGCCAGAGCAGCTTAGTCTCAAAAACCTCAAAACTCAGAGCTGCACGTGCAGCATTCCATTCTTAAAACCTTTCCAACCCCCCAAAGTAACTATTATTCTAACTTTATAGTAATCACTTTAATTTTACCTGTGTGAGAGGGAGCAAGCGCACGAGCAGGGGAAGGGCTGAACAGGGAGAGAGATGAGGAACTTGATCCCAGGACCCTGAGATCATGACCTGAACCGAAGGCAGACCCACTTAACCGACTGAGCCACCCAGGCACCCCTTTTATGGCTCCTTTTAGGTAAGTTTCCCTTCCATCCCTTTAAATTCAAATTTATTCTTTGAAGAATACAGGGTACTCGACCTGAAGCTTCCCAGTCTGGATTTTCCACAATTTCATACTCTTAGTACAATTCCACATATTCTTCTGTTTTTTCCTGAAATTGGAACCTGGGACCAAAGCCTTGATCAGATCCATGTGTGAATCTTTTGGAAGACTATACATAAATGACATTGTCTTTTTGTGGTTATTAATGCGGTAAATTCTACACCTTAAGTATTATAGTTTCTTAGGTTTATCTCTAATCTATTACTTAGAACAAGTTTCTCTTGCATATTGGTAACAGTTTGCCTGTGCCCTCTTATTTCGAGAGTCAGTTCTAAGCTGGTTTTGCTGGGTATAAAATTTAGCACTGCATTTTCTTTCTTTAAATATGTTATTATTCTATTTACTTCCAAACTGTCACAGGGTCATTCCAAATTGTAAACCTTGCTGACAAAATTGTTTTTACAGGCTTTAGTAGTTACAGGGTTTTTGCTTTATGCTCAGTGGAGAGTCTGCTTTTCTTCTTCCTCTCTCCCTCTGCCTCTCCCCCTGCTCGAGCTCACTCTCTCTCAAATAAATATCTTAAAAAAAATTTACAAGTAAAAAAATAAGAATAAAGCAAGTTTCAGAAGAAAACGGGTTAACTTTTGCTTTTTACCTTACCTCTGTAGCGTATTACATTCTACATGCATTTTTAATTTTTAACAACCTGGTATTCATTCTAATTACCAACAACTACAGTCTTTAGAATAATCTGCAAATCACTTTAGGGGCACCTGGCTTCCTCAGTCAGGAGAACATGCGACTCTTATCTCAGGGTTATAAGAGATTACTATATAAAAAAATAAATAACTGCAAATCACTTTAAATAATGTGGGAATTATGATTAAATGTTTAGTCAAAGGGTGCCTGGGTGGCTCAGATGGTTGAGTGTCTGACTCTTGGTTTCAGCTTGGGTCATGATCTCGGGGTTGTGGGACTGAGTCCCTTGTTGGGAGTCAGCGCTTGGTGGGGAGTATACTTGGAATTACCTTCCCGTCTCCCTGTGCCCGCCCCCACCCTGTGCATGCATAATCAAGCTGTCTCTAAAATAAATAAATCTTTAAATGTTTAAGTCAAAAAGCAGTATTACAGTTGTTCAATAACAGAAAACATACATAAACTATTCACATAAAAATCATACTTAGGAAAGAGCAAGACTCTGCTTTTGGTTAATCTTTATCACCTACAGTTCCTGAAGAAGTCCAGTTCCTCAAACCAGTTTATAAATTCCGTAACCAGAAGTTTCTGGCACGTTCTGAACACTCAATATTTCCTCACAGACGAAATTAGTCCAGTCATATCAAGTTTTCTCAGAGAAAACCTTTTTATAAGTTTTAATGTTAATTCGTTAGTTAATATATATTAGTTTCAGGTGTTAATAGAAAAATCCTTTGTAAAAAAAGTTTATGTCTTTATGTATGTAAGTAATCTCTACACCCAATGTGGGACCTGAACTCATCCCAGAGATCAAGAGTTGCCTTTTCTTCCAACTGAGCCAGCCAGATGCCCTAAAATGAATTTTTTTTAAGTCAAATTCATTCTACTTGTACACAGAATAAAAAAAGTTTCTTTCCTAAAATTGGTTTCAAAGAGAAAAATCAAGAGAGTAGATTTCTGGGGCACCTAAGGTGGCTCAGTTGGTTAAACTTCCGACTCAATTTCAGCTCAGGTCATGATCTCAGGGTTGTGGGATCCAACATTTGGGCTCCACGCTGGGTGTTCAGTCTGCTTAAAATTCTGTCTCCCTCTCTCACTGCCCCTCCCAACTCACTCACTCTCTAAAAAGAAAAAAAAAATAAAGAGGGTAGACTTCTGAAATGATGTTCCATTGATACTGTGCATCCTATTTTTTTTGTGTGTGCATCCTGCTTAATTCACTACTGATCATTCAGTGAATCTGGTTTCCAGCAAAACAGAATTAGAACACAATAAAATACAATGGAATGAAATGAACATTTTCCTAATGGTTATTTGGGTAGTAGCACTCAAAACTGTAGTCCATGGGTGCATATGAATACAGGTGTTTGTATACTATATATTTTACATTTATATATACACATATTTTCATCCCATGATTTTTTTTTATACATGGGGCATGAACTCATGACCCTGACATCAAGACCTGAACGAAGATCAATAGCTGGATGCTTAACTGACTGTGCCACCCAGGTGCCCCTCATCCCATGATTTTTATCATCAAAGGATCACTAAGGCAGGTCTTATCTCACGGGGAGTCTGCTTCTCCCTCTCCCTCTGCTCCCTTTTGTTCTCTCCCCTGCCCTGCTCTCTCTTGACCTTAAATAAATAAATAAAACTAAGAGATTTTAGTAGCAGTGTGAAGGACAAGAAATGCTTAAGATTTGTGGATATATTCAGGCGCCCCTGAATTTAAGTTACTTTAAAAAGTAACTGAGGGACGCTTGGGTGGCTCAGTCTGTTCAGTGCCTGCCTTTGGCTCGGTCATGATCCCAGCATCCTGCTCAGCAGGGAGCCTGCTTTTCCCTCTGCCTGCTACTCCCCCGCTGTTCATTTTCTGACAAATAAAAAAAAGAAATGTTTCTATTTCCACTCCTGCCATTCCAATTACATCCTAAAACCAGTAAATAAAATCTACATCTGGTTAGAATGTCAAACCTGTCAAAATTTTGTTTTTAACTGTTCATTCTGAAGCTCGTGCTATTCTGATTCTTTGCCCTCTTGAGACAAACCTATCTTGGATTTGCAATCTAGGTAAAAGTTTGGTAAATGTTTGTAACAACTACCCCATTTAAGTTAGCATTAAATCTCAAGTAAATTCTGCTGGGAAGAGGTGCAGTAAGGTGGGAGAGGCAGATTGCACGATCTGATTATTATGAGAGGTGTTGGATTTTGTTAGGTGCGGGGCCAAATTCAATTTATAACTGAAATCAAGCCTTTAGCTTCCTTTCCTTTATTTGCAGGGCAGTAAACTCCACCTGTAGTGGAAACTGAATGGAAAGACAAATACTTGACATAAACAGTGCCACTTATTCAGACTGTGTTCAGTATCATATTTAGGCACATTTACTACAAACAAAAAAGCCCATCAGAGAAAATAGGTAACAAACCACAAGATGTTTCTAATGAAGATTTCAGCCAATCCTCTACCTGTTCACCCTATTCACCTAGGCTACTCAGTTATACTTACTCATACCACATTATGTTAGTCCAGAAAAAAAAAAAATCAAATACAGTATCTGTATGGCTTATGAAATGTCAAATCATACTAACTAGAGAACAAGGGAAATAACTTGCCTCAGACAAGAAAATTCAGAACCCTACCTTAGAATTTTCATTACTACCCCTTAACTAGCCTATACATTCAATTTGAATCAGATGCAACTACCATTATGGCTGTTATTTCCCATCTTTCTGTGAAGAATATAAAAAGCAAAATATCACTAGATGGCAGCAACGAGTTGGCAATTTTATAAAAAGATGACTAAATCTGGAGTCCAAGGTTTTCTATTTCGCACTGCCTTTCTTTCACAACATGTCAAAGCTTCTCAGTACCTTTTGGATACTATAAATTTCCCCTTCTACTTAGGGCATCATCATCTGCACTCAAACAAACTGAAGTTCCTATTTTGCCCATTTAGGTACTCTTTCACATTACTCTATCTGGCCCTCCTTTGTTCTCTACCTATGTATCTTTATTGCATTCATCAATTATTTCCCTCTGGCTAAAATGAACTGTCCATGTGTCTGCAAAAAGGAGAGTATACTTTAATCTGCTCCATCCCCAAAACTTATTATACATCAAAACACAGATGTGATATCAAGGTCAAGACTACTAGCATGAGAAAACAGAATATCGTGGTACTTTTAGGACATTTTCAGGACACAAAAAGCTAAGTAGGCCATTTTTATTTTCTAAGTAGGTTCCATGCCCAGGGTGGAGCCCAGCCCAACACAGGGTTTGAATTCATGACCCTGAGATCAAGACCTGAGGTGAGATCAAGAGTGAGACGCTTAGCCAACTGAGCCAGGTGCTGGTCATTTTTTTGATAAGCTATTCTAACTGCTTTGCCTAAGAATTAAAACTAATACTCAACATATTACAAATTACAGAGAGAAATAGGTAATTCAATGGTAGCACATAGCTATTAAAAACCAAAAAAACCTCAAAAAACATAACTCAATATACAAAAATAAATTAATAGATGGATCAAAATGTAAATGTAAAAAACTACATACGCAGTTGTCAAAACCTAAATAACAGAAAACATCCAACAGTCCCAACAAATATGAACAGGAAAAGGGGCAGGAAATGCAAAACAAATCATAGACGTGAAAAATTTTAATACTGTTAAGAATTAATTCAGACAACTGTCGATACATGCTAATATCGTTGGGGAAAAGCTTGTTGGGCAGAAAAGGATTTACAGGATCTCAAAATATTACCCAAAAGAATACTGATTATAAAAGGGAAAAAAATGTACCTTTACAATGGAAACATAAATGCCACCACTTAAACCAACTGATCTGACATTACATGCCTCTTGGTGTGACAAAATTAAAACACACATCGCCTATGCAATATTCTTGGTAAAATATTTGAACCTGCACATAGGGAAACAGACAATTTCAAGTTTGTAGAGATATTATACAACAATATTAACTGGTTGGGACTCCTCAAACATACATACATACAACATAGAGACCTTTTCTAGATTAAGAAAGCAATGTGTGAACCTTGACTGGACACTGGATTGTGAACAACTTTTTGGTGACAGGGTATTTTATTATGGACTGTATACAAGAGAATATTAAATTGAATCTGTTAATTTTCATTGGCTTGATAATTATTTTGGTGATACAGATTATCTTTATTCTTAGAGGAGATGCAGGCATGTTCAAGTGCCTAAGTATCATGCCTAAAACTTTAACATCATTCAGGAAGGAAAAAAACCAAAATAAAACACCACACACAGAGCAAACATAGCAATCCACACAGTAGCTACCAGAACAAGGCTGGAAAACGGATGGTGTATTTTACGTATGTAATATTACCTGTTCCAAAGTTTATTAAAGCTCCTATTATAGCAAACGGAAAAATGATACATACCAGGTCACACGCTTTAGCACTTCCCACAAAATAGCAAATTGTATTTTTTGTTGTATTTTCTAATATAAAAATGATCATCCAATGGGGTTAAAAGACATGGCACTCCCACGGCTGTAACTAAGTAAACCAGTATATTTCTGTAGGTTCCTCTGAAAATTCTTTTTTTTTTTTTTTTAAATTTTATTTATTTGACAGAGCACAGCGAGAGAGGGAACACAAGCATGGGGAGTGGGAGAGGGAGAAGCAGGCTTCCCGCGGAGCAGGGAGCCCGATGCGGGGCTCGATCCCAGGACCCTGGGATCATGACCTGAGCCGAAGGCAGATGCTTAACGACTGAGCCACCCAGGCGCCCCTCCTCTGAAAATTCTTAAAAAGTGCCAAGCAATGGGCAGGCCTACATACTTGCATTAATTAAGCAACTGGCAATGTTGAATTTCAGGTCATCCTATGTTTGGAATTGAAAGAGAAAACTCTGAACATCTATTAAGTTCTAAAAATCCAGGGCGCCTGGGTGGCTCAGTTGGTTAAGCGACTGCCTTCGGCTCAGGTCATGGTCCCGGAGTCCTGGGATCGAGTCCCACATCGGGCTCCCGGCTCAGCGGGGAGCCTGCTTCTCCCTCTGACCCTCTCCCCTCTCATGCTGTTTCTCTCTCTCTCTCTCTCTCAAATAAATAAATAAATAAAATCTTTAAAAAAAAAAATAAATAAAAATAAAAATAAAAATAAAAATCCCTGTTGGGTGCCTGGGTGGCTCAGTCGGTTAAGTGGCTGCCTTCACTCAGGTCATGATCCCAGGGTCCTGGGATCAAGCCCCACATCGGGCTCCTGGCTCAGCAGGGAGCCTGCTTCTCCCCTGCCTGCATTCCCCCCTGCTTGTGCTTGCTCTCTGTCTCTCTCTCTCGCTTGCTCTCTCTGTGTCAAATAAAAAAAAAAAAAAAAAAAAAAATCCCTGTTAACAAAAAACATTACATAACCACTTAACAAAAACATACTATAGAAATCTACGTGAAAAATGTTTACAATACAAAGACTCTGAAACTACATATGGTAATGATTCCATTTTGCTAAAAATGTATCAGAAAATATAGGTATATAAGTACACCTATAGCTGTAAGAAAGATGAACCGAAACACCAAAATATTAAGTGGTTAAAAAAATATATTGTTTTATATACAAATTTCCTTCAAGTTTTCCTTAATAAGCATTTTCATTATAAAAGATTGTTCCTGTCAAAGTATAAACATATTATGACAAATTTTAAAATGAAGGTCTTCAATATTCCCAGAATCTCAAAGAGAGAAAAACTAAATCATGTAGTTCAACTTCCCCACAGATCTTCAGAGGATGTTAAAATCCCTTTACAACATCCTTGCTCACTAATAATCTAGCCTCCTGAGAACTGCCACCAAAGTCAAGGAATTCACAATATGATATTCAATTCTAAAACTTAATTGGCTTTTAACTAATTTCTTCCTTTAGTTCCATCCTTCCTTTAGTGTCCATTCATTAGCATTAAATTTTTTTTCTTTAACGTAAATCATCTTATTCAAACTGTTCCCTATCCTCACCATCTTCTACGAAAATAAAAAATGGTGCCTTGTAACAAATACAATTTAATCTGTCAATGTCCCTTTGAACACAGTAACAATCCAAATTTGGTTGCTCTTTCAAGAATGGAACACATTGGGGGCGCCTGGGTGGCTCAGTCGGTTAAGCGACTGCCTTCGGCTCAGGTCATGATCCCAGGGTCCTGGGATCGAGTCCCGCATCGGGCTCCCTGCTCTGCGGGGAGCCTGCTTCTCCCTCTCCCACTCCCCCTGCTTGTGTTCCCTCTCTCACTGTGTCTCTCTCTGTCAGATAAATAAATAAAATCTTTAAAAAAAAAAAAAAAAAAAAAAGAATGGAACACATTGGGCGCCTGGGTGGCTCAGTCGTTAAGCATCTGCCTTCAGCTCAGGTCATGATCCCAGGGTCCTGGGATCAAGCCCCACATCGGGCTCCCTGTTCAGCAGGAAGCCTGCTTCTCCCTCTCCCTCTCCCACTCCCCCTGCTTGTTCCCTCTCTTGCTGTCTCTGTCAAATAAATGAATAAAATCTTTAAGAAAAAACAATGAATGGAACACACTCTGGATGCTCTCCGATGCTACTGTTCCTGGTAACTTTTGCATTGTCAACACATGCAGAATTCACTAAGTAAACCCCCTAATTCTTACACATTTATTAATATAATGCTAACTTCCTATATTGGGACAACTACTTTGTTGGGTTTCTTTACATCTAGTATAGAGCTTTACATTTCAAATACCATTTCATCCTCCTACATATAGTTCACTGCCCCTAGTTCCAGCATGAAGAAAAGTTTCAGATTTTGATTTTGTTAAGTATTAACAATCTCTTATAATTATATATTCTTCACCGATTTGTTCACCATACTGAGGAGTCCTACCCTTATCATTTTAAAAAGTTTAATATTAACACAATTTTCCTTCAATAACAAAATTTTTTTTTCATGTTATATACTAGTTTTAAAACAATGACAACCAACAAAGTCAGTCCCAACTGTCTTTTCGCATATTTTCTGTATACTGAAAAGTCCTACCCTGGTTTAGTTTTGAGGACATGGGTTAATAACTCAAAAAATTGCAGAACAAAATTTAGGTAAAGCCTATTTAAAAAAACAAACAATTTTAAACCACAAAGGAAGATACAAAAAATACCTATCCCCACAAATTCAAGCCATATCCACCATGACCAACTTCGCTTAAAACAGTGACTAAAGAGAACTTCCTAAACATAAAAATTCAACGCATCCCCACACTAAAATACAAAACTAAAAAAACCCCGATGTCTGCAATACACATTTGTTCACAATTCGAGTTCTTAGTAATGTATACAAAAATGCATGAAAATATTAATACAACCTAATGATTAAGAGGTCTGAGACTTTGGGATGAGACAGACTTGTTTCAATTTTGAACTCAACCCCTCTGAAGAGTGTACACTACCCTTTGGGAAGCCAATTCCTTCAAAAACCAGATTCAACTGTAAAATGAGTATCATTGACAGTATTAAGTCTCACAGGTGAGATATGAGGCATAAATGAAGTACATGGTGCCTGGCACATAGCAAGTATTGCTGCTGCAGCTGCTGCTATTACTACATCATTTACTATTATTGGCAAATACCAACAAAAAAATGGGGCAACGATGCAAACAGGTTATTAGCAAATAATACTATAGGTCCATGGAGATTTTTTAAAAAATTCAACATCACTATAACAGGAATTAAACCAATTATCATACCTCACTTCCCAAAGAAAAAATTTTTAAAAGTCATTTTAATGTATTATTTCTATGAATCGGTACCTTATTTTTATAGGACAATTGGACTTTTATCAAAAGCCTTAACGCAGGCACCTGGGTGGCTCAGTCGTTAAGCATCTGCCTTCGGCTCAGGTCATGATCCCAGGGTCCTGGGATCGAGCCCTGCATCGGGCTCCCTGCTCCACGGGAAGCCTGCTTCTCCCTCTCCCACTCCCCCTGCTTGGTTTCCCTCTCTCGCTGTCTGTCAAATAAACAAAATCTTTAAAAAAAAAAAAAAAAAAAAAAAGCCTTAACGCTGTGAATATTCTTTGACTCAATAATCTCATTTTTGAGAACTCATTTTAAGGAAACAAGGATGTCGACATTTAGAAAGTAAGTGTATGACAATATGGGACTGGCTAAATGAACTTCAGTGCATCAATCCAACTGAATACAAGCAGCAACAATTATTTAAAAATGACACTGTACTGGGGCGCCTGCCTTCGGCTCAGGTCTTGATCTCAGGGTCCTGGGATCGAGCCCCGCATCGGGCTCCTTGCTCCATGGGGAGTCTGCTTCTCCCTCTCCCACTCCCCCTGCTTGCGGTTCCCTCTCTCGCATAAATAAAAATTTTTTTTTTTTTTTTTTAAAGATTTTATTTATTTATTTGAGAGAGAGAGAATGAGAGAGAGCACATGAGAGGGGTTAGGGTCAGAGAGAGAAGCAGACTCCCCGCCGAGCAGGGAGCCCGATGCGGGACTCGATCCAGGGACTCCAGGATCATGACCTGAGCCGAAGGCAGTTGCTTAACCAACTGAGCCACCCAGGCGCCCTCGCATAAATAAAATCTTTAAAAAAAATAAATAAAAATGACAATGTATTGACACTGAGAGATGTTCAAGATGGTAAGGAGCATACAGCTGACCCCTGAACAACACAGGGAGCTAGGGGCACCAACCTCCCCAGTGTGCAGTCAAAAATAAACCCCCATGTAACTTGACTCCCCAGAAACTGTTGACCGGAAGCCTTACCAATAAGTTAACACATATTTTGTGTATATATTATATACTGCATTCTTGCAATAAAGACAAAAATTATTAAAATCGTAAGGAAAATATACATACAGTACTATATATTTTTAAAAACCCACAAAAGTGGACTCATACAGTTCAAACCTGTGTTAAGAGTCAACTGTACAAGTTATCTAAATCATTAAGACAGACATCTCAGGACGTAGTAGTAAAGTACTTTTTCCTCAACAACCATACTGCTTTCATAATTTTTTCATTTTGCAAAGATAGCTTAATGCTACCTTGAGATTTAATGATTGTGATACATAGCTTGGCCTAGAATCAGTGAAGATTTCTATAACCCTCTAAACAGAGGTTGTAAAGGTTGAGTGCTTCCCTTCCACAAGAGCAATTCAAAACTATATAAAATAGGGGCGCCTGGATGGCTCGGTCGTTAAGCGTCTGCCTTCAGCTCAGGTCATGATCCCAGGGTACTGGCATCAAGCCCCGCATCGGGCTCCCTGCTCCGCGGGAAGCCTGCTTCTCCTTCTGCTACTCCCCCTGCTTGTGTTCCCTCTCTCGCTGTGTCTCTGTCAAATAAATAAAAATCTTTAAAAAAAAAAAAAAAAAAACAACTATATCAAATCAAGAAAATGGTCATCTCTATACCAAATTTCTCACTGGATATTGTTTCATAAATTGGGAGTCTCTCATTGGTAGTCCCACCAAATACAGACACTTCTCTCTAGTCTCAACCTTCATAATCAACTGTGCCATTATTAAACGGTGTTCGTGGGCGCCTGGGTGGCTCAGTTGGTTAAGCGACTGCCTTCGGCTCAGGTCATGATCCTGGAGTCCTGGGATTGAGTCCCACGTCGGGCTCCCTGCTCAGCAGGGAGTCTGCTTCTCTCTCTGACCGTCCCCCTTCTCATGCTCTATCTCATTCTCTCTCTCAAATAAATAAAATCTTTAAAAAAAACAAAGGGGCGCCTGGGTGGCTCAGTTGGTTAAGCGACTGCCTTCGGCTCAGGTCATGATCCAGGAGTCCCAGGATCGAGTCCCGCATCGGGCTCCCTGCTCGGCAGGGAGTCTGCTTCTCCCTCTGACCCTCCTCCTTCTCATGCTCTCTGTCTCTCATTCTCTCTCTCAAATAATAAAATCTTTAAAAAAATAAAAAATAAATAAAAAATTAAAAAAACGGTATTTGTCTGCTTCAGAGTATTACATGAGACTTAAAAGAGGGGAGGGGGGCCCTGGCTGCCTGGGTTGATAGAGCATGTGACCCTTGATCTTGGGGTTGTGGATTCGAGCCCCACGCTGTGTGCCGAGATACCTAAAAATTAAAAAAAAACAATTTAAAAAATAAAAAACAAAATGGGGGGGCGCATGCCTGGGTGGCTCAGATGGTTAAGTACCCCCCTTTGGCTCAGGTCATGATCCCAGTCCTGGGATCAGCTCTCCATCGAGCTCTGCATTGCATCGGGCTCCCTCTCCCTCTGCAGCTCCCCCTGCTTGTGCTCGCTCAAAAAATCTTAGAGAGAGAGAGAGAGAAAAGAAAACCCCAGCATTTCAGAAGCCTATATAATTCTTTTAACGATTTTATTTGACAGAGAGAGACACAGCGAGAGAGGGAACACAAGGGAGGGGGGTGGGAGAGGGAGAAGCAGGCTTCCCACAGAGCAGGGAGCCTGACGTAGGGCTGGATCCCAGGACCCCGGGACCATGACCCAAGCCAAAGGCAGGTGCCCAATGACTGAGCCACCCAGGCGCCCCAGCCTATCATATTCTTAACCAGAGCAGCTTCTATATAGCAAAACTCCCCTTGACAAACATCTATTTACTTTGGGAACATTTTAAGCCATTCGAAAAAAAGAGGTTCCCAAATCTTCAAGTATCAAGCATTAGAAATATTTAAGAGGCACCTGGGTGGCTCAGTTGGTTAAGCAGCTGCCTTAGGCTCAGGTCATGATCTTGGGAGTCCCAGGATGGCGCCCCACCTCAAGCTCCCTGCTCCGTGGGGAGTCTGCTTTTCTCTCTCCCTCTGCCCCTCCCCTCACTTGTTTTCTCGCTCACTCTCAAAAAACAAAATTTAAAAAAAATATAAAAGAATGCTATTAACAGGGAAAGAATTAAGATCAACATTTCAAAATGACTTCAGTAAAGTCAATAAATTTCGACTGGGAACTAAAACATCAAGAACATATGCAATATATAAAAATAAGTAAAAAAATACAGGAAGGCCTTATTATTTCTAGTGTAACACTAAAATTTTTTGAATGAGAATACACGGTTTAATTTGTATAAACCCCTGGTTAGAACACTATCTTTATACTTGAGATTCATGCTTTAAATTTTAGGGGTCTATCTTAAATCAGGAATTTCCTTTAAATGGTTTAGCAAATAACACTGAAAGAAAATGGAACCATGGCAATCTAGGTGGAAGGTATATAGAAAATTATACTGTTATTTGTATGTTTGAATATTTTCTTTAAAATGTTGGGGAAAAAAAAATGTTGGGGAAACAGAAAATTATGTTCATAAGTATTATAATCAGATCTACACTGACCTGCAAAATTATGTTTTTAAAATATTACTCTCTTCAACTATCATATACCACCAAGAAGTAATTATAGAGTGGTCACATTATACCAGATATATGATTTGCCTAAAAGCTCTGATAATTCAAAATACATCTATTTCATGATGGCATTCATTTCGATTACTAGCTTAAGTGGTATCACCATTTACCCAGTCTGCCTATTTGAAATTACTTGATTCTTAATCCTATTTGCAATTTGGTGAGAGTCATTAGTTCAAATCTTACACATAAAATCGTTTTTACATTGCATTATTTCAAATTTACATAAAATGGAGCCATACCATGATCCTCAACTTTCCCCCCAAACACCGAAAACCCTTGCCAGAAAGCCCATCAAAATTTCTAAATCACGAGCAAGCAACAAAAAGGAGTGCAAGTGGTCTATACCAGTTTCTTTTTACCCATCACAGTTCTAGGACAGAGCATGAAATTGTGTATTTCTATGAAGCTTCCAGATGATGATGATGATGATGATGATGATGACGACGGTGATGATGATGTTGCTGCTGGAGCACAGACCATATTCTGAATAGCGAGGGTCAACAATACTTACTGACAGAAGATTCAATTTTTACTTATCTTTAAATTATCTTTCATTGAATTCCAACAAAATATACTTTTATCTTTAAAAAAGTCTATCTTGGGGACATGTTTGGAAAATCAGCGTTTTTCACAGAATTTACCAATACTGTGCTTTTTTGTTGTGTTACACCCCAGTGGGATCTGGGGAAGCACACAGCTGTCAAATCAAATATATTAGTATTTCTGCAATCATATCCATAATCATAGTCACTTAATTTAAAAGACTATAAATGATTTCCTGTCAACTGAGGTCAGGCTGTCACCAAACTAAGTGTCAAACTATTGAAAAAATTTCCCATAAATTTTTAAATTTCTGAATTGTAAATAAAAGATCTTTGACCAGTAGAGGAAAATTATTTTGTGTAAAGAAATTATTTTTAGGGCGCCTGGGTGGCTCAGTTGGTTGAGCGACTGCCTTCAGCTCAGGTCATGATCCTGGAGTCCCTGGATCGAGTCCCGCATCGGGCTCCCTGCTCAGCAGGGAGTCTGCTTCTCCCTCTGACCCTCCCCCCTCTCATGTGCTCTCTGTCATTCTCTCTCTCTCAAATAAATAAATAAAATCTTTAAAAAAAAAAAAGAAATTATTTTTAATAAGGAAATCAACTTAAATTTACAACATTCTCCATCACTCAGACCTAAACAGCTAGAACATAGTATTATACCTAAATCTGCAAATTAACAGTAAAATATAGAGAGGAATCCCATCTTTTGCTACCCTGACCTCAATTTTATCACCAATGAGAACATGCCAAGATTCTCTCAACTTAAAAAAACAAAACTTATCTCTAAGAAAAGAACTTCTCAAAGTCCAGAAAGGACTAAGCAAAAAACAACATGTAAGCAAAAATCAATCATCCTTGTTAATACTCCCACAAAAATAAAACACAATTGGGGAATGCCTTTCTCAGTCCCCACAGTATTTTAGGGTCTTAAATATTTGTGTGACAATGACTGCATTTTTAAGTCCTTACCGTTCAGAAATAGATACTGAAATATCTACAGATAAAATAAATAAAGGATTTACTTCAAAATAACATGAAGCAGAGAGGGTAGATACAGGTATAGATGAAACAAGATTACCCAAGGACTGTTAAAGCTGGACAAGTTCAGGGAGATTATACTCCTCTGGGAAATTCTCCACAAAAATGAAAACAGCACCAAATTTATGCATACACAGATCCAGAAATAAAATACTTAAGGGTTATTTACAAAATTTTATTTGTCAGACTGTTCAATTATGTATACAAGGGAAAAATGTGAAAAACATTAAAGGCCCAAGACAGAGTTCTATTTAAGTAAAATATTATACAAGGATGCTATGTATGTAGCTATTTAAATTTTCAAATTTCTACTAATTTTATGTTAATATTATGTTCACATTAAGTAAAAAATTTTTCTGTACTTGAATGTGTATGTTTTGAAAAGCCTATATATGCATACTCACGAGAGAATAACTTTAAAAAAAAAAATGAAGTTCTTCCAAATTTTGTCTGCAGCCCTATCACAGGAAACACAATAGCCTATGCTCTCAAATGAAAACTTGATCCATTCCACCACAGCCAGACCTGTTTTAAAGCTGTTTTTCAACTTAATTATAAAACTGCTTACTAAACCCCTAGTACATAGGCTGTAGCCATTTACACCCAGCCACAGAAAAGTTGAAGCAGATCTACTAAGTTTTGTCTTACTTAAATGAGAATACCGTGTTGCTCATTATATTACTCTTCAAGCACACAGCAAGTTTCCTTCCAACCCTAACAATGTTGTTATACCTGTATCGTTCAAGGTATTTCCCTATACTTTTACATAGATAATAGACTTCTATAATATGTGCGATGGTGCAATGTGCTAGAGTATCCAGTAGGGAGGGGGAAACTTGAAGGGCTAAGTGAGGGAAGCCATCAGTGAGGCCATGACCTTTGAGTTAAGAACCTAAATGAAATGAGCAACCAAGTAATCTTAGGAATGTCTCAAGGAAGAAAATTCCAAGAAAAGGCTGAGATAGGACCATCTAGCGTTCAAGACTCAATAAGGAGGCAATGCGGCTAGAGCAGAATATACTAAGTATATTATTAAGGGAGGAGGAGCACAACATCATTGTAGGGTATTAAATCACAGTAAATTTTTAAATTTTAACGTTGAAAATAGGAAGCTATTGATTTTCAAGCAGCAACCAAAACGGGCATTAACCAAAACGGGAAACACTGGTTTGAGACTAGCAGGAGCCCAGTTTGGGACTTTTAAATTGGTAATAGTTAACATTCAAGGAGTCGTCAGCTAGGTAACTAGACATACTGGCATGTCATTCGAAAAAGTCCAGGCTGGTGATGCAAGCATGGGAATCTCATTAGCTTATAGATGGTATATAAAATCATCTGATTGAATGAAATGACCCAGGGAATGTAAAAAAGAGAAGTGGAAGGAATGAACACAGAGTATTCCAACAGAGTTGAAGCCAGATACAGAACAAAAACCTAAAACTATATAAAAAATATTTCAAGGAGGAAAGTGGCCCAACTGGTTAAATCACACCAACTGGTCAAGTGTGATGAGGACTAAAAGACGACTGCTGGATTTGGCAATACACCATTCTGGGATGTGTATTTTTTTAAAACCACAAATGCAATTATTTATTTCTTCAACTAAAACTCACTTTTAAAGTGTTTAGTTCCCTGAAATATGGTCACATCCAAACATTTTATGAAATTATACCACAAAGCTACCTCTATCTAATTTATTACCTTGGACTCTTCATCGTGTCATTTAAAGTGATAAGAACAGGGCGCCTGGGTGGCTCAATTGGTTAGGCGACTGCCTTTGGCTCAGGTCATGATCCTGAAGTCCCGGGATCGAGTCCCGCATCGGGCTCCCTGCTCAGCGGGGAGTCTGCTTCTCCCTCTGACCCTTGCCCCTTTCATGTGCTCTCATTCTCTCTCTCAAATAAATAAATAAAATCTTTAAAAATAAATAAATAAAGTGATAAGAAGAATCAACAAGGGGCGCCTGGGTGGCTCAGTCGTTAGAGCATCTACCTTCTGCTAGGGTCATGATCCCGGGGTCCTGGGATCGAGCCCCGCATCAGGCTCCCTGGTCCGCAGGAGGCCTACTTCTCCCTCTCACTCCCCCTGCTTGTGTTCCCTCTCTGTGTCTTTGTGTCTGTCTTTGTCAAATAAATAAACAAAATCTTAAAAAAAAGAATTAAGCTAAATATATTAATGATGATATTTAGTTGGAAACTCTTTAAAAATAGAAGTCCAAAGCAGTTTCTTTTTTTGGGGGGGAGGGGTAACTTTAGCCCAACTGAAGATTTTTCGAAAATACTTCATTATGTCAAATAAAGAACAATCAATCTAGTATGATTAAGAGTTGAAATCTGTAGGCTTAACGGCCTGGGTTGAATCCATGTGTCACCATTTATTAGGTATGTCTAACTGTGAGCAAATTTTTAAAATTGTGTTTCAATATTCTCATCTCCAAAATTCTGATGATAATACACAAAGTTTGATTAAAAAAGCTGTTAAGAACATTAACAATGACGGACATATTCACAATAAGGTGCCCAGATTATTACTTCCAAAAGGAAAAAATTGAGGGTCTACTTCATTTTTCCTTTCAAACAGAGAAGTAGATCAGTAGTTTCCTAGAGTCTGATCAACCTGTCCTCTTCAAACTAATTATATCTGCTCATTAATACACACACAAAAAACTCACTTTAAACAACTGGGCAAGTATCCCCAGGCCTAGGATTACTACTTTTTTCTGAAAGATTAGAAGATAGTGACCTACTCTGATAGGTCTAATATATTGTCCTCCTTGAACTTTGTCCTCATTACTAACATTCCCCAGACAATAGCCAGAAGGAAATTCCAAAGTTAATAGGATCTCAGCATTCTCCAAGGTCCTTCAAAAGATTCCCTTTGTTCCCAAGACAACCTAGATATTAAATAAGGATCCCACAAGGACCTGTATACCATGCTTGCTAATTGCTTATCTTTCCAACTTTGTCTCTTATTCTATGCATTCTTGGTGACTATTCTCCAGTAGTAAATTTTTGCTCTGAAGTCAAGATTTCCCTCCATTACCTGTGCTTTCAGGTAGGATAACCCACTTCTAGATCTTAATTTCACCATCAATTCAAGGTCACTTCACTGGAAGCACCCTACCACCTCCATATTCTAAATTTGGTTCCCTTTCTATAATCTTACTCCGTTCTTTCCTTCTAGATATAGTGCTCTTTGTCACTCAATTTCTCCCCTCAATGATCTGTCCAAGAGGACAGGGGACAGTATGTTTTCTTCATCCCTATGCCCCACCCTACTGGTGATTTTCAGAATAAGCACTCAAACGTCTAATGAATAAGCATCTCTACTTGAATGTTCCACGTGTGCCTCAAAAAACCAATTGTTTAAATTGCTTTCTCCTATTCTTACCCTAATCTGCTCCCTTCATCTATCTTGGGAGTCACACTGAATCCCTTGCTCATTATCACAGTAACCATCAAATCCTCCTAAATTTATCAGTTCCTCTCTAGTCCCAATACCATTGCTTTTGACCAGGCCAGCTCATTATTTTTCTGTGTATCTTCCTTATCACCTACCTCCTCCAAGCCATTTCCACACCATCAGAATGACATTTCCAAAATGAAAATCTGATCTCAATCCCTGGTTTAGAACCTTTCAATAGCTCATCAATAGTTTTTGGATAAAATACAAACTCCTTAGCATGGCATTAAAATTTTTATAATCTGGCCTTAATTCTAAGGTTCAATTCAGTTCCCTTTCTCTTAGAAGCATTTCCTGCCCTTTTAAGAGTCAATCAGGTACTCATTTTTACATGCTTCTATAGGTTCTATGTTTACCTCTGATCACATGATGACATTGTCTCATTCATCTGTCTCCCTCACAAGGTTCCAAGTCCCTGAAAAACTACCATACCTTTTTGTGTCTCCCCAAACCAGAACATGACCCACAAGAATTTGTAGAATTAACAAGGACGGACCGATAGCGAACAGCAGCCACACAATGACAGATGAGTTAACAGGTAAAAATAGCTTTCATGTAACAGAGAACATCAATAATACTTGGACCTATAAAAGAAAATTTTCCATTCCTCTTCCAGATAACCTCAGGACATTTTATATAACTTTCTCCCATTCGGTTTTCCTTTGAGGATGCCTTCAGTGTTATTTTATTCCTTTAGTACAAATAAGGAAGTAGTATGTGATTTATCCTAGTGACACACAGCATTGAATATGCCTTTTAAAAATCATTTTTTTCCTTCAGCTCAAAATCTACAGCAACTCTAGAGTGAGTTATCAAAATATTCCACTGTAGTTAGTAAAATACTATAGGCTGTGGGGTGCCTGAGTGGAACAGTTGGTTGGGCATCCAACTCTTGGTTTTGGCTCAGGTTGTGGGATCAAGACCTGCACTCAGTGTGGAGTCTGCTTAGGACTCTCTCTCCCTATGCCCCTACCTTCTAAAATGAATAAATCTTTTAAATACTACAGGTTGCTAAAATTCTTAATTCTTTAGGTAATCATTCCTTCCTATTACTATTGGGAACACATTAGATTCCCCAACATTTGCTGGGTCACAAGTCACCACTGAAAAAGAGATCAACTCTACACCTTTCCTGATTTGGATACAGGTTAAAGAGATTTCACTGCTGAGATTAAAAATCTACCTATCCTTTAAAACAAACAAAAAAAAACCCTCCCAGTGAGATAGCATTTAATATTACAGCATGTTTCTTGTGATTTGATTCATGTTAAATTTCAGTAAGAATAGTCTAACTGGAGTACAATCAAAAACTACTGTTACAAACCCAAGGAAGATTACTCTGAATGACAAAATTTTTACTAATTTGCAATAATCTAAGAATAAACCCATCTAATATGTCCTTGTCTTGTTGCTATTTAAAACAAACCATTTTCATTCTGAAGTATATGTAAACTTCAGCTGCTCTTTCCAATTACCAAAAATTCTCAGTCAGCCCAAGTTAGTTACAACCTCATAAATCCATTAGCTTATAAAAAACTGAGCTGGCATCCTTCGGGAAACATCTCGAGATACACAAAAATCTTAACCCAAACATTACCAGAAGCTATCACCTACACTGTATCAACTAGACTTAAATGGGTGTATTTCCTAGTCTTTGCAATGAAACCAAGTGGACCTCACACCTCTTACCATCACCCAGGAAGGGTGTGCATCTGTTCCGAAGGCCCCCCTGGCTCCAGGTCATCCTGGCTGCTGCTGTTCCAGGCTGGGCATCCATGTTGCTGCAGCTTGTGGTTTGTGAGGGGTAGTAGTGTACAGGAAAAGCAGGATGGGATTTCAAGGGAAACAGGAGGAAAATGGCTTTCTGGGAAAATGCCATCACCATCATAGGTGTTAAGTAGTACCACACACATTTTATTGCAGCACAGTTTAAAAATTTTAACAAATGAAAGATTAAAAATAAAAAAAACAAAAATAAAAAATAAAAAATACAGACGTCCAGAGATGCTCTTAAACAGTTAAGTTAAAGATCAGGAAAAATAAGGTCACAGACTTAACAGCCAGTAAAATTCTTTCGAGCCTGGGGAAGGGGATGAGGGCAAGGGTGGGGTTGGGAGAGAAAAGGTTTATGTGATCAATCCACTTAAAAATGCTAATGCCTTCACCTTCTCTCCCAAGATGCAAAACTCCAAAGTCAATCAGGAGGCCGGAGAAATTCTTATGAACATTCAGAAAAACTCGATTTTAATCCGGTTAAAAATCATCAGTGTCATTATCATCATCATCATCACCATCATTAAGTATAATAATAATAAATAATAATAGTAACTAGTAACAACAATAAAAAGGAAATCAGCGGAAAGTCAGGAAAAATGTAAAAAAAAAATTGGAATAACTTACTGTAGCTGAAGATCAAAAAAATCTCACTGTAAAAAAACAAAAATAAAAATAGCCCAGATTAGAAAAACGGGAGGTGCAAAAATGTCAAGTCAGTAAAGTTCATTTCTTTTCTTTTTCCAAAAGCAGTTTCCACAAAAACCGCAAGGGTAAAGTTCTCAGTAGCAGACAAGCAAAGCCCTTTCCACATCATCAATCAATCTTAAAAATACACGAGGAAGTAGAGAGGTCAGTTTATGAGAGGCTAAAAGGCTCCTCCTCCTCTAACCCAACTGCTGCAGAAAAAATAGAATAGAAATTTTAAAAATTACATCTTAAATCCAAGTCCCGTTTTGGAAACAATTGAAAAAAAAACACCTGTAAATTTGCCGTAGTGCACACCAAGTTGCATCATTATGTTTAAAATCTCTTTATAAAATCAATTTTGGAATGGGAATGTGTGTGTTCTGGAAGGGTGGGGAAGGGAGGTTAAAAATCAAAGCTGAGCTCCAGTGAGTAGGGATGGGGTTCGCCTTGCTGCCCTGTGAAAGGAGAAGGGACAGATTGAGTCAGAGTTCCTCAGAAATGTTGTGCCCTAAACCCCCAAGACAGAAACATCTGTCCATTGCATGTAACACATTTTGGTAAAGCATAACATTACACTGGGAAGGGAAGAGCCTCTATAGAACCATCACCTCTACCAGTGACTGTCTTCACAATTCAATTATCAGTAGGTGACAAAAATTTACTAAATATATGCCTATATTCCCACAAGGGTCTTAAAAACAAAAATCTACATTCAAACATTCATTTGATAATCAGCAGTTTGGACAACGAAATTATAGAAAAACCAGGCCAACAGAGATGAAGAAGTGAGCAAGTGTCAAATATCAAGATTATGAAGGGGAATGGTCTACCATGAAGATACACACTAGAGAGGACATCTATTCTCAAAACCTGTAAAGTGATGAGACTACAAGACCTGATAGGTTCTATAGGGGGAAAAGATGTTTACTTAAGGAGCACATCATAAAAATTAATAAATAAGGAGCTCATCATTCCAGTGACAGAATGAAAAACCACAAATGAAGGAGAAAAGTTTACTAGAGTTACTGAATAATGTCATAAAGTAAGTGAAAATTATGGTCCTTAATGGATTTGTTTCTGTTTATAAGCTAGTATACAGAGCTAATTTCAAGATATGAATTCTAAGAATCTGACACAGAACACACTAAAAAATAACACGCATGACAAATTGGCTGTTTCATCAGCTACAAGATTTTCAATCAGGCTGTAGGATTTTTTGAGAAAATAAGGAAATCACCACCCTCATATTTTAATATTCAGCCAAATGGTCTTATTCTCCTTTACAAATGTCAGTAAACTAGGGGGACCTGGCTGGCTCAGTTGGTAGAGCATGTGACTCTTGATCTCAGAGCCGTGAGTTCAAGCCCCACATTCGGTGTAGAGCTTACTTCAAAAAGCAGGGGAAAAAAAAAAGAAAGGTCAGGGCAGCCTGGGTAGCTTAGTTGGTTAGGCATCTGACTCTTGATTTCAGCTCAGGTCATGATCTCAGGGTTGTGAGCTGGAGCCCTGCATTGGCCCTGGAGCCTGCTGAAGAATTCTCTCCCACTCCCTCTGCCCCTCCCCCTCAAAAAAAAATCAAAAAAATAATAAAATTAAAATTAAAAAGTGTTCCTTGAGTCAATTATGTGTGGATGACTACAGCAACAGAACAGGTACTAAACCTCTAAAATTTTAACTGTAAATTTTTCCAAGTGTGGGACTCACTCTCAGGGCTGTGGGTTCGAGCCCCATGTTGGGTGTAGGGATTACTTAAAAATAAAATCTTCAAAACAAATTATACAAACCATAAAAAAAAAAAGTTGTAGAAAACGTACACATTTGAATATTATCTCTACAGAAGTGTTTGTGATGTCCAGTTATGCTGAAACTTTCAATTTTCTTAAGTCACAGCTTGAACCCTGGTACTCAAAATCTTCAGGGTATGTTAAGTAACTTTGTGGCTCATCTACAAATAAAGCCTTTGCACATGTGTTGCAAGACAAACGCTCACCAAGATGATGAAAAGAAACATTTACATTTCTGAAAGTCATCAAGAGGTCTTCCAAAAAGTTACGTTAAACTGATGAGCTACCAACTCATTAAAAAAAAGACCAGTTTTAGTGCCTAATTATAATGCTTTGCAATTAACAGTGTACCTAAGTTATACTTTGTAATACCTCTGGGAGATTTGGATCCCTTCTTCTAAAGCACTATTCTCAAAGTGTGGGTTGCCAACCAGCACCAAGTGGCACTTATTAGAAATGCAAATTACCAAGGCCCACACCAGACTTAATTAGAAACTGGTGGTGGAGCCCAGCAATCTATTTTAACTATTCCCCTTACTGATTCTAATGTGGGTTCACATTTAAGAACCACTATGAGAGTTTAATGGGGAACCCCTATCCCATAGTTAAGAGTGGTATAAAGTAAATCCAAGATCATGACTTACCATAGTAAATGCACCAAGAGAATTAAAAAACCCTATGGTAATCCTTTTTCCCTTTTATAAGCCCCAACTTTCTAATATCTAAGAGAACACTTGCATTTACGCTACATCAAATAGTGCTGGTTCTCACCCGTCAATTCTCTAATAAATCTAATACATAATAACCATCATCTTCCCTGACCCCAATCAGGATGAATATACATATTAAACATGAGCAAATAATGATCTCCAAAGACAATTATAAAGCTATTTCAAGACTAAGTTATTTAGATATCATCATTAATATATAAAAACTGCTTTTAATAAAACTTTATACACTTCAGCCTTCTGACAAATGACTTGAGTAGAAATCAGAAATTAAAATAGGTAAAATGGGGCGCCTGGGTGGCTCAGTTGGTTAAGCGACTGCCTTCGGCTCAGGTCATGATCCTGGAGTCCCGGGATCGAGTCCCACATCAG
Organism: Halichoerus grypus; assembly: GCF_964656455.1. NCBI lineage: Eukaryota > Metazoa > Chordata > Mammalia > Carnivora > Phocidae > Halichoerus > Halichoerus grypus. The sequence continues at coordinate 79,657,330 of NC_135719.1, forward strand.
GCTCCCGGCTCAGCAGGGAGTCTGGTTCTCCCTCTGACCCTCCTCCCTCTCATGCTGTCTCTCATTCTCTCTCGCAAATAAATAAAAATCTTAAAAAAAAAAAATAAAATAAAATAAAATAGGTAAAATGTCTAAGCCCTCTTGAAATCCATAACTTTTGATTTGCCTAATACAATAACGGGGGGGGGTAAGGGAGATGGGGATACAGTTCTCTTCTCTCAGGCCAAGATTCTTTCAACTGTCACTCCCCAGTTAACATCTTAGATAATGACTACTTAATATAATTTTTATTAGAATTAACGATTTTGGATTTATTCCTTGCTTGTTCTTACAGCAATTCCAACCAAAACGAAGATGCATGCTATGTGAAACCCACTAAAGCCCTAATCACAAATATAAGGAATGTTTAAATTCTCCACAGAAGGAATAGCAACCAACACCAAGCATTCCAGTGCAACGAGCATGGGAAACACAAAAAGGTCGGAAGACCTGCAACTTAGGCATCCTTCTTAAATCCTTCCTCTTTAGCCACACGAAAATGCTATTAAAGCCTATCTGAAAACCCCTTCTAAAATTGTTTCAGACATTAATTCTGGGGCCCAATCTTTCCAAATGGATAGTAACTCAAAGGAACGGTTTCCTTGGTACATGCTGATCCCAAGAAACCCAGTATTTCTAAGAGGTCAAGGCAAGAAAAGTGCCCAATTATTTTCAACTTTTATCAACTGTTATTAAATATTAATTCCTTACATTTCTATTTGCCAACGATATTTTTATTACGTTTAGGAGTTAAATCAACTAATCACTGCCCTTATCTCATTTCTAACAGTTCTGCAGTGATACAAACTTTAGTTTTAAGCGCATGTAATAATATACAGGTTTACGTTTTTCCTAAAGAGCAATGCTTTTAATCCCTATTACATTATCTACATGGTGAGGGAGTTGACAAATGCATTCATCATTCCGGATAAAAGTACTTTTACCTTCTGTTTCCTAAGGGATGATTTTATCCTTCAGTATTGGTTTAAATTTTGCCTAACAGTTTTTGTGAGAGAACACACTATGAAAAAAGAAATCTTCCCCTTCCCCAAGTATCCAAAAAAAAAAAAAGGCGATTTCTTGGATAAGTGAATGTGATACTACTTAGAAACACCTATGTAATTTTTATAAACCTAGCGAACATTTTCCTAAGTTTCAGGACTTAGCAAATAGTGGGCACAATACTACTTTAATAAAAAGTATGGTTAACTACATACTTTTCAGATAGATATTTTGGAAAATCAATGCCAGAATACCCTGAAAGTCAAATTTTAAGTTTGTATTAGAATGTTAAATTAATAATAACTGCCAATTCTCATAATTATTTTTCCCAAGTGCAGTTTGGGAATTTCCAGTTACCGCTAGTGACTGCTGTAATTAGGTTCTCGTAAAAAATTCAAATACAGTACTATCAATACCTACCATTCCAATAGCTAGGTAAAAACCACTTGACTAACCTAGTAGAGTCAAATTCCTTAGTTCCGCTACTGATTTATTATGACCCTGGCAACCGACACTCTTGTGCCTCTCAGTTTCTGTCTGAGAAAGATAGTAGTACCTACCTCAAGCAAAGTTCCACTAACTTATATATTTCAAGTGATTTGTAACCTGCAGATAAAAAGTAAGCCAGCTTTAATTATTACTGTTAATATGTAAATGAGATTACAATATTAAAAAAATAGAATTGAAAATAACTACTTCGAGGTCCGCCGTTGCTCAGAGAGGTGTAAAATAAAAAATGATCAGTAAAACATTAAATCTATTGTTATATTTACAACTCTTACGCCCTGCGGTACGCTCCAGAATTTAGAGGCTCGCGGTACAGTATCTACTTGGTAACCCTTACCCATCCCCCGCCCAATTTTTAAATTTAACAGGAGGCATCAGCACTACGTGAACTTCAACTGTATTAATGAGCATCTCGATCTTCCCTTTCATCTCTCTCTCGGAGTCCTCATGGTCGTAGAAAATGAAAGGAAAGCAGCCGTTAACACAGAAAAAGAGCGAAAAAGGAAAAGGACGTTTTCCCTGCCGATCGTGGCCTAGAGGACACTAGGTTTAATCTGCGCAAGGGCTGAGGCCTATAAAACTCTCTCTGCATAAAACCTAATGCCCCAACGCAAAGAGAATAAATGGAGGCCTGGTTACTCTACCGAGGGTAGGGTTCCCTCGTCTTTTCTCCCACACCCCCTCGCGCTCGCCGAGGAACCCAGCGCCTGCCCTGCTTCTGCCCCCTCCACTTACCAGGAGGGGGAAGGGAGAAGAGATTCGATTCTGAATCTCCTACTCCCGAGTTCTACGTGGAGAAGCCAACTGCTGCTCGAGGTCGACAACGCGGCCACACCGCTCAGTCTTCGTCTCTTCACAAAATGGCCCCCGAGTCTCCTCTGCCGCCGAGGCGAAGGCCTAGCCCCCGCCCCGCTCCCGAGAATCGTGCTATTGGCTGCGACTTTTCTCGCTCCCGCTTCTAATTAGACAGTTCTACCGCTCTTCACAATTCTGCCCAATCACAATCAGTAGTGGGTTAGACTATGCAGGAGAATTTCCACATGCGTGAGAGAAACTAGTTTGTAAATGGCTATTTTTCCTGTCATTTATCACCTGAGAAGTGCTTATTGGCCACTGTACTTGACGAAGTGCTGGGTGGTAACGCGCCTTTGTATCGCGCATCGCTTCGCATCCGGGTATCTGGGAGGTCTGATTGGCGGCTGTATTCTCCTATCCCTGCTTCATAGAGCGCCTAGCAGAAGGCCCGCCCAGATCTCAGAATTCCCGCGGCCCGGGGGCGGGGAAAGGACTGAGGGATTTTGTTAGGTACCGGCTCGAAGGCTCTGCTGTAGCAGCCGGCCTAGGAAAAAGATGATGCGCTTAGTGAATCCTCCACCGAATGTAGCTAAAGAGAGGACTTTTCTTAGGGGAGGGAGCAGTGAAGACCAGGCTGCAGAAAACTAACCAACCCTACAGTTTTCCCGACCCTAGATCACTTCTCAGTTCTAGACTCAAATGTCAGCTCCCTCCTGGATCCACTTGTCAGCCCGTCAAGCCCTTCTTCATACAAACCGTATCTCACCCAAACCAACTGACTTACTTATTCCTTTCCACTACAAGAAGTAAAAGAAGTTTAAAGTGCTGGCCTGGAATACTATGCCCACCCTCTGGCCTCCAATCATCCTGCTGATACCCTACATGCCAACCAAATTGGCTTACCCCTCTGTCTCCCCCCGCCTCCCGAAATGACCTACTGTCTACTCGGTGGGGTCATCACCTGCCCAGTCCCTCTGGTTATATTGCAGCAGCTCTGAACGCAGTAAGAAATAGGTCCAGCTCTTCTAAGAAGGAGGGAGATTCCCTTGTGCCGTTAAGGAAAGGAAGATGCAGAACACCTGATAACGTGATTACATCTGTATCCATTTTAAGGGGTAAATGTATATGTGAATGCAGTTTTATGCATTAGTTTTGAATTAATTCTGAATTGCAGATAGATTCACAACGAAGCTGTCTGTTACCTGTCAAATGACAAAACAAACAATTTTGTAACTAGCTTGATGTCCTTTCTTCCCAAGGGAAAACCATCCACGGATTAGGAGAATACAATGCCTCACAAGCAATGGAGCCTTCTACTAGAGGGCGTTTGGGCAACAGCGACTTTTACAGAGCATTAGACGCGGCAAATCAAAACAGGCCTGGAGTTGCATATCTGACCTTATTTACAAAGGTCAAGGAGCAAGGAAGTAAGTTTGGGAGCCCAGCGTTGACTTGGCTTTTGGGGATTGGCTGACAAGATACAGTGTTTCCGGTCAAGAAGAATTTAAATGAACACCAAAGTTTGGTTTCTGGGACGTGACCCCTGGCAGGAGGGACTCCATCTTGGGCCTAGAAATTTATTTTAACGTGCCTCTGGGGAGCGGACCTTTTACCTTTTTAAGTGGTATGCCTTTTTATACTGGTAGACTTTTTTTTGCCATATGCATGTATTGTTTTTAAGCTAACCTGAAAACCAAAAACAAAAGCAATGTAAAAAAAAAAACCAAAATACTAATAGTGGTTCTTTTTGTGGGAGAATTAGGTGCTTTTTGTTTTTTTAGGGTTTTTTTTTTTTTTTGCTTGTGCTTTTCTGTATTTTCCAAATTGTCAACTCTGAACAAGTAATCATCCTCCAGGTGCTTAATGCCAGCTCAGTTGCCACATTGCATTGGAAACTCACAGCTCTATGGTTAATTTTACACTCATCTCTCCTCCTGGATGGTAAGGTTTTATAAAAAAAAGTTTATTATTGAAGTATAGTTGATTATGTTATATTAGTTTCAGGTGCACAACCTAGTGATTCCACAGTTCTATACATTATGCAATGCTCACCACCCACAATAAGTGTAGTTACCATACAATGTCATTATAATGTTATAGGCTGTAGTCACTATGCTATACTTTTAGAATCTCTGTGGCTTATTTCTTTTATAAATCGAAGTCTGTACCTCTTAATCCCTTTCTCCCTATTTCACCTATCCCACCCACTCTCTCCCCCTCTGGCAACCTCCAGTTCTCTGTATTTATGAGTCTTTTTCTGTGTTTTGTTTTGTTTTGTTTTTTAGATTCCACATATAAGTGAAATCATATGGCATTTGCCTTCTCTGTCTGATGTATTTCACTTAACATAATACCCTCTAGGCCCATCCATGTTGTTGTAAATGGCAAGATCTCATTCTTTTTAATGGTTTAGAAATATTCCATTGTGTGTATATAAAGATATATATCATCTTTATCCATTTATCTATTGATGAACACTTACGTTGCTTCCATATCTTGGCCATTATAAATAATGTTGCAATAAATATAGGGGTGCATATATCTTTTCCAATTAGTGTTTTTGTTTTTTCTGGGTAAATAGCCAGTGGTGGAATCACTGGATCATATAGTATTTCTATTTTTAATTTTTTAAGGTACACCCATACTCTTTTCCACAGTGATTGCACCAAAAATTTACATTCCCCGCCCTCCCCAAATTTACATTTTCCCCCATCAGGCCAGGAGGGTTCCTTTTTCTCCACATTCCCACCAACATTTCTTATTTCTTGTGTTTTTGATTTTAGTCATTCTGACAGGTGTGAGGTGATATCTCATTGTGGTTTTGGTTTGCATTTCCCTGATGATCAGTGATGTTGGCCATCTGTATGTCTTTGGAAAAATGTCTGTTTAGGTCCTCTGCACATTTTTAATTGGATTATTTGTTTTTTTAGTGTTGAGCTGTGTTAAGTGTTTTTTGTTTTTTAATTAAGTAGGCTCCGTGACCAGCAAGGGGCTTGAACTCATGACCCTGAGATCAAGAGTCACATGCTCTACTGCCTGAGCCAGCAAGGCATGCTGCTGTATAAGTTCTTTATATATGTTGAATATTAACTCCTTATTGGATATATGTTTTGCAAATATCTCTTCCCATTCAGTAGATTGCCTTTTCCTTTTGTTGATGGTTTCCTTTGCTGTGCAAAAGTTTTTTATTTTGGTGTAGTTCCAATAGTTTATTTTTGCTTTTGTTTCTCTTGTCTGAGGAGACATTATCCATAAATACCTTGCCCAAGCTGATGTCAAAGAGATTACTGCCTGTATTTTCTTTTAGGAGTTTTACAGTTCCAGGTCTCACATTTATGTCATTAATCCATTTTAGTTTATTTTTGTGTAAGTAAAGTGTAAGTAAGTGGTCCAGTTTCATTCTTTTGCATATAGCTGTCCAGTTTTCCTAATACCATTTATTGAAGAGACTGTTTTTTCCCCATTGTATATTCTTGCCTCCTTTGTCATAGACTAATTGACCATGTCACTATGGGATTATTGCTGGGTTTTCTATTCTGTTCCATTTATCTATGCATCTGTAACCATATTTTTTCAATTGCTATAGCTTTGTAGTATATCTTGAAATCTGGGATAGTGATACGTCTAGTTTTGTTCTTCTTTCTCCAGATTGCTTTGGCTCCTTAGGGTCTTTTGTGGATTATTTGTTCTAGTTCTGTGAAAAATACTATTAGTATTTTGATAGGGATTGCATTAAATCTGTAGATTGCTTTAGCTAGTATGGTCATTTTAACAATAGTAATTCTTCCAATCCACGATCATGGCATATGTTTCCATTTATGTCTTCAATTTCTTTCATCAGTGTCTTACAGTTTTCAGAGTATAGGTCTTTCACCTCCTTGGGTAAGTTTATTCCTAGATATTTTATTCTTTTTTTAAAATTTTTATTACGTTATGTTAATCACCATATTCTTTTTGATGTAATTGTAAATGGGATTGTTTTCTTAATTTCCCTTTCTGATAGCTCATTATTAGTGCATAGAAATGCAACAGATTTCTGTATATTAATTTAGTGTCCTGAAGTTTTACTGAATTTATTTATTCTAACAGTTTTTTTGGTGAAGACTTTAGGGTTTTCTCTATGTAATATCACGTCATCTGCAAATAGTGACAGTTTTATTTCTGCCTTACAAATTTGGATGCCTTTTATTTCTTGTCTGATTATTGCAGCTAGGACTTCCAGGACAATGTTGAACAAAAGTGGCAAGAATTGACATTCTTGTCTTGTTCCTATTTTTAGAGGAAAAATTTTCAGTTTTTCAGCATTGAGTATGATGTTAACTGTGGTTTTGTCAAATATGGCCTTTATTATTTTTAGGTATATTCCCTCTAACTCCACTTTGTTGAGAGTTTTTATCATGAATGGATGTTGAATTTTGTCAAATGCTTTTTGTGCATCTATTAAGATGATCATATTGTTTTGGGGGGTTTTTTTTGATCATATTGTTTTTAACCTTCATTTTGTTATTGTGATATGTTGATTGATTTGTGGATTTTTAAAAAATATTTATTTTAGAGAGGGAGTGAGGGGATGCACATGGCTGGGTGGGGGAGGGGAGGTGCAGAGGAAGAGGGAGAGAGAAACTTAAGCAGATTTCTCATTGAGCATGGAGCCCCACGTGGGGCTAGATCTCAGGACACTGAGATCATGACTTGAGCTGAAACCGGAAGTCCAACACTTAACCTACTATGCCACCCAGGTGCCCCCTGATTTGTGGATATTGAACCATCCTTGTGTCCCTGGAATAAATCCCACTTGATTGTGGTGAATGATTTTTTTAAATGTAATGTTGAATTTGGTTGCCAATATTTTGTGGATAATTTTTGCATCCATGTTCATCAGGGATATTGGCCTGTAGTTTTTTTCTCTTGTGATGTCTTTCTCTGGTTTTGGTCTCAGGGTAATGCTAGCCTTGTAGAATGAATTTGGACATTTTTCTTCCTCTTCTGTTTTTTGGGAATAGTTTGAGAAGAATAGGTATTAACTCTCCTTTAAATGTTTGGTAGAGTTCACCTATGAAGCCATGTGGTCCTCGACTTTGGGTTTGGGGTTTGGGGGAGGTTTTTGATTACTGATTCAATTTCATTACCAGTAATCAGTCTGTTCAGATTTTCTATTTTTTCCTGATTCAGTTTTGCAAAATTGTAGGTTTCAAGAAATTTATCCATTTCTTCTAGGTTGTGCAATTTTTTGCATGTAAGTTTTTGTAGTAGTTGCTTGTAATCCTCTGTAGTTCTGTGGTGTCAGTTGCTTCTCCTCTTTCAATCCCAGTTTTATTTATTAGAGTCCTCCCTCTTTTTTTCTTGATGAGTCTGGCTAAGTGTTCATCAGTTTTGTTTATCTTTTCAAAGAACCAGCTACTGGTTTCAATCTATTTCATTTATTTCTACCTCGATCTTTACTGTTTCCTTCCTTTTACTAACTTTGGGCTTTGTTTGGTTTTGGATGGTAAGTTTTTGGATGGCAGACTTTAATTCTTTTTTTTAAAGATTTTATTTATTTATTTGAGAGAGGACATGACAGAGAGAAAGAGAAAGAGAGAGAGAGAGTAGGAGCGCACTTGGGAGTGCACAAGCATGAGCAGGGGGGAGGAGCAGAGGGAGAGGGAGAAGCAGACTCCCGCCAAGCACGGAGCCTGATGCGGGGCTTGATCCCAGGACCCTGGGATCATCACCTGCCGAGGGCAGATGATTAACTGATTGAGCCACCCAGGCGCCCCGAAGGATTTAATTCTTATTACTCTCTGTATTCCGCTTGCTTACTACATATCCCAGGGCCTTACACAGAGTGTTTGAAATTTGTATTAATCTTAACTTTTATTTATCAGGAGAAATTGTTATTTTCTCAAGACACACAGGTAAACTGTCCTTTCTTTATTATATATTTTATATAGCACTGACTCAGAGGGACCAGAGGCTTGGTTGACCTGTAATTCATGTAACTACTGAAGTAAACAGAAATAATCACTGTTTAAAAAGAGACAATGTGGGATCCCTGGGTGGCTCAGTTGGTTAAGTGTCTCCGGTCGGTTCAGGTGATGATCCCAGGGTCCTGGGATCAAGTCCTGCATTGGGCTCCTTGCTCAGCAGGAATCTGCTTCTCCCACCGTCCCTCCCCCTGCTTGTGCCCTCTTTCTCTCTGACAAATAAATAAAATTAAAAAAAAAAAAAAAAGACAGCAGGCCCCAAATGGAATCACCTGTGCTGAGCCCACACTACCAAACTGAAACTTAATACTTAACCTAATTGCAGTTTCGTTCTCCCCCAGGAGTATAATCTTAACCAGTCAGTCTGAAATTGCCTGATCAGCACTGATGAGGTAATCCACCTGATAGACCCTTTTGTCCTCCATAGGAAGGTGACCTAGCCTGAAATAATCCTTTTCCCCCCGATTTATGTCTTCCTTATCTCACCCCTTCTTCTGCCTTTGAAAACCTGTCCTTCCTGTAACTCTTTGGAGTTCCTTTCTATTTGCTAGACAGAATGCTGCCCAATTCATGAATCATTGAATGAAGTCAGATCTTCAAATTTACTCAGTTGAATTTTGTTTTTTAACAACACTAACATGTTTTATTACTCATTGTTCTTGTAGAATAAAAATATCTATAAAATATTAATGAAACCTACTTACTTTCGTTTTACCAGAAATCTGTTTTACTGCGTGATCTTTGTCATGACCTATTTATTAACCAGCACTGTATTTGATGCGAGAGAAGTACTTAAGAGACCATTTATGTTTTCAAGGAGTTTGTTTCTTAGTAGGTGGTGTAGAAGTAGAAGATAGAGGAAGAATTAACAATCAATCCCTCTGTCAAATAACTTAGAATTTACTAAGGATGGGAAAATAAGTGAAAAAATAGCATAATACAAGACAGAATGCTAAGCACCATGTTGATGACAAATATTTATGATTCTTTTAAGGCTTTGTAAACCTAGGTGGGCGAGTTGGAAAGTAGGAAGTGCCCTTGATCTCTTTTGCTTACTCTAAACACCGTACAGTTCTAAAGTTGAATGCTTGCTTCTATTGGTGGTTGTGTATAATAGAAAGCCATGAGCCAGACTCCAATAATGGAGGTGGAGTGGGGGAAGAGGTAAGGAACAGAGAAGCAGTAACTCCTTACCTTGCGATAAAGAAAAAACAGAACAAAACTGAACTTTTGTTTTTTAATTCAAGAAGTAATTATCTTTGAAGAAGGCTTTATGTGGTTTGGAGTTATTACCAGGGTAATAGTTACCTTAATAAATACATTACCAGGGTAATGTATCCCCTGCAACCTTCCCTCCTCCCAATTCCAAGCTACCTGCCAAGAAGAAAGGAAAAGCAGCAACAGCTGTGAAATACATAATGTACTTTTTCCCTAAGTTATTAGCTGAATGTTGTACTCAGTATCTGTCATCCTACATGCCCTCATTGTACTTAATTATCTACCTTATTCCATTCAACAAGTCAAATGGGACTATACTAGTCAGTCGTCATTGCCTCTTTTCCTCTGCGTCCTCCATTGGCCAAGGATGTCCTTCCTATTGGAGAGTGAGGAGGTGGTTTCTGATGAATCCAGACAAAGCACTTAATTTAAACTTCACAGAGCTCTCCGATGTACCCAACAGTACTTTATAATTCTTTGCAGTCATTTGGAAACCTTTCCCAATGTTTGCAATCTATCTTCTACAGGCAACTTTATTCTATGTGAAAAATAACATGATAAAGATATTACACATCACTTTCAAGACCCTTCCTCTTTTACTGCCTTCTGTTTCTCCCATACTGAGGCTGTCCCCCATGCTGATTCTGCAAATTACTGTCATGGTAATCATCTGAAAGTATTCACTTTTTTGTGTGTGACTCCCACACTAGAATTCTATAATAGCTCTCTATTGCAGTCCTACATTTTCATTGTTTCATTCACAGCTCTTCCGTGACTGGCTCCGCCTTACCTATCAATGTTACCTATCAATGTTATCCTCCTCTCCCCGCCCCGCCGACCCACCCCGCACAAGACCCTGCGCCTAGCCAGCACCTGCCGTCCTTGGACTGCAACAGGCCACACTGCCATTCTCTTTCCCCACAGTCCAACTATTCTTTAAAACCCAACTCAAGTCCCAGTTAATGTTTTTAAAGAATATAGATGCTTCAACTGCTTATTCAATCAACCAATACTCCATGGGTTTTTTTTAACTTTGTTTTCTATACTCACAAAACTAGATATAACATAATTCCAGTACTCAAGCCTTGTACCCCTTCTCAGACTCATTTCATAGTTATTATTTACCCTTTAACAAGATAGTACTGTGTTTTTTTTTTTCTGTAATCCTTTTATTTATGGATAACGTTTTGTACTTGGTGTATGTGTGTGAATCATAAAATTTAATAGGTTGATGATTTGACTCACTGTCTGACAAGGCATTTTGTTATACCTATTTCTGTTTTCGTTCCAAAGGCCTTTGGCAGTGGGTAAAATCATACTAGGGAAATTTGGAATTTAGACTCCAATGAATAGATTATTGATGATCTGGCTTCTAGAGTACAGATTCTACAAAAACCTTATACACTGCTAATAAAATTATTGGTCACTTTGGTTGGATACATACCTTCTTAAGGCTTCCAGTGGTTCCCCCCTTCATTATTTTAAAGATTTCCATATGAAAATAAGCTGTTTTCTTTTTTCTAATAATATGTGATTTTTGTAAAAATTTGAAATACGGATGAAGTGAAAGTTTCTATTTGATCCATCCTCCAAAAGCAACCATTCTTAACTACTTAGTGTACATCTTTACAGATCTTTAAAAAATATATGGATTTATTTTTACCTAAATATTATCATAATCTGTAATCAGGGGCTTTTTTTAAATCTCTTTTGTTTAAAAAGGGGTTTATTTATTTGAGAGAGAGAGAGAGAGCGCACAACCAGGCGAAGTGGCAGGCAGAGGGAGAAGCAGGCTCTCTGCTGAGCAAGGAGCCCAATGTGGGACTCGATCCCAGGACCCTGGGATCATGACCTGAGCGGAGGGCAGACGCTTAACTGCTTAACAGACTGAGCCACCCACGAATGGGCGGAAGGGGCAGAGGGAGAAGCAGACTCCCCCCTGAGCAGGGAGCCCGCCCCTGGGCTCAAGAAGCTCAGGGACTTAAGATCTGAGGACCCCAGGATCATGACCTGAGCCAAAGGCAGACACCTAATCTACTGAGCCACCCAGATACCCTTCATCTCTTTTTCTTAATAAACAAAACCCTGAGCTTAAAAATTTTTAAATAAAGGCGCGCCTGGGTGGCTCAGTCGTTAAGCGTCTGCCTTCGGCTCAGGTCATGATCTCAGGGTCCTGGGATCGAGCCCCACATCGGGCTCCCTGCTCCGGGGGAAGCCTGCTTCTCCCTCTCCCACTCCCCCTGCTTGTGTTCCCTCTCTCGCTGTGTCTTTCTCTGTCAAGTTAATAAAAATCTTTAAAAAAAAAAAATTTTTTTTAATAAAGCATAAAAAAATGTTTATCCACGAAGCTTGAAAAAGTTAGAGATTAAAGAAATTTTGAATACGGGGGCACCTGGGTGGCTCAGTTGTTAAGAATCTGCCTTTGGCTCAGGTCGTGATCCCAGGGTCATGGGATTGAGCCCCGCATCGGGGCTCCCTGCTCAGTGGGAAGCCTGCTTCTCCCTCTCCTACTCCCCCTGCTTGTGTTCCCTCTATCGCTGTGTGTCTCTCTCTCTGTCAAATAAATAAAATCGTTAAAAAAAAATTTTTTTTTTTTTTTTTGAATCCTGACATCCACTTAGTGGTTTTAAAGTTGAGTAGTATTTGATTGTGAGTATTACTGGTCAACTTCAGATTAAATAGTAACAGTAGGGGCACCTGGGAGGCTCAGATGGTTAAGCGTCTGCCTTCGCTCAGGTCACGATCCCAGCGTCCTGGGATTGAGCCCCACGTCGGGCCCCTGGCTCAGCAGGGAGTCTGCTTCTCCCTCTCCCTCTGCCTCTCCCCCTGCTCATGCTCTCTCTCTCTATCTCTGTGTCTCAAATGAATAAATAAAATCTTAAAAAAATTAAAAAAAAACAATAATAGGTCTTCATCTCTGAGTGTTGACCCCCTTGCCTTCTCCTCTCTTTCACAGCAAAGTTGGGAGTAATCTTTCATCCATTGGTACAGGGATTGCTGGCCATTCCCAGCAAGTGGTGACCCTGGTGTGACCATTTTGCAATGGACATCCTATGGACCGCCCGGAAACAAAAAGTCTGCACACAGTAAGTTGGCATCGGCTCACAGCCAAGTTCAGGAAAGTTTCAGTCTTGGGTATTTTTATGGAATTAAAAGGTCTCTAAGAACTCCAGATATGGGGGAAAAAAACCTCTCTCTTGAACAGAGACAATATATTAAGGTTTTATTTATTTATTTTAAGATTTTATTTATTTATTTGACAGAGAGAGACACAACGAGAGAGGGAACCCAAGCAGGGGGAGAGGGAGAAGCAGGCTTCCTGCCGAGCAGGGAGCCGGATGTGGGGCTCAATCTCAGGACCCTGGGATCATGACCTGAGCCGAAGGCAGACACTTAACAACTGAGCCACCCAGGCGCCCCAATATATTAAGGTTTTAAAGCAACTTTTAAAGGCTAACAGGGCTACTATAAATGAGAAACAGCTCCTTAAGGTGAGCGGGGCCACTGTAATGGAGGACCAACTTCAGGGTTTGTTACAGGTGTTATTGAGCAGAACCCCTGGTTCCCTGACCGGGGAACTTTAGATTTAGAAGTATGGGAGAGAATTGGAAAGAGCTTGAAACGTTGCCATAAACAAGGTAAAAAGGTGTCCCTTGCTTCCCTTACTATGTGGGGTCTAGTCAGGTCTGCCCTGGCCTCTTTACATACTGAGGACACCTCAAATGTCTTTAAAGAAAAAGAAGAGGAACCTATGACTCCTTCAGCTCCCCAAATTAGCCCTTCTCAAGTTAGACCCAACAAAGAGGAAGAGCTCCATCCTCCCCACCAACTAGGAAATTCCACCACCTTCCCCTCTTTGCCCCCCACTTAGTTGACCCTTACTGGGGGCTACATCTGGGAAGCGATACTTGCAGGGGACTGTTTCCTAGGCAGTAAAGACTACGTGTGTTGGAATGTTGCTTAGACCATGATGGATTTCTATCTTTACTGTTTTCTTTCAATGTCCTCTACTAACTACTTAAACTACAAAATTGGATAATTCCCCTTGTAAAACTTCTAGTGTTTTCCTGCGTTAAAAATGGCCGGTTCTTCAAGGCGAGGTAACATAAGGCATGACCTTCTATGGCATGACCTTCAAGGCAAGGTAAAATAAGGTGTGACCGTCGTGGCGTGACCTTCGAGGCACGGTATTTCAGTCCATACACGGGCACCCATCTTAGTCTAGAATGCGATGGGGAAATGGGGGTTAGGGCAGGCCTCCCTCCTACAGGGGCCTAGATCAGTGGCGGTAGTCATAGCAGTTTTGTTCAGGGGACACCTCAGGTTGCTTTGACACCAGGAACCTCTGACATATCCCACGTGGGACACCACCTGGGAGTCAAGGGGATTTTCTTTTTTTTTTTTTTTTAAGATTTTATTTATTTATTTGAGAGGGAGAGAATGAGAGCAAGCACATGAGAGGGGGGAGGGTCAGAGGGAGAAGCAGACTCCCTGCTGAGCAGGGAGCCCGATGCGGGACTCCGTCCAGGGACTCCAGGATCATGACCTGAGCCGAAGGCAGTCGCTTAACCAACTGAGCCACCCAGGCGCCCCAATTTTCTAGGTAATGGACCTTCTCTTTTCTTCAGTTCTCAAGGACTCTCCCTTGGGATACCTTTTAACTCACTGGAAACAATTCAGATTGCAAAATTTAGTAAAGAATTGATCTCCAGTAACACTGCATGGCCTTAGTGGGACTATCAGCTGTCTTCGGTAGGAAAAGGTAAATGGACCTAGGGTACCCATTGCTCGTACCTAGGCCTTCATTGCTCTACATCAGGACCCCAACCTGAGGGCCTTGCAGAATGTGTTCTACGGAATGTGTTTGGCTAGTAAACTCCCTCCTGACATATTGGATGATAATTATCTAAATAGGCCTTCTCCGAGTAAACCCAGGTTACTGGAGGAAACACAGGCCATCCCAGACAAAGGGGACTCCTGACTCTCTCTCTCTCTCTCTCTCTCACTCACTGTTCTTAATAGATGTGGGGGCTTCTCCCTCACTCATTTCCCGGGTTAATGGCTGTAATTGGAGCCAACTGTGATTAAGTCTACCTCGGGATGGGGACTTTAAGGAACATTCCCAAGCAGCTGCTAGAACTCTCTTTGTTTTGGGGAAATTCCCTGTCTTCTCTGGCCTGACATGGACTACCTATTCCTCCTTGTTGGCGGGAAAACATGACGTCTGCTCCCCTGTTGGAGCTGATAAGCTCCATAGAACCAGGAACCCTTTCTCTGCCCTCTGACGGCACTTTGCCTCTTCTGTCTCCCCCCTCCCCCTTCTCCTGTTTCTGTACCACCTTGGGTGTGGCCTGCATAATTGGCTTCTAGACCATCCTTGGTGCCTCAGGCACCATGGCTCCTCCCTTCAGGAGCAAAGAAGAACACCCCCTGGACCTAACACCACCCACTCTAGATTTCCCCACCAGTGTCTCAGGTAAAAATTGACAATGGGGAGGATCCAGGTGGAACATAATTCGGTGTTTGAACTAAGTTAAGTTTGTCAGTTTAATTAAGATAGACATGTCTCTGAGCGTTGACCCCCTTGCCTTCTCTCTTTCACAACAAAGTTTGGAGTAATCTTTCATCCGTGGGTACAGAGATTGCTGGCCGTTCCCAGCACTATGAGTCTCCAGACTAAAACCCACCCTCCCCAACACATTCACTCCAAGACTTTTCACTGGGAAAGTTTAAAACTCCAGGGATCAGAAGAGGATTCTAATCACTTGAGGAAAGTATAGAGTGGGTAACCATTCAAAAAGAATAGGAGTATTCAAATATTGATGAAGGATTGCCATCCTCGTTAGTATAGTGGTGAGTATCCCCGCCTGTCAAATATTGATGAAGGATAGTTGGAAGGCAGGCAGGCAGGGACAAGGGGCCCCCGCCCTAAGAGGAAACCACCCTTAAAAGGATTTTACACCACCCTGGAAGGAGCCCTCCACCCTTTCCCATGTGATAGATGGGTGACAAAAGCCTGATTGGATGAGAGGTGCAGGGAGGGTAAATCAGATTAAAACAGCCCGATAACAAGCCCATTAAACCCCTAGACTTAGAAACTTCAGTGGCAACCGTCTCAGGTTCCTTTCCTCCTCAGGAGTTTTGTACTGTTATTCAATAAACTCTACTCTCCTCAATAAGCCTTGCTTTGCTACCCACCAAAGGAAAAAATAAATTAAAAAAATAATAATAGATAACTTTTATGGAACAGTTACTATGTGTCAGGCACTTTTCTAAGTGTTTTATGCAAATTAGTTTATCTGGTGATTTTATTATCCCCATTTTAAAGATGAGGAAACTAAACCACAGAGAGGTTAGGTAATTCGCCTAAGGTGGCACAGTTTTTGAGGTAGCTAAGATTCTGATGCTAGGAAGTGTGATTCTAGAGTGTGTGCATATAACCATTGTACAGCTATTAATAGTTTGCCAAGATGGAAAATCCTATCCATTTATTCAACAAATGTTTATGAAGTGCATGCTATGTAAGTATTATGCCAAGTACTATGCCAGGTCATAAGAACATAGAAGTAAACAAAATAGTTGTGGTCCCTGACCTTCAGAATAGTCAAGTATTAAATGAATAATTAATTACTTATAGTAAATTGTATTAAGTGCTACTAAAGATAAGTATGGGATGCTGTGGAACCTGTATAATATAGGCCCTTGCCCCTTCAAGGAAATATTGGGAAAATAAATGACTTAATTTAAAGAACTTTCAGAAAAAAACTTTCTATTTCTTTCTTATTTCCTTAATTTCTTTTTCCCCCTTCCTACTAAATGTTTCTCCATCTTTTCCTTTGTCTTCTTTGCTCCTCTTCTAATTTTCATCCCATCATTGACCTAAATCTGGTTTCTTGTACGTTAAGCCTTCTTAACACATTTGCCATCTGTTCTTCTGGCTCTGAAGAACAAGATTTTATCCTCTGGTAATTTTTCATTAGGCTAATCTTCATACAGCTTACAGAGTGCTTTTCAGTTGACAAGCCTTACATTTCTATTATGGTAGAAATTGACCTTTTGAGCACACATCTAAATGTTATAAAACTACTATGTGAACTGGTTCAGATCCTTTCAAATATGAAATTATATTTTATGTAGTAATTATCTTTCACATGACTGACCATTATAAAGTTTACCCAGGTATTTTTTATTTATTTTTATTTATTTTTTTAAAGATTTCATTTATTTATTTGTCAGCGAGAGAGAGCACACACACTAGCAGAGGGAGCAGCGGAAGCAGGCTCCCTGCTGAGCAAGAAGTCTGATGTGGGACTTGATCCCAGGACCCTGGGATCATGACCTGAGCCGAAGGCAGACACTTAAGCAACTGAGCCACCCAGGCGTCCCTACCCAGGTATTTTTTAAACACAATTTTGAGACCTGTCTTAATGTCTTAGGAACATTTCCAATAGAATGATTCTTTTTTTTTTTTTTTTTGAAGATTTTATTTATTTATTTGACAGAGAGAGACATAGCGAGAGAGGGAACACAAGCAGGGGGAGTAGGAGAGGGAGAAGCAGGCTTCCCCGTGGTGCAGGGAGCCCGATGTGGGGCTCGATCCCAGGACCCTGGGGTCACGACCTGAGCCGAAGGCAGACGCTTAACGACTGAGCCACCCAGGCGCCCCTCCAATAGAGTGATTCTTATCTTATCCTATTCTTATCTATCCTATTCCACAATTCCTCCCCCAGGATACTGCCTTTTTGTCATTTCAACTTATATTCAGAAACCTAAAATTCAGAACATACACTCCTGCTCACTTCATTGTCCAAAGAACCCTGAGTACTGTTCCCTTCTAAAGAGTGGTGAAAATAGAATAGTAGGAGTTAAAAAATGGTGAATTTGGGGAATGAAAAGAAATGCCAAATTGGGGATAATATCACAAAGAAAGGTAACATGCATTTGAATTGGCAGATTTGAGCAGTGGAGGACTGAGCATTAAAATCCCTTCCCTTTTTTAAAAATTTATTTTAATTCCAGTGTAGTTAACATGCAGTATTATATTAGTTTCAGATGTGCAAATAGTGATTCAACAGTTCCATATATTAGTGCTCATCAAGATAAGTGTATACTTAATCTCCATCACCTGTTTTACCTATTCCTTCCCACCTACTTCCCCTCTGGTAACCATCCCTTTATTCTCTATAGTTAAGAATCTGTTTTTTGGTTTGTCTTTTTTTTTTTTCCCTTTGTTTGCTTTTTTTTTTTTTTTTTTTTAAAGATTTTATTCATTCATGAGAGAGAGACAGAGACAGAGACAGAGAGAGCACAAGCAGGGGGAGAGGCAGAGGGAGAAACAGACTTCCCACCAAGCTGGGAGCCTGGCGTGGGGCTCTATCCCAGGACCTGGAGATCCATGACCTGAGCCGAAGGCAGACGCCCAACCATCTGAGCCACCCAGGCACCCCTGCTGTTTTGTTTCTTAAATCCCACATATATGTGAAATTATATGGTATTTGTCTTTCTAAAATACCTAGGAATAAACTTAACCAAAGAGATGAAAGACCTGTACTCTGAAAGCTGTAGAACATTGATGAAGGAAATTGAAGACGACACAAAGAAATGGAAAGACATTCCATGCTCATGGATTGGAAGAACAAATATCATCAAAATGTATACTACTCAAAGCAATCTACAGATTTAATGCAATCCCTATCAAAATACCTACCAGCATTATTCACAGAACTAGAACAATCAATCCTAAAATCTATATGGAACCACAAAAGACCCCGAATAGCCAAAGCAATCTTGAAAAAGAAAAACAAAGCTGGCAGTTTCACAGTTTCGACTTCAAGTGGTATTATAAAGCTGTAGTAATCAAAACAGTATGGTACTGGCACAAAATTAGACACATAGATCATTGGAACAGAATAGTCCTGAAATAAACCCATAATTATATGGTCAATTTTTTTTTTTTAAAGATTTTATTTATTTTTGGGTGCCTGGGTGGCTCAGTCGTTAAGCATCTGCCTTCGGCTCAGGTCACGATCCCAGGGTCCTGGGATCGAGTCCCGCGTCAGGCTCCTCGCTCAGCTGGGAGTCTGCTCCCTCTCCCTCTGCCCGCCGCTTTGCCTACTTGTGCTCTATCTCTCTGTCAAATAAATAAAATCTTAAAAAAAAAAAAAAGATTTTATTTATTTTTTGACAGAGACACAGCAAGAGAGGGAACACAAGCAAGGGGAGTGGGAAGGGGAGAAGCAGGCTTCCCGTGGAGCAAGGAGCCTGATGTGGAACTCGATCCCAGGACCCTGGGATCGTGACCTGAGCTGAAGGCAGACGCTTAACGACTGAGCCACCCAGGCACCCCATATCATCAATTTGATAAGGAAAAATCTGTGTCCTAAGATGGCCAACCGAGCCAGCAAGGGAGTCCCAGCCCCTGCCCCCGGGGCTCTCTGCTTTGCTTCCTGAGCTTGCCAATCCGGGTTCCTCTCCCTGCCCCGCTTCGCGCACGCGCCAAGAGTGCCCAGTATGTGGAAGTAGAAGTGTATAATTACCCCCTTTGTGTGTGCTCGGGGCTCAGACCTCTGGAGACCACTCTCCTCTGAGCCCCCCGGCGTTAAATAAACCTCCTATTCTCCAAGATCTCCGGGTGCTGTTTGGTTCTTCCGTCAGGCGATCCAGTCCAGGTTCTGTAACAAATTAATCTTTGAGAAAGGAGGCAAGAATATGCAATGAGGAAAAGACAGTCTTTTCAACAAATGGTGTTGGGAAAACTGGACAGCAACATGCAAAAGAATGAAACTGGACCACTTTCTTACACCATACACAAAAATAAACACAAA
Source organism: Halichoerus grypus (assembly GCF_964656455.1). Classification (NCBI taxonomy): domain Eukaryota; kingdom Metazoa; phylum Chordata; class Mammalia; order Carnivora; family Phocidae; genus Halichoerus; species Halichoerus grypus. The sequence goes on from NC_135719.1 coordinate 79,676,681, forward strand.
ATGGATGAAAGACCTAAATGTGATACTTGAAATCATAAGAATCTTAGAGGAGAACACAGGCAGTAACCTCTTTGACGTTGGCCCTAGGAATTTTTTTCTAGATAAGTCTCCTGGGATAAGGGAAACAAAAGCAAAAATAAACTATTGGGACTATATCAAAACAAAAAGCTTCTGCACAGCAAAGGAAACAAGCGACAAAACTAAAAGGCAACTGACAGAATGGGAGAAGATATTTGCAAATGACATATCCAGTACAGTGTTAGTATCCAAAATATATAAACAACTTATACAACTAATCACCAAAAAAAAAAAAAAAAAAAAAAAAAAGGCCAAATAATCCAATTTAAAAATAGGCAAAAGTCCCTTCCCTTTTATTTGACTCCTCAAAAGCAAAAGAAAGCCTTATTAAGCTTGTCTGAGAAGGTTCCCAATAACTGAATCAAGTATCAGTTTTCAAATTCAAATTTAATCTGTTTATGTAATCTCTACACCTAATGTGGGGCTTGAACTCATGAACCCCATCCCGAGATCAAGAGCCCCATGTTCTTCTGACTGAGCCAGCCAGGCACCCCTCAAATTTAAAGTAAATAAACCTAAAATTGATCTATGGTGATGGCTGCATTAGTCAGTGAAGTTACTAAAAAAACATTGTATTTTACACCCGAAATGGCCATATGTAAAATATACCTCAATAAAGTTGTTTTTTGGGGCACCTGGGTGGCTCAGTCGTTAAGCGTCTGCCTTTGGCTCAGGTCATGATCCCAGGGTCCTGAGATCGAGCCCCGCATCGGGCTCCCTGCTCCGCGGGAAGCCTGCTTCTCCCTCTCCCACTCCCCCTGCTTGTGTTCCCTCTCTCGCTCTCTCTCTCTCTGTCAAATAAATAAATAAAATCTTAAAAATAAAATAAAATACAGTTGTTTTTTGAAACTGGAAGGAAAGGAGTGCCTGGGTTTCAATTGGTTAAGCCTTTGCCTTTGGCTCAGGTCCTGATCCTAGGGTCCTGGGATCGAGCCCAGTGGCAAGCTCTCTGCTCAGTGGGGAGCCTCTTTTCCCTCTGCCACTCCCCCTGCTTGTGCTCTCTGTCAAATAAATAAATAAAGGCTTTAGTGGCGCCTGGGTGGTGGCTCAGTCGTTAAGCGTCTGCCTTTGGCTCAGGTCATGATCCCAGGCTCCTGGGATCGAGCCCTGCATCAGGCTCCCTGCTTCGTGGGAAGCCTGCTTCTCCCTCTCCCACTCCCCCTGCTTGTGTTCCCTCTCTCACTGTGTCTCTCTCTGTCAAATAAATAAATAAAATCTTTAAGAAATAAATAAATAGATAGATAAATAAGTAAATAAATAAAGTCTTTTAAAAAAAATGAGGGGCGCCTGGGTGGTTCAGTTGTTAAGCGTCTGCCTTCAGCTTAGGTCATGATCCCAGGGTCCTGGGATCGAGCCCCGCATCGGGCTCCCTGCTTAGCTGGAAGCCTGCTTCTCCCTCTCCCACTCCCACTGCTTGTGTTCCCTCTCTCACTGTCTCTCTCTCTGTCAAATAAATAAATAAAATATTTTTAAAAAAATTAATTAATTTAAAAAAATGAAACTGGAAGGAAAAAAGGAAATAACATTTAAAAATTTAGTCCCTTAGTCACATTAGCTACATTTCAGGTACCTAATAACCACATGAGGCTAGTCAGTACCATTTTGAACAGCATAGGTCTAGTACATAAAACTTTTCCGTGCTGTTAAAAAATACTTTTTTTTTTTTTTAAAGATTTTATTTATTTATTTGACAGAGAGATAGACAGAAGAGCACAAGCAGAGGGAATGGCAGAGGGAGAGGGAGAAGCAGGCTCTGCACTGAGCAGGGAACCCGATGCGGGACTCGATCCCAGGACCCTGAGATCATGACCTGAGCCGAAGGCAGACGCTTAACCATCTGAGCCACCCAGGTGCCCTAAAAAATACTTTCTTAAATCTGTTTCAAAATACTTACAACAGATATATATAATAGCCAAAATAGAAAACATGCAAAAATTAATATCCTTAACATATCAGGGACTCTTAAAAGAAATATATAATGGGGGGATGGGAGAAATAGGCTTCCAGTTATGGAATGAGTAAGTCACAGGAATAGAAGGTACAGTATAGGGGAGGTAGTCAATGGAATTGTAATAGCCTTGCATGATGACAGATGGTAGCTAGACTTGTGAACATAGCATAAGGTAATAGAGATGTTGAATCACTATGTTGTACACTTGAAACTAATGTAACATTGTGTCACTATACTCAAAAAAATGTTTAAAAAATGAAATATACAGTGATGATATTTTTAAAGTTCAAGTCAAATAGCAAAGAAATGCAAATTAAAAGAACAGTGAATTCATATTTTCACTTATGAAGTAGATATTTTTTTAAAAAGATGTTTCTAATAGAGAAGAAATGAATGCTGCTGATAGGCATGTAAACTGGTATGACCTTTTGGAAATAAGTACCAAAGACCTTAAAAATAGGCATTCCCTTTGACTTAGCAATCCTAATTTTAGTAGTTCATCTTAGAAAAATAATTATGGATGTAAGCAAGGTTTTATCTATGAGAGTTTTTAATGCAATATGGTTATAATGACAAAAAAGTCAAAATGATTAAATAAGTTATGTATTTATAGAAATATTAAGCAGCCTTTTAAAGTCATATAGTAGACTACTTAACACTTATAAATGTTTATTGTTCATTACATACTGGTGTTGAAAAATAATGACTTTTTAAAAATAGAAGATGATAAATGATCTAGAGTAATCAAACCTATAGAAACAGAAAGTAGAAGCGTGGTTGCCAAGGGCTAGGTAGGGGGAGAGGGAAATGGGGAGTTGTTGTTTCAACTTGAGTGGTTGGGTAATGAGTTTCAGTTTTGCAGGTTGGAAAGGTTCTGGAGATTGGTTGTACAATAGTATGAATATACTGTTAAAAACAAAACAGGCCCCGAACGGAGCCACTTATGCTAAACCCCATGTCACCAAACTTGAGACTTGACTTAATTAGAGTTTTGGCTTTCCCAGAAATGCAATCTTAAACCAATCAGGAATCCCCTAATTAGCATTAGTTGGTTAATCTGTCTGGTAGACCCCTGCCATCCCCAGTAGGAAAATGACCTTATAATAACCAGCCAGCTTTTTTTTGTCTAGTATAACTTCCTTGTTCCTGTTTTCTCTTGCCTATAAAAGTCTTTCATTTTGTACAGCTTTTTGCAGCTCCTTTCTGTCTTTTAGATGGGATATAGCTTGGGGTGCCTGGGTGGCTCAGTCAGTTAAGTGTCTGAGTCTTGATCTCAGGGTCATGAGTTCAAGCCCCACTTTGGGCTCCAGGCTGGGGGTGGAAGCTACTTAAAAAAAAAACGAAGAGGGCGCCTGGGTGGCTCAGATGGTTAAGTGTCTGCCTTTGGCTCAGGTCATGATCCCAGGGTCCTGGGATCGAGTCCCACATCGGGCTCCCTGCTCCTTGGGAGCCTGCTTCTCCCTCTGCCTCTCTCTCTCTCTCTGTCTCTCATGAATAAATAAATAAAATCTTAAAAAAAAAAACAAAAGCGAAGAACAAATACACAAGCAAAAGGATTGGATGTGGCCTGATTCTTGACTTGTTAAAAAAAGCCGGTAAGATCTTTAAAATTTACCCAGTTGAGTTTTGTTTTTTAATAATACGTAACACTACTGAACTGTATACTTAAAAAGGGTTAAGATAGCAAATTTTATGTGTATTTTACTACAATTAGAATTTTTTAATACTAAAAAGTAAGATAAATGATCCTGTTTTTATTTTAAATATTATATATCCTTTTATGCATATGCAAGCAAAAATGATAGCATTGGCTATCTCTGTGTGATACAATTACTAGTACACCTCATTTTTAAAAATTTTTCTGTTCAAGTCTACCATCAACATGTATTACTTTTGTAATCAGAAAAATGTTATGATATCTCCCAACTCCTTTGTAATGACTTTAACATGGAACAAGGCCTTACATTCCACATTTAAAAGTACATTAAGCTGGGGTGCCTGGGTGGCTCAGTCAGTTAAGCGTCTGCCTTGGGCTCAGGTTATGACCTCAGGGTCCTGGGATGGAGCCCTGTGTCAGGCTCCCTGCTCAGCGGTGAGTCTGCTTGTCCCTCTGCCCCTCCCCCTCCCCTTTCTTAAATAAATAAAATCTTTTTTAAAAAATAAAAAAGTACATTAAGCCTAGTGAAAAAAATATCAAATGGTCTAAATTCACTCTAAGATGTAATGAGGATAGCAAGGAGAAAAGCAAGAGGTAACTGGTGGCCTGAAAGGGGCAGGAATAAATGTTTAAAAAATTTTAAAAATCAGAGATACAGAAAAGAGAGAGCAAGATCGCCAAATACAAACTTGGCCTACTTCAAAATTTTGCCCAGCACTCTCTCTGGTTAGATCATCCAAAAAAGGAGAGAAGACCTAAGATTTCTTGTGAGATAGCTTGAGCAAGAAGCAATTTTAGGCGCAGAAAAGGCTTCTGTCACTTAAACTTGGGAAAACATGTTGATTTTCTTATTTTCACTGGGAAATTTATGTGTTCTAGGTCATTTATATACTTCCTATTTATCTCCCTCATTTTTATTTTATTTTATTTTATTTTATTTTATTTTATTTTATTTTATTTTAATTATTTCATAGGATAGAGGGGAAGTCACCCGAGGCCCATTAAACATGTGCTCACCCTCTTGGGAATCTCTGTACTTCATGGCAGTAACCAGAATGGAGTTTCCCAATGCACACACCGAGTGTGCATAAAGGAGAGAATTTTATATGACAGTTGAGACCATCTGTCACTTAATATATGGTATGAATGCAGTGATCACCCATGCAGAATTTTTAAGAACATCTAATTTTCAAATATCAAGTTCTGTTGCATAATTACAGCCCAGTGTTCAGTTTGGAAACTATGGTCACACTGAACTGGGAGATAGACATTCTTTTACTTTCTGGCACATGTGGATTGAGCAGGCACTTTGATTCCACCAATGGATCAGGGTTTGTTCTCTCCAGAGAGATCTCAGGGCTCCCACTGTTGTTGCCCTTCAGGAAGAGATTTAAAGATGATTCTCCCAATACCAGCAAATTTTATTATCTCAAATCAAATAAATGTTTTCAGCTTTAGTTTTAGTTGAGAAACTGGTACGTTAAGGAATCTTGTAGCTGCACTTTCTTCAACTATGACATGCATAGAGAAAAAGCACAGCCTTTAAGCTCAGATCTACAAAGAGTTAATATCTTAAGAGCTAAACAGAACTGTATTAATTCCTCTCTTAATGAGCCAGGAGGACAAGAGGATTCTAGAGGACCAGAGGATACCGGAACAGTCAGAAAAGAATTAGAGTGAGCTCTCTGGAGGAAGCAAGAACTGTAAGTTTATATGTAACACACATAGTCCCCCATTTCTTTCCCTAGGGTGTTTTTGAGAAGAGTGAAATAAGTTTATTAATTTTGTACTGTGTTGCCCGTCTCCCTGGCATCCAGGCACCACATCACTAGGTCATCTTTAATCCTGTCATCCTCTTGACTCCATTCCATATTTAACTAGGTGGCAAGTCTTTTCATTCTCCTTCCTCAGTGTCTCTGTGATCCATCCCATTCTTCCATCCCACTGCCACCATCCTTCCTAGTTCAAGGCCACTTGCCTGAACCACAGCAATATCCTTACATTCCTCCTTTCTGCCAGTCTCTCTAACTCACTAATGCCAGATCAATCTTCCTAAAGCTTTTCCACAGCTCTAACTCTATTGCTCTTGTGCTCAAAATATGTAATCGCTGCTGATTATCTGCAGAATGAATAGAACTCCTCTGACTTACATGCAAGGTCTTGCAAAATATGCCTCCTTTCACTTAAATTCCCACAGCTCTCTTTCTCAAACTCAGCATGCCTACCTGCTACTGTCCAAGACCACCCTGCTCTTTGCACACCCCTGCACAGTCCATTCAGACTGCCCTCTCTCTGGAATACTTCGTATCTCCACCTGCCAAAATCTCTGCCAGACTCCAACAATCCCCCCTCCAGTAAGCTTTATCTGGTCCTTCAAGTGAATGTGAGTCTTCCTTTACAGTCTTATTTTGCTTTGTTCTTCTCTGATTGACTTTTTGTATTTTACCTTACAGTGAAGAATGTGCTTTTCTCATTTCCCCTCTTAATTATTCACCTCCTAAGAGCAAGGGCTCTATTTTTCTTCTCCCTGTAGCAACTGCACAAAATGGGCACACAGTAATACTTGTCAAATTAAGTTCCATCCAAATTCCAGGAATTCCTGTCATCTTTTCTGAGCATTCATACAACCAATGCTACAATTACAGAGCCTGCACTTTTCTCCACAGCCTCTCTTTATCTCTGCTCCAAGTTTCTTTCTCAATACTTACATCTCATTTGCTTCTATTCTCTTACATAAGATCAGCTCCTCCTGGGTTCTCTTGCTCACTATAAAAATATTTTTTTTAAAGGTCTATTCATAATTTGTTCCTTCCTGCCCACAGACCTTCAACTCAAAGTAGCCCCACTGCAGCCCCCCTTTCAGGGACTTGACTCTTTTGGGGCCTGCTAGAGTTAATTCCTTGTACAATGGGAAGACTTGAATTCCTAATCCATATTCAGTTGGAAATAGTTAAAACCCTACTTCTATATTTTGTCATGCATGCGTACTTAATCCATTAATTTTTAAAAGAGGGGAATACTTTTGCAGCATCATTTCCTGTGCACTATTGAAATGCTACCGGCATTCCTTTGAGCAGATTTTCCACTTGATTTTTGAAATTTTCTTATTCCTCGTCTCTCCTACTCCAATCAGTGACACCACTATGGCTTTCACTTCCCTGTGTCCTTGAATATAGAGGGGAATTAATACAAAACTTTGTAAAATCATTAAAAGTTATTCCAAAAAGGAAAACAATTTCTTCTACGATCCAATGTCGTAATAATGCATCTGCTGAAAAATTATTATACATCTGCAGGTACCAGACACCGCGCTAAGCACTCTGTATGCAAAGATGTCCTCAAAAGAGCTTACGGACTAGTGAGGAGACATGATGTGCAAGCACTATAGAGAACTGACTTATATTCACCAACACACGAGAAAATCATATATAGCATAATATAAATCAGTACCTTATACAGATAAATACAGTGTAGACTTATCAATTGGCCAGAGACTAGTTCAGTGGACACAATAAAAACAGCTAGCATTTACCTAATTTGGAGACTGTACTAAATACCAACTATTATGCTTAGCTTTTTATAGGCATTATATTAATTGATCCTCATCATAACCATATGAGGTTAGTATTTCATCCCTATTTTATAGATCAAGAAGCTAAGGAAAGTGGTTAAATAACTTGTCCATGGTCACACATGATGAAAAGATGTGAATCCGTGTCTTTCTTATTCTTAGGCTCTTGATTATAGCCACGATTTACAGTTGATTCTCTCCAGATTTAATCAGAGGTGAGTATAAAATCAGAGGTAGAGGAGCTGGCTGTGTAATTTTAAGTGCTGGTGTCATCAAGCTGGCTTTATGGATCTATCACAATTAAAGTGTTATTCTTTGTTCTCCCTCACTCAAGCTTCGCCCCAGTGCACTGCAATTCTGAATATCACTTCAAGGGAATTCTTTTAGTTTTTCATTCCATTGAGTTCAAAACAATTGATAAACCCTCCTTACGTCTACTCTCCAATCCTTTTTCCCTGAGAGATTAAATCTGGCCACTTCATTGGATTTGGATGTTCCTTTAATCATGCCTCCACTGACTGTCTCTCCTAGGTTTTCTTTTCTGGTATTCTGACAGCCTTCATGTCTTTATTGGAGCTTCTGTAGCTTCTGTTTTTTCAGTAGTACTTTTCAGTTGCTCCACAGTGCCACACAACTTTGGTGGTGTATTGTGGGATGGTCAGAAATTAGGACAATCTTCTCTGGGCTCAAATAGTAAGGAACTACAGGATCTCTTCTTCTGCTATAGTTCTATTTTTACAAATGGCTTCAGGTCCTGCGGACAAGGCCTGTAATGCAATCACCTCACCTCTTCCTTCATGTTACTTCTCTATAATAGGAGGCTGGGAAGACTGGATAATGTAGCAAATTTGCAAAAGCTACCTTAAATGTGAGATTTACTTTAAAACAAAATGGTTTCCTTGATTGCTTCCATTCTGTTCTAATCTTAGGACTATTGTCTAACATGTGAAAAGACATCCACTTGTGGGTGATTATTTTTTTTTTTTTTTTTTTTTTTTTAAGATTTTATTTGTTTATTTGACAGAGAGAGAGACAGCGAGAGCAGGAACACAAGCAGGGGGAGTGGGAGAGGGAGAAGCAGGCTTCCTGCCCAACAGAGAGCCCGATGTGGGACTCGATCCCAGGACCCTGGGATCATGACCTGAGCCGAAGGCAGACGCTTAACGACTGAGCCACCCAGGCGCCCCACTTGTGGGTGATTATTTAGTTTCTTTAAAATAGGTATGCTGTAGGGTGCCTGGGTGGCTCAGTCATTAAGTGTCTGTCTTCGGCTCAGGTCATGATCCCGGGGTCCAGGGATTGACCCCCGAATCAGGCTCCCTGCTCAGCAGGAAGCCTGCTTCTCCCTCTCCCACTCCCCCTGTTTGTATTCCCTCTCTCGCTGTGTCGCTCTCTGTCAAATAAATAAATAAAATCTTAAAAAAAAAATAGATATGCTATAAAATCTGTATAGATCCATTTAAAATTATGTCATTAGAAAGATGTTCTCTACTTATTATGGTTTTTTAAAAAATGAGACATTACAGAATGGAATATGAATGGTCCAACTGAAGTTAAATTGTCTAGAAAGTAGATCAACAAATGTTAATATTCTCTTCCAGTGGTAGAATTTCTCTATTACATTTCTCTATTTGTTCAAAGTAAGCTTGTAAACAAGCCTTTTCAGTTGACAAGTCAAGCTAGCTTCTGCAGAAAGGGGGTATTTTTTATGCAGGACATAAGACTGTCCTACAGAACCTAAGAGCAGGAACAGAGACAGGCCTTGAAAAAGACTAGAATCAAGAACAGAAAGCTTCAGGACTTTTTGACTCATCTCAGCCACTCAGTGTCATTCTCTCTCTTGATTTGTTTATTCATTCATCTATTTATTTATTCAACATATGGTTATTAGAAGCCTTCTATGTTTCAGGAGCTGTTTGAGCACTGGGAAATAGAGGTAAACAAAATTAACCAATTTTCTGCCTTCAAAGTTGTCCGATTTTAGTGAGAGAAGACAGACAGTAAACAAAAATAAATAAAAGAAGTTTTGAGGGCGCCTGGGTGGCTCAGTTGGTTGAGCGACTGCCTTCGGCTCAGGTCATGATCCTGGAGTCCCGGGATCGAGTCCCGCATCGGGCTACCTGCTCAGCGGGGAGTCTGCTTCTCCTTCTCCCGCTCCCCCCTCTTGTGCTCTTTCTCTCACTCTCTCTCTCAAATAAATAAATAAAATCTTTAAAAAAAATAAAAAATAAAAAATAAAAGAAGTTTTGAGTATGGTAAGTGTTACAAGGGAAATAAACAGGACAACATGACAGAGCATAACTTAGGAAGTGCTCACTTTAGTTATGAAGGTCAAAGAAAGTTCTCTTGGCAAATGGAAAGATGCCGAGAGACTGAAGGATGAGATGGAAACTGCCGTGTAAAGAGCAAGGGAAAGAGCATTCCTGTAAAGGATGAAGGCTTTAGGGCAAGCAGCTTGATGGTTGGGGGAGCAAAGAGGAGGCCGGTGTCCAAGAGTGTTGTTTGCTAGAGGAGGAGATGTTCAAGGTATGGATCTGAGAAATAGGAAAGTCAGATCATGGAGGACTTTGTCAATCATGATAAGGAATTTAGATTTGATTTGATTTGATTATTTATTTATTGAGAAAGCACATGAGCGGGGGGAGGGGCAGAGGGAGAGAGAATCTTAAGCAGGCTCCATGCCCAGCACGGAGCCTAACATGGGGCTCCATCTCATGACACTGAGATCATGACCTGAGCCAAAATCAAGAGTCAGATGCTTCACTGACTGAGCCACACAGGCACCCCAGATTTTGTTTTAAATGTAAAGGAAAGCCATTAGGGAATTTTGGGCAGGAAATGCTATGACCTGGGTTGTCTCACAAAGATCACTCTGGATGTTTCAGGGAGCATTGATGGGGGGGTGGAATGGGGAGAGCATTAGAAAAGCATGGTATTCGAGGACATAATTGAATTATAGTGGTAGCTGTGGAGACAGAGTGATATACTTTTTAGGAAATACCTAGTTGACAAAAGGGAGGAATCAAGGCTTTAGGAATTAGTAGGATGGTAATGCCACTTACGGGAATAAGACTGGGAAATTAGGTTTGAGAGAGAAATCAAAATTCCCGTGTGAGACAAATGAGTTTGAGATAGAAACTCATGCAAGTGGAAATGTTTAAAAGACAGGAAGATGTACAAATCTTAAAGTCAGAGCTGGAGATAAAAATTTTGGAAGCAACAGTATTTATTTATTTTCTCAAATTTTTAGTTAAGTTCTAGTTAGTTAACATACAGTGCAATATTGGTTTCAGGAGTAGAATTCAATGATTCACTGCTTACAGCACCCAATGCTCATCATAACAAGTGCCCACCTTAATACCCATCACCCATCTGCCCCATCCCCCACCCACCTTCCTCCATTAACCGTCAGTTCTCTATCATTAAGAGTCTCTTATGGTTTGTTTCCTTTTCTCTTTTTTCCCCCTCCCATGTGTTCATCTATTTTGTTTCTTAAATTCCACATATGAGTAAGTCATATGGTAGTAGTCTTTCTCTGACTTATTTCACTTAGCATAATATACTCCAGCTCCATCCACGTTGTTGCAAATGGCAAGATTTCATTTTTTTGATGGCTAATATTCCATTGTATGTATGTATGTATATAAATGTCATATATATATATATGCATCATATTTTCTTTATCCATTTTTCAGTTGCTGGACACTTGGGCTGTTTCCATAATTTAGCGATTGTTGATAATGCTGCTGTAAACATTGGGGTGCATGTACCCCCTTGAATCTGTATTTTTGTATTCTTTGGGTAAATACCAAGTAGTGCAATTGCTGGAGTATAGGGTAGTTCTATTTTTAACTTTTTGAGGCACCACCTCCGTAGTGTTTTCCACAGTGGCTATACCAGTTTGCATCCCACCAATAGTGTAAAAGGGTTCCCCTTTCTCTTCATCCTTGCCAACACCTGTTGTTTCTTGTGTTGTTCATTTTAACCATTCTGACAGGTGTGAGGTGGTATATCATCATGGTTTTGACTTGTATTTCCCTAATGATGAGTGATGTTGAGCATCTTTTCATGTGTCTGTTAGCCATCTGGATGTATTCTTCTTTGGAGAAATGTCTATTCATGTCTTCTGCCCACTTCTTAACTGGATTTTTTGTTTTTTGGGTGTTGAGTTTGGTAAGTTCATTATAAATTTTGGATACTAACCCTTTATCGGATATGTCATTTACAAATATCTTCTCCCATTCTGTAGGCTGACTTTTAGTTTTGTTGATTATTTCCTTTGCGGCACAGAAGCTTTTTATCTTGATGAAGTCCCAATAGTTCGTTTTTGCTTTTGTTTCCCTCTCCCCCAGCAACATGTCTAATAAGAAGTTGCTACAGCCAAGGTCAAAGAGGTTGCTGCCTGTGTTCTCTTCTAGGATTTTGATGGTTTCCTGTCTCACATTTAGGTCTTTCATCTATTTTGAGTTTATTTTTGTATCTGGTGTAAGGAAGTGGTTATTTCATTCTTCTGCATATTGCTGTCCAGTTTTCCCAACACCATTTGTTGAAGAGACTGTCTTTTTTCTATTGGATATTCTTTCCAGCTCTGTTGAAGATTAGTTGACCATGAAGCAATAGTATTTATTTATTTATTTATTTAATTTTATTTATTTATTTGACAGAGAGAGACACAAAGGGAGAGGGAACACAAGCTGGGAGAGTGGGAGAGGGAGAAGCAGGCTTCCCGCTGAGCAGGGATCCCGATGCGGGGCTCGATCCCAGGACCCTGGGATCATGACCTGAGCCGAGGGCAGATGCTTAACAACTGAGCCACCCAGGCGCCCCATGAAGCAACAGTGTTTAAAGCCAAAAGACTGATACTATAATACAGGAAGAAGTGTTGACCAAGGTGTGAGGCAATTCTACAGATAGGATTCCCCAGTTATTAAGGCTATAGAGAAGAACATGGCCATACCAGAACTTCCAAGTATACGTAATAGTTCTGGTCATCCAAAGAGGCTAATTTAACTTTCTCAGTCCCATTTCCAACCATCTGAGAAAGAGAATCTGATTGGCCCAGCTTGGGTCAAACTGGTTACTGAAGGGTCAGTCCCTGTAAATGGAGTGGGGAGGCGGGGATCAGAAGATTCTTTCTTTTTTTTTTTTTTTTTAAAGATTTTATTTATTTATTTGACAGAGACAGCGAGAGCAGGAACACAAGCAGGGGGAGTGGGAGAGGGAGAAGCAGGCTTCCCGCCGAGCAGGGAGCCCGATGTGGGACTCGATCCCAGGACTCTGGGATCATGACCTGAGCCAAAGGCAGACGCTTAACAACTGAGCCACCCAGGCACCCTCAGAAGATTCTTTCTTAGAGAAAGGGGATGGTCACTGGCTTCCAGGATTAGCAAACACTTAAAAAATGACCCAAAATGACATGCATCAATTCTATAATCAGAAAAATGGATTTCATTTTAAATAAGTAAGGTCATTATTACTGAATGCTTAGTCTTACCCTTTTTTTAAAGTAGGCTCCACACCCAATGTGGGGCTTGAGCTCACAACCCTGAGATCAAGAGTTGCATGCTGTATGAACTGAGCCAGCTAGGTGCCCCAAAGTATTTTTTTTTTTTTTAAATTTTACTTACTTATTTGACCGAGAGAGACACAGCGAGAGAGGGAACACAAGCAGGGGGAGTGGGAGAGGGAGAAGCAGGCTTCCTGCTGAGCAGAGAGCCCCATTCAGGGCTCAATCCCAGGACCCTGAGATCATGACCTGAGCTGAAGGCAGATGCTTAATGACTGAGCCACCCAGGCACCCCCCAAAGTATTTTTTTTTTTTTAATTTTAAGTAATCTCTACCCACAATGTGGGGCTTGAACCTGAGATCAAGGGCCACATGCTCTACTGACTGATCGGGCCAGGCACCGCTTAGTCTTACTCTTTAATAAAGAGTGGTCAACACCACCACAAAAAAATGCTGGTGTGTCATGTACTATCAAGAAAGTGTTGATAAGGGATGCCTGGGTGGCTGTCAGTTAAGCAGCTGCCTTCGGCTCGGGTCATGGTCCCAGGGTCCTGGGATCAAGCCCCGCGTCGGGCTCCCTGCTCAGCGGAGAGCCTGCTTCTCCCTCTACCTCTGCCTGCTCAGCGGAGAGCCTGCTTCTCCCTCTCCCTCTGTCCACTGAGTGCTCTCTCTATCTCTCTGTCAAATAAATAAATAAAATCTTTAAAAAAAAAGTGTTGATAAATTCATACATACAACTTAGGTACAGCCTGCAGAAGATATCCTAAAGTTGCATGTAATTGACTGGATTTGCCTTTATTTCAGTGTCCTCTGGGATCTATAGCTTGGGAACTGATAGGACATCACATCCCCTGTGGACAACACATCAATAGACAACTACCTCTGATGGTACCAGCGTCAAAAGGTAAATTGTGCCTGAAGATGGAAGTCTTCTAAAATCAAAACAACTTTCAGGCTGTCATTGTGCGGCATCTTGCTAGCCTCCAGAGTGACTGCTTTGCTCTCAGCTCTTTTCCTCAATCTTCTCAACATTTTATTTCTAAATTATTACAACAGAAGTTTTACTGTGCAGATTTAGGAGGTAAAGCTAAATACCACCACAACAAAAGCTGAGAACAAATGAGTGGTCCATTCCTCTATCCATGTTATTAGCCCTTCACTCTCACTAAACAAAGGTGGGCAATTTAAGATGAAAGAGCACAGCCCCACAAGAGCTTCTTCCACACTTACCTTTTTTTTTTTTTTTTTTAAGGTTTTATTTATTTATTTGACAGAGACACAGCGAGAGAGGGAACACAAGCGGGGGAGTGGGAGAGGGAGAAGCAGGCTTCCCGCGGAGCAGGGAGCCCGATGCGGGCTCAGTCCCAGGACCCCGGGATCACGACCTGAGTCAAAGGCAGACGCTTAACCGACTGAGCCACCCAGGTGCCCCTCTTCCACACTTACCTTAAGATATTTTTTTAACTTTGTTCCTACTCTCCCACCCCTCAGTCACAGTTACTATTGAATCCATTTTTACTTGATTTCACTTCTATAAAATTTTTTCAAGGGTAGGGTGCTTTATGCACTGCCCATGGGTGTGTAAATGGTGAGGTCACTTTGGAAAAAAGCTTGACATTATCTAGTAAAGTTGAACATGTAGCTTTACTTCTGGATACAAAATTTGCAGAAATTTTTGCATATGTGTACCAGGAAACATATACCAGAATGGTCACAGCAGTGTTATTCATAAGACAAAAAATGGAAACAACATAAATGTCCATAATTCAGGAAATGAATGCACATGGATATATATTCATACAATGAAATAACAAATGTATTTTCTTTATAATAAAATAAATCTAATTTTCTTCATAAAATTATAAAGAAATATAAGGCAGTTAATAGTTATAAAACATTTAAGATAGTGGTCACCTCTGGGGGAAGAAGGGAATAGTATGGGTGGGAACTTATAGAGGGTTCTTCATGTACTAGTAATGTTCTATTTCTTAAGCTAGTATGTATGTTTGTGTACACTTTATTATTGTCCAAACTGCCCATATATGTTTTATTTGTTCTTTTATATGTGTGATATGGAGATAGTAACATTTTTATAATAATATACATAATGTATTTTGTTTATAATACATTTTATTATACATAACAGTTTTATTGGGCTATAACTTACATGCCATAAAATTTACTCTTTTAAAGTGTACAATTCAACAATTTTTACTGTATTCACAGTTTTTTGCATTCATCCCAACTAATTTCATAATTACCCCAAAAAGAAACCCTGTAGCGGACATTTCCCTTGTCCCCACATTCTGCTCCTGATAATCACTTATCTGTTTTCAGGCTCTATCAATTTGCCTATTCTGGACATTCTTTGTAAATGAAGTCACATAACATATGCTTTTTTGTGAGTCTGGCTTCTTTCACTTGTCACAGTGTTTTCAAAGTTCATCCATGTTGTAGCATTTATCATTTATCATTCCTTTTTATTGCTGAGTAATATCTCATTGTATGGGCATACCACATTTTGTTTATATATTCATCAGTTGGTGGACATTTGGGTTGTTTTCAGTTTGAGGCTATTATGAATAATGCTGCTGTGAATATTTGTGTACAAGTTTTTTGTGTGGACATGTTTTCATTTCTCTTAGGTATATCCCTAGAAGTGGAATTGCTGGGTCATATGGTAGCTCTATGTTTAACATTTTGGGGAATTGCCAAACTATTTTTAAAGCAGTTGTATCCTTTTATGTTCCTACCAACAATGTATGAGAGTTCCAATTTTTTTCATATCCTCACTTGTTATTGAAGTGATATCTTGTGTGGTTTTTAAAAATTTGTTATTTCTCTTGTGGTTTTGATTTACACTTCCCTAATGAATAATCACACTGAACACCTTTTATGTCTTTACCAGCCCCTTGTATAGCTTCTTTGGAAAAAAGTTTCGTTAGATCCTTTGTCCATTTTTAAATTGAGTTATTTGTCTTTATATTGTTGGTTGTAAGAGTTCTTTATGTATTTTGGATACAAATCTCTTACCAGATATATGATTTGCGAATATTTTTCCCATTCTGTAGGTTGTCTTTTCACTTTCTTGATAGTGTCCTCTGAATCACAAAAGTTAATTTTTTTTTTTAGAGATTTTTTATTTATTTATTTGAGAGAGAGAGAGAGACAGCAAGAGAGGGAACACAAGCAGGAGGAGTGGGAGAAGGAGAAGCAGGCTCTTCGCGGAGCAGGGAGCCTGATGCAGGGCTCGATCCCAGGACCCTGGGATCATGATCCGAGCTGAAAGCAGTCGCTTAACTGACTGAGCCACCCAGGCGCCCCCACAAAAGTTAATTTTGATGAAGTTCAATTTATCTATTTTTTCTTTTGTCACTTGTGCTTTTGGTTTCATGTCTAACTTCATAGTGTCGTATTTAATACTGCCTAATCCAAGGTCACAGAAGTTTACTTCTATGTTTTCTTCTAAGATTTTTGTAGTTTCAGCTTTTACATTTAGGTCTGTGATCCATTTTGAGTTAATTTTTTATATGGTGTGAGATAAGGATTCAACTTCATTCTTTTTTTTTTTTTAAAGATTTTATTTATTTATTTGAGAGAGAATGTGAGTGAGAGAGGGAGAGCACAAGCGGGGGGAGGGGCAGAGAGGGAGAAGCAGGCTCCCCGCTGAGCAGAGAGCCCAACGTGGGGCTCGATCCTAGGACCTCAGGATCATGACCTGAGCTGAAAGGAGACGCTTAACCAACTGAGCCACCCAGGTGCCCCAGATCCAACTTCATTCTTTTGCATGTGTATGTCTAGTCCTTCAGCACCATTTGTTGAAAAACGATTCTTTCCCCATTGAATTTTCTTGGCATACTTGTTGGAAAGCATTTAACTGTAAATGTGAGGGTTTATTTCTGGACTCTCAGTTTTATTCCATTGATCTGCATATGTATCCTGTATCAGTATTATGCTGTCTTGATTATTGTAGCTTTGTAGTAAGTTTTGAAATCAGGATGTATGGATCCTCCTACTTTGTTCTTTTTCAAGGTTATTTTAGCTATTCTGGGTTCCTTGCATTTCCAAATGAACTTTAGGATCAGCCTGTCAATGTATGGGGAAAAAAAGCCAACTGGAATTTTGATAGGGACTGCATTGAATCTGTATATGAATTGTGGAAATCTTGGCATCTTATCAATATTATTTCTTGAAATCCATGAACATGGGATGTCTTCCTTTTTTTTTTTTTTTTTAAGATTTTACTTATTTAAGGGCACCTGGGTGGCTCTGTCGGTTAAGTTTCTGCCTTTGGCTCAGGTCATGATCTCAGAGTCCTGGGTTAGAGCCCCCCGGGGGGCTTATTTATTTGAGAGAGAGCACGAGCAGGGTGGTGGGGAGGAGCAGAGGGAGAGGAACAAGCAGACTCCATGTTGAGCATGGAACCCAGCACGGGGCTCGATCTCATAATGCTGAGATCGTGACCTGAGCTGAAATCAAGAGTCAGACACTTAACCGTCTAAGCCACCCAGGCACCCCACATTGATTGATTTTCATATGTTAAAGCAAGCTGTATTCCTGGGATCCATTCCATTTGGTTATAGTGAAAAGCCTTTTTATGTGTTGTTCAATTCAGTTTGCTATTATTTTGTTGAGGATTTTGTATCTATAATTATAAGAGATACTGATCTATAGTTTTTTGTGGTATCTTTGGTTTTGGCCTCAGGTAATAATTTGGGAAGTGTTGTGTCTTCTATTTTTTTGGAAGACTTTGTAAAGGATTGATGTTATTTCTTCTTTAAACATTTAGTAGAATTCATCAGTGAAGTCATCTGGGCTTGGGATTTTCTTTGTGGGATGTTTTTGGTTACAAATTCAGTCTCATAAGTCTGTTCAGATTTTCCATTTCCTCTTAAGTCAATCTTAGTAATTTGTGTCTTTCTAGGAAATTGTCCTTTCCACCTAGGTTATCTAATTTGTTGACATACAGTTGTTTGTAGTATTCCCATATAATTATTTCTTTAAGGTTGATAGTGATGTCACCTCGTTCATTCCTGATTTTAGTAATTTGAGTCTTCTCTCTTTTATTTTGGTCAATCTAGCTAAAGTTTTGTCAATTTTGTTGATCTTTCAAAGAACCAGTTTTAGTTTTGCTAATTTTCACTATTATTTTTCTGTCTCCTGTTTCATTTATTCCTGCTCTAATCTTTGTTATTTCCTTCCTTCTGCTTGCTTTGGGTTTAGTTTCCTCTTCTCTTTCTAATTTCTCAGGGTGAAAGTTAGTTGATTTGAGATCTTCTTTTTTAATGTAAGCATTTGTAGCTATAAATTTCCTGTTATCTGTTATCTCATCCAATAAATTTTGGGATGTGTTTCCATTTGTTTAAGACATTAACAATAAAACATGTTTAATTTAAAAAAAAAAAAAAGGACCCATGGTGGGACCTAGTCAAGCTGGGTGGTAACCAAAGCCACATGTCTAGAGCTTGTTCAATTACTGATGCTAAATGGATCATAATATTTTAATAAGTGAAAAATCTAGGGGTGCCTGGCTGACTCAGTCAGCAGAGCATGCGGCTCTTGATCTTGGGGTCATGAGTTGAAGCCCCAAATTGGTTGTAGAGTTTACTTAAAAAAGAAAGGAAAAACCAAAAAAGAAAAATCTACTGTGTTCAGTATGCTCTTCAGCAGTGTGCAACTTGGGATTTTGTGCTTCTCAAAGCTTTAAGTGTTCCACGAACTGAAATGTGAGCTGGCTGAGATAATTTTCAAAGTCAGAAAAGTCATTGTACTAGTGACAGAAAACCCTGTGCAGGGACTAACCACCTAGAGAGTCAGTTTTGAGGCCATCCTCATGAACAAAAACCCAAAATAACTTAATATTTCTTCAAAAGAAGGTGCCAAAATGAAGGATGTACATATTTACTTTGTGGGAAAGAAATTTTGTAGGTTTTATTACAAACTGTGTTAAATTTTCTTCCTGTTATTTATGAAATAGCTAAAAGTAAATAAAATGCTTGTTATAAATGAAGATTTTCCTAAAGGTTTATCGTCATGTTAAAAATTTTATTCCTAGCGGGGCGCCTGGGTGGCTCAGTCGTTAAGCATCTGACTTCGGCTCAGGTCATGATCCCTGGGTCCTGGGATCGAGCCCCGCATCGGGCTCCCTGCTCGGCGGGAAGCCTGCTTCTCCCTCTCCCACTCCCCCTGCTTGTGTTCTCTCTCTCGCTGTGTCTCTCTCTGTCAAATAAATAAATAAAATCTTAAAAAAGAGAGAGAGAATATATGTAATATTCTATATTGTGTGATATATATATATTGTGATATATATATATATAATATATATATTGTGTTCCTGCTCTTGCTATCTCTCTCTCTGTCAAACAAATAAATAAAATCTTTAAAAAAATTTTTTATTCCTAGTGATCATTCTTTCCTGTTAAGCTAAGTGTGCCTGGCAATCAGCTGCATTATTTTGTAAGTTCATTGGTTTGGAAGTTATAGCTTTTTTATTCCCCCCATTCTAAGCAATCTTGAATTTATTTTGGAAACTTTGCTTTGGGAGAAGAGAAACTTTTTTTTTCATTTAAGTATAGTTGACACACAATGTTACATTAGTTTCAGATGTACATCATAGTGATTCATGAACTCTTTACTTATGCTATTACAAGTGTAGCTACCATCTGTCACTATACAACACCATTGACTATATTCACTATGTTGTACCTTTCATCCCTGTGACTTATTCATTCCATAACTGGAAACCTGTTTCTTCCCCTGCCCTTCCCCCATTTTGCCCATCCTTCTATCCCTTCCCCTCTGGTAACCACCAATTCGTTCTCTGTATTTATGGGTTTGTTTCTGCTTTTTGTTTGTTTGTTTATTTTTTATTTATTTTTTTAAGATTTATTTATTTGAGAGAGAGAGAGCATGAGCAGGGGGAAGGGCAGAGGGAGAGGGAAAGAATCTTAAGCAGACTCCCCACTGAGCACGGAACCCAATGCGTAGCTCAATCTCATGTCCCCGAGATCATAACCTGACCCAAAACCAAGAGTCAGAGGCTTAACTGACTGAGCCACCCAGGTGCCCCTTGTCTGTTTTTTGGATAGCACATATAAGTGAAATCATATTGTATTTGTCTTTATCTGACTTATGTCATTTAGCATAATATCCTCTAGGCCCATCCATGTTGTTCACACATGGTAAGATCTTATTTTTTATGACTGAGTAATATTCCATTGTAGATATATACCACATCTTTTTTAATGTTAATTTTCTTTTTTTTCCCCAAAAAAGCAAGTAAGTTTTAAAAAAAACAGCTTTATTGAAGTATAATTGGCATGTAATACACTGAATGTATTTAAGTATAAAATTTGGTTAATTTTGCTTCTCCCTCTGCCTCTGCTCCCCCTGCTTGTGCTCTTGCTCTCTTTCTCTCTGTCAAATAAATAAATAAATTCTTTTTTATTTATTTATTTTTTTAATCAGAGAGAGAGTGAGCACAAGCAGGGGGAGTGGCAGGCAGAGGGAGAAGCAGGCTTCCCACTGAGCAAGGAGCCTGACGTGGGGCTCGATCCCAGGACCCCGGGATCATGACCTGAGCCAAAGGCAGACGCTTAACCAGCTGAGCCACCCAGGTGTCCCAATAAATAAAATCTTTTTAAAAAAATGTGGAAGTGCTCAAAAGCTCATGGAGATATTTTAAAATGACACCAGAACCAACTGAAAAGGCTCACAGTGGCTGAATCTGGGACAATTTGGGTATCAAAATGAATAATGATATTGATGGATTATAACCCATTGAATAAAATAAGAATCCATGAGAATGCATAGATATAAATAAATGTATTAATAAATAAATATAGTAAAATCTTTGCCCTAGAGTAGAATTCCAACTAATAAATGTAGAAGGAGAAATGGAATTAGAATTATACTGTGGTTATGTCCTTGTTTTAAGGAAATATTCAATGAAGTGTTTAGAAATAATGGGACATCATGTGTACAATTTACATTCAAGTGGTTCCAAGAAATGATAGAGAATATGTGTAATATTTGGGGCACCTGGGTGGCTCAGTCGTTAAGCATCTGCCTTCGGCTCAGGTCATGATCCCAGGGTGCTGGGATCGAGCCCTGTATCGGGCTCCCTGCTCAGTGGGAAGCCTGCTTCTTCCTCTCCCACTCCCCCTGCTTGTGTTCTCTCTCTCGCTGTGTCTCTCTCTGTCAAATAAATAAATCTTAAAAAAAAAAAGAGACAATATATGTAATATTATATATTGTGATATTATATATATATATATATATATATATATATTGGAAAACTGTTTGACAGATTTTTAAAAAGTTAAACATACACCTATCTTTTTCACTCCTGTTTCACTCCTGTGTATTTACCCTAGAAAAATTAAAACATGTCCATACAAAGACTTATACACAGATTTTCATAGCTGTTATATTTGTAATAGCCAAAACCTGGAAACAATTCAAATATCCACCAACAGTAAGTGGATAAATAAATTATGGTATATCTGTACAGTGAAATGCTACCAGCAATCAAAAGGAACTATTGATATAAGAAACACCATGGATGAATCTCAAAATAATTATACTGAGTGAAAGAAGTCAAATCACCCCCCCCCAAACTAAAAAATAAAACGAGTACATAATGGATGAGATCTATATAAAATTCTAGAAAATCGACATAAAGCCATACTGGAGGTTGCCTGGGGACTAAAGTGGGATTGGGGTTAGGATGAGATGGAGAGGAATAGCTCACAAAGGGGCAGAAGGAAACTTGGCAATGATGGATATGTTCATTATCTTAATTGTGATGGTTTCACAGTTATATAAATATGTCAAAATTAACCAAATTTTATACTTAAATATATTCAGTATATTACATGCCAATTATACTTCAATAAAGCTGTTTTTTTAAAAACTTACTTATCATTTCCAAAGGCTAGACTGGAGAGGTGTTAGTGGTGGCTGAGGTGGTTCTGAGACTAAAGTTCTGAGCTCTTTCTTCTAGGAAAGGAGCTATATTTTGAGTGCTGGGGTTTTAGGATCTTTCCCATGAGATCAGAGCTGACTCTGGGCCAGTGAACACACACACACTTAGACCAAGCAGATGTTCTGTGTCCAGGAGGCAACTTTGGGGACAGTTTCCCAGACCACAAAAACAAATGAGATGACTCTTGGTAATCAAGAAAGGTTTCTATCCTTTTCCTTAGTAAGGGTTTGAGGATGGTTTTAGGCACAATCTTTGTCTAGGTCCACATTATCTAGTAAGAAGAATAAACAGAAGAGTAATTAAAAAGAAAAATTAAGTAGACTAACAACCCTATTTGATATTTTTATAGAGAATGTACTTTCTAAGACTCTTAATGATAGGAAACAAACTGAGGGTTGCTGGAGGGGTGGAGGATGAAGGAATGGGGTAACTGGGTGATGGACATTAAGGAGGGCATGTGATGTAATGAGCACTGGGGATTATATGAGACGGATGAATCACAGACCTGTACCTCTGAAACCAATAACACATTATATAGTAATTAACTGAATTTAAATTTTAAAAAAGAGAATGTACTTTCTAGACAAGACGTTGAGTCATACCTTATGCTGGAACAATATGGAATGATATTCCATATCCAGGAATGATTTGTAATGATAAAGAGCTCCATTACCACACATTTCATATCATTCCTGAATTTCCTCTCAAACACTCGAATCAAGATAGATTGAAGCCCTTTGGACAAGATGCGATGAGACACCTGATAGGTTAAAAAAAATATTACATGGAAAAATAATCTCTATTTACCTTGTCTTGGGACTTTAGGTAAGAATATAAAAGCTCAACCACCCTTGAGCAGAATGAGCCGGGAAGAATTGGAAGACAGCTTGTTTCGTCTTCGTGAAGAGCACATGTTGGTGAAGGAGCTTTCTTGGAAGCAACAGGATGAGATCAAAAGGTACCTGGTGTTCTCCTTAAGTCTTTAAAAGCTGGGGAGCAGGGGCGCCTGGGTGGCTCAGTCGTTAAGCATCTGCCTTCGGCTCAGGTCATGATCTCAGGGTCCTGGGATCGAGCCCTGCATCAGGCTCCCGGCTCCATGGGAAGCCTGCTTCCCCCTCTCCCACTCCCCCTGCTTGTGTTCCCTCTCTAGCTGTGTCTCTCTCTGTCAAATAAATAAATAAAATCTTTAAAAATAAATAAATAAAAATAAAAGCTGGGGAACAAAGGGAAACGGGCAAGTAAGAGAAGGAGGTTTTTATTTGCAAATGAATTCAAAAATCATATTGATCATTTATTGTATGCAGGCATATTGTAAGTGCTTTATATGTATTAAGTAGCTTAATATTATAAATGCAATTAACTTATTTAATACTATGAGAGAGGTGCTATTAAGAGGAAAAGGAAACATAAAGAAGTAATTTGCCTAAAGTCACAGCTAGCAAGCGAGTGGTAGCACTGAAAGCTCTTAACTCTGAAATTATACCACGTACAGTGACCTTACAGTATTGGCTTTCAAAAGTGGATCTCTTGGGTGGGGACCTGGAGAGAATTCTGAAATAGAGTGTGGATAAATAATCAGATGGGAAGAAAGGGAGTTCTGAAAGTTCAGATTTCATCTCTAGGACATATTTTGAGGATACTGGTGTCAATGTCTTCCAGCCAAAGACTAGCAGGAACATACCTGTAGTTTGAACAAGTTGGGTTTATTACTCATTACAGCTAGAGAAATGCACACCATGGGGAACTATGGTCATTTCAATAAGAATGTGTTGGAAAAAATCTATTATAGGATTTGAGTTTCAGTTGGGTGATTTGTGGGAGGGTCCAAGGTAACAGGAGTTTGTTCCAGATTTGATACTGTTAGAAAGCAGGGAAAATTCTGCATTTGAATATCTCAGTAAGTTTTTTTTTTTTTAAGATTTCTTTTATTTATTTGAGAGAGATAGAGGAGAGAGGGAGTGTGTGTGTGAGTTGGGGGAGGGGCAGAGGCAGAGGGAGAGGGAGAAGGAGACTCCCTGCTGAGCCCAGGCCCGCCCCCCACCCCAAGATCATGACCTGAGCCAAAGTCAGACACTTAACCAACTGAGCTGCCCAGGTGTCCTGATATCAGTAAATCTTATCTACAGGGAAGGTAGCCTAGAGTGAGGCTAAAGCTGTAATTGGTTAGAATAGCAGTCATTCATTAACCAGGAAAAGAAAATGTTTGGTATTTTGTGTGTGGCACAGTGACCTTGTTTCTGTCTGTGTTTAGACAAAATTATGCAGTGGCCTTGTTCAGTATCACTCTATCATGGTCTCGGTGGCCTTGTCTGATATTGGTGTTCTGTGAGATTATGTCCAACAGGATAATACGTGGCCTAGCAGTGAGCACCAGGCCCGTTTCAAACAACACTGGGAACTAGTTATGTCAGATCAATTCCCCAATGTCAAGAACAGCTTTTTGCTTTCTCACTGGTAATCCCCAAGAGTGGTTCAGAGCTACATTTAGAATCTACAGGATACAGGGGCACCTGGGTGTCTCAGTTGGTTAAGCGTCTGACTCTTCATCTTGGCTTGGGTCTTGGTCTCTGGGTTGTGAGTTCGGGCCCTGCATTGGGCTCCACGCCCAGCATGGAGCCCACTTAAAAAAAAAAAAAATCTACAGATACAGGCTTCCATTGTATGCCAGCACTCTTCAAAGTGGAGATTGTTTTGCATTGCGGAGAACTCAAGAATCTGGTGAAAGCAGGTTGCATAGGCCAAAAAAATCTTGCTTCTTGGTTGATAACCAAAAAATACTTGAGATTGTAGATATTAAGTGGCTAAATTAGATTCTATCTCCCTGACCCCTCTGACTTTGGGCAAATTACCTGGCTATACTTCATGACTTGATTTCTTTCTGGATATAATGATATGTAATAATAGCTAACTCCTACAGTGCTTACAACACACAGGACTGCTCTAAACACTTCACATATATTAATTTATTTAATCCTCATAACAATCTAATGAGGCGGGTGCTATTTTTATCTTTATTCATAGATGAGGAAACTGAGCACAAAAGGTTAATGACATGCCGAAAGCCACATAGATAGTATGTCAGAACTGGCAGGCAGGGGGGCACAGAATCTGATGGCAAGGATTGAAAGCATGATTTTAGGTCAAGATGACAAATAGTGGGGTTGCCTGGCTGGCTCCATTTGTAGAGCATGCAATTCTTGATCTTGGGGTTGTGAGTTTGAACCCCACCTTGGATGTAGAGATTACTTAAAAGAAAAGATGACAAACAGTGATTGACTACCCACTGTAAGTAAGGCTGGGTGTATACTAAGGGCTATTGAGGTGTGTACTAGGGGCTGTAGAGGAGTAATCCTTAAAGTTGGGCACCTATACAAGGGTGTGCAGAGAAGTGGGATGGGAGAAGTAAATATTAAAATTTCTTCTTATATTTAATGATCTCCCCTTTAAAAATTAGTCTTTTTATGTTGTAACATGACCACAGTTTATCAGGACAGAAGTATATGCATATAATTTAAAAATAAATGTACAAATAAATATATTGAGGAGTGGCCCAACATTTTTTACTAAGACAGTTGTGTAATCATTGCAGTAGAATGGACAGAGATGGACACCACAATGTCCCTGCCTTCCAAGAGTTAATTGGGGATAGGAAATTAATTTTTAAAGTGTAACTAATAGACCACAGTAGATAAATTTATATCACAGATCAGTTCATGATTATGTGCCACCAGATCAACTGGAGAAATAATAACATAATTACAGAAGGAGGAGCCACTCCCACCATCTCTACTTTTGCTCATAGGTTGAGGACGGCCTTGCTCCGGCTGACGGCGGCGGGCCGGGGCCCGAGGGCGGATGTGGCGGAGGCAGAGCAGCCGGCAAGGCGGCGGCGGAATGCGGGTTGGCTGCAGCCCGCCGCTAAGCACCAGCGCCCCCTGATGCATGGGCTGCAAATGCAGTTCCAGCGTGTCAGCCCCGCTGCTCCCCGACGCTCCCAGCCCCGGGTCCGCGTGGGACACAGACAGCTCCGCACCGCAGGTGCCCCAGCGCCCGACAAACCCAAGAGGGGTGAGGTTCAGAACCAAGTTTCCAACATTGCTCAGACACGGAAGGATTTATTTGTCAGCCACATTTTCCTCCTCATTGCTTTATTTCACCCACCACCCCATTTTGTCCTTTTGTTCCCAGTGCTTTCTACCTCCCTAAAATCTTTTTGTCCTGGGTGGTTTGTCAGGTTCGAAATTCTCAGTTCAGCATGAAGTACTGCCGAGGAGAGAATCAGACAAGGTGAACAGGAATTTTGCCGGTCAAGTTCTGCAGTGGGCCTAGAAAGTAGATTAGAATTGACGTTAATGTCCCACTCCAGTCTGAGCGGCAGTGATCTTAAGACAGGTCCCTCTACAAGGCCTATGGGACCCTGGGCTGAGTGGCCATGCCTCTAAAACTGGGGTTCTTCGCTTTTTTGGGGGACGTGGACTCCTTTGAAACCATGATCAATGCTAGGTCTCCTTCCAAGAAAAGTGCACATATACATAGTCAAAACTTTGCATACAATTCCACCAGTTCAGGGGTGTACAAAGCCCATTCCTGAAGTCCAGGCCTAGAAGTCAGGCTGTGAGTGAGCACTTGAAATTTCTCTTCTTTCTGTATTCCAAATGGCTGAGAGTCTCTGGCTGCTGAAAACCCAACACTGAATTAAGTAAAATGTTTTGTGTAAATTTCCTTCACCTAGCCTACTCACTCCATGGGAATGGGGTGTCTTTACCCTGGGGATTCAATGTTAGATTTGTTTCATATGGTTCTTTATTTTCAAACTTCCTGCTGGAGCCAAATGAATCTTTGCAAAAACAGCTAAAAGTAGAAAAATTAAGTAAGTCTCAGTTTCAGTTCAGTTTAACTTCAGCATTATTGAGTACCAGTTACATACCAGGCACGAGAGATAAAGATGCATTAGACACACAGTCCCTTTCTTCTTTGCACCCTTCTTCTTCCCACTTACACTCCCTTACTTGGCAGATTATAGTCCCGCTGGCTTAGTAAGTCTGTAGTTGCACATCTATGCAAGAGTAGAGACTGAGAACCTCTCCTCTGGGATCAGGGGTCCTTATGGGGATTTCCCCCAGGTCTCAAGGCTACCTATTTTTAGCACTTGGTGTTCTGGAGAAATCTGTTGCAGAGTCTTCATCTTCTGTCTAAACTTTCAGGGCCCAGTGACAGGCTGAGCTACACAGCCCCTCCCACATTCAAGGACCATGTGACAAATGGGAAGACCAGAGGTGAAATATCCAGTGAACTGTGAGTTCTTTTCATTTATCCTACACTGTTACTCTTTCAGCTTTAATTGGAAATACATCATTTAGGGAACAAGTGAATGTTGGCATTTTCAAGTCTTCCCAGCATAATCAGAGAAGATGAAAGTCAGCCGCAGGTCAAATTTCAACTTCGTTGCTTAAAAATGGGAAATAAGCATCTCTCTGTCTTTGAAGGAAAGGCAAATAAAAGCCCTTTCCTAGTTGAAGGTATTCCCTCTCTTTCCCTTTCTATTTTTCTCCCTTAGGTCGTAATTCATTTATATTTCTGTTTGACACTTGAGAGCTGTATTTTCTAAGATTATCCATCACACATACCAAATTAATAACTCCCCTAACTTCTCTTCGTACATGTGAGAACTCAGTTCTAAATCCCTGTAAGAGCAATTTCTACTTCTTCTTTTTTGTGGTTAATGTTCCTAATTCTAAGAATGTAATTTCTTTCAGTAAAGTCATAATTATGACTAAACTCATTGGTCTGTGCATGCCTAACAGTGCTCATGTTATGACCAGCAATACTATGCTAGTGGAAGAACCACCCAAGTCTCCTGAGAAAATGTGGTCCAAAGATGAAGATTTTGAACAGAGAAGCTCTTTGGAGTGTGCTCAGAAGGCCATGGAACTTCGGTAAGAGTGTGGCATTCCATACCTCAAACCATATGAACTGAAAAAGTAAGAGATTTTTATTCTTATTAACTCTGGCAGAGTAAAGGAGAATGCTTGGGATTAAATTCAATCTTAAATTCAGTCTGAGAAATCTTAAATTCCCATGTGGGTTAAGAAATGGATTCACCTAAAGAGAATGTTTATGTATATTGGAAGATTTGCTGTTTCACATCACAGAAGGAAAACTTTTTCATCCTCATCACCAGATACGGGTTCTCAGTCCTCACTGTGCATCAGTCTTTTTTGGAGAACTTTTTTAAAAGTAGACTTTATTTTTTAGAGAAATTTTAGATTCACAGCAAAAATTGAGCAGAAAGTATAGAGATTTCCCATATACCACACACCCACAGCCTCCCACACTGTCAACATCCCATTCCACAGTGGTATTTTTGTGATAGTGGGTGAACCCATACTGACACATCATTATCATCCAAAGTCCATGGTTTACCGTAGGGTTCATTCTTGGTGTTACACATTTTATGGGTTTGGACAGATGTATAAACATGTATCCATCATTGTAGTATCATAGAGAGTAGGTTCATTGCCCTAAACATCCTCTGTGCTCTGCCTTTTTATCCCTCCCTACCCCTTACCTCTGGCACCACTGATCTTTTTACTGTCTCTGTGATTTTTACCTTGGCCAGAATGTCATATAGTTGGAAAAATACACTATATAGTCTTTTCAGATTGGCTTCTTTCACTTAGCAATATGCATTTAAGTTTCCTCCATGTCTTTTCATGGCTTGGTGGTTCATTTCCTTTAGCCCTGAATAATGTTCCATTGTCTGGATGTACCACAGTTTATTTATCCATTCACCTACAAATGACATCTTGGTTGCTTCCAAATTTTGGCCATTATGAATGAAACTGCTGTAAACATCCATATTCAGACATAGTTTTCAATCTGGAGACCTTTTAAAAGTACAGAAGCCTGGAGGGATGGTGGGTGGGTGGGGTAGGTTAAATGGGTGATGGGGATTAAGGAGGGCACTTGTGATGAGCACTGGGTGTTGCATGTAAGTGATGAATCACTGAATTCTACACCTGAAACCAATATTACTCTGCATGTTAACTAACTTGAATTTAGATAAAAATTTGGAGGAGAAAAAATGTTCTATTCCAAAAAAGATAATATTAAGGAAATAATGATATATGAGGTAAAACAATATGGAACATACCACACAAAAATAAATAAATTAATTAAATAAAATCAAAAGCTTGTGTATCTTATAATTTATTTCATATAAACAGATCCTGAAAATTAAAAAACAAACAAACCAACCCACAGAAACCTGGGCCCCACCCCAGAGAGTCCCTTTCAATTATTTGGGGGTGGACTTCAGGCACTATAGGTATAAAGATTTCCCCAGATGATTCTAAGAAGCAGCTAAGACTGGGAATCATTGAGATAGAGCCTAATGAACCCAAATCTACCTCAATACCTTAGAAATAATAAAGAAAACATGGTCTCCTAGGTTGAGAAATAATCTTCCCTTGTGTTTCCCTCCATATCTATACCTTTCTGGTTTCTCTAAGGAAACAGGACTCAGACTCAGCTGGACTTTATAAGGTTTATGGGAAATTGTGAGCACCATAATTTTAAAAATAGCTCTTATGTTTTCTCATAACACAGGGTTTAAGGTTGGTGGTGTCTGTATTGAATCCCAGCTAATATGAGGGGAAATGGGAGAGAGGAGATTATTTATTGGGATATACATTCACTTCCTACTTCTGGTATGCTGTGGGCGAGGTAAAAAGGCAAGAGGCAAGAGGAAGATATTCTTATTTGGTACAGTACTGAGGGGAAGGGTGTTTAATTCTGTCCATTCACAGAATGTCTTAGCATTGTCTTCTTTCTCCAGAGCTTCCATTAAGGAGAATATAGAGCTGATTCGGCTTAAGAAGCTCTTACATGAAAGGAATACCTCATTGGTAGCAACAAAAGCACAATTAACAGAAGTTCAAGAGGTGAGCTGCCAGGGCAGGGCAGTGTGGGATGGCCTGGGGCCCTCAAATCTCAGACCCCTGGCGTCCTTGGCTATTTGAGAAGCGCTACTGGGCCCAATCAGGCATCCAGTTCCAGTGGGGACTGTCTGTCGCCAGTATGGGGGGGAAAAGAGTCAGTATTATCTTCTCCATTATATACATGGAAGACCACAACTGAGAGAAATTAAATTGTCACACAACTTATAGAGGATATTCAAATCCAAGCCTTGTAATTCCGAGTCCATTCTTTTCCCAATACTTCCGTTATCTCTCTATTAGGAAGAAGGCTCAAGCCCTGCCTTCTAAGGTGGAATTAAGTGGGGTTAACTTGTACCAGAGTTAAGGTCCCAGCCAAGGGCCACACCAGAATGTAATTAAGTTGGGAAGCCAAGAGCAGTCACAGGGGAAGGGCAGGAGACTAGTCTTTACTGAGGACTCACCACGTGCTGGACTCTGTCCCAGTTGCTTATAGTCATGGTCTCATTTAAGCCTGACACCAGCCCTCAGTGTAAGTACATTTAATGGATGAGGGAACTGAGACTCAAAGAAGTTAAGTGACTTGTATAAAAGTCATAAAAATACTAAGGGGCCGAGCAGGTTTTGAGTCCAGGTTTATCTGGCACCAAGGCTCCTGCTCTTTTCTCATTACCACACAAGAGAAACTCATATACGAATGGTGGAAATGGGACATCAAGGGTCTAAGTGATAGATCAGCACCATTCTTTTGTTGAATAAATATTGAGTACCAGGAACTGTGCAAAGCACTGGGACACAAAGATTACAAAGTAAGACAGCTCCTGCCTTCAAGGAACTTACCGGAGCAAGAGAACAAGATGTAAACAAATATAGCTATCCACATAAGGAGTATTGGCAGGAACATAAGAGACACAAGGACACAAGAGTCAGATCCTCAGAGAATGGGGTGCGGGATCCAGAAAGGATTCATAAAGGAGTATATTCATGAGCCAAATATTGGGATACTGAAAGATTAGCAGGTGTTAATGAGTGTGCAAGAGAGGGGAGGGTTTTCCAGGGGAGGAGAGGTGTAGGCTAGGGCACAGAGGTGAGAAACATCAGGGACTGGATCATGGAAGCTTTATCAGGATTTTAGACTTTATCTCATAGACAGTGGAGAGCTGTAAAAAGGTTTTAAGTAAGTTGATAACATGATCAGTTTTTTCCCCAAAGAGATCACTTTGCCTTTTTTTAATGTTTGAAATTTTTTTGAAATACATTTTAATAAAGAAATGATACTTTAAAAAACTATTATAAAGCGATAATAATGATTAACTTGGAGTAGTAGAATTATAGAGGACTGATATCATAGCCTTTTTTTTTTTTAAAGATTTTATTTATTTATTTGAGACAGAGAGAATGAAAGAGAAAGAGAGCACATGAGAGGGGGGAGGGTCAGAGGGAGAAGCAGGCTCCCTGCCGAGCAGGGAGCCCGATGCGGGACTCGATCCAGGGACTCCAGGATCATGACCTGAGCCGAAGGCAGTCGCTTAACCAACTGAGCCACCCAGGCGCCCATGATATGATAGTCTTTATATTTTTCTGAAATTTTCAACTTATCAGAATCACAAACCCAGAAGGAAAGATCATCTGGCAGTGGAGTGAATAATAAAGATTGGCTGGTACACGTAAAGTGATCAGGTAAAAAATGACTGCAGTGCTCTAAGAGAGACAGCTGAGGGTCCCACCCAAGGCAGTGAGAGAGGCCCACAAAGAAAGGGCTGTATTGGGAACTTCCAGAAAGTAGAAGAATGGACTTCATCACCAAAAGGGAATGGGTGGAGAAAAAGGGGAAATGAAAGATGATTCCTGGTCTCTAGCATGGGCAAGAAGATGATGGTGGTGTCATTCATCTAGATTGGCTACAGTTAGCACTGCCCTGGGTACTTCTGATGGGGATGAAAGGCATCTTCACAAGGTCAACCCCCAAACCTGTGTTTTGGAGGGAACTATGCATATGCTTGTATTCTTTTGACTTGGTTAATTTTGGTAGCACTTACAGAATGTGGAAACATGGGAAGGAAGATAATTTAAAATTGTATGGGCAAATAGCAATATTTGTAGGATTACATTTTTTTTTTAAAACCCCATCTATTCCTCCATTGCATTAAAGGAAAAAAGGAAGCAAGCCATTCTAAATCCTTACCCATGTTAGTGGTAGTGGTAGAGATGACCTAAAATGGTGAGTACTCACCCACAGTTGTTTAAAATGTAGGTTTTACAATTTGTTTTTCTCCAGCAGTTTGTCTTTCTAGTTGTTGTTTCTTGCACACATACTTAAAAATGTTTGCCTTCTCTTAATCCCTTAGCAGTAAAATATGGTGGTTGGTAGCACAGACTCTGGAATCAGACAGGCTGAAGTAAAGTTCTGCCTCTGCCTCTTGATAGCCCTATGACTCTGAGCAAGTGACTTAGCTCTATGAGCTTTGGGTGTCTCATTTTTAAGGTTTCAGTAATAACAACTACCTCTCAGATATGCTGTGAGGATTAAAAAATAATATATGTGAAATAATTATAATGATCATAATGTAACAGATAATGAAACACACAGTACTGCTCAACCAGTAACAGCTGTTGTAGTTGGTTTGGTTAGTGTTGCTTTTTCTGTTTCTAAAACTGGAAAGAAAACTCTCTGAAGCATGCTGAGTAAGAGATAGCACCTACTCTGAAAATAACTCTTTTTCTTGGATATTCCACCAAATGCAATACAAATGTGAATAAATGACCCTTCATGCCTTTTAAAGAAATTGTGTCATCTGCTGTGTTCACAGACTTCCTGGCAAGCTAGGGCAAGGGAAAAGTAGCAGCAATTAGTAAACAAGTACACAAATTGACTTGATTTATGAGAATTTTAAAATATCTCTTAAACTAACCATTTAAACATTTGCTTTACAGAGATAAATATCAAAACAAATATTAAGTCGATAAATCAGTAGAATAATATGTATTTCTTTCTTTCAGGCATATGAAACTCTGCTCCAGAAGGTACTTAATAAAGATTGCTTAAATCTCTGTTTCTTAGTAGTAAGAGTAATAACCCCCCCCCAAAATTTGTGTTAATCTTCAAGTAACCTAACACCAGAATTTAGCCAAGTAAATCGAAGTTATTATGACCTATAATTTCTATTAAGACAAATGTCCTATTACTATGATCAGAATATATTTATTGTGCCATTTTCATTAAACTGAAATATGAGATCTGAAATACATGGAATAGTATTTTTCAGCCTATTGCTAGAGAGAATTATATAGCATTTGTTCAGAAATTCCTAAGAGTATTCCTAGCATGTATAAGGTGATGAAATATAACAAAGGTGTTGCATACCTCCTCTGATGTTCTTAAATGTTCAGCGCCATTCACTCCTGTGAATGGGGTGCAGGTGAAGCCAGGTGAATGGCCATGATGAAGAGTTACTAAAGCAGAGTTCCCAGCATGAACAGCCACAGCTGTTCCTCGCCAGAGAACTTCTGCACACTTCTGAGTTAGCATGTCACTTTGCTAGGTGCAAAGGAAAGAGTGTATCACCCTAAGAAGCATTCAGATAGCTTAGAACGTAAAGGCAGCTATGAAAAGTTATCACTTCACTTAGAGCCAGGGTTTAATTTGAACCTTGGGAAAATTCATGCTCCAATTATGCATCATAGTTTCCTGGAGTGGAAAATTCTCACTGACAGGAAACGATACTTCCTGAGAAACGCTAGAGTGATAAACAAGGCCAATTTACAGTGCAAAGGCACCATGCCATTAATCAAAGCCATTCTTCTTGACATCCACTAGGGAATGCTAGGGTTGCCGGTATCTTGAGATATTTCTGCTGAGTGATATGACTATTCCCAGGGCAACTTTCCTTTTGCCCCAGAATCAGGGAATCCTGAGTGCAGCCCATGATGCCCTCCTTGGGCAAGTGAATGAGCTCAAGGCAGAACTGAAGGAGCAGAGCAAGGAGGCTGTGAGCTTGAAGAGCCAACTGGAAGATGTGTCCATCCTGCAGATGACACTGAAGGAGGTAAATAATAGTAATAATTGAAAGGTGGCATCAGTTTTAAGTTACATTTCAATTTCAGAGATGTTAAAAAGTGTATCTTAGCAACATTATGGCTATTTCATTTTTTCCAATGAGAAAAATGAGGCTCCAAGTGGTTAAATAATTGCTCAAGATTACACCATTAGGGAGAAAACTGGGATTTATAGATTTTTTTTTTTAAGTTTTTGCTGTATTACAATGTTCTGCTTCTTCCTTAATAGTAGAAACCCAGACACCATGAAAATTTGCTACAGAGAATCCTTATTATTTCCAGTAAAAGTTTCTATCACACCAGTTGGTTCAAGTCTTTCTAGTTGAATGGCTCCTCATAGACATGAGACATGAACATAGAAAGCCTTCTACCCAAGCCCCACTCTGCCACAGAAGAAGGGAGATGTGCAAGGCCATAGGTGTTACAATTTTTATCTCAGGCACCCTACTGTCATTCTTAGTTTCAGGAGAGAGTTGAAGATTTGGAAAAAGAACGAAACTTGCTGAATGACAATTATGAAAAACTCTTAGAAAAGTGAGTAACAAGTTTGGGTCCCAGAGCACTATTTGTTATAAAAGACAATTATAGAAAAGTGCCCTCACATTCTAAAACAATGCCTAGTGTGGATAAGCGGAAGCTGGGTCTCAGCACTGTTAGTGAGAATATAAATCGGCACAGTCTTTTTAGAAGGGAATTTGGTGCTATCTATCAAAATGTTAAACATGGGGACGCCTGGGTGGCTCAGTCAGTTAAGCGTCTGCCTTCGGCTCAGGTCATGATCCCAGGGTCCTGGGATGGAGCATCGGGCTCCCTGCTCGGCGGGAAGCCTGCTTCTCCCTCTCCCCCTCCCCCTGCTTGTGTTCCCTCTCTCGCTGTGTCTCTCTCTGTCAAATAAATAATTAAAGTCTTTTAAAAAAATGTTAAACATGCATATACATGTATTTGCAAAGATAATGTATAATGTTTTTTTTCTATTATAATTTTTTTATTATGTTACGTTAGTCACCATACAGTACATCATTAGTTTTTGATGTAGTGTTCCATGATTCATTGTTTGCGTATAACACCCAGTGCTCCATGCAATACGTGCCCTCCTTAATACCCATCACCGGGCTCACCCATCCGCCACCCCCCTCTAAAACCCTCAGTTTGTTTCCTGGAGTCCATTGTCTCTCATGGTTCCTCTCCCCCTCCGATTTCCACCCCCTTCATTTTCCCCTTCCTTCTCCTAATGTCTTCCATGCTATTCCTTATGTTCCACAAGTAAGTGAAACCATATGATGATTGTCTTTCTCTGTTTGACTTATTTCACTTAGCATAATCTCCTCCAGTTCCATATAATAATAAGATATAATATAATAAGAATGTTAATTACTACGTTGTTACTAATAGTAAAAAAAAAAGGTGGAAACATCCAAATTTCCTTTAATAGAGATTAAATAATGTTGCATCCCCACAATAAAATACTATGAAGCTGTTAAAAATGAGGTAGACTTATATGTCTAAGATATATTATTAAAAGAAAAGTCAAGTTGTAACAGAATATGTTAACTCTGACTTATTTATGGGGGATGTGTGTGGTGTGCCCGGGTGAGAGAGAATCTGCAAACCTCTCATGAGATGAAAGGATTGGAGTAGGGCAAAGAGGCACCTTCACTTTTAATCTATATACTTCTGTATCATTTTAATTTTTTACAACAAGCATATATTCATTTATTAATTTTGAAATTTAAAGTACCTGGAAGTCTAGGGGCATCTGAGTGGTGCAGTCGGTTAAGCGTCCGACTCTTGGTTTTGGCTCAGCTCATGATCTCAGGGTCATGAGATTGAGCCCCACGTTGGGCTCTGCACTCAGGGTGGAGTCTGCTTAAGACTCTCTCTCCCTCTCCTTCTGCCCTCCCCACCCCTCCCCCGCTTTCTCTCTCTCTAATAAATAAATCTTTAAAAATAAAATAAAATACCTGGAAGTTTAAAAAAAAAGTTAAATGTGCCTTCTGTCTCAGTTAAAGGCTGTAGGGGATAGATTGGGGAGATGGTATGGGAGCATCCTGGGAATATCTGATGCTCTTCAACTCAGTGAAACAAAGTGGTGTGGGGATTATTCACTTTGAAGAGTTTATGTAGCAAACATTACTATTAGCCCCTTCCCTTCATCACTCAGAATGTTATCTGCTTTGATCATCATGTAATGTATGGCTAGGAAGTGCCAAGAACTTTTTTTTTTTTAAAGATTTTATTTATTTATTTGACAGAGAGAGAGACAGCGAGAGAGGGAACACAAGCAGGGGGAGTGGGAGAGGGAGAAGCGGGCTTCCCGCTGAGCAGGAAGACCGATGTGGGACTCGATCCCAGGACCCTGGGATCATGACCTGAGCCGAAGGCAGACGCTTAACGACTGAGCCACCCAGGCACCCAGAACTTTTTTTTTTTTT
Source organism: Halichoerus grypus (assembly GCF_964656455.1). Lineage (NCBI taxonomy): Eukaryota > Metazoa > Chordata > Mammalia > Carnivora > Phocidae > Halichoerus > Halichoerus grypus. The sequence continues at coordinate 79,712,855 of NC_135719.1, forward strand.
TTAAGTGGGCTCCATGCCCAGCGTGAACCCCATTGCAGGGCTTGAACTCACGACATTGAGATCAAGAGTCAGACGCTTAACTGAATGAGCCACCCAGGTGCCCCCAGAACTCTTAATACTAGCTTAAGCAAGTTGTTTTTAGACCACATTTATTCAAATGAAAAATAGGAAAAAGACATCTGCAGAAGTAATAGCTTATCAATGTCACTTCACTTATGTAAGTAATCAAAGACAGACCATGTGTTTTACACTCAAAATGGATCTGCCCTGACAGCTAGTTGCAATGGTGTGAAGGGTACAGTCATTGAAAAAGGTAGTTCCTGCTCTTCAGTGTAGTAATTTATAATCTAGTTCAAAGGCAAGTATTCTCTAAACCAGCCATTAGTGAAGGTAGATAGAGGAGTGGAGTAAGGAAAAGAGGAATATTTTGTTCCTCATTTTTTTGAAAGTCTATTTATTTAAGTAACCTCTGCACGCAACATGGGGCTTGAACTTACATCCCCGTGGTCAAGAGTCACGTGCTCTTCCGGCTGAGCCGGCCAGGTGCCCTCCCTGTTCCTCATTTTTAATTCAGCAGGCCTGAGAATGTCTTGGTACACGGTACCTGAAGAAAGCCATCATGCTGGAGAAGTTCCTTGGGAAATAGATGTGACTTGGGTTGTTTGCTCAGTGGGTTATCTGAGACCTAAACAGAAGTGATACTAAGGAACTCCTCAGTAGAGCCCAGAAGTTCCAAGGCAGTTGGTAAATGACAGTTATAGAGAAAGCAGGGACAGAAAAAACATGTAGGGGAATGAATGATGCGCTAGGCCCAGGAGATGCTGAAACTGTGTTATAAAGACGTCACATCACACACCTTTGAGTATTTATCCAACTCTCTCCTCGCTCCTTACTTGCTTCCCATATTCAGCATGCTGGACAGCAGTAATCAGCCTCACTGGAGCACTGAGCTCGTAGGAGAACAGCTACAGCAGAAAGTCTCTCAGTTGCAGGACCAGCTGGACACTGAGCTGGAGGAGAAGAGGAAAGTCTTACTTCAGCTGTCCAGAGAGAAAGGTAGGTCAGGCTGTGAAGACCTTTCTCAAGTGAGGCATCCTTTATGTCTGGTGTGGGAGAAGGGAACTTGGGCCAGCATTTCTCCAGTCCTCTCCAGTCCCCTCTAATCCCCTCACCTGATCCTGTTTTTGTGTGGATCAGGGATAACTAGAATAAGAACACTGGCAAGCTGGCAATCAGATCAGACTTACAATCAAGAAAGCATGACACCTACCTTACATGCAGAAGTTTTTATATGTAATGAGTTTTCATTTGAGAGGATGACAACTCTTAAATTTATTGTTTTTATTTATTTATTTGCTTTTTGAGAGAGAGAGAGAATCTTAAGCAGGCTTCGTGCCCAGCATGGAGCCCAAGGCGGGGCTCAATCTCACGACCCTGAGATCATGACCTGAGCCGAAATCAAGAGTTGAACGGATGCTCAACCAACTAAGCCACCAGGCGCCCCTTAAATTTATTGTTCTTAAACATTCACTTTATTTGTTGAAAATGCCTTTTATTCTTACCAATTATTTTAGAGGTGACTGGGAGTCTTGCTTTTTGTTTTGTTTTGTTTTAGCCCCTCAATCTGCGAAGCAAATTACTGCTCTTGGTTACTACTTCCATTTTCCCGTCTTAACTCTGAATCACAGTAGATAGTTATTCTGAAGATTTTTAAATACTGTCAAAGAGACCTTTGTCTCACTTCTTTTTGCTAGGTTCGACCTTAATATTTAGTCATATCAAGGTTAGATTTCATTAGATTCTAATATATTCACATAGAAGAGTGAAGGAGGGCACCTGGGTGGCTCAGTTGGTTAAGCGACTGCCTTCGGCTCAGGTCATGATCCTGGAGTCCCTGGATCGAGTCCCTCATCGGGCTCCCTGCTCGGCAGGGAGCCTGCTTCTCCCTCTGACCCTTCCCCCTCTCATGTGCTCTCTCTCTCTCTCATTCTCTCTGTCTCAAATAAATAAATAAAATCTTTAAAAAAAAAAAAAAAGAAGAGTGAAGGAAAAGAAATATCAAGAAAAATGGAGTTAGGAACCATAAAGGGATAAAGCTCAGGAGCACATGCTAAGGACCTTGTAGTATATATGAGATACAAACAAAGTATTGTAAAGACTTTGGGATAATCTAATCTGAACTCCCTCCTCTAATGCATGATAATGAAATGATCACTAAACCTTCCTTCCCTGAAACACCCATACCCACCCACCAAAACACATGCATGCAGAAATGCCCAAATGCCCATTCTCCCTCCCTCCAGGTCAGGGTGGGAGTGGGAGGTGTCACAGGGAACCGATAGCATGGAAGTCAGAATGGAGTTGGGGAGATACTGGTTTGGCTGGTGCTAGCAAAAAGTTTGCACTGTAGGGGCACCTAGGTGGCTCAGTCAGTTAAGCATCTGCCTTTGGCTCAGGTCATGATCTCAGGGTCCTGGATCGAGCCCTGTGTCAGGCTCCCTGCTCAGTGGGGAGTCTGCTTCTCCCTCCCCCCCACCTCATGCTCTCTCTTTCTCAAATAAATAAATAAATAAAATCTTTTTAAAAAAGAAAAGTTTGCACTGTAGAGGTGCCTGGCTGGCTCAGTTGATAGAGCATGCAACTCTTAACCTCACAGTTGTGAGTTCAAGCCCCACATTGGGTGTGGAGCCTCCTTAAAGTAAAAATTAAAAAAAGAAAAAAAAAGTTCACACTATCCCAGTCAGTCAAGTGGCTCTGTTTGCTGCTGGTGATGGTTGTGTTGTTTTTTTTTTTTTACAGTTCTGCAGGTGTTTTTTGTTTTGTTTTTGGAGTCCCAAGTGTCAGCTCAGTTTACTGGGTCAATAAGCTGGAACCCCTCTGTAGAAATAAGATGAAATTGCTTCTCTAAAAGTAAATTTATAAAATAAATTAAACATCAGTGGGAAAATTTAATTCGCACTTGGTCCAACTTTAAGCTTGATTTCTGAGAACTACAGAGTTTCAACTTTCTGGATGATTCCCCTCCCCCGCCCCCCCAGCTCAAAACAAGGATCTGCAGCTTGAAGTCACCAATCTGCTTCAGAAGCATAAGCAGGAAGTAGAGATCCTCCAAAATCAAGAGACAATTTCCCAGTCTCTTGACAGGCAATCTGAACCAGCCACTCACCCAGCTCTATTCCAAGAGACCACTCCGACAGAGGTAAGAGCATGCCTAATCAAGCAAGTCCCCTGAACAGAGGGATCCCCTGTATAGTGGGATGTCTGGCAAATACCCCTGGAAGAGACGATGCTTGAGGGCAGTCTTCAGAAGGCGGTGAGAAGGCTGAGAATACAGCTAGCTTCATGAGCTCCACACATTTTTCCCACCCTTTACAGCTCACAGCATTTAGAATGCTTTTTCAGACGAGGACTTGCAATGATCTGCAGAAGAGCCAACAAGCTATCAGAGGCTGTGTAACTTACTGCCGCTCCTGAACATGAGCAACTAGGGGAGAAAGCCCTTGTGAAGTGCCACAGTCCCCTTTCACTCCTGCTGCTGGGATTTTCCTATTACCAACAACTGCTTTGAGAATAGTTATTACCGTGCCTCTCATATTTCTATTCCCTTTTACCCATGCTTTTCTCCCGACAGCCCTGTGAACCAAAAAACCAAGAAGAAAAGAAACTGTCCCAGATGCTAAGTGAGTTGCAAGTGTCACACGCGGAGACCACGCTGGAACTAGAAAAGACCAGAGACATGCTCATTCTGCAGCGCAAAATCAACGTGTGCTATCAGGTGCAAGAAAAGGTGGTACAGGAAGGGGGTAGATAAATGGGCACTTGGGGACCACTTCCACACTGGGAATTAAGTGAGGCCCGAGTTTCCAGGGCTGTTGCGAGGCGACATGCTGCCCCGTGCAACACAGAACGTGCCGTCCTTTGACGCACTGGAGGACTCGCACGGGCCTGTGGCACCTTGGCATAGAAGCTGGTGAAGGGGCCAGCTAATGAAAACGGCAGCTGCGAAGCTTCAGGTTCCAGTTTTCCCAGAATCAGGAAACTGTTGTCCTCTGGCACCAGTAGCACAACTGGTCCCGGAGGAGTCTGTGATGACCCCAGCATTTTTTCTAGTGGCTCAGTCTGCCCTGTTAAGGTGATAGCAGAGTCTCCTTCACCCGAACAAGTGCCACCTTTTTATCTGGGCCCTTTGGTGCTGGGCCACTGAGATAGAAAAGTTCAGACGTTATTTTGTTTCAGGAGGAACTGGAAGCGATGATGACGAAAGCCGATAATGAAAGTAAAGATCACAAAGAAAAACTGGAGAGGTTGAATCAACTGCTAGACCTCAAGAACAATCGTATCAATCAGCTGGAAGGTATTTTGAGAAGCCATGGCCTTCCGCTATCCGGCAAGTCTTAGTCCTTTGTTCTCATCTTGGACCCGTCACGTGGCTCATGCTTGTGCTGCCTCTGTGCACCTGCCTGGAAGGCGGCCTTTTGCGTCTCGGCAGGAGACACATCCGTCCTGTTCTTCGTCCTGCCGTCTTTGGTGTTTTCACACATGGGTAGCGGCTTCTTTTCCTCTTTCGTGGCAGTGTCTTCCTCTGATTCCTCTGAAGAGTTTCAGCAGGGCCCAGCAATTGCTGAATCTGTTTTGAGAATTGAGAGCATATCACTGTCGGCCCCTAGGTTGGCGTAACACACTCCCTCTCTCAAGGTTGTTTCCTCAACCCAGGCCAATATAGAGCTTTATCACTCATCTCTCATCATCCTTTTCTGTGACTTCTCTCTAAAAGTCTCTCAGTTCTTTGTTGCACTTTGAGGATGTCAATGTGACAGGGTAGCTGGCCGGACACTTGTGTAAATTTCAGTGTGGTACTTCCTTTATTTAGGACAGTCGCTGCTGACCAGGAGCTGGTCTCAGTCTCGCCTGTCAAGAATGTTGGCTTTGTTATTAGACTCAGTTTTCAGAGACCTGACTCACACTAACCAAATTCACCAAAGATCGATATTTAAATCAGAATGTTCATTTATTATTTTATGATAGTGGCTGTTTCATTGCTGCCATGAGACGGTCTGGAACTAGTGTTCCGGGCAGCCCTCTCTCTGGGAAGCAGAATCAGGAAGCAGCTTACTTAGTGCGGAGCTAGAGTGAAGGGAGGTGGGTCATGCTGGGGCATGATTTATCCATGCCAGGGCCAGTCTGTTAAAAAGTCACTGCCATGTAACAAAGGAAATCCTCCCTTGGATTGAAATTCTCATGTCTTTCAGATTCAGGGTCTTTCTCCTGGGACAGTACAGGATAAATCCTCTTATCTACTTCTGAAGACTCATTTGCTTTAACTTATAGTTCTTTCATTCCTGGTAAGATCAAAGAGTTTTTCATATGTTTACCAGTTATTTGTATTGTGTCTTTCTTGAGAATTGCCTGTTTCTGTCCTTTACCTGTTTTTTGATAGCATTTTATTCATTTGTAGAATTTCTTTATATGCTAAGATTTTTAGCCCTGGGTCATGGAATGCAAAACTTTAAATCTATTTTAGTTACATTAATCTTATCAGTTAAGAAACCATTAATCTAATCTTTTTGTACTCCATTTATTTTGGGCAGGAAGACATTCTGATGTGTTCAAAATATTTTTATTCTACTACATTAACTCTCAGTATAGGAATTTCATCATCGACACACATTGTGATGATTCAAATAACTCCCCGATTTGAAGCAGACTATATATCAAAGTTTCTGATTGATTGGACATGGGAGGTAATGCACAGATTTGATAGACTGTCTTACATATCTTTTCATCCCTTTGCCAGTATTTTCAACCTATTTCCAGTAAGTTTCCTCTCCAACTTTTTACTCCATTACTCTTTGACTTACAGTGGATTTTTTTTTTTTTTTTTTTTGCCTTCTTATGTTGAAACTAAATTCTTAACAGTGAAGATTCTTGTGACTGATCTGGCTGGAAGGGAAATCATTTCTTGGTGGAGCTCGATGTCATGTAGTAGGCACCATGACTATATTTTGGTATTCTCTCAATTGCCCATATCCCAAATTTTTGGAAATACTCCTATTTTGTGTATCTAGTGCTTCTCTATTGGAATTAACAATTAATTCATAGGACTTTGCTATAAGATAAAACTGACATCTGTAGATGAAATTGTGCCTCCAGTGTTTTCCTGAGCTTAGCATTTACTTTCCAATCATTCATTTTGTACCTTATCTCTAAAGCAGGCCTTGAGTTAGTTGGCCGTCAGAATTCAAAGCTCCTGGTTGTCATTCTTTTGCTTTTCTTTTTGAATTACATGGTGTCTCGAAATCATCAACAATTTGGACTTTCATCATGATTTTTATTCTCCTTCTGTCCAACTTATTTTATCCTAAGGAAGAGCTGTCTATGCTTTAATGGATAGGCAGTTTTCTTTTCCCTCTAGAACAGCTCAAAGATGTGGCTTATGGCACCCGACAGTTGTCCTTATGTCTGGAAACCCTGCCAGCTCATGGAGATGAGGGGAAAGTGGACATTTCTCTGCTGCATCAGAGTGAAAATCTTTTTGAACTACACATCCACCAGGCCTTCCTGACATCTGCTGCCCTGGCTCAGGCTGGAGACACTCAACCTACCACTTTCTGCACCTATTCCTTCTATGATTTTGAAACCCACTGTACCCCACTAGCTGTGGGGCCACAGCCCCTCTATGACTTCACCTCTCAGTATGTGGTGGAAATAGATTCCCTTTTTTTGAACTACCTTCACGGGGCTTCAGCCCAGCTTGATCTACACCAGGCTGTAGCCAGTGAGCACCACACCCTTGCAGCTGGATGGATTTGCTTTGAGAGGGTGCTGGAGACTGTGGAGAAAGTCCGTGGCTCTACCACACTTACTGGTAAGTGCTATTGGCTTCCCACAGCTCCCAGGACTAATGTGGAATTTCCCAGAGTCTATAGATGCTCCTCTGGTGGTTTCCCATTTTCTTCCTCAGCCTTTATTCTTAATCCTCGCCACACCATCCGTATCGTCCATGCCTTTCATACTTTCTGCTATTCAGGAGCTGGTGGAGAAGACTTCGGGGTGCTAGAATACTGGATGAGGCTGCGCTTCCCCATAGGATCCAGCCTACAAGCAGGCAATAAGCGAAAGAAAGCTCAGGCCTACCTGTCAGCCAGTGTGCTTGGAGCCTGGGAGGCGCGGGAGGATAAGGTGAGAGAAAGGATGTGCCCAAGCATCTCAAAGGAGCCACAGCCAAGCAGGTCATGAGAACAGCTCAGTCTTCCACTCTCAATAAGTATTTGCTGAATGTGAATGAAGGAGAAAAACTGTCGTGCCACAACCAATCCAGATTCTTCCCTTGGTGAAGCTTGGGTTTGAAATGAAATCGTACCCTTGGAGCTAGCTCCCCCCCGCCCCCGCTGTGAACAAAATAGCTTCTCTGTTCCATTCTCTAAGTTAAGGCTTGAGGGCCAGCACCTCTCTCAAATAACTATCTGCCAGAGCTAGTTTGCAGGCCCGGGAAAGTCATTAGGTTTCTGTGACCCAGTCAGAATTCAGCAGTTCCTTAGGTCATAGCTCTTCCTCATCAAGGGTGCTGGGCTTCAGCTACAGCTCTCTCAGGCTGCCCTTTTCCTTCATCCAAGACCAACATCTTTCCAGTCCAGATCGGATACTTGGAAGCATCAGAATGAGCTGCGGGTGGAAATCATCAGATGCTACGGCCTCCGGAGTCGACGGCTGGGAACCCAGCCCAGTCCATACGTCATGTACCGCTTCTTCACCTTCTCTGACCATGACACTGCCATCATTCCAGCCAGTAACAATCCCTGCTTTAGAGACCAGGCTCGATTTCCAGTGCTTGTGACCTCTGACCTGGATAAATATCTGAGGCGGGAGGCCCTGTCTGTGTACGTTTTTGATGATGAAGACTCAGAGCCTGGCTCGTACCTTGGCCGAGTCCAAGTGCCCTTGCTTCCCCTTGCACAAAACAAATCCATTAAAGGTGGGAGATCGAGGTTATTACATCTTTATGCTCTCCGCCCAGTATTGTCTTCGTGTTTTACATTTCTTTGATTACTTGCTTGGAACAGTCTCTCTTAAAAAACCTGCTGAGAGGATTTTAGAATATGGTCAAGAGCAACAGAGCAGAAGACTTGTTGCCTCACTAATCCTATGGAAACATTGGCTGCTTCTGCTTTTTCCTCCCTTTTTTTTGGCAACAAAAGCAAGGTTCTTAAGTGGGTAGACCCACCAACCTGAAGTCCATACATCCATCTCTGAACAAACCTTTTCTGACTCTGCAGTGCTTCCCAGTATTTGTGTTTACTTACGGCCTATTGTTTCTTAGCACATGACTAGAGATAGACTATAAGCTGTGTCCTTAATACTCTCCCATAATTTTCTTGCTTCTTTTAAGCACAAGTTAGACTTTCATGCCACATCACGACACAGGCAAATTTCTTGGATCTTTTTTTCCCCAATATGGAACTGATGTGAACTTAGGAAGGGTCAACTCTCTGGTTCCGGTATTGGGAGGGTGAGGCAGGGTGTCTGTGCTCTCATTACCAAGTATGGTCGGTGTAGCCGGTACCAGCTATGTTTAACAAGCTTCTGGATGTTCCAGAAAGTGTGTGAGGCCTCCCTCCTTCTGATACCACAAGAGCTAAAAAAAAAAAACAAAAAACAAAAAAACCCCGACACTTTTCTCACAACTCATTCTTTGCCAAAAAGAAGAGGCAATGTGGGCCATCTGTTAAATTAATCAGTGTTACAAATCAGAAGTCTGGCATTTAGAAAAAGCCATTTTGCTGAAGTTTTCTTGGCTTTTGTTATTTTAGAAATAGGGACCACTTGAGTGTAGATAATGGTTTCTTTGGTCTACCTAAGGCTTAGCAAGCATTAGGTAATAATAATAATGCAATCATGTTTATTGGCTGGGTGACTGATGACAAGCAAGGTATACCTTTCCATATGTCTTTTGACTCTCCCTTCCTGAAACCTGGAGATACCCATCTTTCCCCACAAATATTCTAAGTGAATATTAATATTCACTGCTATTTTATGTTACTTCTGAGTGTGTTATCATTATGCTTATGTAATGGATGTTAATTAATGACAAACAAAATATGGTAAAATTCAAAATTGGGGAATAGATAAGGCTCTGGTAAATTCTTGCCTACTTAATGTGATCAGATCTTATTAATGTCTGTGTGTCTCTCAGGTGATTTTAACCTCACTGACCCTGCGGGGAACCCCAATGGATTTGTTGAGGCGAAACTGGATTGGAAGTCTTTCTACCTACCCCCAGAGAGCTTCCTGAAACCAGAAGCTCAGCCTGAGCAGAAGGACACCAAGGACAGTTTAGAGATTTCATCTGAAGAGGAAAAGGCTTCCTTTTCTCCCCAGGTAGCAGATCTCTACCAATCCTGTGGAGCATAGTTGAGGAAAACAGTATTAAAATTGTAGTATAAGAAATGCCCTCTGTGAATGTCACATGTTTGGCAAACTTATTCTGCTTCCCTCATAGTGCTGTGAGCCTACTGAGGAAGCAAAACCCTGGGTTTTATTGTTGGGAGGAGAGAAAGATGGCATCTCTCAGCTCTGTGGCAGGAGAGGCATGAAGTCTCATGCTAGGCTGTTAAACACTCATCTTGTAAGGCTGTCTCTGATCCTTCTATTTAGGACCAGATGGCATTTGCTGAGATTCCCATTGAAGCTGGCCAGTATCAAGCTAAGCGAAAACCTCCACAGGTAGGAGAAAGAAAGGAAAGGGAACACCAGGTTGCAAGCTACTCGAGAAGAAAACATGGCAAAAGAACAGGCATCCAAGGGAAGAACAGAATGGAATATCTTAGTCGTAACATCTTAACCGGAAATACACTACAAGTAAGGCCTTAGAAACCCTGCAAAATTAAAATATGGGTTGTAGGGTCCCCAGATATATTATTCTCAGGTAGAAGCAAACACCCAAGATCAGCAGTAATCATGTTTTTTTTTTTTTTTTGTGGCCAACATGTGTTTCCTCAAACACAGGTAGTTTAATAAAACTCTGAACCATTCACTTCATTTCAATGTAATTTAATTCAACAGCTTATGGATTCTGCAATTTATACTGAGAATTTTACCAGTCTACCTCAACTGTAGTCAAAATAAGTTAAAGAGCAAGTATTTATTGAACACCTACTATATGCTTGATACTGTCTTTTCTTCATAGGAAACTAGATTAAAGTTACTACGTAGCACCTAAAAATATATGAGATTGTAAATATATATTATCATAAGATTAAATAATATGATTATATGTTATAATCATGTATATTGTATTGGATAATTACATTAATATATAATTATTAATTTTATGAGATTATTATAATTATATAATATATATACAGTTGACCCTTGAACAACATGGATTTGAGCTACATAGGTCCACTTATACATGAGGGTTTTTTGTTGTTGTTGTTTTTTAAGATTTTATTTATTTTTTTGACAGAGAGAGACACAGCGAGAGAGGGAACACAAACAGGGGGAGTGGGAGAGGGAGAAGCAGGCTTCCCACCGAGCAGGGAGCCCAATGCGGGGCTCGATCCCAGGACCCTGGGATCATGACCTGAGCCGAAGGCAGACACTTAACGACTGAGCCACCCAGGCGCCCCTACATGAGGTTTTTTTTCAATAAATACAGTATTATGAATATATTTTCCCTTCCTTATGATTTTTTTTCCTAATTTTTTTTTTTTTACAAAAAGTTGTAAGTTTATTCCCATAACATATTCTAACATGTATCAAAGTTTCAAGCAGGTCCTTTTGAATCTCAAATAAGAAATTAAAACATTCAGCATTAATTAAAAATAAGAGAAGGGTGATGATGGTCATTTATGGGTTTTAGTCTAAAATGAAAATGCAGAAAACGTTTATTTTGGTGAGTATGTGTTGATGCCGTATTTCTCCTTGTGAAGCTTCAATTGCTCTTCCTTCTTTTTTGTGTCCATCTTCTTCTTTTTTTTTTTTTTTAAAGATTTTATTTATTTGACAGAGCACAAGCAGAGGGAGAGAGAGGGAGAAGCGGGCTCCCTGCTGAGCAAGGAGCCTGATGTGGGACTCGATCCCAGGACCCTGGGATCATGACCTGGGCCTAAGGCAGCCACTTAACCGACTGAGCCACCCAGGCGTCCCTGTGTCCATCTTCTGAAATGCCCTGTTGACATTATAGTACAAAACTACCAGGTGTCTGTTACAAACATTGAATCCTGAAATGTGATCACGTGCCTTCTTGGCATCAAAGATGTCTTCATAGACCACATAAGCTGTTCCTCTAGTTTTGGGTGTGTTCCCCACTCAGATTTGACGAATAGGTCGATATTTCCCAAATATATCATACATTTCTTCAGCTGTGATTTTGTATGGCAAATTTCTTATATGTGAAATCCGATTTACTTCAGGTGGAAGTCAAACGTTCCCCCTCTTGGCCACTTGCATCGCCATCTTGATGGTCTGATAAGGTTACTGCAGCAAACACTAGAATTCCTCCAGACACCTCTGGAGCTCGCTCTACTCTTTTTTTTTTCTTCAAATTTTTATTTAAATTCTAGTTAGTTATAGTGTAGTATCGGTTTCAGGAGTAGAATTTAGTGATTCATCACTTACATGTAACACCAAGTACTCATCACCACAAGTGGCCTTCTTAATACCCATCACCCATCACACCCCCCTCCCTCCATCAACCCTCATTGTTTCTCTATTACTTGTTCTCTATCATCAAGAGTCTCTTATGGTTTCCTTCCCTCTCTTTTTTTTTCCTTCCCATATGTTCATCTTTTTGTTTCTTAAATTCGTCATATAAGTGAAATCATATGGTATTTGTCTTTCTCTGACTTACTTAGCATAATACCCTCTAGCTCCATCTACACTGTGGCAAATGGCAAGATTTCATTCTTTTTGAAGGCTGAGTAATATTCCATTTATACACACACACACACACACACACACACACACACACACCACATCTTCTTTGTCCATTCATCAGTCAATGAACATTTGGGCTCTTTCCATAGTTTGGCTGTTGCTGATAATCCTTATGATTTTCTTAATATTTTCTTTGCTCTAGCTTCCTTTATTGTAAGAATATAGTATATAATTCATATACAGAATGCATTAATCAACTGTTTATGTTATTGGTAAGGTTTCTGGTCAACAGTAGGTTATTAGTAGTTCAGTTTGGGGTGGGGTCCAGAAGTTATATGCAGATTTTTGGTGTCTCCAACCCCCATGTTGTTCAAGGGCCAACTGTAGTTATATTTGTTATCCTTATTCTGAAGCAGGTGAGCTACACTGAATGGAAGTTCTCAGGGCTTAAGAGCTTCAGCGATGACAGTTTAAAAAATCAGCAAACGGAAGAGGAAATGACATCATCGCATTCAGCAGTGATGCAGAAAGAAGCCCTAAATCCTGTAAATGGTATTGTCTTTTTTAAAATCTAATTTTCTGTTTAAGCATTAGATTATTTTATCAAGCCAGTTATTTACCTTTTTTTTCATCTTGCATTGCTAAACTTTTCATGGAAAATGAGTACTGAAGACCCTAGACTTAGTTTTATGTTACAAGTGTGCCGGTTAGGCCAACCAAGGCTGGAGTTCTCAAAGTAGCTTTCTATGTATTTAAAGCTTGTTAGCTTGCCAGTTTAGTTACCTAGCAAGTATATCTTGTGAATTATAGTTACAAAGAAATAGGAGAAGGAGTGTGATTGGCTTATTTGGGATGTTGATCCAAATTTTTTTAATTAAGGCAAAGCTTTTTTGTGTTACAGTGAAAGGTAGACTTGGTTTCAGGTTATAATATGGGCAAACTCCATAATTCAGACCAACTCCCTCATTGATGACAACTAAAAAGGTGAAGTTAATATATTTTTAAAAGATCTTAACCTTTCTTAAAAGCATTCAATAGTCCATAAGAGAGGGAAGAATTACCTAGCCTTGATCAGGGAGATGATTGAAGCTCAGAGAAGTGAGCTGGAACTGCTTCAGCCCTGAGACATTGCTAGTCTGGAAGAAGCGGTGGAGAGACAGAATCATGCTTTTGGTGGACTTTTGGGGTGGGGAAACAGGATGCAGTCTGAATCTGGGGTATGCCCAGCATAGGAAGATGTTTACCCTGGGCAGAACTGCCCACTTTGGTCCAGGACCCAGAAGGCAGCAGCATTCTGAGTCTCTTATGTCCTGAGAGGTAGCACTGTGCTGTGGGCACTTGCAGGGCTGGAGAGACAAGGGCTGACCCAGTGCCCACCAGGACTCCAGACACCGGAATTACCCGCCACAGCCTGTGTAACAGCTGTGCTTATTACTAGCTTCGTGGAGATATAGCTGAATTTTCAAATGTCAACAAAGAACTGGAGCTATGAGAAAACTTGAGATCGTAAGTTTTAAAAAATGTTTTGTCTTAAAATAATTTCAAACTTACATAAGAACTGCATGACTAGGACAGAAAAATTCATCTACACCCAAATTCACACAAATTCACCAACTTTTAGCATTTTCCCACTTTCTGCTTTATCATTTTTTCTGAAGCATTTGAGAACAAGTTGTACATCTCATGCCCCATTACTGCTGTATATTTCAGTAAGGAAAAGGAAATTATATGACCACAGTCAAGTTACCAAGTTCACAAACTTATCGTGGATACAGAGTACCTAATGTCCAGTTGATTCTCAGAATTTGCTGGTTGTCGCAATAATGTCCATTATTAGAGGTCTTTTGTCCCCTTATCGTACATTGCATTTGGTCATGTCTCTTTAGTTTCCTTTAATCTGGAACAGTTCCTCATCTTCGTCTTTCCTTACAGTTGACATTTTTGAAGAGTATAGGTGAGCTGTTCTGTAGTGTTCCTCAATTTGGGTTCATCTGATGTTTCTTTGTAATTAGATTTAGCTTAGGAATTTTTTTATAGGAATATCACAAAAGTGATATTGTATCCTCCTCACTGCATCACATTAGGAGGTACATGATGTCAGTTTGTCCCATCATTGGTGATGTTAACTTTTATCACTTGGTTAAGAAAGCATCTGCCAGGTTTTTTCAAAAGTTACCATTTTTGCCTTGATAATTATTAAGTAATCTATTAGAAGATATTTTGAGACTATATAAATATCTTGTTCCTCATCAAATTTTACTTGATAATTTTGGCATTCATTTATGGGCTTTTTGCCTGAATCACAAAGTCTTTACAAAATACATTGCAAATTTGGAAGTGAATCAATAGAAAATATAGAACTGTTCAATACAGAAATTTATCAGAGGAAAAATGGGTCAAAAACAGATTAGATACAACTGAAGTGAGAATTGTTAAAAATATTCAGAATAAAGCAAGGAGAGACAACACATCGGGCTCCCCCTGCTCTGTGGGGAGCCTGCTTCTCCCTCTCCCTCTGCTGCTCCCCCTGCTTGTGCGTGCTCTCTCTCTCTCTCTCTCTGTTAAATAAATAAATAAAGTCTTTAAAAAAAAAAAGTTTCAATAAAATGAAATTCAGTGAAAGTAGGATAACTTAAAAAAAATCCAGATATAGGGGTGCCTGGCTGGCTCAGTTGGCGGAGCATGTGATTCTTAATCTCAGAGTTGTGGGTTCAAGCCCCATGTTGGATGTAGGGATTAGTTAAAAATATTAAAATTTAAATTAAAAAATTCAGATCTAAACATATCAGAGTCAAGATGCAGAAACTAAAATCAAATAGAAAATATTAAAAGCATTCATGTAAAAGAAAACAATAGGGGCACCTGGGTGGCTCAGTCAGTTAAGCATCCAACTCTTGATCTCAGCTCAGGTCTTGATCTCAGGGTCATTAATGGCAAGATGCCCCAGTATGCCAAAAGAAAATAATGAACTGCCAACAAAGAATTCTCTACACAACAAAAATATTCTTCCAGAATGAAAACAGAATAGACACTTAAGGATAAATCAAAATGGAGAATTTGCTTCCAAGCCACATTTTAAGGTTCTTCTTTAGGCTGAAGGAAAGTTATCCCAGAAGGAAACACAAAGATGCAACAAGGAATGAAAAGCAAAGAATATGGGTTAGTTGAAATGACTGTATGAGGCAAAAATATCAGCTGTGGGGTTTAAAATATGTTTAAAATTAAATAATGTAGTGGGTTCAACAGTAGCCCTCCAAAAGTTATGTCCATATCCTAAACCCCAGAATTTGTAAATGTTACCTTACTTGAAAAAAGATTTTTTTGCAGATGTAACTAAGCTAAAGATCTTGAGATGTAGAAATCATCCTGGATTATCTGAGTAGACACACAGAGAGACACATGCAGAAAAGGAGGCAATGTAGCCATAGAGGCAGAGTTTGGAGTGATGCGGCCACAAGCCAAAGAATGCCTGGATCCACCAGAAGCTGGAAAAGACAAGGAAAAAAAGGAAAAGGCAGATTGTCCCCTAGAGCCTTTGGAGTGAGCATAGACTTCCCAATACTTTGATTTTTGACTTCTGACTTCCAGAACTGTGAGAGAATAAATGTCCAGTTGTTGTTGTTGTTGTTGTTTTCTTTTCTCATGAATCTTTTCACCTCTACTTCTCTTCTGGAGGTACAGACATTTCATCTGGAACAAGTTTAAGTGACTTGTACATGTTTTATGTAAGCTGGAGGCAAAACCAAGGCTAAAATAACATCTGGCCCAGCAACTAACATCACTGAAAAAGCACATAGAAAGTTCACTCTCTCCTTACTTTATTGTAGAATGAATGACTCTACAGAAAGAAGAGAGAAAAAGGATAAAACGAGGAGATCTAAGCTACACTTAATTAAATGTAGGAGAAGAGAAAGAAGGGAGACAGAAGCAGTGTTTAAAGTGATAAAGAAGTAATTCACATAGGCATTCAGAAAATGAAATCATGAGAAGAAGGGCTATTTTTTCTGGGCTCTCAGTTGTTACCCTCATTAATTAGTTGTGGATTGCTTTCTTTGATGACTTTCAGAAGCTTCTGGATTTGAGCATTAGATTCACCTATCTTGCATCCAGAGGGGGCAATTTTGAAGTTTCAAGGCTTCACACAGCATCTTTACTATACCACCAAGGAATTCTGGTCCAGGTCCAGTGTGGTCAGGTTTTATTGCTGCTGAGGGCAGACGAGAGTTCTACACAACTGAAAGAAGTGATGGCACATCCCCATAACCACACACATCTCAGGTTACCCAGTGGTTTCTCCAAAACCTTACAAAGAACTGTAGTAATTCCTATGTGTGTCAGACCCAGATACAAGTGTATTAGCTTGATTTGTGTTGGAGTCACTTTGATAGATGATTGCAGCCATCACTGGTTATGTTGCAGCATCCTAGCACCAGAGTTTTTAGCTTACAGTAACTCAAGCCCTCACACAGAAGTTTCATGCTGCCATCCTATAGAGCGTTCTTTGTGAAGATCAGGTGTGCCAGCCTCTGGTTGATGACTAAAGCTGAAGAGAGCTTCTTGCCACAGTTTAGTGTGAGGTGACGTTCTCCAGTGACAACCTCTGCAAGAAAAGTCAAACCCAAAGAAAGAAAGAATAAAGATGAGAGCAGAAATCAATGAAACAGAAAAGGAATGAGAAAATCAGTGAAGCCAACTTTGCTTGCAAAGATCAACAAACTTGATAAGCCTTAAAAACAAAGCAAAACAACAAAGAAAACTTGATAAGCCTTTATCTAGAATGACTATACTAATTAAGATCCAACCAGAAATTGCTTAGTAATTTGAACAGGAGAAGTTTAAAGAGTTATTAACTGTAACAGGAGATTGAACTGGGTGGGGGTGGATGAGGACTGACTAGTAAGAAATAAAAAGAACTCTAAAAATACAGGAAAAGCAGATTTAAAGAGCATCCATTAATCCCCAGAGCTGAGACAGAGTGCCCAAAGAAGAAACAGGTCTGGTAGACAACCCCTTTCAGGGCTGAAATCCAGACCTCACTGGAAGGAGTGAAGTCACGTTTTATTGAATGGCACGGAAGTTTGCTGTGCCTGTACATCAGAACTCCAAGAAACTGTGAAGTTGACCTCTGGAACATTGCAAGCAAACCATTCAGAGAGGTACCATGCCAGTGGCATTTCACTGCAAAGCTACTTTGGCTGGGGGCTGGGGGGGAGGGGGGGAGGGTATACCAGAGGAACTGCCCACAGGGAGGTGCCATATACTACAGGCCCCTGGAAACTGTTAGAATTGGATGTTGCAGAAACCATGTGCTGCTAGAAATGTGTTCTGTAGGAAACTGTGAGCTGCTGGAGCCAGGCACTAAGTTGCAGAAGCCTGTTGTAGGAGCCTGGTCTGCAGAGTCCTTCTCTTCTGCAAGAGTCGGCCTGCACATTGGAAACAGGAAGAGAAGCCTTTTCCTCCTCCAGTGATCCTTTTCTGCTCTCTACTGACAAAACTTAACATGGTGCCAGCTGGCAAAGAAGAAATATTTACAGGGTCCAACTCTATCATTGCAGAGCAGACGATGAAGTTTTTATTTTGAGCTGAGAAGCAATTGATAATTGGCCTGCTGATCAATAAAAAAAAAAAAAGAGCAAAGACACAAGTTAGCAAAATCAAGAATGAATGTGAGGCCACTACAGACTCTACAATTAAAAGGGCTGTAAAATAATATTATGAACAACTTTATGCAACTTCCTAGAAAGATACAAATTACCAGAACTGACTCAAGAAGAAATAGAAGATCAGTATTGACATATAAAAAGTATAGACAAGAATTAGTCATTTTAAATCTTCCCAAATAAAAAAATCCAGTTCCAGATGACATCACTGATGAATTCTATCAATATTTAAGGAAGAAAAAATGCTGATCCTTCATAGTCTCAGAGAATAGTAGAGCAAGGGAAGCTTTCTAACCAATTTGGTTATAAAGTGGTATTGTCTTGATACCAAAGCAAGCCTAAGACATAAAAAAAAAAAAAAAAAGACAACTATAGACCACTATTCAACATGAACATAGATGCAATATCCTGAATGAAATATTAGCAGACCAATCCAGCAAAATATAAAATATAAGGTTGCTCACCATGATCAATTGAGATTTATTCCTGGAATGCAAATTTAGTTTAACAGCAGAAAATTGATTTAATACACTGTATTAATACAATAAAAGCTTTATGATCATCTCAATAGAGAAAAAAGCATTTCAAAAAATCCAACCCTATTCTTTTTGTTTTGTTTTGTTTTAGATATTTTAAAATTTATTTATTTAGAGAAAGAATGTGAGCAGGGGGAAGGGCAGAAGGAGAGGAAGAGAGAGAATCTCAAGCAGACTGCCCTGAGGGCAGAGCCCGATGTGGGGCTCAATCCCATGACCCCAAGATCATGAACTGAACCAGAACCAAGAGTTGGTGGCTCAACTGACTGAGCCACCCAGGTGCCTCCCAACTCCCATTCTTGATAAGATCTCTCACCAAACTAGGTAGAAGGAAATTGCTTCAAACTAATAAAGAATAATAAAACCTGTAGCTAACATCCTACCATGTGGTAAAAGACGGAATGCTTTTCCCTTAAGATTAAGAACAAAGAAAGGATGTCTGCTTTCACTACCCTGTTTGAACACTGTAGTAGAGATTTCAATCATGTAATAAGGCAAGAAAAAGGAAGCCATACCAGTTGGAAAGAAAGAAGTAGTGCTACCTTTATTTGCAATTGACATGATTTTGTATTTAGTTTAGAAAATCATAAGAAATCCACAAAATGTTTTTAAAAACTAAAAGCAAGTGAACAACATTGTAGGATATAAATCAAGATACTAAAATCAATTATATTTCCATATAGTATCAATGCACACTCTGAAGTGAAATAAAAAAACAGTATCATTCCAAAAGAATAAAATATTTAGGAATAAATTTAACAAAAGAAATGCAGGACCTATATACAGAAAATTATAAAAGTTCCTGAGAGAAATTAAAGTTTAAAATAAATGAAGAAATGTACCATGTTTATGGATTGGACCACTCATAATTGTTAAGATGGCAGTTCTCCCCCAGATTTATATAGAAGTGCAAATAATTTAGAATGACCAAAACAAGTTTGTAAAGGAACAAAGTTGAAGTTTTTATACTACCTGATTTTAAAACTTACTATAAATATAGAGTAATTCAGACAATGGTATTAGCATAAAGATACAGATCAGTGGAATAGAATTGTGAATCCAGAAATAAACTTTTACATTTATGGTCAATTGATTTTCCACAAAGGTCCCAGGACAATTCAATATTTAATCTTTCCATAAATGATACTAGGACAATTGGATATCCACATAGAGGGGGAAAAAAACTTAGACCACTACTTCACATCATACACAGAAATTAACCAAAATATATCATAAATCTAAATATTAGAACCAGAACTATAGCATTTCTAAAAGAAAACATAGGGTAATAAAC
Organism: Halichoerus grypus; assembly: GCF_964656455.1. Taxonomy (NCBI): domain Eukaryota; kingdom Metazoa; phylum Chordata; class Mammalia; order Carnivora; family Phocidae; genus Halichoerus; species Halichoerus grypus. The sequence goes on from NC_135719.1 coordinate 79,732,219, forward strand.
TATTTGACCTTATTAGACAAAGATTTCTTAGATATGACATCAGAAGCTTGATCCATAAAATTAAAAATTGATAAATTGGACTTCAGCAAAATAAAAAATGCATGCTCTCCAAAGGACACCATTAAGACAATGAAAAGATCAGCTATATTAGGAGAAAATATTTGCAAATCACATTTATGATAAAGGACTTGTATCCATAATCTGCAAGGAATTCTTACAACTCAATAAAAAGACAACTAAATTTAAAATGATCAATGGGGGGGGGAGGATGGGTTAGCCTGGTGATGGGTATTAAAGAGGGCATGTTCTGCATGGAGCACTGGGTGTTATACGCAAACAATGAATCATGGAACACTACATCAAAAACTAATGATGTAATGTATGGTGATTAACATAACATAATAATAAAAAAATAAATCATATAGGAAATTAAAAGAGAAAAAATAAATAAAATGGTCAATAGAGGGGCGCCTGGGTGGCTCAGTCATTAAGCGGCTGCCTTTGGCTCAGGTCATGATCCCAGGGTCCTGGGATCGAGCCCTGCATCGGGCTACCTGCTCAGCAGGAGGCCTGCTTCTCCCTCTCTCTCTCCCCCTGCTTGTGTTCCCTCTCTTGCTATCTCTCTCTGTCAAAATAAATCTTCAAAAAAATTAAAATGGTCAACAGAGGGGCGCCTAGGTGGCTTAGTCGGTTAAGCAGCTGGCTCTTGATCTTAGCCCAGATCTTGATCTCAGGGTCGTGAGTTTAAGCCCATGCGCTAAAAAATAAAAAAATAAAAAAATAATAAATAAAATGGTCAATAGATTTGAATAGACATTCACTAAAGAGCATACACAAATGGCTAATAAGCATACAAAAAGATGCTCAACAGCATTAGTCATTAGGAAAATGCAAAATAATATCGCAATGAGATACCAGTACACACCAGCTAGAATTTATATATTCCAGAGGTTGACTGTACCAAGTATTAGTGAAGATGTGGAAAAATCGGAACCTCATACATTACTGGTGGGAATGTAAAATGGTACAACTACTATGAAAAATATTTGGCTGTTTCTTAAAAAGTTAAACATATAGTTTACAATCCAGCATTTCTCTTAAGTGTCTATCCAAGAGAGCTGGAAACATGTGATCACCCAAAGACTTGTACCAAATCCTCATAGCAGCATTATTCATCATTCAGAATAAGGAAAGATGTCTTAAATAAAAAACAAAATGTACTAGTCATAAAGAAGATATTGATAAAGTCGACTACTTTATTTTTTTAAAGATTTTATTTGAGAGAGAGCATGAATGCACATGCGTGAGCACGGGGAGAGGGAGAAAGATGAGCAGGGAGACGAGGGGGGGCTGAACTCCTTACTTGGCAAGCTGCTGAATAAGTGAATCTTTGAAAAAGAGGATTTGATTCTCAGTAAATGAAGCCAAAACCTAGGAACTCAAAACTAGTGGCCAGATAATAGATTGAAGATGTAGGTACTGGGTTAAATAGGGTGCTTGGAAATAGTTCTGTAACTGCAGACTTTTGTCCTTCAGATAAAGAATCCTGTGAACAGGCTTCTGAAGTCAGTGAAGCCCAAACTACAGATAGTGATGACATAGTGACAGCGGCGTCTCTGAAATGTCCTAAGGCGGTAAGTACAGCGGGGTAATCATTGAGTGTGAGACAAGGTTGTAAATAATGACATGTGCTTAACGGCCACAAAGGTGAAAACAATCCAGTTGTATTTTTTTTTTTAAGATTTTATTTATTTATTTAAGAGAGAGAGAATGAGAGAGAGCACATGAGAGGGGGGAGGGTCAGAGGGAGAAGAAGCAGGGTCCCCGCTGAGCAAGGAGTCTGATGTGGGACTCGATCCCAGGTCTCTGGGATCATGACCCTAGCTGAAGGCAGATGCTCAACCCACTGAGCCACCAAGGGTTCCCAATAATCCAGTTTTAATGAACCCGATGGGAAATTGAAGTTATTTAGTTAAATTTACATTGTGAATGAATGGAAATGTCTTGATACAGTCTCTGATGAAAAGATCACTTTCTTGATTTCGTATAAATGAGGACTTGCTTCAGTACTTCTCTCCTTTATTTGGATCCCTTGCCTGCCTCCTTCATTGTGTACTGTGATTCATCTCCAGCCTGAGTCATGCCCATTTCCTCAATCCACCTAAGGAGAGCAGGTTTACTTTCGGAGGTGGAGGCTAGAAAAGAGGAAAGGATTATTTGTGGGAAAGCTCGGTTTCTGAAGTTTTTGACCTAAGCTTTATTTTTTTTTTTTTAAGATTTTATTTGTTTATTTGACAGACAGAGACACAGCGAGAGAGGGAACACAAGCAGGGGGAGTGGGAGAGGGAGAAGCAGGCCTCCTGCTGAGCAGGGAACCTGGTGCGAGGCTTGATCCCAGGACCCTGGGATCATGACCTGAGCCTAAGGCGGACGCTTAATGACTGAGCCACCCAGGCGCCCCTTGACCTAACCTTAAAACCTGAAATTGCTGGGGCGCCTGGGTGGCTTAGTTGGTGAAGTGTCTACCTTCAGCCCAGGTCATGATCCCAGGGTCCTGGGATCGAGTCCCACATCAGGCTCCCTGCTCAGCGGGAAGCCCGCTTCTCCCTCTGCCTCTGCTACCCCCACCCCTGCCCCCTGCTCGTGCTCTCTCTCTCAAATAAATAAATAAAATCTTTCTTTAAAAAATAATAAAATAAAACCTGAAATTGCAATTATTTATTAAATATTACAGCCTCAGATCTCTTGTGGAACTGAGGATACATACAGACAAATATATATATGACTAAATATCTGCAGATACATTTAACAGTCACTGTATTAGAATCTCGTGGGGTTGTAAGTGAGGTAGGAAACAGATCTCTCTCTTGAGCCAATAGAATGCTCCCTGACACATTTGTAGGCGCTCAGTAAATATTTGTTGAATGAGTGCCTGAATGAAAGATTGAAATTTGATTGAGGATTATGAACTTCATTAGAAACATTGTAAGTATAGTGTGTCCTAGAATCAAGTGGTTAAATTATGTGATAGAAACTCATAAGATTTGTAAGAATTCAGAAAAGTGAAATTATTGCTGCTTTTTTAAGGTCAGAAAACTCTTCCTTGAAAGTGAGAACTTGTACTGAGGATTTGCCGGCAACTAAAGGATATTGGAGTAGGGAGAAACCACTCAAAATCAGTAGCCTTAAACAGTTAAGATAGCAAATACTTAAGTTATTTTCTTCTGAACTTTTGTCTCTCGTATCTTTCTTTAGCCATTACATAGTATCTTGAGAAATGCTTATAAGATGGATCAGAGCCATAGGATGTTGGAATGGGACTATAAAACCTTAGAGATCATAAAGGAGAAGATTAACTAATGTGTCCAGGATATAGAGCTAGTTAGCAGAAGAGCTGATCTCCAGTAAAAGTTTCTAAACCAAGCCACCTCTCAGATCAACCTGAAAAGCAGTCAGCTGGTCAGCAAGTTTTTGAACTACAAGTCAGACATTACATTTAAAATATTATTCAGAATTAAAGGCTCCTAAATAAGATCTCTTTCTGGAAAACCTTTGTGGACCCAAAAGTGCTATTTGAGGAACTAAATATGAAAACTGAGCTTACTGGGGTGCTTGGGTGGCTCAGTCGGTTAAGCATCCGACTCTTGGTTTCAGCTCAGGTCATGATCTCAGGGTCTTGAGATTGAACCCCGCATCAGGCTCTGCGCTCAGCATGGAGTCTACGTAAGATTCTCTCCCTTTCCCTCTGCCCCTCCCCTGCTTGCCTTGCTCTCTCTCACTCTCTTAAAAATAAAAAGAAAACTGAGCTTACTTAGCAAAAACTTAGTGTTATTATCAAATTGAATTCACAGCACAAACACATATAGTTGACCTTTGAACAATGTGGGGGTTAGGGACATGACCCCCTGCACGGCTGAGAATCCACACATAACTTTTTTTTTTTTTTTTTTTAGATTTTATTTATTTGACAGAGAGAGACACAGCGAGAGAGGGAACACAAGCAGGGGGAGCGGGAGAGGGAGAAGCAGGCTTCCCACGAAGCAGGGAGCCCGATGTGGGGCTCGATCCCAGGACCCTGGGATCATGACCTGAGCCGAAGGCAGACACTTAACGACTGAGCCACCCAGGCGCCCCTCCACACATAACTTTTAACTTCCCCAAAACTTAACTACTGACAACCTACTGTTGACCAGAATGCTTACCCATTATATAAACTGTCAATTAACACATATTTTGTATATGTATTATATACTGTTTTCTTATGATAAAGTAAACTATAGAAAAGAAAATGTCATTAAGAAGATCATAAGAAAAAGATTAATAGTACTATACTGTATTTTTTAAAGGTTTTATTTATTTGAGAGAGAGAGTGTGCATGTGCACGCGAGCTGGGAGAGGAGCAGAGGGAGAGGGACAAGCAGACTCCTTGCTGAGCACAGAGCCCAGTGCGGGGCTCAGTCCCACAACCCTGAGATCACGACCTGAGCTGAAATCAAGAGTCTGACACTTAACCGAATGAGCCATCCAGGTGCCCCTATACTGTATTTATCAAAAAAAAAAACCCCAGGGGTGCCTGGGTGCCTCAGTCGGTTAAGCGTCTGCCTTTGGCGCAGGTCATGATCTCAGGGTCCTGGGATTGAGCCCTGCATCAGGCTCCCTGCTCAGCGGGGAGTCTGCTTCTCCCTCTGCCTCTCCCCCTCCACTTGTGCATGAACGCTCTCTCTCAAATAAATATTTGAAAATTAAAAAAAAAAATCCACATATAAGAGGACCCATGTCTTTCAAACCTCTGATGTTTGAGGATGGACTATACTCAATCATTATTGTATTTCAGAATAGCTGAGCGTAAGAGATCAAAGGAGTTGATCAGAGATAATACTTGAGCTTTTTTTTATTGCTTTTTTTTTTTAAAGACACTTTTTTTTTTTAAGATTTTATTTATTATTTGACAGAGAGACAGCGAGAGAGGGAACACAAGCAGTGGGAGTGGGAGAGGGAGAAGCAGGCTTCCCGCTGAGCAGGGAGCCCGATGCGGGGCTCGATCCCAGGACCCTGGGATCCTGACCTGAGCTGAAGGCAGACACACAACCGACTGAGCCACCCAGGCGCCCCCCTTTTTTTTTTGTTTTCTTATGAATGACATTAAACGGTACATGTTTTTCTTTTTATTTTTTTATTTTTTTTAAATATTTATTTATTTATTTATTAGAGAGCGAGCGAGAGAGAAACAGCATGAGAGGGGAGAGGGTCAGAGGGAGAAGCAGGCTCCCCGCTGAGCCGGGAGCCCAATGTGGGACTCGATCCCAGGACCCTGGGATCATGACCTGAGCCGAAGGCAGTCACTTAACCAACTGAGCCACCCAGGCGCCCACATGTTTTTCTTTTTAAAAACTTCTTATTTTGAAATAATTATAGATTTGTAAACAGTTGCACAAAGATGTACAGGCAGATGATGCCAGGTACCATTCACATAGTTTTTTGCATTTTTTTTTTCTTTTTTGGTACACACTATTCTGAAATGTGCATTTACCTTCAGTAACATTTTGGGAGTCCATCCAAGTTGATATAATTTAGCTTTTTCTAGTTCATTTCTCTTAACTGCTGATCATTATTTTGTTAAAATAATATGTGACCTTCTATTTAGACAGACCTCAGTGGGCAATGCTGATTGCACTTCTGTGCTATGCACTTGATATTCATTAACTCACTAAAGCCTCACAGCAGCCCTGTGAGTTGTTAACTCCTTCAACAAGTAATTATGGAGTACCTGTCTTAGTATTTGCCAGGCTCTGTGGACACAAAATGGTGAAAAAGGCAGACCTGGTTCCTTTCGTCTTGAATCCTGCATTCTCCTGAGGGAAAACAGATATAAATCAGAAAATAAGTAAGATTATTTGTTGACTTTAAATACTATGAAGAAAATAATTTGAGGAGCGTCTCGGTGGCTCAGTCAGTTAAGTGTCTGCCTTTGGCTCAGGTCATGATCCCAGGGTCCCGCTCAGCGGGGAGCCTGCTTCTCCCTCAGCCCCTCCACCCGCTTGTGTGCTCGCGCACTCTCTCTCTCTCTCCCTCTCTCTAGCTCTCTTGCTCTATCTCAAAATCTTAAAAAAAAAAAAAAAAGGAAAAGAATTTGAATAATAGTAATGGGAGGGGTTGAGGCACCTGGCTGGCTCAGTTGGTAGAGTGTGCCACTCTTGATCTTGGGGTTGTGAGTTTGATCCCCACGTTGGGTGTAGAGATGACTTAAAAGTAAAATCTTAAAAAGAAAAAAAGATAGTAATGGTAGGGATTGAGTTAGGTAAGGTATAAGGAAATACTTCCCTGAGGAGGGGACATTTAAACTGAAATTTGAAGTGTGAGAAGGTAAGAGATGGAGGGAAATTGTCTCAGACAGAGGAACTGGCAAATGGAAAGACCCTGGTGTAGGAGAGAATTTGGCTTATCTGACGTACTGGAGATCAAGAGATGGTTATAAACCAATAAAACTGGGGGCAAAAAAAAAAGAAGAAGAAAGAAGAAGGAAAGAAAGGAAGAAGGAATAAAATTGCGTAGCCAGACTTTGTAAATGAGCCCTGACAGGAACAAATGTTTGATGACCACACCTCGTCACTTTTGTTATTGTACAACCAGATAACTACAATAAAACTGGGAAAAGAGAAAAAAAAAATGTCACAGTGAACATCTCTGTTCACATGTATCTTTGTGTATTTTGGCAAATGTTTTTGTGGGATAGATTCCTAGAAGTGCAACTGCTGGTTTTAAAAGGAATGTGCACTTGAACTTTTGATGGATCCCTCCAAATGATCAGCCCCTAAATGATACCACTGTCACCCTATGGTGGCCTTTTCCCCCCAGAATTCTCAGTTCCTGACTTTAATGGAATGAGAGTGTCTGTAAGGGAAGGAATCAAAAGTAATTTGGAAAAATTTAGATCCAGGTGGCATGGAGAGGTAATGAAGCACCTGAGGGGTACGTTAGATGCTGGGACTATGGGGGCTGGTGAGGCCGACTTGTGGTCCTAGAACACAGGGAGCTGACAGCCTGGGAGGTGCTGTCCCAGAAGTAAAATGTGACACAAAGTAATTTAAAATTTCCTAGTGTCCACATGAAAAGTGTGAAAAGAAACAAGTAAATTTTAATAATATATTTTATTTAACCTAGTATATCCAAGGTATTATCATTTCAATATGAAATCAATATAAACAATTATTGAGACACCTTACATTTGTTTTTTTCCTGCAAAGTGTCCAAAATCCTGTGAATTTTACGCTGGCCGCTCCCAATTCAGATTAGTTACATTTCAAGTGCTCAGTAGCCACATGTGGCTAATGGCTATTTGTCATAGAGCATAACTGGGGTGCCATATTTTCCAGCTGCAAGTTGACATCCCTAGACAATGAAATCAAAATAGGGGGTCCCAGCCAGCACTTTTTAAAAACAAACAAAAAACTGAGAAAAAATAAAATACAAAATAATAATTTGCATCACACCTATTAAGGTTAAAAATTGTTTAAGGAGACTTTTATTTCAGTGATTTCTTTTTATACACACATATAAATATGCATAGGCCAAGTTTTATAGTTTGAAACCCACTGGTCTGCTGGCTGTTCATTTTTAACTACGGGAAAAAAAAATGTTCATCCTCATTAAGGAGGCTTTTTTGGAGGCTTTTTTTTTTTTTTTGGTAAGATGTTGCTGGGGATCATTCAGGTACTTATATAGCTATGAACACTTTTCTTTTTTTCCCAGACCTCAGTGTTTCCTAAAGTGTGTTCTTTGGAAAATTAAGCCCAACCATGTCCAGGAAAAAAACAAAAGTGATTGTATAGTCAAATATGTTTGGGAAGAACTACCTTTGTATCATCCTCTAAAAGTGTCCTGATGCACATTAACATATTAAAGGCTGTAAGTCCAGTTAGAGAAAGCTGATAACTTTGTTCATCTTGATTTTCCAAAATGTATTTTTTTAAAGATTTATTGATTTATTTTCAAGAGAAAGAGCGAGTGGGAGGAGGGGCAAAGGGAGAGGGAGAGAATCTCAAGCACACTCAGTCCCTGCTAGCAGGGAGCCCGACGCAGGGCTCCATCCTGTGACCCTAAGATCATGACCTGAGCCACAACCACAAGTCAGACACTGAACCCACTGAGCCACCCAGCTTCCCCTCCAAAATGTATTTGATCACAGAACCACTCATTTGTAAAACACCTATTCCTCAGACACCTTTGAGAAGTTCTGCTTCATTTTTATGAAACTATAGGGCATAGGGTTCTCAGCTTAAAAATAATTGTAACAGAGGCATCTGAGTGGCTCAGTCGGTTAACCATCTTCGGGCTCTGTGCTCAGCATAGAATCTGCCTGAGATTCTCTCTCTCCCTCTCCCTCTGCTCTTCACCCTGCTCACACACACTCTCTCTAAAATAAATAAATACATAAAATCTTTTTAAAAATTAAAAAAAAATTACAACAGTGGCATTGGAGAACTTTCTAGGGTGATGGTTCTGTATCTTGAATAGGGAGTTGATTACACACTTGTATATATTTGTCAAAAGTGTACATGTTAGGTTTTGTATTTTACTGTGTGTAAATTATATACATAAATGTTTAGAAGTTAAACAGAGGGGCACCTGAGTAGCTCAGTCAGTTAAGCGTCTGCCTTCGGCTCAGGTCATGATCCAGGGTCCTGGGATTGAGCCCCACGTTGTGCTCCCTGCTCAGTGGGGAGCCTGCTTCTCCCTCTCCCTCTGCCTCTACTCCCCCTCGCCTGCTGCTCGTGCACTCACGCACTCTATCCCAAATAAACTCTTTTAAAAAATTAAAAAATAAAAGTTAAACAGATTGTCAGGAGCCACCCTAGGCAGTGTGATTTAAGAGTGGCTGTTATGCTTTTTTAATGACAGTCACTGTAAGAAATACATTTCTACATTGTGCCCAGTACAATCATATATAAACAAAAGCTTTAAGAAACAGGGCTTACCATTTACCATGAACTCTCATATTTTCTGTTCTATTCCATTCCATTCTGTCCTAGCCTATCTTATTCTTTTATTTAAAAAAAAAAATGCTAGTGAAACCCACAACCCACCTAGCTGACCCGTAGGTGTCAAAACCCACATTTTGGAAAACATAATAGTTTTCATGATGGAGATTGTAGGAGGGTTTGTGAGGGCTGTTGAGAGGGCAACATCAAGTAGCTTTATTTTCAAGAGTCACCCAGGTTGTTCTGAAGTAGATTTGTTGAGAAATACTGCCTCTGGCTTCCTAGGAGAAGGCCTAGGAGCTCCACCTGCTTCCTAAGAGAAGCAAAGATGGGGGTGGGGATGGATCTTGGGAGAAGTGAGGGCAATGGCCTGGCAACCTAGAGCACGGGAGAGTCCCCCCCCAGGTGACAAGGGAGAACCGTGGCTGGTTGGGGCCATCCCAGACTGACCCCTTACTAGTGTCGGGACAGCACTTGTTGCCACACTGTGGAAGGGGAGGACTTCACATGGCCTTCAGCTTCTGTCTTGAAACTCGAGAGATGTCAGCCCTCCCCCTGGTGTCCCTAATGCAAAAATGGACACAGGGACGGTCCAAAGAGAGGACGGTGGCGGTGGCAGCAACTCTGAAGCAGGGCTGGAAGGACAGGCGTTGCCATGAGGGGGCAGGCTGCCCGGGCGGCCTGCTCTCCGGCAGGCACTGTGTGGGCGCAGGAAGCTCTGGGCAGCGGCTCTACCGCTAAACTGATTCTCAAGGATGTGTGAGACGGGGCAACCCTCGAGGGTCCCCTCCCTCTCCGGGAGCTTGGTGCTGTCGGCTGTCGCTCAGTAAACTTTGCTGCCCACCAGAATTTTTTTAAAGGGTATGTGAGATGGAATATGGCTACGATTGATGTCTGAGGGAGTAATGTGTTCATTAGATGGAGTAGAAACACTTGGAGCATCGCTAACCTATAGGAGATAAATAAGTATTTTCCTTGTCAGGGTTCGGAGAAGATGTGCATTGAAATTGTCTCCCTGGCCTTCTACCCAGAGGCTGAAGTGATGTGTGATGAGAATGTCAAGCAGGTGTATGTAGAGTACAAGTTCTATGATGTACCTTTGTCAGAGACGGAGACCCCAGTGTCCCTGAGGAAACCAAGGGCGGGAGAAGAGATCCACTTCCACTTCAGCAAAGGTGAGGCATCCCTTGTGCTTGGCTGCAAGAGTGGTCTGAGGGGTCAGAACTGCCCTGCACTTCCAATGGGGTGGATGCAACCATGTTATATATCAAAGTGATAGATGCATATGGTTTTATTTATGTTTTTGGTTTTTTATTATTTTAATTAAGTTTTTATTTTAATTCCAGTATAGTTAACATACAGTGTTTATAGTTTGAGGTGTACAGCATAGTGCTTCGACAATTGTATACATTATTCAGTGCTCATCATGATGAGCATACTCTTAATCCCCATTACCTATTCCCCCATCCTCCCCGCCCACCTCCCCTCCAGTAACCCTCTGTTCTCTATACTTAAGAGCGATTTTTTGGTTTGTCTCTTCTTTTTCCTTTGTTCATTTGTTTTGTTTCTTAAATTCCACATATAGGTGAAGTCATATGGTATTTGTCTTTCTCTGACTTATTTCGCTTAGTCTTATACTCTCTAGATCCATCCACAGTGGCTGCACCAGTTTGCGTTCCCACTAACAAGGCAAGAGGGTTCCTTTTTCTCCACATCCTCGCCAACACTTGTTGTTTCTTGTTCTTCTTCTTTAGCCATTCTGACAGGTATGAGGTGATATCTCACTGTGGTTTTGATTTGCATTGCATAATGCAAATTATGCATATAGTATGCATGTGCATTGCATAATGAGTGATTTTGAGCATCTTTTCATGTGTCTGTTGGCCATCTGTATGTCTACTCTGGAGAATGTTCATGTTTTTGCCCCATTTTTTAATTAGGTTATTTGTTTTTTGAATGTTGAATTGTATCAGTTCTTTATGTATTTTGGATACTAACCCTGTACCAGGTATATCATTTGCAAATATCATCTTCCATTCAGTAGGTTGCCTTGTAGTTTTGTTGATTATTTCCTTCACTGTGCAGAAGCTTCTTATTTTGATGTAGTTCCAATAATCTATTTTTGCTTTTATTTCACTTGCTTTAGGAGACATATCTAGAAAGAAGTTGCTATGGCTGATGTCCAAGAAATTACTGCCTGTGCTCTCTTCTAGGATTTTTATAGTTTCAGGTCTCGCATTTAAGTCCTTAATCCCTTTTTTTTTAAGATCTTATTTATTTATTTGAGAGAATGAGATAGAGAGAGCATGAGATGGGAGGGTCAGAGGGAGAAGCAGACTCCCTGCTGAGCAGGGACCCCCCCCCCCATGCGGGACTCGATCCCGGGACTCCAGGATCATGACCTGAGCTGAAGGCAGTCGCTTAACCAACTGAGCCACCCAGGCGCCCAAGTCCTTAATCCATTTTGAGTTTATTTTTGTGTATGATGTAAGAAAGTGGTCCGGATTCACTCTTTTGCATGTAGCTGTCCTGTTTTCCCAACTCCATTTGTTGAAAAGACTGTCTTTTTCCCGTTGCATGTTTTTGCCTCCTTTATCAAAAATTAATTGGCCATATAATCGTGGGTTTGTTTCTGGGTTTTCTATTCTGTTCCATTGATCTATGTGTCTGTTTTTGTGCCAGTAAAAATACTGTTTTCATTACTACAGCTTTGTGGTATATCTTGAAATCTGGGAGATGGTGATACTTCCAGCTTTGTTTTTCTTTTTCAAGATCGTTTTGCCAATTTGGGGTCTTTTGTGGTTCCGTACAAATTTTAGGAATATTTGTTCTAGTTCTGTGAAGAATGCTGTAGGTATTTTGGTAAGAATTACATTAAATCTGTAGATTGCTTTGGTTAGCATAGACATTTTAATAATATTTGTTCTTCCAATCAATGAGCACAGAATATCTTTCCATTTGTTTGTGTCATCTTCAGTTTCTTTCATTGTTGTTTTATAGTTTTCAGAGTATAGGTTTTCACCTCCTTGGTTAAGTTTATTCCTAAGTATTTTATTAATTTTGGTGCAATTGTAAATGGGATTGCTTTCTTAATTTCTTTTTCTGTTGGTTCATTATTAGCGTATAGAAATGCAATGAGGGGTGCCTGGGTGGCTCAGTCAGTTAAGTGTCTGACTCTTAATCTCAGCTCAGGTCTTGATCTCAGGGTTGTGAGTTCAAGCCTAGTGTGGAGCCAACCTAATAAAAATAAAAAAATAGTAACAATAATAATAAAGAAATGCAACAGATTTTGGTATATTGATTTTGTATCCTGTGACCTTACTAAATTCATTTATCAGTTCTAATAGTTTTTTGATGGAGTCTTTAGGGTTTTCTATATATAGTATCATGACATCTACAAATAGTGAAAGTTTTACTTCTTCCTTACCAATTTGGATGCTTTTTATTCCTTTTTCTTATCTGATTGCTGTGGCTAGGACTTCCAGTACTGTGTTGAATAAAAGTGGTGAGAGTGAATATCCTTGTCTTATTCCTGGTGTTAGGGGGAAAGCTCTCAGTTTTTCACCATTGAATATGATGTTAGCTGTGGGTTTTTCACATATGGCCTTTATTATGTTGAAGAATGTTCCCCTTAAACCTACTTTGTTGAGGGGTTTTACCATGAATGGGTATTGTACTTTGTCAAATGCTTTTTCTCCATTTATTGAAATGATCTCTTATTGATATGATGTATCACATTGATTTATAAATATTGAAACACCCTTGTAGCCTGGGAATAAATCCCACTTGATCATGATGATTTTTTTAATGTATTGTTGAATTTGGTTTGCTAATATTTTGTTGAGGACTTTTGCATCTTTGTTCATTACAGATACTGCCTTGTAGTTCTCTTTTTTTGTAGTGTCTTTATCTGGTTTTGAATTTTGATGTTTTCCTGCCTCTTCTATTTTTTGGAATAGTCTGAGAAGAATAGGTATTAATGCTTCTTTAAATGTTTGGTAGAATTCCCCTGTGAAGCCGTCTGGTCCTGGACTTTGGGAGTTTTTTTGTTACTGATTCAATTTCGTTTCTGGTAATCGGTCTATTCAAATTTTCTACTTCTTCCTGAATCAGTTTTGGGAGGTTATATGTTTCTAGGAATTTGTCCATTTCTTCTAGGTTGTCCAGTTTGTTGGCATATAATTTTTCATAATAATCTCTCACAATCCTTTGTATTTCTGTGGTGTCAGTTGTTTTTTCTCCTCTTTCATTTCTGATTTTATTTGAGCCCCCCCCTTTGATGAGTCTAGCTAAAGGTTTATCAATTTTGTTCATCTTCTCAAAGAACCAGCTCCTGGTTTTATTGATCTGTTCTATTGGTTTTTAAAGTTTCTCTTTCTTTAATTTCTGCTCTGATCTTTATTATTTCCTTCCTTGTACTGGTTTGAGTTTTGTTTATTCTTCTTCTTTTAGTTCCTTTAGGTATAATGTTAGGTTGTTGGTTTTTTTGTTTTTTAATTTTTCTTGCTTCTTGAGTTAGGCTTGTATTCTTATAAACTTCCCTCTTAGAACAGCCTTTGCTGCATCCCAAAGGTTTTGGACCATTGTATTTTCATTTGTCCCCATGTATTTTTTTTTTAATTTCCTCTTTGATTTCTGGGTTGACCCATTCATCGTTTAGTAGCATGTTATTTAACTTCCATGTATTTGTGCTCTCTTCAGATTTTTTCTTGTGGTTGATTTCTAGTTTCATAGCATGTGATCAGAAAAGATACATGGTGGGGCACCTGGGTGGCACAATTGGTTGGGCGTCCAACTCTTGGTTTCAGCTCAGGTCATGATCTTGGAGTCGTGGGATCAAGCCCTGAGTTGGGCCCTGCACTCAGTGTGGAGTTTGCTTGGGTTTCTCTCTTCCTCTCCCTCTACCCCTCCCACTTGTGCACTCTCTCTCTCTAAAATAAATAAATCTTTTAAAAAAAGAAAACTGAGCCTGGGTGGCTCAGTTGGTTAAGCGACTGTCTTCAGCTCAGGTCATGATCCTGGAGTCCCGGGATCGAGTCCCACGTCGGGCTCCCTGCTCAGCAGGGAGTCTGCTTCTCCCTCTGACCCTCCCCCTCTCATGCTCTCTCTCTCTCTGATTCTCTCTCAAATAAATAAATAAAATCTTTAAAAAAAAAGAAAAAAAGAAAAGATACATGGTATGACTGATATTTTTGAATTTGTTGAGACTTGTTTTGTGGCCTAATATGTGATCTATTCTGGAGACTGTTCCATGTGCACTTGAAAAGAATGTGTATTCTGCTGTTTGGGGATGGAATGTTCTGAATGTATCTGTTAAATCCATCTGGTCCAATGTGTCATTCAAAGCCAGTGTTTCCTTGTTGATTTTCTGTTTGGATGATCTGTCCATTGATGTAAGTGGGGTTATGCATATGGTTTTAAAATATCAAATAGGCCTAGAAAGATTTTTAATTAAAATTGAGCAGTCCCTTTTTCCATCCCTTTTCCACAAATCAGTCCCTGTCGTCCTCCCCATTCTCCTCAGTTCACCACACTCCTTTTCACTTTTTCTGCTATTTCTTGTTATTTAACTCCATGTTTCTGAATAATGTTTCTGTTGCAATTTCCTGACTCACCAATTTTAGATATTATCTGCTGACTTCCTATCGTGACACATAAAATTTATTTCTCTTACACTATACCCATTTTCTCTTCCTCCCATAGAGTTGGATCATAACTTTCATTTAATCCAATCTTAATTGTTTCTATTATTATGGATATGTAAATATTAATTCTTCAGAACCAAGTAGTATGCCGTGGTTATAATCCTTTTTTTATTATTTTGTTTGTCTCAATTTTTCGCTTGCTGTATCTTCATTATGCCCATTGTAATTCTTTTCACATCCTCCAACAGCCTTTCCAAGTTTTCAAATAATCCAAACCTGTCAAAAAATATATCAATTTTTTTTCCTTGAAGACCTTTCTTCAGCCCACCATTCAGCTATTATCCTACAGCTGCAATTTGGAGAATTTGATTTAATTCTCCCCTATACTGGATTTCTTGTCTCCTGGGTTCTCTGTCATCCTCTGATTCACTTTTATATTTTAATGGGTCATATTTTCCAGTAGCTTTTAAAGAAAGAGTACATTGGAAGGAAACATTTTGAGACCATCGTGCATGAAGTCTCTTTATTCTACCCATATATTCAATTGATAATTAGACCAAGTATAGAAATCTATTTTGAAAACATTCTTATTCAGAATTTTGAAGCAGTTGGTCCATGGTCTTCGCCAAGAGTCTAACCTTTGTATGGAAACTACCTCTACCTGTCCAGAAGACTTGAACATTTTATCTTTCTCTTCAGTGTTCTTAAATTTCAGGATAATGTGTATATTTTTCCTGTAATTGTTCTAGCCATCCAGGGGGCTCTTTCAATCTGGAAGCTTATGGCTTTTAGTTCTGGGAAATTTTATTGTATTTCTTTGATAATTTTGTCCCCAGGATTTTCTCATTTTCTTAGTAGAGTTTTTGATCTTCCAAATTGATCCTCTAATTTTCTCATTTTCTTCCTATAATCCCAGCTCTACTTTTTCTTTCTATTTTGGGGAAATTTCCTTGGTTTTTTTTAAGATTTTATTTTTAAGTATGGCTCAGTCAGTTAAGCATCTGACTTGATTTCGGCTGAGGATATGATCTCAGGGTCATGAGATTGAGCTCCCCATCAGGCTCCACACTGGGCATGGAGCCTGCTTAAGATTCTCTCTCTCTCTCCTTCTGCCCCTTCCCCCATTCCCTCTCTAAATAAAAAAAATAAAGATTTTATTTTTAAGTAATCGCTGCATCCAATGTGGGGCTCAAACTTACAAGCCCAAGATCAAGAGTTGCATGCTCTACCAACTGAGCCAGCCAGGTGCCCCCTCAAATTTCCTTAATTTTATCTTCCAGTCATTGAAAATTTATCTTAAATTTCTAAGAACTGTTTGTTGTTGTCTGTTCCTCCTTTTTTTTTTTTTTTTCCTTAAGTATATCCTTTCCTTATATGAGGTAGAAGTTTATTTCTTACCTGTATAAAATGAATTCTGAGGGGGGCAGTCCAGGACTGAGGATACGTGATTCTGTCAGGATCCAAACTCCCATCCTGCCTTCTTATCAACCTAGTGCCTATCTTCCATCCTTTTGGTGACCCTGTCACCCTTAATGGCTGCCAGGGAAAGGAAGGATGCCTCCCAGTTGAGCCTGTTAAGCATGTTTCACATAACACAATAGCCAGAATTTAATCGTGCAGCCAAACCCAGCTAAAATAGAGGCTGGAAAACATAAGCTAATGTATTTGAGGCTGCAGCATTCCCATATAGAAATGAGGAGGAAGGGGAGGGTGGGTGTTGAGAGAGGCACCTTGAGTTGAACCTGCTGCAAAACTCAAACCTCTGGGTGGCCCTAAAAAATCAGTCTCCTGGGGTTCTTCCAGCTGTAGAGTGGTGGGAGCACATTCATCTTGGCACAATGGCAGAACAGCTTTCAGTGCAGATCCTAAGGCTTCCTTTTCATCAGGGTCGACAAACTTTTTCTTAAAGGGCCAGGTAGTAAATATTTTAGGCTTTGTGGACCAAATGGTCTCTGTCACAGCTATTCAACTCTGTCACTGTAGTTGGAAAGCAACCATAGATAATATGTGAACAAATAGGCATTGGCTGTATTCAGTAAAAATTTTATTTACCAAAACAGGTGGCCCACCCATGAGCCCTAGCTTGCCAACCTCTCTTTTCTATCACGGTTTTACATATACCACTTATGAAAGTCTTAGTGCCCAAATAGCAACAGCGTATGATTCTTTGCTTTTCTCCTCTCTTATCCTTAATACAGTGATAGACCTGGACCCACTGGAACAAAAAGGCCGAAGGCAGTTTCTGTTTGCCATGCTGAACAGACAAGATCCTGAGCAAGGACGGTAAGCATCTTTCCACTTTGAAAGAAGGGAGATATCATCCACACAGGAGTTCAGGAGTTTAAGTTTGGTTTTGTGCTGATATTGAATGTTCGAGCAACTTCTTTCATATTAATTTACTGAATGGATTTCTCATCTCTTTGAGTCTGATTCATTTTTACAACTACCTGATAAACTGTATGAATCTCATCGGTGTAGTTCATCTCTCACCCATGCCAGCCCCCTGATAAGCACTGTTTTTGTGGCAGCAAGTACTTGAATACTAACAGTGCTCTATGAGGAATGGAAAAAACCCTTTGACATTCCCAGATAATTTATTTCCCACAAACACAGTACCATTGCTAGCTTACCAAATATTATGTCTTTATAATATTAATTTCATATTTAGTTGTTGTTTTTTTTAAGTGGGCTCCACACCCAGCATGGAGCCCAGTGTGGGGCTTAAACTCATGACCCAGAGATCAAGCCCTGAGCTGAGATCAAGTGTCGGACGCTTCATCGACTGAGCCACCCAGACACCCCTCATATTTAGATTTTTAAAATTATTTCTCTACAGGATTACTTTGACTTTGATATAACTGAAATAAATTCTAGGCATACTATCAATTTTAGGGAAGTGTCCTTGTTATTCCTCTAATCTGAAGAGGCCTCCATTTAGAAGTTCCCGATGAAATGCACAGGACAGTTATACTAAGAAAATTATTCGTTGTTTAGCTAAAATTTGAAATTCAAATTTAAGTGGGCATCTGTTTGGGTTTTTTTTGTTTTTGGCAAGATCTAGCAATGTTGCCTCCTTTTCAAGTGTGTGGGTAAGAAATAATACAGGGCTGGTGTTTAATTTGCATTTACTTTGTCTCCAGTCAGTCATAGAAAGGACTGAAAAAGGAGCCACTGAAATAAACAGTGAATCTGACTCCGGTATCACTGTGCACTTAAACAGAAGCTGACTGGTAACTTTTGGGAATGGAAAGCGTTTGGTTGTTTCCCTTCTGCATCAGTGTTAAATTTAGTTATTTTCTTTTCTTCTCGCAGCATTCCTAGAATACGCTCTTCCTTTATTCCCTTACAGTGGTAGCTTTTTTTCTTTTCTTTTCGTAACCTCCTATTCAATTTTAGATTTTGATTGATTTTACCTGTTTGCCAGTGTTGTACAGTGGACAGAACTTTGGCTTTGTAATCAGAGAGGCCTGGTTTTGAATCCTGACTCTTTCACTTACTAGCTCTGTGATCTTTGAATATTACTTGACTTGAAGGCTTGTGTGAGGATACAACTGAAATAATGTAGTTTATCTAAAGCATCTGGGAGGCGCCTGGGTGGCTCAGTCAGTTAGGCGTCTGACACTTGGTCTCAACTCAGGTCTTGATCTCAGGGTTGTGAATGAATGGATGGATGGATGAATGAATGAATGGATGAATGAATGCCCTGCACCTAGAAAGGGGAAACTTGGGGTCAGGGAGTCAGCATTATCCCTTTGTATTGTTGAAGTTCTCAGTAAGGATACAGAAGCATCATCACAAATGAATATTGCCTCATGAGCTAACAATGTATCACTTTCAGAATTTCTTTTTAGCTTAATCTTGCTTAGTTGTGATTTTAAAAGCTTGAATTTTTAGTCCTATTCTTGCTCTCTTACCACTATTTGCCACCAGTATTTGCTTTTAAAAAATTAATAGGGATACAGAATGTCCAGAATAGGCAAACTCAGAGAGACAGTTGATTGGTGGTCTCCCGGAGCTGAGGGGAGAACGGGAAGTGGCTGCGTGATGGCTGTAGGGTTTCTTCTTGGGGCGATGAGCATGGCCTGGAATTACTGGTGATGGTTGGGCAACACTGTGATTTTACTAAAACACACTGAATTGTACACTTTAAAATGGTTAAGATAGTGAATTTATGTGTGAGTTTTATCTCCAAAAATCAAGTAGGTACTAGTTTCTAGAATTCCTTCTTTGCGGGGCCGAGTCAGAATGATGAGTGCTGTTGACTACTGGCCGCTTGCTCTCTGGTGCCCTGTCTCCAGACTTACAACTCAAAGGGATACACTTCTTATACATTTTGCAATTCTGTGTTCCTTCTGTTTTCCTTTGCTCCAGCTTGATACCCAACTTTTATTTAGAAATCTAAGAACTCTTCTAATTTCCTGTAATCTTGGTTTTTGTGCAAACACCTTCACTGTCAATGACAAATCTTTCATCAGAGTTGTAAGCTCTCTTACAAGGCAACCTATCTGAACAGTCTTTTGTGGGGTTTTTGTTTAAAGATTTTATTTATTTGTCAGAGAGAGAGCGCACAAGCAGGGGGGAGCGGCAGGCAGAGGGAGAAGGCTCCCCGCTGAGCAGGGAGCCCGATGCAGGGCTCGATCCCAGGACCCTGGGACCACGAACTGAGCCGAAGGCAGATGCTTAACTGACTGAGCCACCCAGGCGCCCCTGTCTGAACAGTTCTGAGACAACTTGATCAACTACATCATCTTGAGTCTTAGTTCCCTCTTCTCCAGGCCTATCATTACTTTAAAATACACCAATTCCTTACTCTTTCGCCATTATAGTTGTGTAAAGTGGAGGCAAGGGAAAAGTGATTCAGGGAAAACGCTGTGTTATGTATGATTACTTTTATCCTTATATATGTATTTTAAGCCTTACAGTATCAGCAGTACTGAGTTAAATGGAATTTTTCCTTTAGTTTAAAGTTTACAGTGGTAAGTGATCCTATGGACGACGAAAATAAAGAATGTCAAGAAGTAGGATACGCGTTTCTGGAACTGTGGCAGCTCATGGAATCGGGAGGAGATGGTGTAGAGCAAGAGCTAGACAGTGAGTAATAAATGTTCATGCTTCTCAGTTTCACTTATTTCTAAGGAAATCAGCCTAATCACGAATACTCCTGTTTTACCTTCAGTATGTAATTACCACTATGAAGTTGATGATGTAAATTGGATCAAAATCCCTACAGCTGTATTTCTTTCTAGATCAAGCATGAGAGTAGTCAGTTGTATATTTTAGCCCATGTACCCCATGACAACTGGAATACAATCTTTTATGAATCTCCAGGGTTTGAAATCAGGGAATTTTGAAAAGACCAATTCTTTTAATTTCAGTCAGATTTAAAGATCAGAATTCCTGATTTCTCTTAAGCATATAAGGTTTGTAAAGGCAGCAAACACCCTCCTCTTGTCATACAGTCTCTTCCACAGACACCCACTCACCTGCTCCCTCACACCTCATGGTATTTGTTACCGAGGTTTTTGGGGTGGGTTTTTTTTTTGGTTACCAAACCTTAATCATCCTGCTTCAGAAGTGTCAGGACTGTATCCCCACTTCCACCCCATTTCCATCTGCTACAGTGTCTCTTTACAAAAAATTTGATCACCATTCTTCTTAAACCCATTTTTAACATTGTTCGCTGCAAGACTGGCGTGCTTCAAAAGTATCTGCCTCCGAAGGGGCCTGTCCTGTCCAGTCCGCACTGCTCTTACCCTGCGCGCCTGGGGTTTCACATTGACCTTATCTGCGAGGCTGTAGTAGGCCCCGAAGATTACCCGCTGGACCAGTGGTTTTCAAACCGCCAGTCTTAACCAACCAACCAATGGGTGGTGAAATTAAATTAGTAAGTCATGACCAGAACTGGGAACTGTAGGAGATATCAGAGTGCTCTACACATAGATTATTTTGTGACACTTTCTTATGTACATGTGTACTGAGACATGATATAAAATTACAGTAAGATTTGAGGAATACTCTTCAGACCAGGGGCTACAGAGTTCAAACTAGCTGGTAGACAAGAGTCTTCATTTTATTCCTCTAGTACCTTTCCAGCTGAGGTACTGGGCAAGTTGTGTAACCTCTCCGTGCCAGTTTTCTCAACTGCAAGGTGAGAAGAACAGCAGTTGCTCCGTAGGCATGTCCCGAGGACTGAGGGAAGGCTTAAGTGGAGGCTTGCGGAGGGAGAGGAGTGTTTAGGACAGCGCTGGCTCGCTGGCTTGGGTCTGTCACCTGTTTTCCGGCTCGCACTCCCAAGTGCGATTCCCGTCCCCATTCCCTAGACATGCTGTGCTCTTCCTGGCTTCTGGGCCTTTGTGCAGAAGGAACAGCCCCTGAAGCCTTTTCTAGTTGTGACCTTAGCATTTCTAAAGCCAATGAATACGTCTCAATTATTTTGATTTTTTTAATCATCAAAAGAAAAATTTATAGTAATTTCTTTATTATGGCTGCCCTTCCTTCCACTCAGACTTTAATCATGTTGGTCTGATTTGAAAAACAAAACACTGCTTTCCAGCCCTGCAGCTACCTTCTCTCTTCGCACTTTCAAACTCGGGCTCCTGGGAATACCCGCTGAATGGTCAGTCAGAGCCGAACTGCTCTGGCACGGCCCGCACAGTTAAGACCATGTTTTCATCCAGACGCTTTATTGACTCTGTTCTTACCAGTTTTCCTAATTGTCCAACCCAGTGAGTTTCCTTATTCATCCTACTTGACCTTTCTAATCTCTAATATTATTGCTCATTCTCCTTTTTGAACGCCGTTCTCCCTTTTTTACACCATTTGACTTTCCAGATCACTCTGTGGGGGATCCTTCTGTTTCTTTACAGGGTCTTCTCCCCCGGTTTGAACGTTGGGGTTCTCCTGGTTCAGTTCTTGGCCTCTTTTTTTCTCTCCATCTACCCTCTTCCTGGGTGTTTGCATTCACTCCCAGGGTTTTAATTATAATCTAAATATTATCTCAAATCTAGGTTTCCAGTCCAGATTTTTAATAAAATCTAGACTTACAGTAGACCAGTAGACCAATAGTCACTACTTCTATGTTCCCTTAGTACCTAAAACTTGACTAGCCACCATCCAGTTATCCAAATTAGAATGGACATCCTTGATTTCAGCCTACTCCTCACTCCCAACATTTAATCACATTTTTAGCTCTCAGATGTTCTGAATCTGTCCTTCTCTCTCCATCCCATTATACTTCAGACTCCCTTCTCTCCTGAATTACTGCAACAGCCTCATAACTACCCTCCCTGATCTACTCATGCCCCCAATTATATTCTCCAAATAATGGCCATTTTTCTAGACCCCAAATAAAAATCACCACTTTTATACTTCGGTTAAAACCAGATCCCTTAGAAGACAAACAAGGCCCTTTATGATCTGCCCCCAGCCTATCTATACAGATTCACTTTTTTTTTTTTTTAAGATTTATTTAGAACATCTTAAAAACTTAGCTCAGGGATTGTCTCCAGAAAGCCTTTTCCAATTCCTCCATCCTGGCTTAGGTGCCACTTCTACGTGTTCCCAAAGCACCCGGAGTTTTCACCAGAGCACCTCGCATACTGTACTGACTGTGCTCCCCCTTCTTTTCCGCTAGACTGAGCCCCCGAAGAAATGAGGCAGTGACCTGTGGTGTCCCCATCCCCTCACACGGCACCTGGCAGTTGTTTGTTTCCTAATTGAACAGTACTGCCACCTGACCTGTTTGCCTTTCCTCTCCCAACAGTTGTCAGCCCTGAAGATCAGGCCACCCAAATAGGAAGGCTGAAGGTGTCCCTTCAAGCTGCTGCCGCCCTCCATGCTGTTTACAAGGAGATGACAGAAGATACGTTTTCTTGATGGAGCACGTGCTATTCCATTCTAAACTCTCGGAGGGAACCATAGTAAAAAGTCTCTTATAAAGTAACTTGCTATACCATGAATTTGGTTTACTGTGATGTCTGGTATCTCTCAACCTAATGACAAAAGCTTAGAAGGACGAAAGTGAATTTCTGTGATCCTCCCTGGACAAAGGCATTATTCTCTAATGTCTCAGCACTCTTCCAGGTGAGAAGCAGGCCTGCTTTCGGGAACTGCAAAAGAACGGTCACAAAAGGTGAATTTACAAAAACAAAACAACAACAAAAAAAACCACAGTTTATTTATCTTTTAGTTCTTCCAAAATTGAAAATATCAAGTCCTACTGCTAAGGAGAAAAAAACAAACAAACAAACAAAATCCGAGACCCCTCCCCTCTTAAAGTCACAGAACACAGAAGGAACTGCAGTGGGACAGGTGGGTGCAGAGAACCAGGAGGGGGAGGATGGCGAGATAAACTCCCCAAATACTTAAAAAGCTGTTCAACAGAAACTGTGATAAATACAGGACAATGCAAGACAAGTAAAAATAAGGAGCAGCAGTGACGAGAGGCTGTGTTGTAGACGTGGCCTCCCTTCCTCTTCTCTTTTCTCATCAGGGTATTCTAGGCCCCAGGCATGACCTGCCCCTTCCAGATCTAAATGTTGATTCCTCTGAGCCTCCTTTCTAGGTTTCACTAGAAGCAGTGCGTGAGGCACAACCATTCTTCCTCAGATACATCAGAAAAGAAACAGTGGTAATTTTGCTTCTACCACGGTACCATGTGTGAATTTGTGAGGAGGACGAAACCGAGCCAGGGAGTGCCACTGCTTCTTAGGTCGTCCAAGGCAGCAGAGATACCTCTATCTGCGTGAGGCGAAAAAGCAGGACAACTCAGACGGAGGTACCGGCCCGCTCTGCCTCACTAGCTCAGGTTGTGTGGTCTATCACAACTATTAGCAAATTCCAAGAACCTTTTCTTGAGTACTGCAAAGATGGGACGTAAAGAGATGTGAGGAAGGTCATGGCAGTAGGGTAGGATGGAGGCTCGGATCTGCTGGTCAAGAACCATGGTACAGGTAGTTAGGGGTCACCTCGTACCAATGTCTTGGAAATACAGCTTTGAGACATCAAAGAATAAGATGTCAGAAGCCATCGATGTCCTGGCAGAAGGTGGCGGGAAGAGAGGAATGAAACGGTACTTATTAACAGCGGAAGCCTCTGCCCTTCTTCAAGAACACCTCCTCCCTCGCCATCTGGATGGGGCCACTGGCACGTGTCCTGGTGGGCCTGGAATTCCCCGAGTAGATTGGTCCACACAAATGGCCCCCTAAACCCATAAACACAAATGGCAAAACTTCAAAAGGAAAAAAAAGGAAAAATACAGTTTCTATGTCATGTAAAATTTGTAGGGGTTGGCTGGATAAAGAATGGAGCTGAGGACCAAAGTTCCGAAGTTACTTCCTCTTTTTCTTGGGGGGTGCAGAGCTGTGTCTGGAACCACGGTTAGAGCCACGGCCTGAACTGTGCACAGATGCCTTCCTCTTCCGGCTCATACTTCGACTCTGTTCCTCTTCTTCCTCGTAACGACTTTCACGGTCCGCTAAATAGGAGAGAGGGGCACTACTAGTTAGCGGCAGGTTCACTTTGATACCTAAGAGTACGTGACGGCATGCGCTACTCGGGTGTGAACTCGGCGTCAAACTTAGGTTTTAATCTGTTAATCTCCGTCGCTTCTTGGTTGTGTGATTGATTTTGGGCAAGTACTTAACCTTTCTGAGCCTTGGTTTATGTATTCATACGATGGAAAATTGTTTTACGATTAAATAAGGTAATCTATGCAAGGTACCCATCCCAATGCTCGGGACCCAGTAGATGATATTTCCCTTTCACCTTTTAACTTATATCTGGCGTCTGGTCTCAGAGTAATTAAACTAGTATTTATAAAAACAATCCTAACCCAGAAGAGGTCCAGAAAATTAGACTATTATAGGACACATTTGGAAACTGGCCTAATTCTGGAGCCTTCCAAGACTATGTGGCTACCCCAGGAAGAAAGCATCGGTTAGACAGAGTCACGCCACTTGGAAGAGTGTGGACGCATTCTAGAGCTTCTCTGCTCCTCTGATGAAGTTGTAGCTGTAACTCCACGTGAGTTTTACAGTGTTCTTTTGTTATTCGTTATTAGGCAAATACCAGCTCAAAATACTAAAATCTGCTAGAAATCTGTGCCTCAAAAATAAACAACAAACAATAAAAAATTTACCTTTTCGGGCTTCTTCCTCCAGTTCATCCCAATCCTTTCCACTCTCTTCTTCACTGCCCAGTGATTCCTTGGAATAGTCTAAAATAAAATTAAACATTAGTCTTCAGACAGGAATGAAATGCCAGAATTCTTCCCTCCTTTATGAGTTTCCAGAAATGACATTAGATTATAGAAAGCCATGAAAAATTTTCCCTATAAAGACTAACCTGATTCTTCGGCTTCTGATGAATAATCTTCATCACTATCCTCCTCCTCCTCTTCATAGTCATCCTCTGAAGGATTAAAAGTCTCATCTTCGATTTCAGACTCTGAATCCCCTTCCTCAGCATCACTGCCCTGGTGAGTCAGCATAATACTATTTACTGGGTTCTTTTTTTGACATTCACTTGATTAATGAATTAATTCAACCCATTTAGCACACCAGCATTATTTTTTTTTTTTACATGAAGAAAATAAAACCCAAAACCCCCGAGCGACCAAAAGATAAAAAGGCTAATTTAAAATTGCTAGTTAAGTGCAATTACTAGATAAATATCTAATTAGTATTTCTTTAAGATTCACTTCACCCTTCCTTACCCAGGAAAATTAACCACAGAAATACTCTTGGTAATAATGCATTATGCAGAGGTGAAGAACCACTTCTTAGAAAACAATTTTTGCAAAACGCCCTAAAGTTACACCTGCACCTGATATGCTATATGTTAAATATACTTCAGGTAATAATAGTAAGAAGTAAAAATGCCCTGAAGAATTTTTTCCCAATACTAAGAACAATTTTGCAATTTCAAAGAAATCTGAGTGGCTACCAGTCCCCAATTTATCATCTACCTGTAAAACTAACCTGGAGAAACAATACAGTAAGACCAAGCTCCCACTCGGTCTGCTCCCTTCTGTGCTACTTACATGGCATTTCCTAGCCGCCCAAATGGTAATGGGCACCACCATGTACCAGAAAAGAAACCCCACACTCACGCACCTCACCCTCAGGCTCTAGGAAAGACCAGCCACCTTGTTCGAAGAAGCCCTCGGGGTCATCGACAATGGTCTTCATGATTTTAGTCCAGTTGAGGGACTGCACTCCTTCTGTGTACTTTAGGTCACAGGAACTGAGAGACAGGACATTATGAAGTCAAAATCAATTCTCCGTATTTTCTGAGAACGTACTGTGTCATCTTGCTTATAAGCATCTCTGAAGGTAGATAACCTTTTCCTCAGTATAGGAGAGCAGATATTCTTTGCACTATGCCACCAGAATGGACCCAAATGGCTGATAGTTGGTCTCCCAGACACCAGCCCTCACGACAGCGCAGCATTCCAAATGAAGCAACTTTGTCTCTTGAACAAAGCTCATCATCTTTTTGTTTTCCATTTTCTTTAAGCACCAACTTCCCTGTTCCTCCTTTAGCCTTTTCTCCTCCTCACCTATGCCTTCCCCTCCCCGACTCACTCTTATTTGCAAGTAGTTTCAACTTATAAGCATTTCTAGGATTCTTACTTTTCAGCTCTGATCATTCACACCACTGCAGTTCAGAAACAGCAACTGGCCCTAGCTTTCCCTCCCCAATCTTCCACTGCTTTCTTATGTATTGCTTATATGATGCAGGATCTATTTGAAGGTAGGGATAAGTTTTCTGTTTGTTTAGTACCTAAAGTACTCTGTATTAAAATGTTCAAATGCCTTTATTTACTTCTGTTGAGGAGAGCTCAATCAATTCAAGTGGGCAGGAAGGAAGAGAAAAGGAAACCAAAGAAATGACAACAGCGAGGATCACAAAACCTATCTGGGAACCGCTGCGCTAAGTCCGTCACCGGCACTGCATCATACACACTTTGCGCTTCTAGCCACGGTGGAGTAACGAGGACTAGATTTACCTTTTCACTTTTAAACAACTAGAAAACCAAGCGAGATATGAAACAGCTTTCAGACACTGGCTAAAAAGCAGCACAGGACTATAATGCCCTAAAGGAGGAAACATACAGGGTTCTGTTTTAGAACCACCCAAGTTTTCTGCCTGGAGGCGGCTCCCAGGCTGCTATGCAGGGCAGGGGAACCCAACCAGAACCTGAGAGAGAGAAGGATTTGTGGAGGCTAAGGCAGCTAGAATTTTGAGGCGGGAGTACTGGAGGAGAGAGTGACAGAAAAAGCTCTGGAAACGTGCAGAGGGATCCCCTTCAACCTTTGGCCGAGAGCGTATCTCCAACATGCATGAGAGGAAGCTAAGTAGAGCTGGGCAAAGCAGCAGGCCAGATAACTCCCAGATCTCACACTGAGCTGGAAATAGTTCCTGCTGTACCAGCTTCAGGGGAAAAACCTTATTAATATACAGTGAATCCGAGCCCTCGAAAGAGTACTGCCTCAGCAATGGGGTAAATTGGTCCTAGACCAAAAAGCTGTTCTGAACCAGCACTAGTGACATCTGAGAACAAGTTCTGAAAGATCAAGTGGTATCCAAATCACTCAACTATACCTAGAACGAAATCTAGAAAAAGTTTTAAAAACCTAGCACACAAAAATGTGTAGTAACTCTGGCAGTTGATCACAAATTACCAGACACGCAAACAAGCAGAAGAAAAATCAACCAATAGCAACAGACCCAGAAAATACAAAGATGGTGGATGGAAGTATCAGATAATGATATTTAAGAAGTTATTATAAATGAAGAGAGAAACCTGAAGATGCTGAGAAGTGAAGAAATAGGTGTCTCAGAAAAAAAAAGGGGGGGTACTGAGCAAAAATATTTGAAGAATAATGGCCCCCTGCTTGTCCTCTCTCTCTCTCTAGAAAGAAAAAAAAAGAATGGCCAAAACATTTCTAGATATGATGAAAACTACACACCCCCCAGATCTGAGAAGCCCAACACACACTAAGCAGAATAACCATTAAAAACAACAAAACACAGCAAAGCACCTAATAATCAAACTACTAAAAACCACTGATAGAAATAGGAAATAAAATATCCCGAGGAATCTGTACAGAAGTATGAACAGGGACAGCAGACACTGCAGCAGATGTCTGAGCTGGAAGACAATGGAGCAACATCTCACAAATATTAAAAAAGACTGTCAACTTAAAATCCTACATCCAGCAAAAAACATCATTCTGCAATGAAAGAGAAATAAAGACTTTCAAGAAAAAAGCTGAGAGAATTTGTCACCAGAAAACCTGCAGCTCGGGGCGCCTGGGTGGCTGAGTCGGATAAGTGTCTGCCTTTGGCTCGGGTCATGATTCCAGGGTCCTGGGATCGAGCCCCACATCGGGCTCCCTGCTCAGTGGGAGCCTGCTTCTCCCTCTGCCTGTCTCTCTCTGGCAAATAAATAAAATCTTTAAAAAAAAAAGAAAAAAAGAAAACCTGCAGCTCAAATGCTAAAGAAGGACGTTTATCAGGCAAAGAAAAATTAAAGCAGATAGAAGGCTGGTACCACACAATGGAGTGAAGAGCACCAGGAATGGTAAATACATAAGTAAATATCCAAGACTTTTTTCCCCCTCATTTTATTAATTAAGAGATAACTGCCTGGGGGCACAAGGCTGGCTCAGTCAGAAGAGCAAGCAACTCTTGATCTTGGGTCATGAGTTTGAGCCCCATGTTGGGTGTAGAGATTACTAACAAAAACAAAAACAAACAAACAATAACAACCAAAAAACCAACCAAACAAAAAAACAAAAAGCCCCCAAAACACCTTAATATACAATCATAAAAATTAATCCAAAAGGCAGCATATAAAGAGGAAAAAAGCAACAAAGCACAGAGGAGAAAACCAAGAGCAAGATGGTAGATTTAAAACCCAACCATATTGTTAACGATAAATGTAAATGCTCTGTTTTCACCAATCCAATTAAAAGTAGAAGAATAGATTAAAACAAGTGAGACCCAAATATATGTTGTCTCCAAGGAAGCCACTTTAAACATATAGTTAAAAGTAAAAGGACAGGGCGCCTGGGTGGCTCAGTTGGTTAAGTGACTGCCTTCGGCTCAGGTCATGATCCTGGAGTCCCGGGATCGAGTCCCACATCAGGCTCCCTGCTCAGCGGGGAGTCTGCTTCTCCCTCTGACCCTCCCCCTCTCATGCTCTCTCTCTGTCTCATTCTTTCTCTCTCAAATAAATAAAATCTTAAAAAAAAAAAAAAAGTAAAAGGACAGAAAAAAGACACGTTATACAAACACTAACCAAAATTAAAGCTAGAAGCCCACAGTAATGACACACCAAGTAGATTTTGAAACAAGGACTAAATTTAAAAAAAAAAGAAAGAAACAAGGACTATTATCAGGAATAAGGAAGGACATTTCAGCATGATGAAAAAAATAAAATTAAACCTCTAGGCAGATTGACAAAAAGAAGAAACATGATCAATATTAGGGATGAAAGGGAACACCATTATAAATTGTACAAATACTAAAACTGGTAACTTAGATTAAGACCAGTTTGTTGAAAGACACAGGATTCTAAAATTTACATATAGTAGTCAATGTAATATAACCATTTTTTTTTGAAGATTTTATTTGTCAGAGAGAACATGAGAAGGGGAGAGCGGCAGGCAGAGGGAGAAGCAGGCTCCTCGCTGAGCAAGGAGCCTGATGCAGGACTCAAAACAGGACCCTGAGATCATAACCCAAGCAAAAGGCAGATGCTTAACCAACTGAGCCACCCAGGCGTCCCTAATATAGCCAATTTTGAGAAGAAACATATTTGGAAGACTTACACTACCTGATTTCAAGACTTACTAAAGCTACAATAATTATGACGGTGGTATAAGGACACACAGATGCCAATGCAACAGAACACCATCCAGAAATAGACCCTCTCCTACACGGTTAATCTTTTTACAAAGATACCAAGATAAAGTCAGTAACTCAGGGATAATCTCATCACAAATGGTACTAGAATAATTGGCTATAAGTATGAACCTTGACCCTTACGCTACAGTAAAAAATAAGCTCCAAATGGATCACAAACCTAAATATCAGCCCTGAACCTATAAAACTCTAGGAGAAAACAGAAAATGTTTATGATTCTGGGTTAGTCCATTTATTAGATAAGACGTTAAAAGCACAAATTACAAAAGAAAGAGTAGATTTAACAGATTTCATGAGAATTTTACACTTCTAGTCTTTAAAAGACACTTGAGAAAATGAAGAGGCATAGAAACTACTGTAAGAAAATATATACAAGGGGAGCCTGGGTGGCTCAGTCGGTTAAGCGGCCGACTCTTAATTTTGGCTCAAGTCATGTTCTCAGGGTCCTGGGATTGAGCCCCGCGTCGGGCTCTGCGCTCAGCAGGGTGTCTGCTTGAGGATTCTCTCTCCCTCTCCCCAGGCTCACTCTCCCTCTAAAATAAATAAATCTTTAAAAAAAAAAAAGAAAAAGAAAACATATACAAAACCTGTATTTGGTTAAGGATTTATATCCAGTCTAAATAATTTTATTATTTTTTTAAAGATTTAGAGAGAGAGAGAGAGCATGAATGGGGGGTGGGGCACAGGGAGAGAGAGAATCTCAAGTAGACTACACGCTGACCGCAGAGCCTGACTTGGGGCTCGATCTCACAATCCTGAGATCATGACCTGAGCAGAAATCAAGAGTCAGATGCTTAACTCAGTGAGCCACCCAGATGTCCCTATCCAGTCTAAAGAATTCTTACAACTCAGAAAAACAACCTCCTTTTATTTTTTATTTTATTTTTTAAAGATTTTATTTATTTATCTGACAGAGAGAGAGAGACAGCGAGAGAGGGAACACAAGCAGGGGGAGTGGGAGAGGGAGAAGCAGGCTTCCCGCCGAGCAGGAAGCCCGATGCGGGGCTCGATCCCAGGACCCTGAGATCATGACCTGAGCCGAAGGCAGTCGCTTAACCAACTGAGCCACCCAGGCACCCCAAAAGCAACCAACCTCCTTTTTAACATGGGCAAAAAATACAAAGTTACTTCCTCCAAGACACAGAATGACACATAAGCATATGAAAAGATGTTCAACATCACGGGTCATCATGGAAATGCAAACAAACCACACTGAGACAGCACTGCACATTAAATGGCTAACATTAAAAAGACAGACAAAACCAAGTGATTAGGATGCACAGCAACAACTCTCACATACTGCAGGTTTTCTGGAAAGTGATTTGATAGTTTCTTACAAAGTTGAACACAGACTTAACCACAAACCATAAGACCCAGCAGTGCCATAGTTTAGGTCATCTACCCAAGAAATGAAAACCTGTGTTTACACTTTAAAGACCTGTATGTAATGTTTATAGCAGCTATTCATAAGAGCCCCCACATGGAAACAACTCAAACGTCTACTAAGTGGTAAATGAAGTATGGAATATCCATGCAATGGAATACTCCTCAGTAATAAAAAGGATGCACTCAACAACTTTAAAAATTTCAAAAGCACTGAGCTAAGTGAAGGATGCAAGATACAAAAGATTACATACTGTAGGCTTCCATTTATGTGAAATTCTAGAAGAAGCAATTCTATCACTGTACCGTGATAGAAACCAGGGATACAACTGTGGGAAGGGGAATGACTATAAAGGAACTTTTAGGAGTGAAGAAGTATTCTATATCCTGATTATGATGGTAGATTTGAAACTGTATACATTTGCGACAACTCATCAAATCACATACTTAAATTGGTGAATTTTATTACACGTAAGTTTTCCCTCAATAAAAGTCATATACATTTACACATAATATTTGTGACATCACACCACCTACCTGCATGTTTCTTAGGAAAATGCTCAGGGAGACCATAAATTTGTATCTTTCTCATAACTTATTTCTACGTTCTCTCAACCCACTTCTTAAGAGGACGTTTACATTTACAGCATTTCCCCTTCACAGGTAATGGGGGGTGAGGGTGGAGGGCAGAGCGAACTATACTCATGGCTACCCAGGCCTTACCCTTCACATCTAGGGAATAACATCTCCTGGATACGGAGTTCTCATAATTCCATGAGAAACTGTTTTAGCTGAAGTGTGTAAATATGGATGTCAAAGGCTAAAATAAAAATAATTTCTATCTCCTCTTTCAATAAAAACAAGAGAAAGAAATATGCCTCCCTTTTTATAATTAAATTATTACACGTCTTTAGATTTTTTTATATACGTACCAAGGAGAATAAAAAAAATCTTAGACTTTGTTTCTGTATGTATAAATATTCATCAACTACTGTTGGAATTTCAGGAAAAAGTTATTAACTCTTTAATAGATTCCAAATTTTTAAGTCCTGGGCTATAACTCAACCCAAAGGCAGTTTTACCCTTAAGTATACCAGCACATTTTATATACAACACAGCACACTTACATTCTGTAACACAGGGCTCACCGGGTAAATGGGAGACTGCTGGCCATTTTACTTACTTCAACCATTCCTTGATGGGGTCTAGGGAGGCTACAGGAATGGCGTTGATCATCGTGACTTTCTTGCTGTAGTCCTTGTACACTATCACCATATCAAAGTTCTTCAGGTGAAACTGAACCCGCTCAAAGTGAATCAGCTCCACTTCATCCAAGGTCACCACAAAAGGTGGCTGTTAGGGAGAAACTGGATCACTACCACATAAATCTCCTAAAGCACCAGTCTTTTCAAATTCTGTCAGAATCTTTTTTTTTTTTTTTAAGATTTTATTTATTTGAGAGAGAATGAGCACTCCTGCTTTTTTGGGAAAGACTAAAAGCAATACAACGTGCTGAGAAGCCTCAGTAAATGGATTTGTAAGATCAAAATCTTTCCTCAAGGAGAAAAAAATTTAAGAAAACTTTTAAAAAAAAACAAAATAAAGTAACTATCAAAAATGAAAATCATCAGAAATAATGACCTAGTTTTCAAAACACCTATGCTTCCGCTTTCTTTTCTCCAACAATTTTCTTACTAAAAGGAGGTAAGAAATACTCACCCACTCTGTAGCATTTACCAGTGCACTACTGGTGGGCTGAAGGAGGCAAGTACTCCTGTAAGGAGCTCCATTAAATCTGAAAAAGAGTAAGAAAAAAGACTCAGATAAGATTGGGCCCACTGGAAGAGAAATTTGCTGCCACAATACACTTCTTTCCTTTTCCCACCCCAGCATGCATACTGGAGAGTCATTTACAGGGGAAGCCTCTAAGTCTGAGCCACTCACCCCAGCCCTAAAAATGTTCAAGCAGGAATGGATGTCTCAGAGGTTTTCAATCAAAGGAAAAAGGGAATGATCTGTTATGTTGAGTTATTATAAAGGAAGAATAACTAATTTTTCTAATAGCTAGACAACCACACTTCAGGCCAAAAAGATGAGGAGGTATGTTACCCCAAGTCCCTAAAAGGCACTTCAAATTCCAGTTCCTCCTTTGTTAGAGCCTCTACTTTCTCAATGAAATTTTTAAAGGCTGTTTTCAGTTTGTGCCTCATTTCTCGTTCCATCTGTAGAAGAAAAAAAAATACTAATTAACCATAGCCATCACTTTACTTGTTAATAGTACATCCCTTCAGCAAGCCCGAAGTGCTTCGACAGGCCTTAATTCTCACACCCACGATGCCGACACGGACACTGTCCTAGAGGCCACTACACCGTAACTGCACGGCCGAGGCGGCAACTGACGTCTCATCCACAAGCCACAGCATTAGGCCAACCCTGTACACACTCGAGTGGTTCCACAGAAAGATTCAGGGGTTGCTCATAAAATACGACTCACTGAACTCAGATCTGAAGCACAAGCTACGTCAGTACCCTGCACATACAACAGGAAATGTCCCAGACCTGCTCAGCATAGAGGTCATCTCGGTCATGCATGTGCTGATGTTTGCCCAAGTCCGTGGTGATCTCTCCCACTTCTGTGTAGAACTGCACATCTGTGTGCCGCTTCTTCCCAAACATGATGGCATTCTGGGGGCAGAGCAGAAAGCACAAAAAAGACGTCAGAAAACTCAAAGAAGCAGATAACGACAACAAACAACATGAAAACAGAAATAATACCTACGCTGGAAACCATGGCATTTATGTAAAGATAGTTAAACCATCCCTGGGGTCATCATAAATAATGACATTTGGGAATGTGAGAGCATATGAATTTTAAAAAGTACTCCTATTTATTAGGATGGACTTTACAGATTATGCTGGAAATAAACTGTGTCTAAAGCAACATTTTTCTACTGCAGAAACAGGAATTTGGAGAAAACCTTATGTTTGGTGGTCATTATAAACATTATCTCATTCAATCCTCTTAATAATCTTATGTGACAGGTGATATCACTCATCACTATTTTAAAGGAAAGAGGGTGACACAAAGATCTTGCCCAACGTCTGACAGCTAGTAAGGAGACAGGTGTACCTTGAGGTGAAAGTGCAAGACAATAATCATTTCTCCATCACACGGCTGAAACAAAGCGTGCTTGATGTTATTGTACAGGATATCCACTTTGTCTCCTCGAACAGAGGTGAAGCGGAAGCCTGGGGACAAACAAACGAAGCTGCTAAACGTCAAGTAGCAGCATGAGTGGAGGCCAGAAGACACTGTATCTTTCCTGGCTGATGTGAACAGGATCAGAAAAAATGCCAAAAACTATACAGGGCTTTCCGTTCCTTGTGCCCACAGAGCAATGTCAGTAGATTCCTCCCAGCGTTTCCCTGGTGTACTCTATTATCTAATCATCTACAAACGTGCCCCAGCGACAAAGCCCAGACCCATGAGAGATCATCCATACCATTGACATGGGCCTCCAGTGACCCCTGCATCCTCTTTTGGGCAATGTTTGGGCGAATGTATAGATCTTTCAGTTTGGGATTACTCCGGTTGAGATTGATCACCAGGGAGTCTTGTTTCACAATGCCCTAAGCAGAATGAGAATTAATGTGAATCCTCACGTATGTCTGCTGTGTCCGCCAAACCCACACGTATCCTGTTACAGAAAGGTCCTTTGTTGGTGTTCAAGCTCACCTCCTTCTCCTTTTCTTCTGCTTCCCGGGTCTTATAGCGCTTCTGTACTTCCTTTATAATTCGGAAAGCATTCTGGAGGTTCAAGGCTGGTACTGTCTGTTCTCCAGGCGCCTTCATATTTGAAGCTCGGTACGTACTGTTGAAAAGGGGAAGCCAGAACTTATATAAGTTTCTGTATCAGGCTGGGTAACTTGCACTCTCTACTCTATTTTTAACTGACTTAATATCTTTCAGGAAAAAAAGGTACCAGTGAATGGTAGGACAATGTCTGGAAAGCTGAAAAACATCTCCCTTTCTTCTCTCTAAATAGAGAATATTATAAATGGCTAATCCACTGGGTGGGAAATCACACTGATTTTTCAAATCTGGCATAGTCAATTATCCCATTCCATACCATGAAGGAATGGACTCCAATGAGGCACACATTTCCTATTTATGATTCTACTGCAAAACATATGTAATCAGTTTGACATATTTTCATGAGGATTCCAAATTGGGTTCCATCCTCAAAACAGTACAAAGCTAGCAGGATGATCCTAAACAGGTACCACCAAGGGAGGCTCTGCCATTCATAAGATGAGGGAGGACACAGCACAGACAATGAAATGTTTCTGAGAATACCGCTCCAACCAGCAGGGATTTGGGGATGGTCTTTTCCTGGGGACTCACATTTCCTTGACAAAAGTGGCTTCTGGGTTAGGAAAGATGTTGCCCTCATTCCTGCCCAGAGCACTGCCTGGGCAATAGAAGTTGATTCGCAAGTAAGTATAATCTCCTTCCACGGACATGCTTATATTCTGCTCAAAGAAAGGAAAAGCATTAACAAAATAAACAGGTTTCTTTCCAAATTCAAGATTAGTAGTCATGGGGACACAAAGTTAAGTTGCGAGTTACAAGCTGACTGCTAAACCCAGCCTGTAAACCTCGATCTAGCTCTAATCAACTGTACCTTATTTTTTTTATATGACCAAATGTGTGCTTCCAAAAGGACCACTGACTTCTCAGAGCACCTGGAGCCACATGTCCCACTACACATTAAAAAATGCTTAACGCAAATGATTTTTCTAGACTAGACCACTGAACTTTCTAACCAAGTGAAAACTGGGGAGGAAGGCGAGTGACAGCAGGACGCAAGGAGAGGAGAAGCTGATAAAGTGAGAAGGGTGGAGTCCAAAGGAGCAGAGGGTGGGAGGGATGGTGCAGTTCGAAAAAGAATCTGCGGAGAGCACAATTAGTAGTTTCCGAAACAGTCTGGATGGAGCCTGACTCGGCGTTCATACCTTGATTGTGGCAATGTGAAAGGGCGTCGCGATACCGAACACCGGCATTATCACAGTTTCGTATTTCTTATCGATATAGATCTTCATTTCCCGAATATGTGGTTCCTTAGGCATCAAAGATGGGTTTTTATAGGACACGTTAGATTTGCGAGCTCTGGAGTGGGGATAAAAAATTTTTTTGAGAAATTTCTACAAATCACATGTGAACCTAAGACAACCTCGCTGCCTGACACAAACGCTTACTTCTGAATCTGTTGTTCTCCTTTCTGTTCGGTCAGTCGCCTCTTTGCTTCCTCATTGAGTTGAGCTGCCAGTTCCTTTTGATGTGCTCTTCGTTTCTCTTCTGCAGTCATCTCGTTCTGAAGAAAGACAAACCCAAGTCAGCAGAAGTGTCACTCCTACAAATGTGCCCCAGGTACGAGCCATAGGACAGGTAGAGATCGATGTAGACTGAAACCGTAAACTCACTCGTGTTCTTTCTGTAAGTAATGCTGCCCGAGAACCTCTTCCCAACAGGTCCTCGGCCTCATCTTTCTCCTCCTCCTCCTCTTCTTCATCCTCATTCTGTGGGGAAAAAATCATACTCAGAAATTCGGTTTTAATCTTTTTAGCCAATATAATTTTTGCCTTTTCACAGTACCAAACTTCCTACACCATTTATCTTCCTTCTTCCTACCTTTAGAAAAATCCCCACGTTCTTCACTTTCTTCTTCACAGAAGTGAGAACAGTAGCTGGGCCATCCTGGAATAAAAGGAAGAAGTCAGATATTTATAAGAGCATTTAAATGAGGCACTTTCACTTTCTAGCCTCATGTATAGGAGGGCAGGGCTTTGAAACTTCTGGATACTAAAATCTTTGACAATACATACGTACAGATTTTATCTTCCCAACCTCATGAGGAACTATAATTTGGGAGACAATACTGAGATAATGATTAAGAACACAGGCTTGATTTGAAACCTGGCTCAATCACTTCCTAGTGGTGACATCTGGCTACGGACTGCTTCTGCTCTGTGTCCCAGTTTTTTTATCCGAGGGTAGAGTATCTACTGCGCAGGATGTTAGAATTCAATGAATTACTGCATAAAAGTCCTTATATAATAAGAATACAGAAGTATTTGCTATTAAGCTTAAGAATCAGTTCTGATTAAAAAAAAAAAAAAAAAGGCCACAAAGGCGCAGAACAAGCAAATCCTTAGAAAGTGGTTTAGTCATTGCCTAGGTTTGGGAGGCTAGGGTACCGGGTTTCTTTGTGAGGTGATAAAATGTTCTAAAATTAGATTGTGGTGATGGTTGCACAACTGAAAATCACTAAATATTACTGAATTATACACTTTCAGTGGGTGAATTGTATGGTATATAAACTGTAGCTCAATAAAGCTGTTTTTAAAGTAAAATAAAAGAATCAGTTCCCGTTATTATCATTACCAGGGTTCAAGCCACAAAGTAATGAATGGCTTGGTTTAAATCATTCCCTGTACTTGAATGACAATCTCTGTTCCTAACTGTATTAGGTCACTGTCCCGGATCCCTCCCTTTAGCTAGCATTTGACAAACACTTTCAAGAAAAAAACCCATAGAGTACAAAATGTACCTCAAATGTCAGTTCACAAACACTCAAAAGTTGAAGAAGCAATACACACCTCATCCACAAGCACTGTGTCACCAATGAAGAGAGCATAGGTTTTCTCTTCTGGTTTCTTCCCTTCCTTGTTAGTCAGATCTGAGAATCCCAAATTGATGCTGAAAACCATCCCTACAACAGCAAACAGGAATCAATGTCTAACTGTGAGAGAATGGAGAAGGGTAGATTTTACACAAAAAAGGGGGAAATAAAGCTATAGGAAACTATTCAAAAAAGTATTTTCCTAAAGCTGTAAAACTCACCCTTTTTCAGTTTGTACTGATTTTTACTATTAATTACTAAAGAGCCTTCACGGAATTCAATTCCCATTCCGAACCTAAAAAAGAAATGAAGAGAAACTTCAGCAATAGGCTAAAAGATCTCTAACATGGGTCAAGTACAATATATTCTATTGCAATTTTCAGGATAAGGCAGGCAAACATGTTGAGTGATTTGCCTCTGCTCATCAGTCAGTTAAGGAGCAGGATTTCAGGACAATCTTTGGGCTAATAATATGTTGAAAAGAATTTCCTAATTAAGTACCTCATATAACATTTATTACATCAAGCCTTCTTTATTTTAGCTTACTCACCCATATTTAAATTTTAATATTCTAACATGAAATCAAATTAAGCGTTTTCCTATAAACAACTTGGCAGACTGTTAATGGGTACATTACCAAGACTGTAATAAGTGGATTAAGCAAGGCGATTGTTAGTGGAATGTTGATAACTAGGATTCATTAAGTCGCCTGGGCCAGGACTTGGTACAGGTTGATACATTTCCTCTTGTCCATCAGAGAAATCCAGAAAGAAACTATATATCCCAGACTAGTTTTCATCTAAGGAAACTGACCAGAGCCTTTGTTTCCCAAAAATGTCTTTGGTTCTGTAAGATGTTCTTAAGTATTTCTAAGTGTTCAATGGTCAAATACACCTGAGAAATGCTGAATTAAATAAAAATTGAAAAAAAAATGTAAATAGTAGGATATCACAGAGTATTTCATTTGCAAACGTGAGCTGAGGTGTTCTAAGAGAGGAAATACAGTAAGTAATGTGCCCTAACACTAGTAAGTTAAGCCTAGAACACCTACTGGTATCTACTACATTGGTCTGGAAAAATCTCAACCCCATCCCTGGGTGTAGAAATGAAATCTTTCTCACATTCTCTGATAACACTATATATTTGGCATATAAGTTTAATAGTCAATAAATGACGGGTGAATCAATCTAAGAATATTTTGCCTGACCATGGCCAGTCAGGAAAACTGTCTCAGAGTGACAATGTACATCACATCTTACCCTAGATTTTTGGTGATTTTGTTCAGCAGCTCTGGCTTCTGCTTTTTAACCACGTCCATGACAGCATTATACACGTCACATATCTTCACACCTAATGACAAGACAGAGAGGAAAGAGTATCTTTCAGGAAAAAAAAAAAAGTTTCATTTGGTTCGGTTTATCAACATTTTTTCACCTGTCCCGTAAAGCAGAGTTTCTGAAGTGTGAACTAAGAAATTCAGCTGTGGGGTGCCTGAGTGGCTCAGTTGCCTGAGTGTCTGGCTCCTGATTTCGGCTCGGGTCATGGGATCAAGCCCCACGTGGGGCTCTGTGCTCAGCATGGAGCCTGCTTGTCCCTCTTCCTCCCCACCGGCCCCTCCCTGCATGTGCCTACGTGTGCTGTCTCTCTCTCCAAAATAAATAAATTAAAAAAAATTTTTTTAGGGGCGCCTGGGTGGCTCCGTCGTTAAGCATCTGCCTTCGGCTCAGGTCATGATCCCAGGGTCCTGGGATCGAGCCCTGCTTTGGGCTCCCTGCTCCGCGGGAAGCCTGCTTCTCCCTCTCCCACTCCCCCTGCTTGTGTTCCCTCTCGCTGTGTCTCTCCCTGTCAAATAAATAAGTAAAATCTTTAAAAAAAAAATAAAAAAAATTTAAAAAAATTTTTTAAAGATTTATTTGAGAGAGAGTGCATGCATGCACAAGCAGGAAGAGCAGAGGAAGAAGGAGAGAGAATCTCAAGCAGACTGCACTGAGTGTGGAGCCCGACTCGGGCTTATGACCTTGAGGATCACGACCTGAGCTAAAACCAAGAGTTGCAAGCTTAACTGACTGCACCAATAAAATCTTAAAATAAAAAAAAAAGCAGCTGCAGGAGTGGTAGGAATTAGAAATTTGCATTTTTAAAAACGATTTACCTAGTCACCTAGTCATTACACTGCTTGAGAATCACTGACTCAGAACTATGGGATGCTAGGTAGTCTCAGGGAAATAATTTAAGAGTTGATAAATGGCATGACATTAAAGTTACATTTTGAAAAACAGGACTACTGAATGGGTGAATTACTATGAGAAGGACTCCAGCCTTAACTTTTCACGATCTAGGATATGAATAGACATTTCAAGCCAGAATAGTCTAGATATGGTGGCCTCAAAGGGGTCCTTATCCTCACCAAGCTACCTGTGACTACGATTTCCAATGGGATTTCTCAAGATTGACTTGAGATCTTGAGGAGGAATGGTGTCTAGAAGCGATGGGCACATGGGTGGGCTTACAGAGTGGCTTGAAGGTGGAACACATAAAGTCCCATTTAGCCAACTGGGAGTGTGGAGTTTCAAGACAAAAGAGGTATGGTGTCAAGCACTTTGCTGCCTTTTGAGGTAGATAATTGCTTGCCTAGCAGAGTTGCTATTAGTTCTGTTCTTAGACTATGATTCCTTGTATCCACTTGATATAGAATTAGCAATACAGGTTGTTGCCAGAGATACTAGTTCTCAGAACCTTCTAAAGAAAAGTAATAAGGCCAAGGTGTTTTATGAAGATCTGGACACAGAGGCCTAACCAGTCACAGTTTTTTGTAAACACCAATGTAAAACCAATGTAACTACTCAGGCCTAAAAGAAGACTGAAGAATGAAATGCTAGGATGATTCAAGGTTAGTAAAATCTGATTCTATTTTAGTATAAGAGCCTCAGGAATAGAAATGCACATAAACACTAGAAACATTTTTGTTAACATCATTTCCAAACCTTCTTTTCTAAGCCACCTCACCATGTCTTAATTCCTTTAGCAGTTCCTCTTGAAGTTGGAGCAAAAAGTTGTAATTTTCTTGAACTTCCTGAGAAGGGTCAACCATCAAAGTGCGAACAAGGTTGGAGCAGTAAGATTTGAAGCGAATACCCATGGCACAAGTGATGGCCCCAAAATGCATGTGATTCTTGTCACTAGAGACCAAAGGAAGAAAGCATTCCATGACGCAAACGAGCAAAGTCCTTAGTATCACTGACATACGACATTTGTAATCACTACCTTTCCCTGCTCTATCCCAAAGCTGAAGCAGAAGGACCTAAACTTTTTTTTTTAAATAAACAAACCAGGTTATAAGGGAGTAAAATTAGTGACAAAAACTTATAGAATAAAAATTCAGTGAAAAGCTGAGTTGTGGTGTCCTAAATAGACAAAGAATATACCAAATTCTATTCATTATAGTTCAACAGTGCAGGGGAAAGCGTCACTTATCCACCAGCCACTGTGAACTGTAGTATTCATTATGAATTAGCCCTAGTCCCTTCAGCCTGAACAGGAAAAACAGCGTTCTCTACAATACTTTTAAAAATTAGAAGAATTACATTATGGCATATCTAATAATACCTTAATGGTTTTTCTCAACATGTTTTGCATTTTTTGTTGGTATTTTTAATCATCTGGAAAAGCAAAATCAAATAAATGCTCAAGTAAGAAATGAGTACCAATGTGAAATAAAATAGAAATAAGCTAGGGCGCCTGGCTGGCTCAGTCTGTGGAGTGTGTGACTCTTGATCTCCCAGTTTTGAGTGTGAGCCCCACACTGGGTATAGAGATTACTTAAAAATAAAATCTTAAAAAAAAAAAAAAGAAGTATGTGTAGAATAAAACAACAAGATAATGTAGAAGGCAGACTAATGGTTATTCTGTCTCTTCCCACTTTTCTGAATTCCAGAATGAGTCCAAGAAAAAAACAGGCCAAAAGTTGAAACGCTCTGGTTGTTGTTATATTTTGAAGTTCTCATACTTACCTCACCACACTGAACTTGAGATTATAGTTGCCACCACTTTGAATGATAGGAGGGTAACACATTTCCACCGTAGAAGGGTCTGCCCCAGCTAGGTATTTTTTCTCTTCAATGGCCTTTTCCACAGACTCAGCCAGTTTGCTGTGTCGAACTTTCTGTAAGCATGCCCAGAAATAAAACAGTATTTACAATATTCATCAAACAGTGGCAAAGAGTTTTGGGTTTTTGGACATTATTGTTTGAAGACAACATATATCCTGATATCACTTGGGACGCTAAAAAAGTCTTATGAAATGGTCTACATGTCAGATAACACAGTGGTATACCTGCAAAGCCGATTTTGAGAACAATATGTGAATTTACAGCTATAGAAGGAATTCTCAAAATACTGAATAACCTTAAGAAACTATAGCACAGGTTTATAGTTACTTTGAAAGAGAGATGGCAGGGCGCCTGGGTGGCTCAGTTGAGTGTCCAACTCTTGGTTTCAGCTCAGGTCATGATCTCCAGTTGTGAGACTAAGCCCTGCAAAAGGCTCCCTGCTCAGTAGGGAGACTGCCTGGGATTCTCTCTCTCTCCCCCCCACCCCTCCCCCACTGCATGCACAGGCGCACGTGAGTGGTCTCTCAAATAAATAAATCTATGTATCAAAAATAAATTTATGTATTAAAGGCCTAATTTCAAAGAAGCTGAACACACACCAAAAAGCACTGCATGGGAGGGACTTATTTCTGCTTCATTAAAACAGTAAAGACTTGCCCCTCTCCATTTACCTCATCTGCGTCAACTATTTCCATGACTCTTTCCTTGAAGAATTTGTTGAAGACCTCAGAGGTGATGCTAGCTGCTTTCTTCATTAGGTTGAGCTCCCCATCCTCCTTTACAGCAATGGTATAGGCCACAACTGCACTGATATCTATCTGCAGTCAAAATGATAAGAGTTTCTAACATGTAAATAAGAGAATTGCTAAAGAAATGCATCGCTCCCTTGGGGCGCCTGGGTGGCTCAGTTGTTAAGCGTCTGCCCTCGGCTCAGGTCATGATCCCAGGGTCCTGGGAGCAAGCCCCGCATCGGGCTCCCTGCTCCGCGGAGAGCCTGCTTCTGCTTCTCCCTCTCCCACTCCCCCTGCTTATGTTCCCTCTCTCGCTGTGTCTCTGTCAAATAAATAAAAATCTTAAAAAAAAAAAAAGAAATGCATCCCTCCCAATTTGACTATCATCAGTGAATATATCTGGTTATTTAGCAAACGATTCATCAGTAGTTTACAAAATACTGAACTACTCTTTTCTTGGATTGAATAAACATTTAAAATAGCTCTCTACCAGGTCACAGTGTGTATTCTAATAGGTATTACATTAATGAATCATTTAAATGTAAATGTAAATGATCCTCTCTAAAGGATTTTGTAAAGGCTGAAGAAGGAAGACAGGCAGGAGCAGGGAGAAAAAATATGTATTTT
The DNA here is from genome assembly GCF_964656455.1 of Halichoerus grypus. Classification (NCBI taxonomy): domain Eukaryota; kingdom Metazoa; phylum Chordata; class Mammalia; order Carnivora; family Phocidae; genus Halichoerus; species Halichoerus grypus. The sequence continues at coordinate 79,775,309 of NC_135719.1, forward strand.
CTGGAATAAGAGATTTTTCTGTTTCCCTCTGAAATAGCTGAACTATCTTCCCAATGCCTCACCCCTGACTGAAAAGTCAAACTGCTTACTGCTCAGCCAAACAGAATGAAAAATGGAAATGTGAAGGAATAGTTTTCCCAAAACAAATACTTTGCACTATCTGTTATGGAAGCCTCTCACACTTTTGTCTTCCCAACTGCCAATCTGTTTGTCTCCAGGACTATTCTTACTTTGTCAAAGCCCTCTTTGTTGAGGCAGTCATTCCAGTTCTTCATGAACTCTCCAGGGAATTTGTCTTTGCTGAACACTCCAATCTTCTTGCCATTCTTGCTTTCTTTAATGGCTTCAATCATTTTGTCAAAGCTGCTCTTATTGCTTTCATTCTATCAGTGCCCCAAAGAAAAAAAGGGGTTAATCAGTTTTAGAATTAGACATCTATGTTCTACTAGTAACAGGCAGAGACAAATATTTGGAACCCCAGAAAGAATAAATTCTCTCCTCATGCCCCATCTACTTCCTTGGGACAGACTATAACACACTAAAAGTTAACACAAAATTTCTTCAGATATTTTTATATACTGAAGTCCCACATAAGTTGACAAGACTATTCTTTTTCTTTAGGAACAGCTAAAACACTCACACAAGGTGAACAATATTCTGAGAAAAAGTGCCAGAAAGTATGACAAAAAAGATTACATGTGGGGTACCTGGGTGGCACAGTAGGTTAAGCATCCGTCCCTTGGTTTCGGCTCAGGTCTGCTCTCTGGGTCGTGAGATCGAGCCCGGCATCAGGCTCTGCACTCAGCTCAGAGTCTGCTTAAGACTCTCTCTCTCCCGCTCCCTCTGCCCCTCCCCTACCACAGCACGCACACACACGGGTGCCTGTGTGCATGCTCACATGCTCGCTCTCAAAAACATCTTAAAAAAAAAAAAAATCATGCGATAAAAACTGAAAAGGAGCTATATCTGTTTCCTTAAGGACATTTAAAATTATTTATTCTAGGGGCACCCAGCTGGCTGAATCAGTAGAGCATGCGGCTCTTAATCTCGGGGTGGTGAGTTCGAGCCCCACATTGGAGGTAGAGATGACTTTAAAAAAAAGTTATTTATTCTAATGAAGGTACTAAGATGAAAAAAACCAGCTGACAGTATCCTCGAGAATGGACAGATAAAGTGATTTTGCTACAGAACTGACAGGGTTATTGAACTTTTTTCTTCTTAACAAACACAACAAAGATGTGACAGAACTTTGTAATTACAACCACAGTCAGCTAAAATCTTCCTCTGTATTCTTTTAAATTCTTAGAAGGCATTTCTATTCATCACTTTAAACATTCTCTCACATTTATGACATGTTCTTTATTAGTTCTGACCTTTTCCCGTATCAGCAGAGTGATGGCAGGGGCTCCATTAGCATTCTCATTGCCCTTAGTGTTGGCAATCTGTTTTAAAAACTCCACTTTCTTCTTGCTGGCCATAAAGATGATTTTGTCATCACAGAAGACCATGATAGTATCAGTCAGTTCATAACCAAAGAGCCATGTCTATAGGAAAAGACAGTATGTGATAACAGTATTTACAGATAAAAAAAAATTGATGCACTTATTCAGAAATATTTATAAAATAAGGTATCCGGAATTAGCTTCAAAATAATGTAGATGTAGATACAAATGAAATGAAGCTGGCCAAGAGCTGGCAATTTATTGGATAATGGGTACGTGGGAGTTCAATATATTATTTACTCTGATGTCTGAAATAGTCCATAATAAAGACCATCAGTTCTTTTGGATAATTTGTGTTTACAGGAACTATACTGTTGTTTAATAGGACAAAAATGCATAAAACCACAGACAAAGTAGCACATCAGGGAACTGCACATTCTAGCTCCCCCAATGACTGCCAGTTGCCTACCAATTATTCATTTCTTCTTCCTCAGAAAGATGGGATTGTTAGCTGGGCACACTACTCCGCATGAAGACTATTTCCCATCCTTTCTTGCAGCTAAATATGGCCATTAAGTTCTGGCCAAAAAGTTTTAACTAGGAGTATTCTGTGAGACTTCAAGCACGTCTCCTTATAAAGGGAAGGGTGTCTCCATTTCTTTTCCCTTTCTCCATTCTTTCTGCTTGGAATGCAGATATAACGGCTAGAGCACTAGCAAATTTTGCACCATGGGCTGGACTCTATGTATGGCAGAGTAGAGACCTGAAAAACCCTGCGTCCCCGAAGACTAACTAAAAGAAAAAGAACTGGGCCGCTGGGTGGCTCAGTCAGTTAGTCTGACTTTGGCTTAGATCCTGATCTGGGGTCCTCAGATCAAGCCACGTGTCCAGTCCGGCTCCACACACAGCGGGGAGTCGCTTCTCCCCTCTCTCTGCCCCTCCCCCCACTCATGCTCCCGCTTCTCTCTAATAAATAAAATCTTTAAAAAAATAAAAAAGAACTGTTTTGCTTAATTCACTGTTATATTTTTTTGTTATATCCCAATTTACAGACTTCTCTTTCCTTATGTTCTAAGCACTCTCCAGTAAACTTTTATGTTTCTTTTTTTAGTTGAAGTATAGTTGTTTCTTTTTATAGAAGAATGTGTTTATTTTTTTTATTTTTTTGGTCCACTCAGCTTTTAGTGATGATGGAAATATTTTCTACCTGCTCTAATATGGTAGCCAGTACCCGAGTACTTGAGACTTGGGATTGAGGAATTAAACTTTTGATGTGGCTAGTGACTACCACGCGAACAGAGCAAGTCGATTCAGGGCTAAGACTGCCACAAAGCACTCACCTGTAAGGCAGTTGATTTGGCATAAACAATTTCTTCATCAACACCCACTGATACAACAATGGCATCAACGTTGGCATATTCATCTTCTCCTTTCTGAAAAGTAAAGAGTGGGTAATTTGGTCATTGTCTTTTTATCCTCGTAAAACTGGACTACTTCAGTATTTCCCCAGGGTATATATAATTTTTTTCCTAATAGAAATGCCAACTTTGGGGCACCTGGGTGGCTCAGTCAGTTAAGCATCTGCCTTCGGCTCAGGTCATGATCCCAGGGTCCTGGGATCGAGCCCCGCATCGGGCTCCCTGCTCCGCGGGAAGTCTGCTTCTCCCTCTCCCACTCCCCCTGCTTGTGTTCCCTCTCTGTCTCTGTCAAATAAAGAAATAAAATCTTAAAAAAAAAAAAGGAAATGCCAACTTTCAGGTACATGTTTGCTTGGCAGCCTCACAGTCATTAGTTACTCTGTTTGTTAAACAGCTTTATTGAGATAGAATTCACACACAACACAATTCATCCATTTAAAGTGTGCAGTTCAATGGTTTTAATGTATTCAGAGTTATGCACCCATCACAGTCTAATTTTAGAACATTTTCATCTCCCCAAAAAGAAATCCATGAGCAATCACTACACATCTCCTCCCAGCTGTATGCAATCATTAATCTAACCTGTTTCCACGGATTCGTCTATTCAGGACATTTCATATACATGGCCTTTGTGTCTGGCTTCTTTCACTTGACATGCTTTCAAGGTTCACCCGTGTTGTAGCATGTGTCAGTGTACTTTGTCCTTTCTGTCACTGAAAAACAATTCACTGTATGGATCTACCACACAGTATCTATTCATCAACTGCTGGACATTTAGGTTGTTGCCATTTTTTGGCTATTATGAATAATGGTGCTATGAACACTCATGTATGTTTCTGTGTATACACACTTGAGTATATACTTAGGTGAAGAATTGCTAGGTCATATGTTTAACTCTATGTTTAACTTTTTGAGGTTAATGGTTTAACCAGACTGTTTTCCAAAGTGACTGTACCATTTTATACTCTCAACAGCAATCTATCAGGGTTCCAAATTCTCCATATTGTGACCAACACTTGTTGACTTTTTTTATTAGAGCCATCCACTGGGTGTGAAGTAGTAACTCACTGTAGTTTTGATTTGCATTTCCCTGACAGCTAATGATGCTGAACACCTTTTCACATGATTACAGACCATCTGTCTACCTTTAAGTGCCTATTCAGATTCTTTGCCCATTCTGTAACTGAATTACTGCTTTATTATTAAGTTGTAAGAGTTCCTTTTATATTCCAGATGTAAGTCTCTTGTCAGACAGGACTTGCAAATTTTTCTCCATTCAGTGGGTTCTTTTCACTTTCATAATGATGCTGCCCTTAGAAACACAAAAATTTTTAATTTTGAAGGACTCCCAAATTATTTTCTTGTGCTTTTCATCTCATACCTAAGAAGGCTTTGTCTAATCCAAGGATATAAAGATTTACTTGTATTTCTATAGCAGTTTTATAGTTTTAGCTCTGATATTTAGATCTAATGATTAATTTTGAGTTAATTTTTGTGAATGGTATGGGGAAGGGGCCTAAGTTCATCTTTTTGCAGAGGGATATCCAGTTTGAAAAGACTGTTCTTTTCCCATTGAACTGTCCTGGTCAAAAACCAAATTATATATTTTTAAAAAAGCAAATGATACTGGGGCATATGGGTGGCTCAGTCTGTTAAACATCTGACTCTTGGTTTCAGTCATGATCTCAGGGTCATGAAATCAAGCCCTGCATCGGGCCTCGTGCTCAGCGGGGAGGATGCTTGAAGTTCTCTCTCTCCCTCTGCCCCCCTCACTTGCGTGCGCTCTTTCTAATACATACATAAATATAAAAAAAAATCAGGTGATGCAAATGTGAAGGTTTGTTTTTGGATTCTCAATTCTATTCCATTACCTATGTTTCTATCCTTACACTAACAGCATGTTGTTTTGATTATTGCAGCTTTGTAACTAGTTTTGAAATTGAGAAGTGTGAGTCCTCCAACCATTAACTACTCTTGAATAACTCTGTAAGACCAAAAGACTGGTAATTATGGGCTAGACGGTCAAATCTCTAACTTGCCTATAAAGTCAAGAAAAACATCTATATAAGACTCTTCATGTCTAGGCTTCTGGTTGCCAGTAAGAATCCAAATATAGTATCAATTAAGGTTTCTGTTGAATTTCTCTACCCCAACAAAATACATAGGACAAAGAGTTACCACATAGAAACTGTATGTATTCCCCCACTGATTTTCAGTGAGAAAACGTTTTCCTTCAGGTTGGTAAAGTTTTATCATTAGTTCTCACTGATGATGCAAAAGCAATGGTAGTTACAACACCTAGAGCTTTAACATGAATCAAGGCAGTGGCACCAAAGTAATTCTTTACTACTGCATAGTCATGGAAGGGGGAGAGGGGCAGTTTCTCTAAGAATGTCTTTGATGCAGCAAAAATGATTAATAGTAAGAAATCCCAATCCTTGAGCATGTCTTTTCAATATTCTGTGTAAAGAAATGGGACGTACACACAAAGCACTTCTATGTGTAAAGTTAAGTATGATGGTTGTCTTAAGGAAAACTTTACAATTATTTGAATAACAAGTTGAAGGAGCCATTTAGCAGACCTGGGTGTCTAGCATACATTTTCTTGAAAATGAATGAAGTGAGCCTGTTGCTTCAAGGAAAATGAATGATGTCTTATGTAGTTAATGATAACATTTGAGTTTTCAAGCAAAAATTAGAATTCTGAAATAGCTGACTTGCCACTGTGAACTTAGCTTCCCTACTTAAGACTTTTCTGATAAAACTAGTGGTGATATTAACAAACATGATTCTTTGACATCATATAATGAAACGTGTAACATTTAGAAGATCTACACAGCTGAGAGAACCAATGCATGATGTTACCAAGTCATACATGGGTAAAGGATCAAAGGTACAATAACCTGAGTATAAAAAGTATAATATTGTGGTTTCAAATTCTAAATTACAACTAACTTTTAAAAGATTACTACTTCTTGAGTTTCAATGTAGTAACAAAGTATATCCATAATTATCTAAAAAGGTTATGAAAATAACCCCCCCTTCCAGCTTCATGTATGATTTTCTTTCTATACTTGATGCAACCAATATAAAGAAAGGCTCACTGGGGTCCTGAATAATTTAAGAATGTAAAGGGTCCCACTATCAAAGTTTGAGAACCACTGTGCTATATTATTCCTATGCCATAGCACATTAACACACTAGTCTTGGCATTAAACATTCTCTCCTCTCAATTTTTGCTACATATACTCCAATTCTTCAATAAACATGGATTTTGTGGCAATAATATTACCACTACCTTGATAACCTCCCAAAATTTGCAACAGGCGCCTGCCTATATTTAATGCTTATAGGTTCTAGATACAGATCAATCTATATCCCCCACCCCAAAATATCTATCTGCAAAAAACACCACTGAAATTAGTCAAAAAGTCCATTGTTATTTTTTGAAACTTGAAGTCTTGGTTCAGTCAATATTTTTCAACAAAGAAAACGGTATCAACATGTATAAAAATTCAAAATACACAGTAATACATTTCTTAAAAGTATATAGAGTGTAATCATGTAGCTTAATCACTAATAATATGGGAAAATCAACCAAAGGGATCTCAATAAAATTGAAAATAGGGAGAGAGAGAAAAAGGCCCACATATTCAGCTCTTTCAAGCAGATGCGGAACCAAACTCAACCAACCCAAGGATTTCCATTCGTATAAAATGCCTAATTTTCCTCTGCCAATCACAAAGGTGAGAGGATGAATCCTAATTTCTCTTGGAACCCAGCTGCTCTGACCATTTCATACAAAGTTCTTGACTGATTCTTCACAAAAACCAGTGGGCTCTAACCCAGGAAAGAAATGCAGTAACTGGAGAATTTTAGGTATTTAAAGATAATGAATTTAGAGAAAATTTTTCTTAAAATGTGATTCAATGAAAAGGATTACAATAAAACCAAATATCTTAGACAGCAAAATCTGGGATGCTGTTTTGTATTTTCAAACCTTATGAGGAGTACAAATGCTTTATACAGATCACATCTGAAAATAGTCTTCTGAAACTATGGGAGATTTTTATTTATCAAATTTGCATAAGTTACCTGAAGTAACATAACACATAATGTAAAATATTTTTTATATATTTTATTATATATATCATATGTATATATAAAATATTTTCAGATTAAATTATGTCTGGAGGGGCGCCTGGGTGGCTCAGTTGGTTAAACGTCTGCCTTTAGCTCAGGTCATGATCCCAGGATCCTGGGATAGAGCCCCGTGTTGAGCTGCTTCTCAGCAGGCAGCCTACTTCTCCCTCTCCCTCTGCTGCTCCCCCTGCTTGTGCTCTCTTGCTCTGTCAAATAAATAAAATCTTTAAAAAATATATATGTCTGCATTTTTTTTTTTAAATATTTTATTTATGGGCGCCTGGGTGGCTCAGTTGGTTAAGCGACTGCCTTCGGCTCAGGTCATGATCCTGGAGTCCCTGGATCGAGTCCCGCATCGGGCTCCCTGCTCGGCAGGGAGTCTGCTTCTCCCTCTGACCCTCCCCCCTCTCATGTGCTCTCTCTCATTCTCTCTCTCTCAAATAAATAAATAAAATCTTTAAAAAAAAAAAAAAAAAAAAATATTTTATTTATTTGACAGAGAGAGACGCAGCGAGAGAGGGAACACAAGAGGGGGAGTGGGAGAGGGAGAAGCAGGCTTCCCGCGGAGCAAGGAGCCTGATGCAGGGCTTGATCCCAGGACCCTGGGATCATGACCTGAGCCGAAGGCAGATGCTTAGCGACTGAGCCACCCAGGCACCCCTGGAATTTGTTTTAAAATATTAGAGTAGAGTGGGCTGGTTGAAAAAAGGAAAAAAAGAGAAAAATGCTACAAGGCTAACACAGCCCTTGTCCCTGGACCAGTCCTACATCCAACTCCAAGTGCCAGCCTGGCTATTAGAGGGAGCTGGGGCTCAACTCTGTGCTACTTAAATGGCCTCAGATTCCTACCTGATCTCTTCTGCTTGGGCTGATCTTCAGAACTCAGACTTGAGACCTTGTCAAATCTGGACTTGTGATCCCTGTGTTCCCCTTTCTAGATGAACCATCTTGCAGCAGTGACCCCTGGTGTGCATAGATTCTCAACATTCACCAAACCCTTTCTGTCTCCAAATTCTGCCACCTTCCATTCTGTTTGGTCCACTTGATATCCAACCCTTGCTGAAACGGGTGTTCCAGATGGGAATAATAGTTTACTGAGCAGCCACTTTTTTTATGTGCCTTGCATTTATTTATTATCTGTAACCCTCAGGATAAAAATTGACATGCAGTATGCATGACCATATTCAAAACCCCGATCAACACCTGGCACACTTAAAACTCCCACACAAATATATAAGCAGTCCTCACACTCATGATGATTTAGACTTTTTAAAAAGTGCTGAAAGCCTAATTAAAATACACATTATTAAACGTAAAATACTTTCTATTAGCATACAGCTATAGCATATCAGATAAAATTATACTTTTCCTACCACCTCTCTCTCTTTCAGTTAACAAATCAGATGAGAATTTCATTAGGATCCTAAAGATAAAAATGAATCCCTCTGGAAGGTTTCTGATTTTTATCTATAAAGAGACTTAGGGTCATTTGACAAACTTTTCAGGTAAGATGTTAGTATTGGTGACTTCTTAAATTTAACACAAGTTTCTTCAGCAACTGCAAGCAATAGGTATCAAGGTTTGCCTACTGTATTTAGAGACACTAAAGCCTATTGGTTAAGGGCTCACTCTGAAAACAGACTGCCTGGGTTTGAATCCCCGATCCCACCACTTGTTGTGACCTAACCTCTCTATGTCCCACTCTCCTCAATCATAAATATTGCTGTGTGAATTAAATGAGCTAATGTATATAAAGTACTCTAAACAGTGCTTAACTCACAGTAACTACTATGTATTTGTCATCATTATTACAGACCAAAAGGCTATTAGTTAAAAATTTTACTGTGTACCACACCACTACAGTTACTGGCGTCAAAGACTGGCTGTCAACTACATTATTAGTACAGAGTATGTGTACAGAATGTTAGTACAGAATATGTGCACTTTCCGAAAGTCTGCGTACAACTCATACAGGAAATGATTTTAGGTGATCCCAGATGTGGCTTTAAATATTCAATTACCTAACAAAAAAAGTTACCTATTTTTCTCTTTAAATCTACTTGATCATATCAAGCCTCTACCTGTTTAAGAAGATATTTACAAATGACATATCTGATATAGTGTTAATATCCAAAATATATAAAGAACTTATTCAACTCAACACACAGAAAACAAATAATCTGATTAAAATTGGGCAGAAGAGATGAACTGACATTTCTCTAAAGACATACAGATGGCCAAAAGACACATGAAAAGATGCTCCACATCACTGATCATCAGGGAAATGCAAACCAAAACCACAATGAGATATCACTTTATACCTGTCAGAATGACCAAAATCAAAATTACAAGAAACAAGTGTGGGTGGATGTGGAGAAAAAGGAACACCGTGCACTGTTGGTGGGAATGCAAACTGGTGCAGCCACTGTGGACAACAGTATGGAGTTCCTCAAAAAGTTAAAAATAGAACTACCCTATAATTCAGTAATCGTGCCACTGGGTATTTACCCCCTCCCCAAAATACAAAAACACTAATTTGAAAGGATATGTGCACCCTTATGTTTACTGCAGCATTATTTACAATAACCAAATTATGGAAGCAGCCCAAGTATCCATCAATAGATGAACAGATAAAGAAGATGCGGTGTATATATATACACAATGGATTATTATTCAGCTGTAAAAAAAAAAAAAAAAAAAAGAATGAAATCTTGCCATTTCCAACGACATGGACAGAGCTAGAGAGTATAATGCTAAGTGAAATAAATCAGAGAAAGACAAATACCACATGATTTCACTCATATGTGGAATGTAAGAAACAAAACAAAGGATAAAAGACAAACCCAGATACAGACTGTTTTTTTTTTTTTTAAGATTTTATTTATTTATTTGACAGAGAGAGTGAGAGAGCACAAAAGCAGGGGGAGCGGGAGAGGGAGAAACAGGCTCCCCACTGAGCAGGGAACCTGACGTGGAACTCGATCCCAGGACCCTGAGATCATGACTTGAGCAGAAGGCAGCCACTTAACTGACTGAGCCACCGAGGCGCCCCTAAACTCTTAACTATACAGAACAAACCGATGGTTACCAGAGGGGAGGTGGGCGGGTGGAAGGGTGAAATAGGTGATGAGGATTTAGAGTGCACTTATCTTGAAGAACACGGAGTAACATACAGAAGCACTGAGTCACTATATTATACACCTGAAACAAATATAATACTGTATGTTAACTATACTGGAATTAAAATAAAAATAAATAAAATTTTTAAAAAAAGATTTTATCTGTTTAATGCTAGTCCTTAACACCTGCTACAATTTAATAATGCTGTTGTGCTTACATTGTCTTTATTTTTTAACAGCTACATTTTATTTCTGGAAAGTGACACAATTTTCCATTCATAGTGATGTAAAGTATCCTTTCTGAATATATTTAGGTTTAAAGAGATCAACAGTTTTTGGAAGATGAAAAGAGGACAAAGAGTGGGAAATGACTAAGCACAGTTGTGGTAGCTACACCCCAAGAATATTTGACAAACATTCTCACTGGTAAGGTACCAGTAGATATGCATATCTCAAAGAGCCCCAATGAACTCAGAACTTAGAAGGCACCAAGTATCAGGGATAAGGGAACAGGGTACATCGAACTTGGATGAGTTCAGGACTAAAAACAGAAGGTCTGGTCAGTAAGTTTAAGAGACGGACAACCCCCCAACCCCCTACCCGCCCCCCCGCCCCGCCCCAGGTTCTTGGAAGTCCTGAGACAACACTTAATCCCTATGAAAGAAGACTTTATTCTCTGGAAAAATGGGCTCAAAAAGGCTATAGACTCAAATATTAGGCCCAGCAGAAGGCAAGTACTAATTTTTAGAAAATTAAATGAAAGTTTATGTTTTGAATGACCATAATTGGGAACAAATGTCCCAAAGAAAAGAATTGAGAGGATTTTTCTTTGCACATCCTCACTGAATTCAGAAAGAACACTTCAGATACTGACATTTGGGAGTCCTCCATGGAATAAGCAAGCCTATTCACTCTACAGTTACCCCTAACTAGTTGAGAGGCCTCATTCATGCAGAGCTGCCAACCAGTTCGTTATGGCCTTATTCTTTTTTTTTTTAAGATTTTATTTATTTGACAGAGAGAGAGATAGCGAGAGCAGGAACACAAGCAGGGGGAGCGGGAGAGGGAGAAGCAGGCTTCCCGATGAGCAGGGAGCCCGATGCGGGGCTCAATCCCAGGACCCTGAGATCACGACCTGAGCCGAAGGCAGACGCTTAACGACTGAGCCACCCAGGTGCCCCCGTTATGGCCTTATTCTTAATACAGATGGGTAGCCAAGCCTTATTTTGGTTTCTGTGAAGTCTCCAATACGTTAAGAGAGAAAGCAAGGAAACTCAGAGGAAACAGACAAAACAGAGGACAGAAGATAAAAATTAAATTAAAACACCTCCTATAAGATAAATAAATATAGCACACCCATGAAACAAAAGAATAGAGGACAAGAAAGAACTCCTAGAAATTAAAAATAGCTGAAAATTTTTAAAAATTCAATAAAAAGTGGGAAAATAAAGTTAAGAAGCAATACTGTAAATAGAAGACAGAGATAGGAAATAAAACCGAAAAATAACCAACAAACTTAAGCTGAGACCTAAACCTCCTGAATGGAAATTTCAGGGGAAAACAAGAGACCACTGAGGAAACAGAGGGAAGAAAGTACCAATAATGAACAATTCTACCACACAGGGGTACTGAGTCCTGAGACTAAACGGGCCCCCTACTTCCGAACTCAATGCAAGGAGGGAAAAAAAAAAAAAAAAGACTCCTACCAAGGCAGTGAAATTTCAAAATCCAAAGGATAAAGAGATGATTCTAAATGTTTCAGAGAGAACAGGCCATATATATTGGATCAGGAAAAAGACCCATCTGCCTCTGAAAAGTAATACTGAAAAAGTCTGAAGGCTGACAAACAATAGCTTCAAAATTCTGAGCTGAATTCTGAGAGATTTTCAACCTTGAATTTTATTCCCACTGAGCTGTATTACTAACCAAAAGTGAAGATAGAGTAAAACTTTTTAAGACACACAACAGCTCAGGAAACACATATTCTCTATCTATATCCTTTCTTAAGAACCTCTTAGAGGAAATGCTCTAACAAAGAAAAAACAAATCAAGACAAGGGTTGTAGGACATAGGGGACCCAACATTGGAAAGTCCCAAGTTCAACGGGCCTGGAGTACAACCTGCACAGATAGAACAATATAATGTAAGGCTGGGGGAGGAGAAAGGTGTTGGTGGTTAAAAAAACAAACACAGAGTTAATAAAATACCTGACAAGTGTGAGAATGTTAAAATAAAAGATGGAAAAGATTATGACAGAACTGCAGGAAAAAAATGGGGCTAGCGATATTTAAAAAAGGAGTAAAATTTAGGATCATTAACAGGAAAAATGAAAAACTATAGAGAAAAGGAAATTGTACTCTATCACTTCATCCAAGTGAGCATAAAAATGTAAACTGACTACTGATTTTATTTATTTATTTATTTTTAAAGATTTTATTTATTTATTTGACAGAGACACAGCGAGAGAGGGAACACAAGCAGGGGGAGTGGGAGAGGGAGAAGCAGTCTTCCCGCTGAGCAGGGAGCCCGATGTGGGGCTCGATCCCAGGACCCTGGGATCATGACCTGAGCCGAAGGCAGACGCTCAACGACTGAGCCACCCAGGCGCCCCCGACTACTGATTTTAATAAAAATTATGAAAAAAACTTATCAAGAAGGGTAGATATGTGATAAAGTATAATAAAATGTTAATTGTTAATCCAGGTGGTGGGTACACAGGTGTTCACTATAAAATTCTTTCACTTTTCTGTATGTTGGAAGCTTTTTATAACTATATGTGAGGAAGAGATTTAAAAGTATCAGGAGGTAAAGAAGTTAAACTAAGTTTGATGGTATACAAAAATTAAATCTTAAACTACCAAAACGACAGTTAATATCTAAAATTGACAAACGAAGAAGTAACAGTATATAGATAGTATTTTTCTCCTTTTTTTTTAAAGATTTTATTTATTTATTTGACAGAGAGAGAGAGCACAAGGAGGGGGAGCGGCAGGCGGAGGGAGAGAGAGAGAAACAGGCTCCACGCTGAGCAAGGAGCCCGATGTGGGGCTTGATCCCAGGACCCTGACCTGAGCTGAAGGCAGCCACTTAACAGACCGAGCCACCCAGGCGTCCCATAGTGTTTCAAAATATGAAGCAGAAGAACTAAAAGTCGTTGCTTCTGGGGCAGGTGACTGGTTTTTAAGGTTTTGAGAACTACCTGGTTTTTAAAAACCTATACATGTATTACTTTTTTTTTTTTTCTTAAGTAGGCTCCACGCCCAGCTCAGAGCCTAATGCAGGGCTTGAACTCATGAGCCTGAGATCAGACCTGAGACAAAATCAAGAGCTGGATGCTTAACCGACTGATCCACCCAGATGCCACAATGTATATATATTACTTGATTAAAAACCACTTTTTTAAAAAGATTTTATTTATTTGACAGAGAGAGACACACCAAAAGAGGGAACACAAGCAGGGGGAGTGGGAGAGGGAGAGGGCAGGCTTCCCGCAGAGCAGGGAGCCCGATGCAGGGCTCGATCCCAGGACCGTGAGATCATGACCTGAGCCGAAGGCAGACGCTTAACGACTGAGCCACCCAGGCACCCCTAAAAACAATTTTTAAAGAGCAAGGTACAGGGGCGCTGGGGTGGCTCAGTCGTTAAGGGTCTGCCTTCGGCTCAGGTCATGATCCCAGGGTCCTGGGATCGAGCCCCGCATCGGGCTTCCTGCTCAGCAGGGAGTCTGCTTCTCCTTCTATCCCTCCCGCTGCTTATGCGTGGTATCTCTGTCAAATAAATAAATAAAATCTTCAAAAAAAATAAAGTGCAAGGTACATATAGATAATAAGAAATTAGCAGAAATTGTGAAGGTAGTATCAGAATGATAAAAATTGCGGAAATACTGCGGCATAGGAACTAACTTCCTTTGAACCAAGGTATTGCATTAAAAGAGGAAACATTTTTAAGTCCCTGGTTATAGCTAGGATATAATTTATCAACCAAACCAAGACAATTTGGAGAATATAAAGGTGTGCCATTAGTAATTACATGGGGACAACAGGTGAACAGTTCTAGGAAAGGAAGGACTTACGGCCGCTTATGCATAGCCCGGACAGAAGTCTCTTCAAACCAAGAAACAGATGCATGAAAGCTCAGAAATTGTCACTACTGTTCACTGAGTGCCTACTACACACCAGGCACCACACTTGGTAATAGGGATAAAAAATAAATATAAGAAAGTGGGTCACTAGAGTAGACTATAAAAGTTGAGCATGCAAGAATAAATGAATCCCAACCTGTCCAGGCATTTACTTCCATCTAGCTCTCCTCTTCTTGAAGTCAAGAGTCCAGTGCATTACTTAAACCTTTCTCTACCTCAAGATAAAAGAGCCATGAAGAATGGAGATGGGCAGAAGTAAACCATTATCTTTGCTCAAAGTAGTATGGGTATTGCCTGTATTTTAAAGAACCTTCCTAAGCCATAGACAGTAACTGCCTAGCTTTGGAGAGCAATCCAGAACACGAAGCTTGTCCATGACAAAAATCAGGAGAGTCAGAAAGCGGCAACTGAGAGAAACACTGACACTATAACATATAGTTTTCTCCATAGGCACAAACTTTTTAGGGTTAGAGCCACCCACCATTTCAATTCCCTGACCGGTGGCATACAGACACGTGACTGAATGCACTGGATCAGCATTCCTTTTGAAAACAACTGCAAATTCTGACATTTTACAGAATTCTTTTGGGATAAAAGGCAAATGACTGAAGTCAAGGTTCACTCACAGCAGGATACCCTGAGAGGTAGGTCTCAAATGGGTTATAGGTATGCCTGGATATTGTTTCCCTTGGTTCTCAAAAAGCTGGAACTTGGGGCACCTGGGTAGCTCAGTCAGTTAAGCATCTGCCTTCGCTCAGATCATGATCCTGGGATGGAGCCCCTCAGCGGGGAGTCTGCTTTTCCCTCTCCCTCTGCCCCTCCCCCGCAACGTGTGTGCTGTGAAAAAAAAAAAAAATCTTAAAAAAAAACCAACAAACCTGGAACTGTAGAATGGTGACTAACCTCCTTCACCTCATACCCCATGTGGTACTAATCATAATACCTGGTTAAAAATGATCACAGTGCTGAAAAGGTGGGAGCCCTGAATAAGGACCCAGTTAAGAGGCCAGAGGAGAAGCCCACAGCCCACTCTCATGACCCACCACTACCACCTGGAGTTTTCTAACACAGAAATAGACAGGTGCTACACACCCTTTCTGCTCACAGCAGTTCTAATTTAAAAAATAAGAGGCAGGACCAGACCAGACTCAAACATCCAAGTACAGTCCATAAAACAGTAATAACTTCTAGTCACTACAGAGATCTCCTGATTTTTGACTGAGCCTTTTTTCTCATTTCTCAAATGACACTATTTCTCATTGATGTTTTAGAAATTTCTATTCAAACAGAAGTATGTGATGCTACAACTATTTTTAGGACATAAGTACAAAAATTGTAAATCAGAAACAATATCTTACTGGGACGCCTGGGTAGCTCAGTCAGTTAAGCGTCTGACTTGACTCTGGCTCAGGTCATGATCTCAGGGCTGTGAGACTGAGCCAGGAGATGGGCTCTGCGCTGGGCATGGAGTCTGAGATTCCCTCTCTCCCTCTCCCCTCACTCATGCCCATACGCGCTCTCTCAAATAAAATCTTAAAAAAAAAAATCAAAAGAAAAAAGAAATATCTTACTTGCAATAGCCTCACAATATGTATCTATCCCAAACTCAATCCGCAGATAAGTGAGATTAGGAGCCACATTAACTCCTGTTCTTATTTAAAAAACAAAACAAGGTTAGTTTTTTGGGTTTCTTCTACTCTATGCGGCTGAAGAGTTGGAGCTACCACACACAACAACACAGTTCTGAAAACCTTATGCTTGAAGGTATCTAAAACTAAAAAGTGGATATGGCACCCAACTAATTTTCTAGTTTGTGAACTTCTGTCATAATGGATAGTTCTTTGAAGATGGGTGCTGACAATACAAAGCTTGGGATTTATATAGTTAACTTCAACTTATTCCCTTATCTCAATGCTAGTTTTCTTATTAAAAAAGGAAAAATGTAAAAATAACTGTATTATGCACCTATATATTTCATTATCTTTCTGCTACAGCTAAGAAAATAAGCAAACAGAATTTACCGCATACCCCAGACAACCATGATCTATGCCTAAGCAGATCAGAATGCTGTAACCTGGAAAGGCTGTCTATGCAGAAAGGAATTCTACAGGTGGGTTCTGGGCAGTTATTAAAATTTACAGTTACAAGAAAGCAGAAAGTTTATTCAAGTAAGATTTCATAATAATTAGCCACAAACTTTGCTAGTGAGTACATTTTATATGGATCTCGCTCATAACTCAAACACCATTAACATCTAACATACCTCTTCAAATGATGTAAGTAGGAGGGCCAAGATAAATTTTACTGATTTTTGAGAAACAAAAAATCAGGGCCAATAATTTAACTTCCCTGGATTTAAAGATTATCTTTTAATATTAAGTTTGTTAATCTGTCTTTGGGCCTTAAGTTTTTCCTAGTCTCATGTTTTGCATTTATCTATCATGTAAGGGAACTCTGAGCTCTAAATTAATCTTAGCTTTTGTGAATGGTCTAGAGAAGATGAACAACTTGATAAACTCTGAATCACCGTGACTAGAAACAACCTCTACATCAAAGATGTGTAATTTCAGGGTCTAGAGGTGGAAGAGAGGGCTTCCGATTACTGCACATTTATACTTACTGACCTCTAGAAAACAATGTGGCTTTTAGAAAGAGTTTTTCTAACATGGATTATGTTAAAATTTAAAAATGTAACTGTGAAAGAAACTGTGAAACATTCATTAGAAATTAACCAATACAAAATTTTTAAATTAAAACTTATGTTCAGTATTTGTCTCGTATAAAGTCCTTATTTTTGCTTTTCATAAAACGCAACAAAGAATCCATTTTATTTACAATTATCTAATGCATTTATCTTCAAAAGATGAAACAGACACATGAACCTTTTATATGAATGGCGGGGAACTCACCAATTTTAATAGCTTGGTTTTTAGTAGAGGATCTCTTTGAAAGGCAATTTACAATGCTGAAATCAGAACTCATCATTTTTGTCAGGACGTTTTTCAGGTTTTAAAAAGTCTATTAGTTTTAGTTTCCCTGGATGACAGAGTTCAGAGGCCAGACTTAAGCTAGACAGCTCAGCCTGCACCACAGGATGCAATCAAATATACGAATTGATAAATTACTATCATAAAAATAAATTTTAACCGTGGATATTTTTCAAGCGGCAAAATTACCCAATCTTTAAAATACTTGGGACTGCAACAGCTTTTTCTCAACACGTGCCCCGGATACTCTACCAAAGAGGAGAACTAATGAGGTTTTAGGCATCACATCGTTTTTGCATTACTAAAGCTTGCAGGTTTTCAGCATTAGGTTTCTGTGTTACCCACGGCAGGGCCTAGAACATGAAACGGTTGCGCGTGATAAATATGTTTTTTTTTTAACTCCAGCAAAAGCCCCGCAAACGATAAACACGAAAAGCCCGATTCACATCCTACCAGCCCCTCCATCCACCTTTTGCGAAGAAGGTTGTAATTCTGGCGGGACCTGGGGCGGAATACTCTGGTTCTGGAAGGACAGAGCGAGTGCGTGGGTGTGTATGAACACTGCAGGAGGGGGGCAGCAAGACGGGATCACGGAGTGGGAGGGAAGGATGATGCCTCTTCTAGGGCGGGAAGAGACCGTGAGAGGAGGCTGTTATGCATGACGGGGGCCAGCACGCGGGGAAGATGGTGGTGGCCGCAGGGCAGGGTGATTGCGGGGGATTCCCTGTTCCGGGGCGGCGCTGGGGGCGGCCTGCGGTGAATGGTCCTGCAGCAACTAAAGGGGCGCGACACTGAACCCGGGAATTCCCGACGGAAAAGGAAAAAAGGGCGCCGAGAAACGGGGTTATTATGGGATGGCAGAGGGGGGCTCCCTAGGGAAAATTACGGGATCTATCTCACCCGCCAATTGCTGTACAGTCTCTTCACTCGTCGGTAATAAGCGTCTTTGTCCAGAGTCACAGCCATAGCCACAGACGCCGCTCCTGCTCGGGTTCCGAGAATCACGCGAGGTCCCGGATCCGCCACCCGCTCTCGGCCCCGGAATCCCGCACTCTCCCAGTGACCCGGAAGTATCGACCTCAAAGATGCCCTTTCCGCTTCCGGGTCCCGACAGCGCTTGGGATTTTTTTTTTTTTTTTTTTTTTTTTTTTTTTAAATCTCTCTCCGGAGGTTGGAGGAGAGGAAGACAGTGGGAAAATCAACAAAATGTGCAACACAAAGAGTCTAGATTTTCGCGGGGTTTTCTTGTCAACTTAGCAACAGCCGCACGCGAGGCGACGTCATCACGTGACGCTCCGCCCCGCCCTTACTCTCAGCCCTGCAGCGGTTTCCAGGAGCTCCGATTTCTGGCCCAGGCGGCGGCGGCTGGGGACAGTTGAGGCGGGAGGCCTGCCGTGCCTGCCCCGCCCCACACGAGCGGCTGCGCGCCGCTGCAACGGCCCCACCCACTGATAAATGAAGGGGAAACGGAAAGAGCGGGATCTGGCGTGGGTCAGGAGTGGGAACTTTGGGTGCATTTCCCTCCTAAATGGTGGGGAAGCAAAAGCCTCTGCTGCTCCAGGACTGGAAGGATCCTTGGTGGCGAGGAAAGAGAGCACTAACCAGGGAGAAAAAGCCCACAAAACTATTTGCCTTAGAAAGGGAAATAAAATGCCCAGGCTTCATCTGAGCGCTGGGATGGCAGGGGAAGAGTCTTAAGAAACAAATGGCTTGAGGGCTTTCACACAACCCAGTCGGCCTGCTCCTTCTCCCCCCCCCCCCCCGCCCTCCGCCCCGGCCCAAGTCTTGACAACGTTCCTTCCAGTCGGCCTGCTCCTTCTCCGCCCCCCCCCCCGCCCTCCGCCCCGGCCCAAGTCTTGACAACGTTCCTTCCAGTCAGCCTGTTCCCTTGCCACAGTTCATGAAGTGATACCGTTCTTATGGCTTCCCCAAAGCAGTTATTTCAGTTAATTCCAAACAAAATGTACATGGTTCCTTGAGGAAATTCTTCCTTCTCATTTCTTCCAAGAACTTGGGAGTTCAAATCCGGAACATTTGCCTATTTAACTTAAACAATTCACTTGCTTTTAGCAAGCTGGACTGACTACACTTACATATATCCTTTAATGGAGTAGAGATGACTTGTCTGTCCTATCCAAGGTAACTGCATTTACAATAATGAACTTTAGGAAAGTGGTATTGAAATTACCCATCATGAATTCAAAATTAACATTTATATTGGGTTTTAGCAAATATAGAACAAGGGAAGAATGGAAAAGGATTAACTTAAATTTATTAATGCCAAGGGGAAGGAAGGTAACAGTTCCTGACCCTCCAGCTGTATCCACAGTTCGGCCAGGAACAGGCTCTGCCAGAGGCTAGGGCCAGCGCTACATAGTCTGTGGTTAATGGAGGGGTTTAGGGAGGGGTGAGCACATCAGCTGCTCTAGTCTCCTTTCCTTCCCCAGAAATGAGGAAGTGGTCATGTATTATTTTAGGAGTTCCCCCTGCCCACCCAATCCTCTCAAATTTGGAAGCAATCAGGTACAAGTTTTCTTTTTCCTTTTCACCTCCTGGAGTCCTGGGTTTCCCCACATCTCCCCTGCCCCTCCCACTTTTCCATAGTCCAAGGGCCAGAGTAATTGAAAATACAGCAGCCACCCAAGCAACGGGGACCATGCTGGGGCTTCAGTCATCAGCATCTTCGCTTGAGTCTGAGTTGGCTGGCATCATAGGATCATCAATGAGTGAGAAGTCCCTTTCTGAGCTATCATAGCCCTGAGATAAATCATCATCATCATCTTCATCCTCATCGTCCTCATCCTCCTCAGGTTGCAGTGGTGGCAACCTCAAGGCAGTACCAGAGGTGGTAGTGGCTGGTGAAGAAGGGTAGCCAGGGGCTCTCAGGCCTGGATGGTGATGGTGGTGATGGTGGGGGTGGGGGTGGTGGTGGTGGTGATGAAGCATGGTGCTGGAGTCTACATGAGGGGATGATGCTGCACCACCCATCACAAACGGCATAAAAGGCAAAGATGCAGAAGTGGCACTGCTGTGACCCAGGGATGACACAGACTGCAGGCCACTACTGCTGTGTTGGAAGGTATTATGCAGAGATAGGGACCCAGTGCCTCCACCCTGCATCAGGGCCATCATCTTTGAAAGGTCTGGTCGCATCCTACGGGCCCGCTTCTTGCTGCTGTCTGGCGTAATAGGCCCTGGCAAAACCCGGTTGAACACAGTTTCAGCATGGTGACCCTAGGAGGAAGGAGTAGAAGATAGTAAAAACAAAGAAAGGAAAAAAGCAAACTAGAAGTCAACAGAGTCCTAGCTTGCAAGTGCTTTTTTACTGAATATCTTTAGGAGGGACAAAGCAAGCATAGTCAGATGAGGCTTGATGGTAATAGGAGGAGGATATGCTGGATATAGCTGCTAGAAGCATTCCAGTGCTAAAGCTAAAATGGAGACATTGATACTGACACTTATGTGAACCAGAGTTTTGCTTTTTTCCATGACTGCATTGTACCTTTACTCTATCCAGCCATTTCACAGATGCTTACCCTTGTTAACAAGGAGACTGAGTAAGCCAGTGAATGAATCAGTATTTGCACAGTATACTTTCCTGATGGCAGGTTGTTCACATGATCTTACCATGTGAAGTACAGCACAACTATATTGACATTTACGAAACTATTACTCATTAGCACAGCAGAGTGTGGTAAACTAAAGACAGGTCAGGTTAAGACTTCTTTCTGGATGTCTAGAACAACAAAAAGATTGTGGGTAGCTCCTCACGAAACTTAATAAAGTGTTTTTCACATTGATAAAAAACGTATCTGCTGAATTTTAAGTTGCTTCTTCTAGATGTTCTGTCCATAAATTATTTTATTTTTATTTTTTAGAGAGAGAGAGAATCCAAGTGGGCGAGGGGCAGAGGGAGAGAAAGAGAATCTCAAGCAGGCTCCACACCCAGTGTGAGCCCAACACAGGGCTCAATCTCATGACCCTGAGATCATGACCTGAGCTGAAATCAAGAGTCATACACTTAACCAACTGAGCCTCCCAGGCACCCCTGGATATTCTGACTGTAAATTTTGACTAAGTACACTGAAGCTGGAACTTATTACTTCTAGTGCCTCTGCTTTGCTAGA
This sequence comes from Halichoerus grypus, assembly GCF_964656455.1. NCBI lineage: Eukaryota > Metazoa > Chordata > Mammalia > Carnivora > Phocidae > Halichoerus > Halichoerus grypus. The sequence continues at coordinate 79,796,686 of NC_135719.1, forward strand.
CATAAGTATAATACTGGGTATACTGGCATTAAATTCAGACATTTGGTATCTGTGTCTCTGGACTCTACTTACCAGTCTAAGCCTAACACCTGATATGGGAATATACCTTTCTGATTTGGAAAACTAAACATCTCAATACACTGTATTTGTATAGACTTTTAAAATATAACAATAAAAGCACCTAAACTCCTGCAGGTACCAGTAATAGTACACCATTAATTCTGTCTGCATTAAGAATTCTGTACTGGGGCGGTGGTGCAGTGAGTTAAGTATCCAACTCTCGGTTTTGGCTCAGGTCAGGTGATTGAGCCCTGCAATAGGCTCTGAGCTTAGCACGGAGTCTGCTTGAGATGCTTTCCCCCTCTGATCCTCCCCCAGCTCACACACTCCCTCTCTCTCAAATAAATTCTAAAAAAAAAAAAAGAATTCTGTATTAGTCATATTATGATTTTCTGTGACTCCCTAGGATCTTTCCTTTCTTAGATTTATCAACTGAGTATAAAGACGTAGCAAAATACTTGAGGGAAAAATAGGTAATACTGGAGGAAAAGCCTTTTTTATAGGCTGCTCTATAATGTGAAATTCACAACAGAGAAGGTACCAGCCTTCCAACCATCAGCCTCCCATATCAACCACTCTGCTTATTATACTCTTGGTCCCATGGAGGCTTTGAGGAAAAGTTAAAATATTCTTCTATGGTAACAATATTTATATGAAACCACTTTCACCAATGTAAAAATAATAAGCCTCAAAAATGCACCTCACAAATAACTATAACGTGTAAAGTAACAATCTCAATTTGTTAAATGCAGAAGATGCATATTATTCATTTGGAAATTAATGTTGTTAAAAGACACACCATGTGGTTTTAGATATAAATAACATATATGTGTAAAGATGTATATAAAAGATCCAATGGGGGATGATTAGACAAGTGCTAATCATTTTAAATGACTGCTTACCAAACCATGATTTAATATGTTTAAAAAAAAGACAACTATTGACCAAAGTAAGGCAAACATAGCAAAGAGAAACTTTTACAGTCAGATTTTATTGCAAAGAATTATGGGTACCTCATCTACCAAATGGCCCATAATGGAATAACCAAAGTTGTTATTATTAACTATAAAACATGTTTTCCTGTCCTTTTTCCATTACTGGTGTTATTATCAGCAATTCTCAACTTCCTCCATGTTGGGAAACGCTATGACTATTGTCCTTGGTAGGCCCGACGTCACTTCTAAAATGTACAGGATCATAAAACTTTTAAGAGATTATCTGCTCCTATACCCTCAACTTTTCAGGATGTTCAAACTGAAAAGGTTAAAGGATTTGCCAAAATCCCTTAGTCAGTCAGAAGAACAGAAAGCCTTGACTGTTCCAACACATCTTACTAATCCTTATGTTTTAATATGCTTAAAGTGCTCAAGTTACTTTTAGAATTTTATGCTCCTCTACAGATGATGATGCCAAGGACTGTAAAAATATCAATAAAATTACCCTAGTTTCCTGATTGGTGGACTGAAGATATATTTTTTCATACACTGGAAAAAAGGAAGTAACAGAACACGAATTATTTCTCCAGTCACATCTAATGTGGGAACAGAGTGGTAATGCCTCAGTCTCACTCACCTTTTTACCATTCCTAGAGTTAGCCGTCTGTACTGGTTCCATTCCCAAACAGTTCAATTCTGCCTTATTATTTTTTTTACATCTCTGCCACTTCTGTTTTCTGCGATCCTCCATATACTGAAATAGAAAACTATTAGTTATCCTAGAGGAATAAAAATCTCTTTGGAGTAATTATTAAGGTACTAATGTCTAGTTTGACAACAAATTCTTATTGCATGGATAAATTAAGGATTAGTCCTAGTGGAAACCTGCCATTAGCAGATCTCTCCCCCCCAAAATTAGGTAGTTATATAATCAATAATAAATATTTGCCTACTATTTAGTTTAGTAAGTGCTTTAACATTATTTTATTTTGATCCTCAAACAACTCTGTGAGTTAGGAAGACTGGGTATTATGGTATTCGGCAGATACAGAAAAAAATGACATACTATGGCATGCTTCCTCCCTCTCACGCAGCTTAAATACCAAGGGAACGACTTTAAATCTTGCTGGATGGAACTGCCACTCACCGCTAGAAATCGGGGATCGACAGCGAACTCTGGATGACCCTGTAACCACATCTCCAGTTCAGCCCGGCGAGGGGCATCCTCACCCACCAGCAAAGTACCATCCACCTTATTGATGACAGGGATCCGGGTCTCCAGGTCCACATCAAGGTGATTAGGCTCTTCCATGCACTCCACCTCCAGCTGCAAACCCAGAATCCACCCCCATGAGCACATACTCTTCTTTGGGGCAGGGAGGGAGGGGGAGCAGAGCCAATGGTAACCATAAAATAATTCTAGTATCTTCTAGTCCCTTAATCCCAACTGCCTTCATCAATTAGTGAGAATAAAAAAACCTAATCATCATGTCGAAAACTCTCTCCCACTCACCTCGACTAGCTTCTTTCTGTTTCCCTTCTTCTTATGAAACAGAGGATGTCCATCTCCCATTACTCCATTAGCCATCAACTTGTGCTTCTGGAATGTTAACTTCAATCCTTCCTCCTAAGAAGACAACCCACCCACCCAAGATGTCATATGGCACATGTTTTTAAAGTAAATATTAAGCTTTGGGGATCTTAGGGTAAGGGTCATCCTCTGGCTCAATGATGAGAAGGAAGGCCATCTGACTAAACAGTAGAAATTAGAAATGTATCTAAACTTATATACTTTTTCCATAGAAAGATTTCGTTTCTTGACCTAGTGCCCCTCAGGTAGACATAAGAGAAGAATTTATCTCAAAAACACCCCATACCTGGTGTCTCAATATTAGCATGGCAACTCATCACAGGGGCAAAATCCTGGTAATTCCTATCACATACTAGTTTAAGAAATTTTTCTTGGGGTGCCTAGGTGGCTCAGTCAGTTAAGTACCTGACTCTTGATCTCAGATCAGGTCTTGATCTCAGGGTTGTGAGATCAAGTCCCGTGTTGGGCTCCATGCTGGTGTGGAGGCTACTTTAAAAAAAAAAGGAAAAAGAAAGAAAGAAAAAGAAAATTTTCTTCTTGAGTACTTAAGGACCAGCTAATAGGATTTCAATAGGGAAGATGATCAGGAAAAATAAAATTTCCCATCTATAAAATAAATAACACTGATTTAATTTCACTAAGAATGACTTCTTATTTTTAACTTAATAAGGCCCACAATACTTAGGCGTTATTTTACTAGCTTTCCCACAATTTGATTTCAATCTTTAAAAACCAGGTTTCTAGGATCTAGAAACAAGCCACCCAAAAGAAGCCTTGTATCAATTATATTTCTTTCAAAACATATGGGTTCTTTTAATCTGGTCCTTAGGAGATACAAGATCCCTTCCTTTACTGCAATGACTTTTCCTCAATGGAGCTTTGTGAACTTTAATTTTTCTCCTCTCTCCTTTTTATTTTTACTTATTTATTTTTAAAAGATTTCAAGTCATCTCTACACCCAACGTGGGGCTCAAACTTACAAACCCCGAGATCAAGAGCTGCATGCTCTACTGACTGAGCCAGCCAGGCCCCCCAACTCCCTTCTCATTTTTTAAAGTTAGCTAACCAAACAAGTTTAATATCCCCTTAGTGAAGTAGTTAGCAAAATTCCGGTCTCCTTCCCCACTTCCCAGTGCCTAAATGCTGAGCTTACATCTTTGATCTGAACTGTAAACTCCTTTTCATCCATGCCTCTGCGAAGTTTCGTGAACTGAGCTGCTGCTGTGGTGACCGCGGACACTTCCTCCTCCGCCATGGAAGCTGCGCTGCTACTTCGTGGTGTGGGGACTGGAGAGTCACCATATTCTCCTGGAGTCAATGAGGGACTGTCTAGCAAGTGGTTGCCTGGCCCCAAAATTCCTGTTACCATTTCCTGGCTCCGGCGGCTAGAAGGCCACTTCCCTGAGAGTACAGCCTGGCAGACGAGGTCAATACGGTTTATAAGGACACGATCCTGAGTGGGGGGAAAAGAAATCAATACTGGTTTTAGGGCCTGAGTACCAGCTATGTGATTCTGTGACAAACAACAGGGCCATCATTAGCAGGATGTGTAAAAATCATAAGGCAGAAGGAGGGAGATAATAGTATCAGATCCCTAAGTCAACTGGGAAGAGTTTCATGAAAAAATGTATAGTACTAAATACAATTAAAGAAAACCAGAACCATCTGTCCCTTGTTCCCGGTTTTTGTTACAGTATATTTCTAGACTGTATGTCCAGGCATGAGGCTGTTACCTTGGGCCACTCAGAAGCTCTTTGTCTTTCTTGTAGCAGCAGAAGCTCAGGGGTCATTTGTTCTCCATCTTCATTTGGGAATCCATCTTGGGACATAGTGAGGGACAGAAGACTCTCTTCATCGTAGAGCTTTGAGCGGGACCGGTCAGCAGCTAGAGATCATACAGAATGTGAGCAAAGATGGAAGAATAAAGTTATATATAAATGGAATTACATGGGCTTTAAATAAAGGCCCAAAGAATAACAGATCTCTTTCGGTGTTCTATCAAATCGAAATCCAAATCTCTCCCAGAGGATGCATTTAGAAAAGAAGGGAAAGAGCTGGGGGGGGGGGGGGGCCGGAGCTGGAAATAGGGAAAAGGGCCAAAAGCCTGTCACATGCACTCACTTAGCTTTTCTTCCTTCTCGTCCTCACTCTCATCAGTGCTGGAGCTGGAGCTGGATGAGGATGAGGAAGAAGAGGATGATGGTGACAGCTTGCTCAAGTCCAGTTCAGAGTCTGAATCATCCTCATCCTCCAGTTTGACTGGTGGAACATTCCGGGAAACCAGAGGGGTAGTATCAGAGGGGGCTACTCGCATCTCATAGTCTTGTGGGGTTGGTCGGCTCCTGGCCACCACCTCATGCTCTAGTTTTAAAGTCAGACTCTCCAGACTGGGGACCTGGGCAGCTGTCTCCTCAGGTGGCTTTTCAACAGGAGCATCTGGGCGCAGGGGCAGTGGCGAGGCAGTGCGCGAGGTATACTGCTGGTGTAGCAGTGGCGTAGAGCAGCGTGACAAGGATGGAGCTGGTGCTCCTGCCTGATGGTTCTGCATATAATTCATACGGGCAGCCAGAAAAGAGAAGTCTGGGTCCTGCATGATGTTGCAGTCTGTTTGGCTCACCCCATGGCGGGCTGCCCCTCGTAGAAGCTCCCCATCATGCCGAACAGGCTCCCACCATTTGGGCAATTCAGGACCTGGAGGCTGACATAATGCCAGCCGATCTTCCAGAAGGGGATGGCATAAAACTTGTTCCCGTAAGCGCCGAAGCAATTCAATACGGTAGAGAGTCCGTGAGGCCCTCTCCTCAGTGATGGGCTCAATGAACAGATTAGGGTCCGGGGGCTCTGCAAGACATAGGGGTGGGAGGAGAAACGAACCACATTAGTTTCTGTTGCCATCCATCCCCACTCACCCAAGACTCTCCAGCCTTGCTTACCATCTCCAGCTGCTGGGGGAAGGCGGCACACTTGGCGACACATGGCCACAAAGCCATGGAAGTACTTGGTAAGGCTTTCGTCTGTTTTTTTGTCCAGTCGGGCAAAAGTACGGAAGCGATCCCAATGGAACTGCATGGTATCAGGGTCATACTCCACACCAAAGGTAGACACCACTCGATAGAAATCAGTTTGTTCACGCCTTGTCCATCTAAAGGGAAAAGGAATCAGGCAGCAGTGATCAGAAAAACACAGGGAAACTGGTTACTTCTTAGTGTGGCTTAGAATACCTGAATAAACAAAAAATTGAAAATAGGGACAAAAAAACAAAACAAAACAAAAAACAGCCCAGAAGACAGCAAAAGAGGTAGTTAAGAGGTACTCTATAACAGGTAAGAATTTAAGAATAGCCAGCTAGCTAAGGGAAAAAATATGTGGGCAAATAACTCAATGATAATGGCCACCTTCCTAGAAGCTGTGATAATGCACACAAGCGAGGTTTTTTGTCACAGAGGAGTAACAACCAAAGGCAAAAAAAATGGTCCCTCTGTAGGGAATTCCAAATAAATCCTTCCTGAGATGCTTTTCAATATAGGACCCATAGCCCATAGCTGAAGGCAAGCTTACACCTCAGCCCAAATTCCCAGCCACACTTTACCGTTGCTGTTTCTCCCGCCGCGCAATTTCTTTTAGCTTGAAGGCTGCCTCACAACGCCGCCGTCTCCGGTCCCCTCGTTCTGCAGCCTCTATCTTCATCTGTTCTCTCTTGTAGCTGCGCTGATAAGCTGTTACTAGGCGCCGAAGCCTAGCTGTCAGAGCAGAGCCTGGAGGCCAGAAGAGATGGCCTGGCTGCTGGGTTACCTGGGCTGTGGGAAGCAAAGCAGAATAAATAGGAAGTACAGGAAAGGTAGTAAAGATAACACCAGTATTTCAACCCACCCAAAAGCAAAGCTCTTAGAAATCCCAGGACAGGACAGAATTCAGTTAGTAATTCCCCAACCCACCACCCCACACAAAATTATACTAGTTGACCTAGAAGTTTACCTTCATCTCCATCAATCACTGAGATCTCCTCATCCATCATCATCAAGGGATCACCCTAGAGAAGGAGATCCACCCCATAGGATGGAGGGGGGAGGGAAAGGGGGGGGAAGTTGGCATTCTGAAATCAATTTCTTATGTGTGTCCTTCTATGGCACCAAAGGGATCAAGAAAAATTTCTAATGAACCCTCACAAAAAAAAATGGAAGCAACCAACTAAAGGAGTAAGAAAGTAGAACCTGAAAAAAATCAGTTGCTATTAATGGCTTGAAAATAAAGGGACTCATGAATTTAGCAAATAATATAATATATTTCAATATCCAGCTTGGTCCCACCTCCTCCACAAAGTCATCCCTGGTCTCCCCCAGCTGGTGTTAACAATCTTTTCCATTAATACTTTATAGTATCAAATAGTAGTTACTTTCTGTTTTATATTATAAATTAATCAGTATACTTCAGAATCCAGGGAATGGGAGAATACTTAACTATTTAGTCATAGTAGAGCAAAGCTACTCTCAAATGAGAATTCCTCACCTCATCATCTTGGTCCTTCGGGGGACCCTGGAGTGGTTTATATTCAGGATCTTCACAATCCTTATCAAAGTCAACCCTAAAATTATCCAAAGGCATGAAAAAAAAAAAAAAAAAAAAAGAATGTATCTTCTTTCACTAAGAGGAATTTAGGATGAATACCTGGCCAAACATACAATCTTGCATGGAACCGTGGTTTTCCTTCATGCTCAAAGGGATGGCAGGCCAGGTGCTAAGCTCCAAGTAAGATTAGGTAGAGCATCCAACAGGATGAAGAATGGGAAAAAACTGACAAAGTGCCATTCTAAATTGCTTGAATCTGAAATGAAATACTTTGGCCAGGATACTTCCTTTCTCTTGATAGCCCTTTTCATTGATTACCCATTCTTCTCCTCTTTCCTATTTAATTGTTACATTTAAATAGTCCATGTTTGCTTGTTTTACTTTGCTCTATTGTGTAGAAGGGTGACATAATAAATGATTTGTGATGAATAACCAATCCAATTTCCTTTGAGGGTCCTGCACTAAGCAAACTAAGGTTGTGATCATCAAAGAGAAATCTCTCAATTGCAGAGTGCATGGGTATTCATGAATTAAGCCAAATATTTCACATGCCCCTCAGGTCTCCATGTGAGAAGTTTTGTTAAACTCACTGGCACCCAAATTAGGGCAACACTGCCCTACCTGGTGACTCAGTATTAGCATGGCAACTCATCATCGAGACATGTATCCAGACAGAGTATATGCCTGTATGTGTCAGCCACCACTGGGAGATGATAAACCAGGGCTAAAATCTCCTGAGGCTCTACCACATAAGTGACATAGGAGAGCTGCATGGATATTATCTTTCAAGACAACCAGTTCAGGGGCACCAGGATGGCTCAGATGGTTAAGCGTCTGCCTTCGGCTCAGGTCATGATCCTGGGGTCCTGGGATCGAGTCCCGCATCGGGCTCCCTGGTAGGCGGGGAGCCTGCTTCTCCCTCTGCCTCTGCCTGTCTCTCTCTCTCTCTCTCTCTCTCACTCTCATGAATAAATAAATAAAACATTAAAAAAAAAAAAAAAAAACACAACCAGTTCAGTTGTCCTTTCAGCTACTGTGGATGCACAGAAAAGCACTGCAAAAAAACAAACAAACAAAATAACAAAAAAAAACCAAAAAACTGAACTGAACATCAAATAAGCCATTTGGTATATGTGCTGCCAAAGCGAGCACGTCAAATAAGCCATTTGAGAGTAACATTCATTTTCACCCTTGGTTGCATCTTATGGCAAATGTGTGGTTTTAGCCTAGTTTATAGAGTCCTTTCTGCTGGTCCCACTCTTTGTTAAGAATTTATCATTAATGAGTATAACCACCATTAAGAATACCAATGGGTTCAGTCAAGGCCAGAATTATGTTACCACATTGCAAAAGCAACTAAGAGCCTTTCAAGGGGTACACTCAGAACTTCAAGAGAACTAAACACCAATGCTTACCCTTCTACTATGTCAGAGAAATTATCCAACACTCGATGTTCTGCTGCAATGGCTTTGTCATCTGGTCGCCCAGCCTTTTCCAGGAAGCATAAGGCTGGGTCTGCCCTCATAGTATTATATTTCTCATAGCCTAGAAGAAAAAGGACCATAAACCAAAGAAAAGATTAACTTTGCCTAAAGTGTGCTGGAATAATTGAAATATATGAGCTACTTACTCAAAATGCAAAATATTAACTTGGACAGCTGTTGGGTTATATTACTGTGTTGAATAGTTCTATAGCAATTACAAAGAGTAATTTTAGTCACTAGTTATGAAAGATAAGATTTTTTTTTTTTAATTCACTGGAGACAGAGAGATAGAGAGCAAGACAGAGAGCAGGGGCAGTGGGGAGAGGCAGAGGAAGAGGGAGAAGCAGACTCCCTGCTGAGCAGGGAGCCCGGTGTAGGTATCGATCTCAGGACCTGGAGCTCATGACCTGAGCCGAAGGCAGATGCTTAACCATCTGAGCCACCCAGGCACCCCGAAAGATAGGAATTTGATCAGAATATTTATAGAATGGTGACAGATCTACATAGCCATTTAACTGGTAATTTTTCTATTATCATTCTCACGACAGAGATGGGGAAAAAAGTAAAATAATTAGGGCTGGGTCACAAATTTTTTTTTTTTGAAGATTTTATTTATTTCTTCATTAGAGACAGAGAGTGACAGGCAGAAGGAGAAGCAGGCTCCCGGCTGAGCAGGGAACCTGATGCGGAACTCGATCCCAGGACCTCAGGATCACGACCTGAGTCTAAGGCAGACGTTTAACCAACTGAGCCACCCAGGTGCCCCTAGGTCATACATTTTTTTTTTCCTTTGAACATTTCTTTTTTTTTTTTAAGATTTTTATTTATTTATTTAACAGAGAGAGAGAGACAGCGAGAGAGGGAACACAAGCAGGCGGAGTGGGAGAGGGAGAAGCAGGCCTCCTGCGGAGCGAGGAGCCCGATGCAGGGCTCGATCCCAAGACCCCGGGACCATGACCCGAGCCCAAGGCAGACACTTAATGACTGAGCCACCCAGGCGCCCCCCCCTTTTTTTTTAAGATTTTATTTATTTATTTGACAGAGACACAGCAAGAGAAGGAACACAAGCAGGGGGAGTGGGAGAGGGAGAAGCAGGCTTCCCGCGGAGCAGGGAGCCAGACGCGGGGCTTGATCCCAGGACCCTGGGATCATGACCTGAGCCGAAGGCAGACGCTTAACGACTGAGCCACCCAGGCACCCCTTGCAGGGGTTTCTTATCCTTCATTTGCAAATGTGTGACCTAGGGGTGCCTGGGTGGCTCAGTCGTTAAGCGTCTGCCTTCGGCTCAGGTCATGATCCCAGGGTCCTGGGATCGAGCCCCACATTGGACTCCTTGCTCAGCGGGAAGTCTTCTTCTCTCTCTGCCTCTCCCCCTCCCTCACTGGCTTGTGTGTCCTCTCTCACTCACATTCTCTCTCTCAAATAAATAAGTCTTAAAAAAAAAAAGAAGAAAGAAACACCTGCAAACAAAGAGGCACTGAGTATCTGATGAATAGAGAATGAATGAATGAGTGAATGAACATAATTCAGGGTGTTTGGACTCTTCTAAACCTCCTTGTCCCAAAAGTAAATTTAAGACTAGAAAACGTTCACAGTTTTTCTTATCCATCAAAGTTCTTGAAAACATGTGGTTTAAGTGCCATTATTTATATTTTATAGAAATAAACAGAAAAGTATTTTAAAAAAGAAATGATATTCTAGTTCATTATGTCACTGGGCTGGAAGTTAGTTAGCACTCACTGCTTTTAATACCTAGGATTTGTTATTAGGCTAGACTGAAAAGGGAGTACTCTCACTTTTTGTACTTTATTTTTATTTCACTGTAGCTCATACTTCCATCAGAATGACTGTTGAATATTTAGACATATGGGATGCTACATAAGTAGAACATTTTCACACAAATTAAGCATGGTTATTATTAATAGGACTGGGCATATATTACCTCCCCGGATTCATGGAACCTTAACTGAGATGCAAAACATATAGACTGATAACATGGATTAGAGAACAGATGGGAGACTCCCCACCTTGGGATTTAACTATCCATCTGGCCTTTTTGAACATCTATTTATAGGAACTAATTGCTTTGCTCTGGATATTTAAGAACTAGTTTCCTATTCAAACATAATTTTATTGAAGTTCAATCAGAGAACTCAGTTATTGGCCATGAGCATTCTGCTACATGTTCTATCTGTGGAAGTAAGTCAACAATAGGAAAGGAATAAACTAAGGAAAGGTACCCACCATGCTTAAAGACTCCAATGAGCAGGGACTTGTCAGCCTCACTGTCCCACCATGTTGTTGGAACCTCCAGCTGATCCACTACTGGGAACCATATGTCAATCTCACTAAAGGTGTAAGAGAGCAGAAACAGCACAGCAATGAAGGGAATTAAAATGACAATCCTTGGAAAGATTATTATACGTATCTTCTTTTATCCATTAATTTAAATGCTCATGGATCTGCCTATTTCCTTCCACTGGTATCAAGCATAGGATCAAAAACCTGATATACAGATCTTAATTATCAGTTATCCCAAAGATAACACAGAATGAAATAAGTAAACCAATCTTTTCTGGAATAAGGCAGGGTATAAAGAGAAATACATAAAGAAAAATATAGCATAACTGTACCTGGCAATGGCACCCCCTAACACCTTCTCTGCCTGGTCTCCAATAACCTCCTGCCTCAGATAATACAGCATTCGTACCCGCAATAGCACCCTAAAAGGGAGGGAAGAAGAGCTGGCTCAGTAATAATGCAGAAACTTTGAGGTGGAAAATGCTTTAGTCGTTGCTAATTTCCATCCTTACTTGTTACACTGATGTTTTAAATGCTTCTTATAACTCTCATCTTGGAACAGAGTATCAGGATTATATTTCCGGATCCAATCTGCCTTATGGATATCAAAAGTGCTTTGTGACTTTACTTTTTTCCCCTTTCGTCCACGGGGCACAGGGATAGACAGACCTGGGAAAGGGGAGACATTGAAGACTTGGATTGAGAAAAACCCTTGGACCTGAAAAAGATTAGATAACCTACAGAAATATGAAAAGTAAAGAGTTGATAATTACCTGAATGATTCTGCAATTCTTTTGTCTTGCCATTTTCAGCAGGGCTAATCAAGTCCCAAATGAAGCCTTTGATATTTTCATCCCCACGATAGTGCAGAAGACAGTATACAAGGATGGCCCGGCAAATTGTCTCCACATCTCGTTCAGTCATACGTCGCTTGAAGCGTCCATGAGACAAGATATCTCGCCACCGTCCCCAACTAGAAAAACAGAAAATTGTGTTAATATTTTCCTGGGGACTCCCAAAAGGTAGGAGACAAAAACATCTGGAGAAAACATGGTAAGAGAATAAATAAAGTTTTTTCCCATTATCCCCTCTTTGGTCACAGCCTCCAATTTGAAGGGCAAACAGAGTGTCCATCAGGATGGAAATACACTACCTCTAATGGCAAGGTGGGTTCTTACCCATATACCAAGAGGTGCTTTTCCACCCGAAAGCAGTCAGTGCGCCCATAGGTATGATGTCGGTCATGTCGGCGAGAGCGTGGCCGCTCATCATCTTCACTTTCCAAATCAGAGAATTCCACTAGGTCATCATCTTTCAGAGTGCTGAAGTGGCGGGTCTGTTTTCGTACTCTAGGTGTGTCAATCACCAAGTTATTCTAACAGAGAACAGAAGTAGAAGAGTAACTCTCTTCATGACAAGGCCATGGGAAAGGAATTAAGACAATTATGGATTGAAATAGCCTTGGATATAACATTTGTAGATAAAGAGATTTTTTTTAGGACATGCAAAATAACCTATAGGGACTCAGAAGTAAAGTTAAGTGGTAGGTATCTAAGTAGTTTTCTGGGGCTTCCCATGCAGAAAGTTTTTACAATGGCTCTTATATACAATATACCATCATAAACCAAGGTCAGCATCAAAGAATCAGAGCAGCTACTAAGGCTCCTGAAAGTAATGTGTCTTCTGTAATACTTCCTCCCTAAAAGAAAAGGAAGCTTACCTTGCTATTAAGCAGATCCATGTCCAGGTCAGCCTTTTTGGCCCACTTCTGCCAAAAGTTGGGGTCATCCAGAGAAATATCAGTCCTATTTTCAGAAGCAACAAAGCTTGCCTAGTGAGAACAAAGAACAAAGTAAAGTTGACTACAACACTTTTTTGAGCAATGGGAAACTAGTAACTATATTTAAAAAATATATTTAAATTCTAGAAGATTCCAGTCTCTACCTCTGTTTCCTTAGCATTTGGCACAGACAGAACATACCTTGGCAAAGGTCGAACCCTTTCCTTCAGACTCGATGGTGATGGTTGTGGTTCGTCTTAACAAGATCTGGTCAATGTCTTCTTCACAAAATTTGGAGCCCTCATCATCTTCTTCCATTATGGCTGCATATGCCCCTTTTCGTAAAAGATCTTCAATCTCCTTCTTGGAGAACTGTTGGATCTGCAAAATCCAATAATAAAATGAAAAAACCAAGAAGAGAATATTATCTAACCATATCATAATAACTTAGTTCATTATGTTTTAAGAACTCTTTTTAAGAAATCCAAACAAGGTGGTCAGATTCCTGTGCAAAAAATAGCTTTGTCTCCCTCTAACACTATGACCTGCTATAAATATATCTATAGACTAAGAGGACTCACTCCGGTAATGTTGCCATCCCGACCACTCATGGACTGAAGCACAGCCTTATCCAATCCCAACTTGAGGCTAGCCTTATCAAACATCTCTCTCTCATAAGAATTACGAGTGATGAGACGGTACACCTTCACAGCTTTGCTCTGCCCAATTCGATGACACCGTGCCTGGGCCTGGTTTAAAAGAAATGGAAAGAAAGGGCAAAGAGGACATAAAATGGGGGTGGGGTGGGGGAGGGAGATGGGATTCAAAATACCAATTCACATCTATAAAGCAGCCATGAGATCAACTCAAAACCAAAAGTCAATTTTAAGATGAAATTATTGTCCCACCAAGTACACCAGGGGTCAGCAAACCATGGTCTGCAAAACCACCTGTTTCTATAAAGTTTTACTGAAATGCAACCCCACCCATTCATTTATATATTGTCTACAGCTGCTTTTGGACTACAAGAGCAGAGATGAATAGTTACAACAGAGACTGTATGGTCCCCAAAGTCTAAAACATTTACTCTCTGGCCCTTTACAGAGTTTGCCACCCTTACATGGAGACATACTTAAACTAAGTAAACAGTTCCATACTCTTTGAAGGATGTGTCTTTCTAAGAGATCCTGATCCTGTTGAAAAACCTCTTAGGTTAGGTAGTTAGCCCCCAAGACAATGATTTCCTCTACCTGCAGGTCATTTTGTGGATTCCAGTCTGAATCAAAGATGATGCAGGTATCAGCAGCTGTGAGATTAATACCAAGTCCACCAGCCCGGGTACAGAGCAAGAAGACAAAGCGGTCTGAGTCAGGCTTGCTGAAGCGGTCAATAGCTGCCTGCCGAAGGTTACCTCTGACTCGCCCATCAATACGCTCATATAGGTACCTGTATGGCAGTTACAGAAAAAAAATTAATTGGTGAAGCAGAAAAAGAAACCAAAAAAGCAGATTAGGATCAATACCAGTAATTCCGTATCTCTAGCTGACCAAAAACCTTATCAGAAAGTTGAGAGTAAGAATCTTAAATACTTCTTTTATCCCAGTCCTGGCCAACTTTCATTAAACACAGACCCTCCTACTCTTTGCAGTTTTATGAAGCTACAGTAAACACAAGGCAAGGGATGACTCTTTTCTTACCTCCTCTGGATTAGATAATCCTCTAGGATATCTAGGCAGCGTACCATCTGGGAGAAGATCAGAACCTTATGACCACCAGCTTTAAGTTTTGGAAGTAACTTGTCAATAAGAACCAATTTGCCAGCTGAACGAACCATGGCCTGCAAGTGGAAGTCATGAGGTATAATATGGCAAGCTTCTCGAAATTCTGTTAGGATTTTTTCTTCTGCACCTGCCAAAAGAAAAACCAAACTTGATGGTGAGATCCGGAGAAACATACTAAAGCTGTAGTTTACTTAGCTAAGATAAGGAAGCAAAGAAAAGTAATCTGACTTGAGATAAACATTCTTTTCACAGAGAATTTCAGCACCAAAAAATCCTAAATCATCTTCAACTATGTTATACAAAATACTGCAAATAAGTCAGACTTAAGATTGTATTCAGACAAACACCTGTAACAATGAGGACTAGAACAGTACATGCAAACAACTAATACCACCCTACTGGCATCCAAAACAGAAACTAAAAAATGGAGTAGCGATGAGGACATTTATCCAGAGAACAGAATGACTTGAGTTCTTGTTCATGAAATTCTGCACAGCAAATCCCATATAATTTTGAAGATTATGCAGGATCAAGGGGAAACAACTAGAGAAAGACATTCCACATAAGAACTGTTTTAGAAGAGGGATGCCTGAGGGTGCCTGGGTGGCTCAGTCGGGTAAGTCTGCCTTTGGCTCAGGTCATGATCACGGGGTCCTAGGATCGAGCCCTGCATCAGGTTCCCTGCTCAGCAGGGAGTCTGCTTCTCCCTCTCCCCCTGCCCTCCCCACCCCACCCCTCATGCTCGCTCTCTCTCTCTCTCAAATGAATAAAGTCTTAAATAAATAGATAGATAGATAGATAAATAATAAAGGGTGCTTGGGTGGCTCAGTCAGTTAAGTGTCCAACTCTTGATTTTGGCTCTGGTCATGACCTCAGGGTCGTAAGACTGAGCCGCAATTCAGGCTCTTCACTCAGCAGGGAGTCTGCTACTCTCCCTCTCCCTCTGTCCCCGCACAGGTGCGCTCTCTCTCAAAAATAAATAAATCTTAAAAAAAAAAAAAATTTTGTTTTAAAAGAAGAATCCCCTTCCCTCCCAAAACTAGGCTGGATCAGTCAACATACCCGCTGTTCCTGAGGAATATTATTAGCAAGTAAACACAGGTGATACAGAAATGCAGGTATTGTCCAGGAACTCTCTCACCATTGATGAGGTACGGGTGGTTGCAGCATTTGCGCAACTCCATCATCGTATTGAGTAGATTAGGCATGTTCGTATGACCTGCCCCCTTGGACAGGAAGGAGAAATTCTTCTCCAAAATAGCCCGGTAATATTTCTTCTGGATGTTGGTCAACTCTACTTCAATGATAGTTTCCTGTTTGGGTGCCAGGTTTTTTTCAACATCCTCTTTGAGTCTTCTTAGCATCATTGGCTTGAGAATGGCCTGTAGCTTTTGAACCTGTGTCCGATACAGGAGAGAAAAAGAAATAAAAACTATGAGGACAAATATTCTCACATTACATGGAAACATGAAGAAATACAATGAGGGCTTTTCATTATCTGAAAAATGTGGATTTTGTACAATGCCACAAATGATGTAGGCACCAGATTATAAGGAGTTCAGAGAGATCCTTGCTGCCTATGGTAATAGATGTGTACCTAGTACAAACTTTACCTTTCTTGCCCAGATAGACTTCCTACCTGTTCCTCTGTCTTAAGATCCCCAAAATCCTTGAGGAACTCTGATTCTGAAGGAAACTGTGAAGGTTCCAAGAAATGAAGCAAGCTGAACAGTTCCTCCACGGTATTTTGCAATGGCGTTCCTGTGAGTAGCACTTTGTGTTCCTAGAAATGGAGAAAACAAAAAAATGGTAAAACTCAAAAACACAAAGGACTTCTGGGGTTTTCTCTTAAATATATAACTTTAGCTTTAATTTCGTTATCTATAAAATTATGGGAATGGACCAGATTACTATCTTAACTTTTCTTTCACTTGCTCCCTCTTCTGATAAACACAAAACATTAAAAACAAAATAAAACAAAAAAAAGAACAAAAAAAACCTTGATATTATTTAACAAGAATTTAAATATTAAGATTACAAGCAAATAAAGAAATACTCAAAAATACAGTTTTTTCTGCAATTACATATGCCTTTCCACACTCAACTCCCCACAGATATCCTAATATGTCCCCCTCTAGGGAATGTACCTGTGCTGGATTAAATATGGCCATTAATTCTTTGTAGTTCCTCCTATCAAGGTTCACCCCTTGAATCTGGGCTTGCCTTGTGGCTTGCTCTGACAAAGAGAATGTAGCAGAAGTGATATTGTGTGAGTTTCAGAGCCTATACCTCAAAGGCCTTGCAACTTCTGCCTTTGCCCTCTCTGGATACTGCCCTGATTCTACCATGTCAAGAAGCAAAGTCTGGCCTACTGGGGGATGACAGGTCATGTGGAAGATGACCCAGGAGCCCACCAATTGCCAGCTGCAGCCACATTACTGACTACAGGCAAGACCACCAAAGGGATGGCCTAGCTGTGCCCAGCCCAAGTTGCTGAACTAGAGAATCCTAAAAAAATAAGTTATTTTAAGCCACTAAGTTTTAGGGTATTTGTTATGTAGCACTAGGTGACTAATACAGTATCCCACCTCTCCACCTAGTTAAGAACCACTAACACACAACTACCTTCCAATTCTAAAATTTATAGGACTTTTATATGACTTTCAGGTGTCCATTCCCATAGGCCATACCCACCACCCAATACTAAGATCCTGATTTTTTTTTTCTTAGTTATATTAATTCCACGGGGAATTAGGGTTATTTTAATTCCAGGTGTTTCTGCCCATAAGTCAATGTGAGGAACTCACCAGGTCCATGTGCTTGAGGCTATCAAGCAGCTTGCAATTACGGTTCTTTAGCCGATGGGCCTCATCAATGATGACACAACGCCATTCAATCTCACGAAGCTCAGGACAGTCTGACAAAATCATCTCAAAAGTGGTGATCAGGGCATCAAACTTGTATGCGCCTGGGATGAGGCGCCCCTAAGCATGAAGGCAATAAAGTTAAGAAAAGACCTAATATGTACCTAAATGGGGACCTCTTCTGCATTACACATTCTCTTTTCTATATTCAGGCAGGCTCAGTAGGAAATACAAACAGCACCACCACCAATCTCTGCTGCTGTGTATTTTCCTGATAAATAGTGCCAAATCACAGAATGTAAGATACAATGTCTCTTCAAGATATTCAGTTTCTTGGGTAAATGACAGACATCACTCAATGAAGCTGGACACTTTTGACCATTAAGTCATGATTCTTAGACCTAGATCTTTTGGTAGTTAACACTAATATCCACAAATGTTGGGCACTGTTGAAATATACAAGACAAAACTGAAAGTGAAACAGGTAATATCCGTTACTGTCTAAAAACAGACAGGAGAATTGAATCAGTTTAACAAAATTAAAAGCAGCAAAATGTGACTAAGAAAGGATGAATAATTTGTATAGAACAAACGAACTACTCTTGATGAAAATTTTAGTAGACTTGAAAAAAAAAGGAAGTGGCTTAAGTTTACCACCTCAATACTTTCTTGATGAAAACACATCAATGCTGATAAAATTCTATTTAAAACGCATATATTCACAAATAGAACTTCCACTGGATCAAAATTCCACTGGATAAGAAGAGCAAAACATAAAGAAAAAAATTCCCTGTGCAATCTAGACAAAATACCATAAATCACCTCAGAAAATCTCAACAGAAGTCTTTTATTCACATAAAAGCCTCTAAAATACCAGGTACCTTGGCCTACTCTCTCTAAACCATTACATTCCCATGATCTACAACTCACCCGTGAATCCTTGCAGTACATTTCATATTGCTGAATCATCTGACGGCTGGCCAGACTGCCATGGTATACAATAGTGTTCATTTCTGTCCATGTATTGAATTCTCGCTCCCAATTGGTAATTGTGGACAGTGGGGCAATGACCAGGAAGGGGCCATGGATGCCCACATTATATACCTCCTGCAAGAAGGCAATGGACTGGATAGTTTTGCCCAGTCCCATCTCATCAGCCAGGATACAGTTTTGCCTGAAGATTCATCATGGAAAAAGAAAAGCATGTCAAAAGATACCATCTTTTTAAAAAGTACATAAAAAGGAACTATTTCAACAAAAAACAAATAAAAATAACTCCAGACCAAGCCTACATTTCATGGGCCTACTCTTTTCTGTACCTGTTATACCAATTAAAGAGCAGCCAGTTGACCCCTTCCAACTGATATTCCCGTAACTGGTTTCTGTTTTTATACTCATGTGACAGCTCCAACTTCTTCCAGGCACTTGCCTGTGGACGAGTCTACAGAAGAGAAAATTTGAATAAATGGGGTGAAGACACTAACAAAATTAGGAAAACTTACTAGGTAGTTCTAGTACCTAAAATCGATTCAAAAACATGGATTAAAAACATTTAAAATATATTCAAATTCATGAGTTCATAATAAAGTTAAAACTAAAATAAAGTTTTAAAAGCTTTTAAAAAAAAGACGAAAACCAAAAGAGGAAAAACCCACTGGTCACTTTTGGAGGATGCTAGAGAACTACTTCATTATTTTGAAAACTGGGAAATAAAGAAAGAAAACAAAGCATTTATCCTCCTTTCCTATACCATCTGTGTCTCAGAGTAACCAAATAGTAGATGAATCATATTTCTTTTTATAGTAGATTCTGGCCAATAAATGAAAACATGATACAATTAAAAGAACATCATTTTGAAATCCTTAAAGAACAGGCCAAGGCAATGATCATAAATGACTAATAATATCAAAAAAGACAACCTGATAGAATCACCTATGAAGCAGATCTAGTGGTCTCCCTTCCCCATTTGATCAAACCTTTAGAAGAGTGGTATCTAATGGAACTGTCTATGATAATAATGTTTCCTATCGGCCACTAGCCACATGTGATTACTGAGCATGTGAAATGTAGCTAGTGGCTACTATATTAAGCACAGTGCTAAAAAGTTCCAGTGGACAGCACTGTTCTATATCTAACCATTTATGAAAAAATATAAGGAACAAAGAACACGTTAGAAGTTTCCAAGGGGGATGCAACTGGTAAACTTCAGACTATAGAAAACCCCAGAGAACAAACCACCTGATTTCTTCAAGAAAAATTGTCAAGGAGGGGGAAACTAAAATTAAGAGATATTTGAGACACATTAACTGACAGCAATATATAGACCTTTATTCAAAATCCAATCCAAACAATTTAACAAAACTTAGAAGGCAATCAGGGAAATATATATAGTAATTGGTGATTTGTTGATATTTAGAAATGGTTAAACTTTCTCAGGTGTAAAAGTGGTATTATTTACCTTTAGACATAAACACTGAAATATTTACAGATGAAATAAAGGAATCTGTGATTTGCTTTAAAATAATCTGGGAATTGGTACATTATACTATTATTTTTGTATATGTTTGAAAATTTCCATAATAAAAAGCTAAAACAACAACATAAACTTCTATAAATAAAAAATTATATTACTGCCTACATGGGCTTTACATTCTAAATGCAAATGTACTTACCACCCTTTTCAGTTCTGGGTGCCTTGACTGGATCCGTTTAAATTCTCGAATCTTGCCCTCGTCAACATCCTCTTTTAGCTCCCACGTACTATCCTCATAGGGCAGAGAGCACCATTTCACCAGGTAGTAAATTACAGGCTAGGAGAGAAAAAGCTAATGCCTTAATAAACTGATTCTGTGTTCTCTGCTGTGGTTAAAAGGGTAAGAATTTGACTACAGAATCAGATCACAAAGTGTTAATACCTAAAAAGTGCTTAAAAAAAAGAAAAAGTCGGGATGCCTGGGTGGCTCAGTCGTTAAGCTTCTGCCTTCGGCTCAGGTCACTATCCCAGGGTCCTGGGATGGAGCCCCGCATCAGGCTCCCTGCTCTGCGGGAAGCCTGCTTCTCCCTCTCCCTCTCCCCCTGCTTGTGTTCCCTCTCTCGCTGTGTCTCTCTGTCAAATAAATAAATAAAATCTTTAAAAAAAAAAAAAACAAAGTCAGGCTAGGAACACCAACCATAGGCTCACCTGCTGAGGCACTGTACTATTCATGGCTTTGATCATTTTTCCAGGCAATTTATCAGAATCTGTTCTAAGAGGCAAAGTTATACCCAGTCGTTTCTAGAACACTAAGCACTGAAACATTATGCTCATCAACGAAGCAAACGCAAAAAATAAAATAAAATAATTCTATTCCTATATTAGAGAATGAATTAGGCTGAAACTAAAAGGTAGGGCTCTGCTCCATACTATTATCCTGGCACCAAATTTAATACAGTGGAAGAGTGGAAGCCAGGCTACTTATTCTAAGTGAGCACCAGATTAAACCCATTAGAGCAAAGCAGGGCTGAAATCAACTGGGCTTCTGAGCTTCTGTAGCTCTGAGTGCAGATGCTACTTCAAAGAGCAGTCATATGGTAGAAAAGAGATTTCCTTGTGAGCTAGGAGATAATTAGGAGAGGCGTCACTGAAGACAGGTAACAAGAGAGAAGAGAGGAGGGGCAAATGCTGAAGCTCCAACTACAAGACTGTGCTGTATGTAGGTGTTCTGCTGCAAAGGGACAGGCAGTGATCTAGGGTAAAATGGCTCCTGTTCTCACTACTCAAATTGATCACTGCCCTGACTGCATTTCTATTTTTGGTTTACATGAAAAAAGAAGGATTAGATGGGGCCTAGTGTCATCAACAAGAATCTCTATTATCAATTCATAGAATACCCCTTAAAACAGCCAGCAAGAAGTCTGAAGATATAAACACCTCGACAGAATCACAGATCACGGAATCCCTAGAACTAATCTAGTTGCTCTTTTCCTATTTTCTTTATTATAGTGACTCAGGTCATTTTCTACATAAAGCCATTTGTCCAGGTCACACATTTCCAGTATCATAACTTAGCTTTTCCAATGACTTTATTATTTATAATACTAATTTCCACTATTAGGTCATGTAAAACGATGACAAATTAAACTTATCTTGGGAAGGGGGAAAAATGGGTACACAGAATGTTGTTATCCAATATTGGGAGCACAAGTTATGGTACCAGGAAACTAAAACATTTTCGTCTGTCTTGCCATTTCCAACACAGTCCAAAGATCAATTACTTTTGGAAGAGTAATAAGTATGTTGGTAGAGAGCATAAGATGTTTAAGGCTGAGAAGGCTGAGATCCTGGAAATGATAAGAATTTAATAGTAGGGACGCCTGGGTGGCTCAGTCGGTTAAGCGTCTGCCTTCGGCTCAGGTCATGATCCCAGGGTCCTGGGATCGAGTCCCGCATCGGGCTCCCTGCTCCGCGGGGAGCCGGCTTCTCCCTCTGCCTCTGTCTCTCTCTCTGTCTCTCATGAATAAATAAATAAAATCTTAAAAAAAAAAAAAGAATTTAATAGTAGCTAACATGTCCATTCTAATAACTAGTCCATTCCCCACTCACCTCCCGCTAATGAACAATAAACAATAACTCCCACCCCAACCTATAAAAGCAGAATATATATAATCTGAGGCATGCTTGTCAGGATTTGAAGACACTGAACTGTAACAGGCCCTGGACGTCTAAGGTTCTGAGCGACCCTAAAGGCTTATAAAATAAACATAGAATTTTACAGAGGGAAGACTTGATTCTTAGGTCCTGTAAGGGTGATGTATGGAAACATGTCACTTAACTTGTGAGTGAGCCTAGCTCACCACCCAGCACTGACATTTTAACAAGGTTCTGTTGTTCTGTACTGGTCATTGGGTAAGCAGTAACTGTCAGATGTGATAAAAACTTGATGAAATGTGGCCCTACCAAGAACTGCTACTTTAAGTGAAAAGAAAGCGATGAGCTCTAAGGGAATGGTGGTTCACAGTCTAAGTAAGTTTGAAATAAATTTGAAAGAGACAATGTTGAATTCACTGTTGTCTTGGATCTTTACAACTCTTATATGGAAAATAATAAAAGTGATTTATGAAACTCTATCACCAGGTGTTTTAGAACATGTAAAATCTGCTAACAGAGCTTTAGTGCAGTGATTCCCAAATCAAGCAATGTTTGACAATCCCTTGGAGAACCAACTTAAAAATACAAATCTCTGGGTCCCACCCAGAGACCCACTGAATGTGAATCCGTGGGAATGTGATCCCATAGTCTGTTTTCTTTTCTTAAAGATTTTATTTATTTGTCAAAGAGAGAGCGAGAGAGAGCGAGAGCACAAGCAGGAGGAGCGGCAGGCAGAGGGAGAAGCACGCTTCCCGCTGAGCAGGGAGCCCGATACGGGGCTTAATCCCAGGACCCTGGGATCATGACCTGACCTGAAGGCAGACGCTTAACCGACTGAGCCACCCAGGCATCCCTCCCATAGTCTGTTTAAAAGTACAGATTCAAATGCAGTAGATTGGTTTTAATGATAAACGAAAATGCATTCAATTGATGGTAAGTTCAAAAAATAACTCTCAACAACATGGAGAAAGCTATTAGTCTGTGCAGGCATTTTTATATTTATAAATATGGAGATTTGTGACATATCCCTATTCTTCTCCCCTTCTATCACCCTTAACTGGATGTCAGGGGTCTCCCATATAAAATCTAAGAGAAAACAAGATCAAGGTGAAGGAGTACTTGTAAATATAGCTCCTGGTACTTATAAATACAACTCTCGGATGTTTGACTTTATGAGAAGCTTTCCTTTTAGCCTCTCTCCCTATTCCCTTATCTTCCCAATATCATCCTAAGGAGCCCTCAGAAAAACTCAAAAATACCTTTTTGTCCAAGGGATTTTTCAGCCATATCTGAATAATAAAGGATGGGCAAGCAGACCAGCAGAAACCTCTGAGACCTTTAATGTTCTTCCATGCCCCAACTCACCTCCCCATTGTCTTTGTCAATACTGTGAGACTCATCCAATATCCTATCCACCTCTACATAGTCTGGATTGAAGGGTTCTTCATCCTAGAGGAGTTATGAAACAAACAATAAGACCAAAAGATCACTGCCCAGTAAACCTAACCTTCCACCCCACCTTTACCTGATGACATTACTTCAAAAAAATTTTTTAAAAAGACGCCTTCAGAAGGAGTTCCCCATTTTCACAGTATCAAATCCTAAAAACTTAACTGAACCTACACCCATCTTCTCACCTATTACCAGAGCAAGTGTCTCCTACCAGAGGCCATTCTCTCCGTATATGCTCTGGATATACCATCCCTTCTCACCTTCTTAGGGATCCCTCTTCTGGATCATTCCCATAAACACACAGATGTACTCTACTATTTCACATCTTAAAAAGACCTCCTTTACTCTTCATCTGCCTGCAACTATTTTTCTGTTCTGCTTCATACCTAAACTTTCCCAACAGTTTTAACCACAAGGCATCCTCATGTCATCACCTCCACTGTCCATGCACTCCACTCTTCCTTCCACTTCCTTCACACAAC
Source organism: Halichoerus grypus (assembly GCF_964656455.1). Lineage (NCBI taxonomy): Eukaryota > Metazoa > Chordata > Mammalia > Carnivora > Phocidae > Halichoerus > Halichoerus grypus. The sequence goes on from NC_135719.1 coordinate 79,820,609, forward strand.
TAAACTACTATTGTCAACGTCATTAATCTCCAAATTGCCAAATATAATGAAACATTTCTGTCCTCATCTCACTTTACCTCTACAAAGTATTCCACAATTCCTAGTTCTCTCCTTTAAGCACTCTCTTCCCTTGGCTTTTCTGAGACACTATACTCTCGTCAGTAGCCCTTCCCCCTTTATTTTGGTTTTGGCCAATTCTTGATCACCTTCACTGGTTCTTTTTCTTCTAAATCAGTGGTATCCAACTTTGGGTGGTATCTGAAAATAAATAACCCAAGGCTCTAAAGAAAGGTCTTAAAGAAACTTTAAGGAAAAAACTCTTCCTTCTTAAGACACTTCTCTCCCTCTCTTGCTTTTTGTGACATATCTGCTTCCTAATCTTTCTCCTGCCACTCTGGCACACAGTTCCTTCTGCTTCACCTGGACCTCTGAATTTGGGAGAATTCTTAGCCCTGGTTCTGGGCTCACATACATTCTATTATAGGAACAACTTTCTTAAGAAAATACAGAACTATTAGAATGTATAGAAAGTCCTTCCCCCCAGATGACTTTATCATTATTAAGGTTTTCATAACTATTACATGCTGATAAAATCCAAATTTTAATTGCAGCCTGAAAAACCCAGATTTGTGTATCTGTGCTTGCTAGAGATATGTTAAGGAATTTTAAGGTTAACATGGTCTAAACTAAATTCTTGATTTTCCCCAAATCGGCTACTTCTACCATCTTCCATACTTGAATAAATGATCCCACCTCAAACCATTTGCTCAGACCACAAACCTGTCTATATAAGCCATCACACCAAGCCCTGTCAATTCTAATCTATCCATTCTATCCAGGTGAAACCACTCTACTCTAAGCCATGATATTTCCTTCCGTACTCCTCATCAGACTTTCATGCTTACTCTCTTCAATCCATTCTCCAATGTCTAGGTGATCTTTTAAAAGTGAACAATGGACTATGTCTTTGACCTGTTTTAAACAATGTAATGATTTTTCTTTGCACTTAGAATAAAAACAAAACTAAAGCCAAACTGCTTAAAAGGTCTGTACGCACTGCTCGCCTAAATTTCTGATCTCATTTTGGGCCATTCACTCTCTTTTGTTCATCAACTGCACTGTCTTTTCAGTTCCTCAGCCTGTCTCAGGGCCTTCATATATGCTGTTTCCCATGCCAGTGATATTATTTACAGGGGTTCATGGCCTTGCTCCTATTCATAATTCAATTTTCAGAGAAGTCTTCCCTAATTATCCAAAGTAGGTGTTTCTTCCCCCTCCCCTTATGTCTCCTTGTGCTCTTTCTTTTCTGGCACTTAACACAATTTGAATTATTTTCTCTCTCCCCAATCAGACAGTGAGCTGTATGAGAACACCGACCATATCTGGTTTGTTCTCCATAGAGACTATCACATGATAAATGATGAATAAACGAATGAATGATTTGATTAAATGGTCTACCTATATATGGAGATTTAATTGGCATATGAGTTAGTAGTAGAGACTGGTTCAATAGTCACAAATTGTACATCTAATATCAGCTGGAATGGGATTACAGTTTCATTGCACATTTCACAAATTATGCTTTAAAAGAACATAGATGAAAAAACACAACCCAATTATTACTTTCATATAAAAAGAAATTATAAAACTACATGGTCCTACTTGCCCTCTCCAGGTGATGTGAGAAATAATTCATTTATTTGCAAACTTGGTGGTATCAAGTTAGCTTTATCATATGTATTCAGGCAGAACTGGATTTTTTTTTTGCTAAAACTATGCATTTAGTTCCTTCCTTCCCTCAATCTTTCTTACTATACCTTTTTCCCTTTAGCTCTAAGAAGCTTTGAAAAAGAATCTGTCTTCTCAAGGCACTTAGTTCTGTATATATAATAAAGATGAAAAATCCCAATTCGGCAAAGGTGTATGTACACAAAGCTTTCAAAGCAAAATGGACAGTTAAAATATGGCTCAAGAGACCCTTATGCACACTCCAGTGTTTAACCAGTAGTAAGAATGGTTATGGGAAATTAATGCTCCTTTATTACCATTTCTTGTTATACTGGATTAGAAACATTAGAAAATAAATGTTCTTTCCTAATGATATGGTTGCTTATGCCTACAGATACCACCAACCGCCAGACAGACATTAGAAGAATGCTCCAAGCAGATCAGAGGTCAGTTTAAAATCCGTCTTGAAAATACATCATGAATACTGAGCAAGTCAATACCAAAATATCCTATTAGCTTATAAAAAGACCACATTTAGACCTGGTAAAACAATGCATGGGGCAATTTAGTAAGGTAAGTCCAATGATCAAAATTAAAGACTTCATACCCATATATACAAAGCAACTATAAATCTTAAATAATCAGTCAAGACTGATAACCCCCAGTAATTTATGCTTCTGTGAAATAAATGATAGGCAATACCTCATGGAAGAAATGTCTCATCTGAGCCATTTTGGTTTTGAAGCGCTTTAGTTTTTGATGGATCCTTTTATCCTTCTCTAGTTGGGAGATGGTAGCCCATTCACAGTGTAGATAGGAGCTGAAGGGGATGGAAATAGCCGGTCATGCTGAGAAAAGGGAAGTGGTAGGCTAGACTTGGGGATAAGGCAGAAGCAGGCACAATGAGTACAACATACTTAAGTGGGGAGACAGTGTCCTAGGTAAGTGCTTCTTAAGCTTGATTTTGCACACAAACACCTGCGGCAGGCCTGAAAGTTCACATTTCTAACAAGCACCCAAATGATGCTAATTCCGCTGGTCCACTGACCACAGTCTGAGTAGCAAGGTCTTAATGTTAAACTAAGTTATAGAGGATCACAAGGGATTTTATCAGGAACCACCCTTACCCCACCTTCCTGTCGGGAAATAGGAAGAATCATGCCAATTCCCGAACTTCTCTCTGAATAGACATTTTCTTCAATGAAAACAACAATTTGGGCCAGGAGACTATTAAAAGGGGACACAATCCCACCCAGGATGGACTATACAGGAGAACTCTTTACAACCCTGTGGAGTTTAGTGTGAAAAGCTTTTTGCACAGATCACATACTAGTTCTTGTACTTGACAAAGAATTCTTCTGCCTCAGTATATTGTCCAGAAGGAAGCTGAGAAGAAAGAAATTATAGTTATTAATAACCTTATTTATCAAAAAGAAGAACCTTAAATTTTCACTACTCATGGTAGAGCTTCATACCAATGTTCCTAGAGTGTATTACTGACTGAGGGATTAAAGAACTAATCTAGTACTCCAATATAAGAGATCTGATAGCTGGAGAAAATTAGCCTTTATCCATTTTAAACAAAAGCAAAAGAAGAGCAAAAAGACAATTCCTATTTTCTAGCTAACTTCCCTCCACCATATCTCATAATTACACTGTAGTAATATACCCTGGCATCCAAAAGTGTTTATTAAATAAAGCCTGTGAATGCAGGATTATGGGTTGACATGAAGGGTTAAGGCCTCACCTCCTTCTTCACAATCCGCATGGAAAGCACTTTGTCTACTATGGCTGCATCTTCTTCACTGGGATTCTCCTGTAGCAAAAAATGCAGTCAGTCAACAGAGACTGTGAGGAGCAGGACAACCTCTCATATTGCTTAAGTTCTCAGCTTACCACAAAGAACTGCATGGAAGGCAAAGTCTCGCCATCTGGTTCCTGCACTGGTTCAGGGAGGATAGGCTCAGTTTTTATTGGACCAGTTACATCCACTTCTTCTTCTTCTTCATCATCTGTGATCTTTATATCCAGATCCTCTGTATATTTTTTTCGTTTAACTTGGCGGTTTGAGCGTCTTTTCTGTAGCGGCAAGAATGGTTAAGATAACTATGTAGGTATCTCAAAGAGAAAACCTTTGAAACTATTTGCCTATAGTCGTATACTTAGACTTACTCCAAAATCCCTATGAAAAACCAAGCCAAAAAGATAAAGAGCTTATTTATCAAATTATGTGATATCAAACCATATAATTTATTTTTTGTACCAATACATATTAATTTGCCAAACTGTTTTATCAAAGAACCAGAATCCACCTGAAAGTAACCTGGCTACTACTGGCAAGAAGCTCTGGTAAACTGAAACAGGACTCAACCTGCAGGGTCCGATGTGCTTTCCATAAGGAGCAACTCTGAACTGCAAAGGTGCAAGAATGTTTTGTTACTAATTTTGCTTTTTGTTTTAGTTCTAAGGTTTTTTTGTTTTAATAAATAAAATGATACTATATGGTGATTATAGTATTGTTCTGCTACTTACCTTTTTGTTAACAGTATTTCTTAAAGATGTTTTCCGTATCAACACATTTTAGATTTACGTTATTCTTTCAAGTGGTTGAGCAAACATTTTTGTAAGATTTTATTTATTTTAGAGAGTGAGCGTGCGTGCACAAATGTGTGCACAAGTGGGGGGAGGGAGAAAATGCCAAGCACACTCCACACTGAGCGTGGAGCTGGACTCGGGGCTCATTCTCAGAACACTGAGATCATGACCTGAGCTAAAACCAAGAGTCAGATGCTCAAGTGACTGAGCTACCCAGTCGTCCCGAGTAAAACATTAATACTTTGTAGAACATGATAAAAAATTGGGAAGGATAGAGAGATAAAATTATTTTTCAATCATGATTATATCTCTGAAAAACACAAATTAAATGAATTATTAGACACAGAACTACTGAAATTAAGCAAACTACCCTGGCATAAAATCAATTTTGAAAAATATCATTCTTATGTAGACTGAGCCATAAAATATAATGAAAGAAAAGATTCAGGGCGCCTGGGTGGCTCAGTTGGTTAAGCGTCTGCCTTCGGCTCAGATCATGATCCCAGGGTCCTGGGTTTGAGTCCCACATTGGGCTCTCTGCTCAGTGGAGAGCCTGCTTCTCTCTCTCCCGCTGCTGTTCCCCCTGCTTGTGCTGTCAAATAAATAAATAAAATCTTTAAAAAAAACTGAAAAAGGAAAGAAAAGAAAGAAAAAGAAAGAAAAAATTCTATATATGAAAACAAAAAGATTACTTATCTAAAGAATTAAATTTAGTAAGAAATATATAAGATCTATATGAAGAAAATTTTAAAACACTCCAGGAGGACTTAAAGAAGACTTGAATAAATAATAAAATACATTGTCCTGCAATAAGAAGACCTAATTCTAATTATATACATGATATAAATACGACAAAATAAAATTAACAAAACTTTTTAATTAGATAAGCTGATCCCAAAATTCAAAGAGAGAAATAAACACTTAAGAATAACCAGGAAAAGGGGCGCCTGGGTGGCTCAGTTGGTTAAGCGACTGCCTTCGGCTCAGGTCATGATCCTGGAGTCCCTGGATCGGGTCCCACATCGGGCTCCCTGCTCGGCAGGGAGCCTGCTTCTCCCTCTGACCCTCCCCCTCTCATGTGCTCTCTCTCTCTCTCATTCTCTCTGTCTCAAATAAATAAATAAAATCTTTAAAAAAAAAAAAAAAAAAAAAAGAATAACCAGGAAAAACAGGAAAAGTGTGCTTGGCCTTACCAGATATTAAGGACACTAGAGAGCTATACTAATTAACAAAAGTTGGTACCTCTCCAAGAAAAGATAAACAGGTCAATGAAATAATGTCCAAATATAGACTAAAATACTTATGTGGATATAGAACATGATAAAAATAGCATTTCTAATCAGTGAGGGAAAAGTAGATTATTCTATAAACAGGATTGGAAACAAATGACTAGCCATTTAGAGGTTGAAAGAAACTAAATTACATAAAAATAAAAGATTTCAAAATCTTTTTAAAAATCTTAAAAAAGGGACACCTGGGTGGCTCAGTCGGTTAAGCGACTGCCTTCGGCTCAGGTCATGATCCCAGGGTCCTGGGATAGAGTCCCGCATTAGGCTCCTTGCTCAGTGGGGATCCTGCTTCTCCCTCTGCCTGCCTTTCCACCTGCCTGTGCTCTCTCTCTCTCTCTGACAAATAAATAAATAAAATCTTTAAAAAAAAAAAAAAATCTTGGGCGCCTGGGTGGCTCAAGTCATTTAGTGTCTGCCTTCGGCTCCGGTCATGATCCCAGGGTCCTGAGATCAAGCCCCACATCGGGTCCTTGCTCAGCAGGGAAGCCTGCTTCTCCCTCTCCCACTCCCCCTGCTTGTATTCCCTCTCGCTGTCTGTCAAAAAATAAATAAAAATCTTAAAAAAAAAAAAAATCTTAAAAAGACGTAACATTTCTAAAAGAAAGCATGGAAGAATTTTTTATAATCTCGTAGTAGGAAAGATGTTTCTTTTTTTTTTTTTTTAGATTTTTTTTTTTTTTTTTTTTTTTATCTGAGAGAGAGAATGGGAGACAGAGAGCATGAGAGGGGGAGGATCAGAGGGAGAAGCAGACTCCCCACTGAGCAGGGAGTCCGATGCAGGACTCGATCCCGGGACTCCAGGATCATGACCTGAGCCGAAGGCAGTCGCTTAACCAACTGAGCCACCCAGGCGCCCAGGAAAGATGTTTCTAATAAATTGATCAATTTTACCTTGCAAAAAATTTGAGCTATTTACATATCATAACAAAGTTAAGACAAATAAGAAACTGAGGGGGAAAACACCAAATGATCCATTTCCTAAGCATAGAGTTGTTTTTTTTTTTAAAGATTTTATTTATTTGACAGAGAGAGACACAGCGAAAGAGGGAACACAAGCAGGGGCAGAGGGAGAGGGAGAACAGGCTTCCCGCGGAGCAGGGAGCCCGATGCGGGGCTCGATCCCAGGACCCTGGGATCATGACCCAAGCCGAAGGCAGACGCCCAACGACTAAGCCACCCAGGCGCCCCAGCATAGAGTTCTTTTGACTAAGGAAAAGATCCGTAACACAACAGAAAGATAGGGAAACATCATGAATAGACAGTTAGTAGGAAAAAAACACAAATGGTTTTAAATGTAAAAAGATGTTCACACTCATAATAAAATAATTACAACCGAAACCTAAACTGAGATACCTTTTCCTTTTTTTTTGCACCTAACAGACTGATAAAAATCAGAAAGTCTGATCAAATACTGAAATAGGAACTTGTACATACATTGTTGGTTAGAATACACATGGGCATAACCTCTGTAAAAGAAAATTTGACAATACCCTTTGGTCCAGAAATTCCACCTCAAAGATATTATCCTACAAATAAATCTGCACGTATATACAAATTTTTGTAGCATTACTTGTAGTAGTAGAAGACCAGAGAAAACCTTAATGCCCATCAATGGGGGACTAGTTAAACAAATTATGGTATAGTCAAATTATGGAATACTACAGAAGTATTTAAAAAGAATGGGTAGTTGGCAAAACCAAATACTGAAGATGTGGAACTGGAGCTCTCATTACCGGTGAAAGTGTAAAATGACACAATCACTTTGGAAGCTGACATACTCTTATAGAGTTATTATGTTTATATGTGTAACTACCCTATGGTCTAGCAATCCTATTCCTTAGCTAGGAGAAATGAAAACCCGTGTCCAAGAAGTACTAAGACTGTTCACTGCAGCCTTATTCATTATAGCTCCAAACTGGAAACAACCCAAATGTCCATGAATAGAATAGATTTGCAGTTATTTTTTTATTATTTTTAATTTTTATTTATTTATTATTATTTTTTTGTTTAGTAGAGTCGCATACTCTACTGACTGAGCCTGCCAGGCGGCCCTCTACTTTTTTTGTTTTTTACTTGACAGAGACACAGCGAGAGAGGGAACACAAACGGGGAGTGGGAGAGGGAGAAGCAGGCTTCCCACAGAGCAGGGAGCCCGATGCGGGGCTCAATCCCAGGACCCTGGGATCATGACCTGAGCCGAAGGCAGACACTTAATGACTGAGCCACCCAGGTGCCCCTCTACTTTATTGTTTTTAATTGCCATATACTATTCTATTGTATGGATTTTCAGAATTTTATTAACTATTCCCCCCTATGGACAATGAATTTTTGGACATTTCTGCTATTGCAATTATTGCTGCAATACATACTCATCATCACATACTTTTGACAGTTTCCTAGATGCAGAATCATTGAGTCCAAGGGTGTTGATATTTTAAATTTTGTTACATACTGAAATATTGACTCGCCAAAAAGATGGTCTCAACATTCCCATCAACTGCCTGAAAAGCATCTGTTCCTTAACTCCACTGCCAACGCTGGCATTACCACTTATGGGCTGAATTATACCCCCCAAAACTCTTTTTTTTATTTAAGATTTTATTTATTTATTTGAGAGAGAGAGAGAGAGGAGGGAGAGAGAGAGAGAAAGAGCGGGGTGGGGGCAGAGGGAGAGGGAGAAGCAGACTCCCCGCCGAGCTGGGAGCCCAACACGGGGCTCGATCCCAGAGCTCCGGGATCATGAACTGAGCCGAAGGCAGACGCTTAACTGACTGAGCCACCAAAGCGCCCCAATCCCCCAAAATTCTCATGTTGAAACCCTAATCCCTAGTACCTCAGAATGTGACTGTATTTGGAGAAAGAGCTTTAGAGAAGTGATTAAGTTAAAATGAGGCTGGTAGGGTGAGCCCTAATTCAACTTGAATGGTATCCTTTTAAGAGGAAATGTGGACACATAAGACACCAGGCATGTATGCACTGAGATAAGACCATGTAAGGACACAGTAGGAAAACAGCCTTCTACAAGTCAAGGAGCAAGGTGTCAGAGGTAAACAAACCTGCTGACCCCTTGATCTTGGACTTCTAGCCTTCAGAACTGTGATAAGATTAATTTCTGCTCTTTAAGCCACACGGTCTGTGGTATTTTCTTATGGCAACCCTAGTAAACTAATACACCACCTTTTAAAATTTATATTCTTTTTCTTACAAAGACTTGCCTTCCGTTTGTCTTTTAATTATTTAATACTTTATTTAACTCTTTATTTTATTTAACATACACATATATAACTCTTTCCATGCTCTCTTACCATGAGCGAAGCACTGTCCTACGTGCTTTATAAATGCTTCCATTTAGAAAAAAATAAAAATAAAAATAAAATAAAATAAAATAATAAATAAATGCTTCCATTTAATTCTCCTAACCACCCTACTTGGTAGGCATTAGTATCTGTATTTTAGAGATAAGGAAACTGGGGCACCAAGAGGTTAAATAAACTTGCCTGAAGTGACAATGTTAGTAAATAGAGTTAAGATGAGAACCAAGGAATTCTTGCTCCAGAGTTTATGCTCTTAACCACTATGTTATTTGTAGAATTTTTTTGTTATACGTGCATAATTTTCATATAGTCAAACATACAAATCTTTCCCTTTATGACTTCTGAATTTTAATACCCCCTTAGAAAGATCTACCTTATTTGATAATCATTTAAAAAATCCATCCATGTTTTACAGGAAGTTCATGATTTCAAGTTCCACATTTGGACCTTTGATTAAACTAGTATTTGTTTGGGGCACAGGGGTGGCTCAGTCGTTAAGCATCTGCCTTCAGCTCGGGTCATGATCTCAGGGTCCTGGGATCGAGTCCCGCGTTGGGCTCCCTGCTCAGCAGGGAGCCTGCTTCTCCCTCTCCCACGCCCCCTGCTTGTGTTCCCTCTCTCGCTGTGTGTCTCTCTTTGTCAAATGGATAAATAAAATCTTTAAAAAATAAAATAAAATAAACTAGTATTTGTTTAAGGAGTGGCACAAGAAATCCGGTTTTATTTTTTTCCTACATGGGTAGCCAGTTGTCCTAACATAATTTATTAAATATTCTTTCTTTCCATTGATTTATAATGGCATTTTAATTCATATACTAAATTCTCATAACCATTTGAATCTATTTCTAGACTATTATCTTTATTAATGTTATTTCTTCTCTAATTCCACACTCCTAGTAATTATTATTTCATACTATATCTAATATCTGTTAAATCTAATTTTTGCCTCATTTTCCTTTTCAATTGTATCTTAGCTATTCTCACATGTTAATTTCCCCAGAAAAACCCAACTATCAGTTTGCCAATGTACTGAATGTGTATCAAGAAAGAGGGGATGCTTTTCTGAGTATTAATAGCTAGAGAAGCCCTTAAAGTTTGTTTAGTACAAGCCTCCATTTACCAAGGAAAAATTCAGACACAGTAGCTAAGTAAATTGGCCAGGCCCATAGTGTTACTAAGAAGTACCATGGGTCTTCCAAATCTTAATACCAGGGGATGAGATTCTTTGTATGGTTGGAAACCAGAGCCAAAGGTGGTACCATAAAGCAACAATCAGAGACAGAGGACTAAACTTCTTCTGGTCCAGCTTCTTTTATTCTCTTCCAGTGTTTCTCATCTTCAAAAGGTAGGAAAAAACATTGTGCCTAAGCACCCAGTTCACAGAGTCAGAACCCTTAAGTGTAGAAAAGGTAAGGCAAAGGGATAGATGGACAGTTCTAAGAGAAACCAAGGTACTGACAGAGCCGTAACAACAAGCATGTAGCATAATTTCATACTTGCTTAGTTTTGGAAACACTGGAATTTCAGAAAATGACTATTGCTATTTTTTTTTTTAATTTTTTAAAGATTTTATTTATATTTTTGAGAGAGTGCGAGCACAAGCAGGGGTAGGGTCAGAGAGAGAGAGGGAGAAGCAGACTTCCCACCGAGCAGGGAGCCCGACACGCGACTCGATCTCAGGACCCTGGGATCATGACCTAAACTGAAGGCAGACGCCCAACCGACTGAGCCACCCAGGTGCCCTGACTACTGCTGTTGTATAGTATAGTATAGTATAGTATAGTACAGTATAGTAATATGGTTTTTGCCTAAAAAACCAAAAATTTAAACGACACAACCATGACCGGGTCCCACCACTTTTAGCTTTTGGGCCTACCTCTCTTTTAGAAAAATTCTTGAAATGTGCATAGGCTTACAGTCTCTTGTATCTATTCCTGGTTTGTCTGTCAGGATTAATCTTTCGGGATCCTTTTACCTGAATGCTGCTTTCTTCATCTTCTCGGGGTGATTGGGCAGGCATGACTTCTACATCTGAATTATCGGATGAGGTATTACGCTTTCTCTTTTTACCCACCACCGGGGTGATGGTACTAAAAAGGAAAAACCAAATTCATTTTCAGTGAGGGTCAAATTCATTTAGGAGAAGAAAAATATAATTAATCTAAACCATCATCTATGAAACTTCCTAATAGAAGGGTCTAGCTCTTCAGTCAGTAGGACACACGGCTATGGAACAAGGTGTTTGAAAAACAGAAGATACTCGGGTTTCTAAACCACTGTCTGACCTTTACACCAGATTTGACAAATCCTTTCTACTACTGTACTCACAAATACCTGAAGGAAGGTGTCGTAAGAAAGCAGAATACTGGCCCAAGAATTACAAGGCCTCACTTTAGTTCCAGTTCTGTCACTAGCTGGGCATTAGTTTCCTTATTTGTAATATAAACACCAAAGATAATACCCGGCCTGAGAATTGTTGAGGATTAACTAAGATAGTCGATATGAATTTTTTTAAAGCTGAAAAATCCTCTCCAAATATAAACCATTATTATAATTCCACCACAAAGCCTGGAGAATCCTAGGGGGTAGAAGCTAGGGAGAAAGGAGTGAAGCCACAAGACATGGAAGGGAAAGAGAAGACAACTGTGATAAGCCCTGGTTCTGCCAACACTGCTTAAGGCTGACAATGGTTGCTAAATCTTCTCTAGTTCACAGATAAGATATAAGAACAGGGCAGCTACACCTCCAACAGCTTTTTTACAGATGCGGGTGGTAAGGGGATAGTGAGAAATCTCTTTCACACTTTAGTGATACAAAATCAGGAAGACGTATAAAGTCAGCTTTTAAATATAACCCCCAACTCAATAATTAGCTCTCTTTCCTGTGCCTTGTTTCTCTTTCAAAATATGCTAATTCGCACATTTCTGTTTAACAAATCATATAAGCATTGGGACAGACAAAAGAAAGGCCCTTCTATCTTCTGTGGTAGATATATCACCTTGAACTATGCAGCTGCTAAATACAAGTAGATCCTAAGGGCGCCTGGGTGGCACAGCCAGTTAAGCATCTGACTCTTGGTTTCGGCTCAGGTCATGATCTCAGGGTTATGAGATCAAGCCCCATATCAGGCTCCGCACCGAGCACAGAGTCTGCTTGAGACTCTCCCTCACTCTGCCTCTCCCCCTGCTCTCTCTTGCTCTCTCAAATAAATAAACAAATCTTAAAAAAAAAAAAAAAATACAAGTAGTTCCTCTCAATACTAATTTTTTTTTAAGATTTTATTTTCCTAAGTAATCTCTACACCCAATGTGGGGCTCAAACTTACAACCCTGAGATCAAGAGTCGCATGCTCTACCAACTGAGCCAGCCAGGCGCCCCTCAACACTAATTTAAAAACAAGTGCACGTCCTCAAATGTCCCAACAAATTAGCAAAGGGTTGTACTCACTTCAGCTTACTCTTGCCCTTAGTTTTGGAGGTACCAGATGTTTTGCTCTTCTTTGGCTTTTCTTCCTTGAGCCTCTCTCCACTGCTCTTCTTCCTGCGTTTCTTCTCACCTTCTTCCTCAGGCCGAACACTGGGCAACTCATCCTCATTTAGGACTCGAGGTATGTTCTGCTCACCCCGGGCACGGGCCCTAGCAATAGCTTCTGCTACAATCCGATTGGCTTTCTCTTGCTTCTTCTGGTGCTCCAGCCTGCGGTTTTCCTCCATTCCTATCTTGCCCCCAGTATGAGGAGCAGAGCTTGCTGGTGAAGACAGAGCTGCCACTTCACTGGCACTTAGAACTTTAACTACGGAGAGCCCAGAAGAAGCTCCTTGGGAAGAGCCAGCCTACAGAAATAAAGACACTAAAATTTCAACATGCTCGTAGCTAAATGGCCTAAATAAAACTTAGCTCTGAAGAAGACAGGCTACAAATGTTCCATCTCTAATTCCTCAAGAATCAGATTCAGATCAAGTCTTACCGAACTTGGACACAGTAGGGGGAAAAAAAAGTGTTTTGTTTTGTTTTTTTAAGTTGGAAGGGGATGAGAAACGGCAAGAATTGTGCCAAATCAAACTTCAATATCCTTTAGCCATGCTCCTAATGTCAATATACCTCTCCATTATTCTATGGCCAATCCTAATCTCTAAGCCAAAAGTAAATAAATTCAAATTCTACTCTTGGCCTATCTTTATGGGGGGGGGGGGGGAGTTAATAATCACTTGACCTCTTTAGGACAACTTCTTTATCTTTCAAATGAAAGAATAATGCCAATCACTTTTACTCCACAACAGTATTAGGAAAAAGACTATAAATGAAACAGCTCAAAGACAAATGTTAGATAAATCACCTCTTATCCTAAACCTAACAATGACCCTCAAATCTTTTCATATAATTAAAACAAAGTTCCCACGGGTAAAAGAAAATAAAAGCTTGCATTTCAGTTCAGAGGCATGACTCCAGTGACCCCCACACTCAACAATGAGTGGTTGCTCAGGGGGACAGCAGGCGGCTACCTGTGGAAGTCTCACCTGTGGCTGCAGCACCACCTTGAGTGGTACTGAAAGTCTTTGTCCTGGGCTTTGTCCTGGCCCCATTATCTGAGCCTGCTGCACAGAGGACAGAGTCACAGGCTGGGTTGAGGGCGGCGGCGGCGGCGGCTGCGACGCTGGCGGCTGTGGTACAATCTGGATTTTCTGCTGTGGCTGTTGCACCTGCAGCTGGATTGTTACTACTTTGGCGGGCTGCCCCTGAGCATTCTTGGCTTGGGTCAGGGCTGCCAGCTGGTTGCCCTGTAACACTATCTTGCCTGGTAGACTCCCTAAAACGACATGCCGGTGTCCTTGGGGACCTCCAGACTGTGGCTGCTGGAGGACCAGGGTGATGCGTTTCGATTCACCCTAGAGTGAAGAAAGGAAATTACAAGAGAGGTGCAACATTAAAGAATGGTATAGTCTTAAATATTTACACCAGTTTTCCTCATCCTAGAACCATCAAAACTGAGAGTCAGAAGACATAGCACAATTTATTTTGTTCATCCTCCTATCTGTCCTGATTGAGTCTTCTCTGTAACACCTCTGCCCAGTGGTTATCAGGCCTATTTTTGACAAACTCCTGATGGAAGGCTATCTTCTAAGGTAGTCATTCCATTTTCTGGCAGTCTATTAGAAAGAAAGTCTTTATAATCCACCTCCTCACAGCTTCTTTCCACTGGTCCTACTTATTTTAATACCACCCCCTTCCTCACAAATGCTTTTGGCTCTTTATTCAGAGGCTAGCACCTCTACTCTCTTACAATAGAAACTAGCCTTTTCACTGGATAAAGGAGGAGGACAATCTCAATAATACTAACAGGGAAAACATACGCATAGCTTCTGTAAGTCTTGCAAATATAAATAAATAATGACTCTTTGTTCCCATAGCATCCAGTATTTCTCATAAAACTTTGCATTATACAGTATTGTGAATTCTTGTTTACTGTCAGCCTTCCTGGCAGACCGTGAGCTCTGTAAGGACAGGGACTGTGTCTGTCTTGTTCAGCACCAGCTAGGCACAGTGTAAACATGTAATAAGAGCTCAAAAAATATGTCAACATTAACTGCTTCCACCTAATAAGTAGTAAGGACATGGCTGTCAATGCTAACTGATTTTTTAAAGTAGCAAAGGTAGAATTTAAACAGGATTTCCTAGAAATAGGTCTCATGTGCTCTCTTCTCACACAGTTGCTGGGCCCTCTACTAAACCAAAATTCACCTCCCCCTTTCACTCAAGTCACCTGGGTAGGTGTAGAGGTCAGTGTAACTGCAGGCTTCAGTGGGGGCCCTGTGGCCCCAGGGTTTCCAGCAGGAGCTGAACCCTTAACTGGCTGTAGGACCAGCTGCTTTACTGGTCGGCTGGGCTGGACAATGCGCTGAACAGTAGCCTGGTTCCCAGGGACCTTGGCGGCCAACACTGTATTACCAGAGACAATGGAAACACCTGGTCGAAGGGGAGTGCCGGTTAGCACTTTGGTAAAAGTAACTTTTCCACCATTGGCTGTGCCAGCCACCAGGGGCTGAGCTGTGCTGGTGATACCTTGGGCCTGAATTTGTGCCACATGGGCACCAGTGACTGAGGAGCTTGGTGGGGCCTTAAGGATAACAATCTTAGGGGCTGACTGAGGTGGTTGCCCTCCAGCACTACTGGAGGAGACAGCTGTGGCAGAGACACCCATGAAAGGATTCCCTTGGCTCAGGATCTCCTGGCTCTTGGAGACCTGCAAAAGTCCTGATGTTGGCGTCGGTGTCTGTAAGACAGGTTGGGCGGGCTGCTCCTGGCTGACGGGCTGAGTGGTATAATCATGCAAAGTTAAAGATTCTGGAGCTGGAGCTGTTGATTCTTTGGGAAGTTCTGTGGGGGCTGTCTCGTCTGGTGGGGGGACCAGGTCACTTGCTGATGAATTCCCCACATCACCACCTCCACCATCCTGGTTCATCTGATCCAAGGAGTCCAGAGAGCTTGGCAGTCCAAGGGCTTCCTCAATGGGGTCTTGTGTGACCTGGTTGAAGCTGTCATCAGTCAGAGAGTCCAGGCCAAATAAATTTGGGTCATCAAACAGATCCATGATGGGGTCTGCCATCTTGGGAAAGCAATGGAGGGTACTTCCCCAAGGTCTAGGGAGGGAAGGGGAGGGGGGGTACTGGCTCTCCCCTCCCCTCCCCTATTAAGAAAAAAATGTACACAATGGAAGAGGACTACTCTTCAGGTAAAGAGGCAAGAAACAAGTGCATGTCAGATTGTCCTGACCTTCATGGAGCAAGATGGCTAGGTCTTCAGAGGAAGATGGTGAAACTCCTGTTGTGAGAAGACAAATGAAAAATAAGCAAAGTTGGTGACCTCAAGGAAAACTTCTCCTTCTTAGGTACTACCTTAGTATCAACTGGCATCAAAATAATAAGAGAAGACAGAAATGTGAGGTAATCTGAGGACAGAGACACAGCAGAAAGCACACCCACATTTTTGCTTCAAACTAAAACTATAAAAGAAATAAACCAAACCCCCTTTTGGGCTCTTAAACCTACACACTTTGAAGTTTCTGTCTGTCAAGATCTCTCGGCTATCTCCGTCCATTTCTTTTTACAATTATCATTCTTAGGTAGAGATCAGGGAGTTTAACATTCACTCACCTTCTATTTCAGGTTATGTTGACAGAACTTAACAATATACCAGTAGCATTTCAACGACTGTAGATTAAGGTTTCTGAATATATTGCCTTTCATAAATTTCCCTTGTATTTTAAATGCTTTCACTTACCACTGGCAAAAATAACCATTTTTAACCAAGCTCTCAGTACAATCTTGCTACATTTTTAGTGTAATTTTACCCAGGAAGTTTCCCAAACTTTATTCTAGCTAACATATCAATCTATACATACTATTTCTGTTAAGTCCCCTCCCCCTTTCTCATATTTGAGA
The DNA here is from genome assembly GCF_964656455.1 of Halichoerus grypus. Lineage (NCBI taxonomy): Eukaryota > Metazoa > Chordata > Mammalia > Carnivora > Phocidae > Halichoerus > Halichoerus grypus. The sequence goes on from NC_135719.1 coordinate 79,836,974, forward strand.
TCAAAAACTTCCTCTGCAAGAAATTCAAAGAATTTACATTTTAGTTCCACTTATTTTTTTTTAAAGATTTTTTATTTATTTATTTGACGGAGAGAGACACAGTGAGAGAGGGAACACAAGCAGGGGGAGAGGGAGAGGGAGAAGCAGGCTTCCCACAGAGCAGGGAGCCCGATGCGGGGCTCGATCCCAGGACCCTGGGATCATGACCTCAGCCGAAGGCAGACGCTTAATGACTGAGCCACCCAGGTGCCCCTTTAGTTCCACTTATAGTCCCAACTTTCTCTCTCATCATTTCCTATATATACCCTACATTCCAGGCCAACTAGACTACACAGTTCCCCTATGTGATTCCTATCTGCATCTTTGCCTATTGTGCTGTAGCTTCTGCCTAGAACACATCCTCCTCCACTCCCAAGCATCTCTCCCAGCTGAAATCTTTCCTACCCTTTCAAAGGTCTTCCTTCTATTCCAAAAGGTGAGGTCCGAACCTCTGCCCCTTTCACAGCAAAGCAATTTGTGATGACTTGGTCCTTTCACTTTCCTTAAATATTCAGTGTTGTCTGCACCTTATTTAAAGCACTTATACTTAATATTTTACTAAAATGACCAGTCTCTTGCCCATATTCTCTGAAGGCCCAAATGGTTCCTTTGTGCAAATTATTAAAAGCTGCCTGCTCCTTAAGATGCTTGTCTGCCATCTGCTGGAAAATTGTCATACTAAACATATTATCGATGATGATAATGAATATGTGCAATGCACACTCTGCACAACCCTGCATAGTGGCCCAGTTGCTCTTTCCCCAAGAGACAAAAAGTTCCTGGATGGTAGGAACCATGTCTTAGTCATGGATCCCTAAAGAAACAGGAAGATATCACATACACAGTAGCTACTCAAAAAAACACTTAATGAATTAATATATTTGCTTGCAGTATAAGGAATGAACCATTCAATCCTTATAAAAACTAAATGGTACTCCTTGATTTTAAGATGAGACAGTACTTTCCCATCTTGAAAAACTGTCCTACAGGGGCGCCTGGGTGGCTCAGTCGTTAAGCGCCTTCAGCTCAGGTCACGGTCCCAGGGTCCTGGGATCGAGCCCGGTATCAGGCTCCCTGCTCCGTGGGAAGCCTGCTTCTCCCTCTCCCACTCCCCCTGCTTGTGTTCCCTCTCTCGCTGTGTCTCTCTCTGTCACATAAATAAATTAAAAAATGAAAAAAAAAAAAGAAAAACTGTCCTACAAAGAACTGAAAGCATGTTTACTAAATCCACATCTAAGGATTTAAGTTCATGAAAATGTTGGAAAAAGGAAAAACTAAAACAAGGAATTGTGAGTACACCACAATATAACTAAACTATATGAAAATATGAAAGTTCTTTGTATATGATATCTATACTTGACAATTCAGGAAAGCCTTGCTTGATAAGACCTTTTCTCTTAACTTTTAGAAGACACCAGAGAAGAAATTTGTCAGTGACAGAGTACAGACTTTACTGAAAACTTTTCCATACAACCCACAAACTACTTTGTCCCTTCCTCAACTTATTCGTTATCCTTATGAAACAATAAAATGTGGGTAAATAGCGCAGAAACTCAGATATAAAAAGAACAGACTGATCAGTAGTTGGCACAACAAAATTACAAAGTACACATGGCATCTCCACCAATGTTAAACAAGATCTTCCTTGCTTCAGTAATTGTATACCCTTCATATCTCCACAGGATCCATATCGCTTCCCACTTTTGGCTAAACTATTCCACCAGCTCATTCCAGCCTCTCCTAATACCTGCCCCAAAGTTGCTCCAAATGACAATGAGAAAAGTTATATGTATTTCTTGATTTAACAAAAATCTACTAAAAAATTTTATGAATTTCCTCAACACTACCATCAGCTTTTTTCTAGCTATGCCCTACTTGGCTACCTATTATCTTTCATCTCCTATTCACTGCCACAGAAGTTACATTAAATAGATCTAATTAGGTGTCATACAAAAACCACAGGGGCACCTGGGTGGCTCAGTCCTTAAGTGTCTGCCTTCGGCTCAGGTCATGATCCCAAGGTTCTGGGATTGAGCCCCACAACGGGCTCCCTGCTAGGAAGCCTGCTTCTCCCTCTCCCTCTCCCCCTGCTTGTGTTCCCTCTCTCACTGTGTCTCTCTCTGTTAAATAAATAAATAAAATCTTAAAAAAAAAAAAAACTACAATAAAAGTTTTCACTAATTAGAAGTTTATGCTGATAATAGTTTATAACCTGCCTCTTCTTCCATGGGGGATTTTGTCCTTTCCACTATTCCTTGCTACTTTTCCTTTCCTCCAAAGCAGCCTGATCTCAGAGAGAAATTTCATTTTTTTTCATGGGAGAAACAAGGCTAACAGTTTCTGAAATATTTCCTTACCCTCATACAACTCAAGAGTTAAGTTTTTAAAGGTCAATCAATGTACATATCATTTATGTCCCTTCCCAATTTTTGGGCCAAAGTTCTACTTCCCTGGTTCAGTCTGGGCCTGATAATTTAAAAACATCACCAGTGGCTTAATGCCACACCACCAAGTTTCACCACTTCTCAGTCCCCTTGCATCAACTCACCTCTACTGATCTAATTCATTTTGTACATATTTTTTAATCCTAGTCGCCTGATTCTTTTCTAACTCCCATGTTTAAGTTGTCCTTGACTCTCAAAGATGAAACCTTCTCCCATCATACCTCTAACTTTCTTCAACCCTCCTTCCATTCCTACTTTCTGGGTCATCCTGGCTATATCCACATCTGGCCTATTCTACCAAGCTCATCTATCCCATGAATTATCTTTCTATGGTTCAAATACCGGTAGTAACAATAAACAGATGTTAAGGGGCGCCTGGGTAGCTCAGTCGGTTAAGTGTCTACCTTCAGCTCAGGTCATGATCTTGGGGTCCTAGGGTCAAGTCCACGTCCAGCTCCCTGCTCAGTGGGGAGTCTGCTGCCTTCTCTCCCTCTACCCTCCCCCCATACCCCACCCCGGCTCGTGCTCTCTCTCTCTCAAATAAATAAAATCTTAAAAAGTAAATAAATAGATGTTAAGCTTTCAAATATATGAGGCACTTAGATATCCCTAAGTCAAACCGTTGCCTAAAGAAGTCATACTAGACTTCTTTCATATTGAGAATGAAAAGCCAGTCATGGCCTACCACTGCCTCAAAGAGAAATACATGTATAGGCTCAAAAGGAGAGACAGAGTTTGATGATTGCACTTATTCACTTCCTATAATTTTAAACTAATGACAGAAACCTTGGGGGGAGTTGGGGAAAAATGAAACATACCAGCCAGTTAAGTTAGAATACGAGGCCACCTATCCATAATCTCCATATAACAAGCCAGTTAATGCGAAATAATTTATATAACAGCCTTTCATCTCACCTTCTTTCAAAGGGGGAACTACTCCTTCTCCATGAAGTAAGTAAAAACTGATGTTCTTCTGCAGATTTACCACCTTTGATATACTTCCTTTTTTTTTTTTGAAGGAATCTATAAAATCCCAACTCTCCTATTTTACCAGTCTCCTTTCCCTTGCCTATTTCAATAACATGTCCGTCTGATCATAAAGGACTTTGTTTTCATTCTACTCTATATTTTCCATTGCAATCTCCCCATACCTTTCAACAAAGCAGTGATTCTCGATCAGGGGATGAAAGGTATGTGTAGTTTGAAAGTGCATACTCAATGACATAATTTTATATTTATCAAATGGAAAAGGAAGACACATCTCATTGTTTAGGGTATTTATATTCAATAAAACTAAAAATCTTCTTGGCCAGTGAGGATCTGTAAAAGACAACTGGGGGCAGGGGGTGGAGAAGCATGCCTGGATTGGAAGAGTTATCAACATCTCTATGGTGGTCTCTCAAAAGGGAGTTTATCATAGTTTATTATGATGGACAAGAAACACTGCAACAGAGGTTAGTCCAGCTGTCCAATAGATGAAATTATATAAACTGAACTACAAACATCCATTTTCCAGACTTCTCTGTACTGCTCATCCTCTTAGAAGATAATGAACTAATGCCATAGACAAATACTGACCTTTTTTTGTAATATACACTTCCAGAAAGTACCACCCATGCCCACTTAACCTCTAACTGCTCAAAGATTCAGAAAAGAACAAACTATTTTACTTCAAAGTATAAATCTTGTTATTGGAAACTGTATCCTTTCAAGAGGCTCAGCTGAAGACAGACATAAACACACATTATTGAAACACAAGATGGTTACAAGCAGCTTAATCTAAATGAGAAATCCCTTGAAGATAAAATAATCAGAAGGCCTAAAATGAAAATCACCAACATAATTTTTAAAAAGAAGAATTTAAAAACTACCACGGAGACATTGTAAGACCCAGAGAGTCTCAAATCTAATAAAGAAACGGGAAATAAACATCCAAGGTGAATGTAATCACAATTTAGGGTCAGCAAGGGATCAGGATGGAAGGACATAGAGCATAAGAAATGGAGCTATTAACTTGGAACCACTCAAGAGATTTCCTCAAGAAGATCAAGATCCTAGGCCATTTTCTCTATCTTCACCATTCTCACTGCCAAATATGTGGCTACTCTGTTTTTGTTTTCCCAATTACTTAAGGAAAAAGCACTCACACCTCAATCAGGGGTATGGACATTTGGGGGCAAACATGGCTGGTAAAGTGAGCCTTTCTGAACAAACAGAGAAAGTAAAAAGGCAACTATGAAAGCTAAAACCATGTATATATATTCAGGGTCCAAAGGGGAAACTACAGAAATTATGTACTCATATGAAAGAAGAGAAGGGGAAAGGTAAGGAAGTGAGGGGTTGACTGAGAGGGAAACGCTACTGGGGGTGGGGGTGGCGGGGACCCGGGTACATTACCTGCTCATACTGCCGGGGTTGTTGCCAGTAAGGCCCATACAGCAGAGGGGGGAGATTTCAGACAACTGGCGTCCCCAAAATGGAAATGAGGTACATGCACTTGACCGAGGGAGCTAGCGGGGTGCCCTCCAGGGTGGGGATGGCCAAGACGGGAAGATGCGGGGCGGGGGGGGGGGTGTGGATGCCCGGGTGGGAGCAATGTTAGGGCGGAAGCTACAGGCTGGAAGGCCCGACAAAAACCTGAAGGAGAAAAGGAGCTGTGCCTCACCCCAGCGGGCTAAGAGAGGTGCCTTTACCTGCAGCGGCCGTGGGGGGCCGGTTCGCCCCTCTCGCTGTCTCTCCAGCACCAGTTCCCCCCCTCCTCCTGCGCAACCTAACTTGATGCTCCCGCCCGCCCCGCATCTTCATTGGCTAAACTCTACTGCCACTCACCAGAAGCGCAAGGACGCAAAACAGCGCAAAGGGTGGGACTAACTAGAGAGAGCCTCCCCTCCCCCGCCACCACGGGTTAGGTTGAGAGCGCACGGAGAGGCCTATCCGGTTTCTAGGGCCGAGGCGAAGCCTGCAGCTTGCTTGAAAAAAAGGGGCCTGGCCAGAAGCACTGTCTCCTGCTGTGGGAAACTAGTACTGGGGATTAAATTCCTTACTACCTACACTGTATTCTGCACACTAAAGAGCGTAAACCCGGGAGGGAGAGTTCCACACTATGCCAACTCCGCCTCCCAGTGAATCCCCTACCTTCTAGCAGCCCTGTCTATCCCTTCTCCTGTAGTGACTATACCAGATTCTACTCCCCATTAAAAGGGGACAAATCTTCCCTCCATCATGGGAGTGAGTCAGCCCACTTGCTGTTATATGGGGCCTTTTACTCTTAAAAGATAAACACTCTTTCTGCCACAACCATAATGCTGGTTTGTATTCTTGATACTCCAACCTTTGGGCAGCAGTATCACTTTCTAGAAAGTAATCCCAGGTGCCCTCTAGCAATTCCCAGACCCCTCCCCTCCAAAACACACATCCACTCCTCACCCCTAAACCTGATCTCTGACCCTCACATCACTTCTCTTGAAACAGCCTGTTTGACATATTGGCCGGTATCCACTTTGCAATGCCACTTGAGACCACTCTAATTCCCAATGATACTAGTCAACCCCAGAATGATGGTACCCAAGCTTAAATCCCTCAAAGTACACAACCGCTAAAATCAGCTGCTTACCTCCTGACTACTAGTTTCCCCTGAAATGAAACCAGTCTCAATAATGAAATCCTGTTTTCTGTACTCTAGGACATAACTGAGGAAGGTCAACTTGGCCTTAGCCCTCCTATTTTTAAAGATCCTAGCATTACCACTATTATTAGGAACACCAATACCACTCCTTTAAACAACAATACTGTTTTCTCATTCACTCAGACTCAAAACCTCAAAGGCATCTCTGAAACCTCCTGTATCCACCATCCAATCATTTGCCAAGTCTCAGGGACTCTCCCGAAATATGTCACAGACAGATTTTGGAGCTAGCAAGGACTTTGGTAATCGTATCAAGTCAACCCTCTTGTACAGATGAGAAAACTGAGGCTTAGAGAGATGAGTGATTCAACTATGAAACTAAGAGGAAAGTTAGGGTTCATCTATCTGACTCTCTTATTTCTGCTGCCACCTCTTTATTTATGCAGTTATTTATGTTAAAAAAAAAAAAAAGAAACCTCATAACTGATCCCTTCCCCTACGAATCCATTCTGCTACCAGATTAATTTCCTAAAACACAGTGAGTTCAAATCAGTCTCCTCCTTAAAAACTTTCAAAGGTTCCCTGTTACTTAAGATATAAATCTTAAGACTACATCTTGCCTTTCCAATCTCATTTCCCACTATCCTTCTACATATACACTGATAGGCTAGCCAAAAAACAAAAAAACCCAACTTCCTATTGTCATATATTTTTCTTATAGCCTAGCTAATGCTACTGTCTTCAAATTATACTCCATCCTTATTTCATTTCTTTGCCTCATCAAAATCTTACCTCCTAAGATCTACATCAAATGCCTCTTCATTGTGTCTACATTTATTGAGCATATAATACACTAACTAATGTGGAAACATTAGAGAACCAAAGGTGAATAAGACATAATCTCTACCCTCAAAGAACTCACAACACGTAGGAGTATATTTGGGTATATAAGTGGGGAGAGGTTGGAAAATAGAGACTACGACAATAGTGACAAATGTAAACAATCATAATACAAGATGGTAAGTGCAATGAAATAAGCAGGGGGCTATTACAGGAATACAGATGAAAGGGACTTATTAACTTAGAAGGAAAAGGTTATCAAGAAAGTCATTTCTTGGGCGCCTGGGTGGTTCAGTTGGTTAAATAACTGCCTTCGGCTCAGGTCATGATCCCAGAGTCCTGGGATCGGGCCCCGCATTGGGGTCCCTGCTCCATGGGGAGCCCACTTCTCCCTCTCCCTCTGCCTGCAGCTCCCCCTTGTGCTCTCTCTCTCTCTGTCAAATAGATAAAATCTTAAAAAAAAAAAAGTCATTTCTTAAAAGATGAGGAGGAGTTAACTAAGGAAGATAAAGTGGGCTACAAGAAAGGAGTATTCAGGCAGTAGGGATAATAAGAGCAAAGTCAAAACAAAGCACAGCAATGGCAAACAGCATGAGACTTGCAGAGGAAACTCTAAGGAACTCTAGTTCAGTCTTGCCCAAGTGTAAATCACAAAAAGAAATTAGATGAGCTTGAAAGGATAAGGTAAGGCCAGACCCTTCAAGGAAGGCCTTGAACACCATGCTAAAGCATTTCCTGATAGGTGGATGAGGAGCCACTGAAACATAGAATGACAAGATCAGAACTGCATTTTGGTTAGCTAAGTCTGGCTATTGAATAGAGAATATATCTGGGAAATGAAGGGTCAGAGGACATAGAAGCAGTCAGGAGGCTGCTGTGGTAGTCCAGAAAAGAGCTGGATAGTAGAAATGTCATTTTTTTTTCTACTCAGCAACAAAAGCCCCTTTCCTATATTGGGGGAATAGCTCAAAGTAGAACTCTCAATGGAAGGCTGGATCTTACCTCTCACTGTAGACTGTTAGAGGAGATGGGAAATCAGAGTGGGGGCTGGAGGGAGGGGTCCCACTTCCTCTTCCTGGCAAAGACAAAGTACACACGTGACCTAGACTAGCTTAAGTGGACAGTCCTTCAGAGAAATTTGACTTTGCAGAGGTAATACAAAGATCCAGAACCAACCAATTAAACAATACTCAGCAGTGGCAGACACTAGAGTTCTACTACAGCATCCTAAATAGACTATTCAGGGGTATGACCTTGGACATTTCTCTGTCTCTAACCTCCCTTAGTTTCAGATCATTTTCTAAACCAGATTGTCTAGCATTCATATTGATTTTGTGAGCGCCACACAATATCTTTCCAATAAATCGCCTTTCTGCTTAAGTTAGCCAAAAGATGATTTCTGTTGTTTGTAACCAAGAACCCTAACAAGGCGATTAGTGCCTGAATCACAGCAATGTGGGTCAAAAGGTAATGATAAGTAAGGGACAGAGCTGAGTAACAAATATTTAAGGGATAAAAATGCATAGAACCTAGAGTTTAGAGAGAAAGATGACTTCAGCCATGTTGAGTCCAGCCATGTTGAATTTGAGTTGCCCAGAGCAGGCTAAGTAGTGATATTTGATAGGAGATTGGATGTATAAATCTAAAAGTTGGCTTGGTGAGAATTTAGAATTCCCAATATCTAAACAGTAGTTTTAACAGTGGAGCTCACCCAGGGAGTATGTAGAACAGAGCAAGTATACAAAAAACTGCACCAATACTGTTGGGGAGACAACAGGGAATGTTGGGGTCTATGAAGGACTGAAGAATCCATGACCATTCCAAAGAGAGTAGCTGCTAGTCAGCTCTAGTTAAGTGTTGCCATATGGAAATGCACATCCAAGGTTGAGCGAGAACTTCAGATTTTTCAAATGCCAGAAATAGAGTTTTATGTAAATCTAGGTTTTAAATGCATACAACTAATTAAAAAAAAACCCAACATTTTGAACACTCTGCAGGCTAAACAAAACACTTAGCTGGAAACCCAAGTGTTGAGATTTTTGAGGTAGAGTGAGAAAGTTAAGGAGGAACCCAGGAAAACATCAGGATTTAAGAATCAGGGGCACCTGGCTGGTTCAGTCGGAAGAGCGTGAGGCTCTTTTTGGGGGCTGGGGCAGAGAGAGGGGGAGAGAAAGAATCTTAAGCAGGCTCCATGTGCAGCATAGAACCTGATGCAGGGCTTGAACTCATCACCCTAAGATCATGACCTGAACGGAAATCAAGAGTCAGATGCTTAACTGAGTGAGACACCCAGGCACCCCAGAGCAAGCAACTCTTGATCTTGGGGTCGTGAGTCTGAACCCCACGTTGGGGGTTGAGATTACATACATACATACATACGTACACACATATATAAATAAATAAATAGGATTTGAGAATCTGAATAAGTGGGGCACTGGGCTGGCTCAGTCAGTAGAGCATGCAACTCTTGATCTCAGGGTTGTGGGTTCAAGCTCCAAGTTCGGCATGGAGCCTACTTAAGGGGGGTGGGGGTAAAATAGGTGATGGAGATTAAGGAGTACACTTGCAGTGATGAGCACCAGGTGTTGTATGGAAGTGTTGAATCACTATATTGTACACCTGCAACTAATATTACACTGCATGCTAACTAACTGGAATTCAAATAAAAACTTTAAAAAGTTAAAAAAAAAAAAAAAAGAATCAGAATAAGCTACACCTAAGTAGGCAGAGAAGGAAAAGCTAGAGAGGCAAACAGTGCAATGTCAGAGAAGCAAACAGAGTAGAGAATTGCCGGGGGAAAGAGTGATCCATTATATCAAACAAAAGCAAAAATGTCTGACAATATAATTTAAAATGTCCACTGGATGTAATAATTGAAAGCCTTCTGATCCCTACTTTTCATTGTCAAGCCCAAAGTAATCAGTTCCTTTTGAGCTTTCATACCATTTTGTTAAGTACTCTTTTAGGATAAGTATCTTCTACTTTATATTTTAGTTATACTTGTACATGAAAATATAATGAGCTTTGAAATCAGAGGGACCTGGGTTCAAATTTCTGTCCCACCAAGTAAATTAACCTTTCTGAGTCTAGTTCATTCTTCTGTACAAAGGGGAATCAAGTTACAGGGCCATTAATGAAGACTGATGAAACACCTAACACAGCATTTGGCATATAAACACTATGTCCTAGGAGATAGTCAACAAATGTTGCTGGATAGATCGTTGGGGAAAAAATTTGGTTTTGCCAGTGTCTCCACCTACCTAGGAGATGCTAGTCAGCCTTCCAGAGGATCACCAAAATAATTTGTTAATTTCAGCAGGCTAATATCTATGTACTTGAATGTGCACTCAGGCTCTCTTTTTTTTTTTTTTTAAAGATTTTATTTATTTGACAGAGAGAGAGATAGTGAGAGCAGGAACACAAGCAGGGGGAGTGGGAGAGGGAGAAGCAGGCTTCCCGCGGAGCAGGAAGCCCGATGTGGGACTCGATCCCAGGACCCTGGGATCATGACCTGAGCCGAAGGCAGACGCTTAACGACTGAGCCACCCAGGCGCCCCAGGCTCTCTTTCTCTATATTAAATCTAATCTAAGGCAAAGAGGAATAACTACACTTTAGATTCTAAAGTCTGAAGATTATGTTCAACTAACTGGCTTCAGTCAGCCTAAACCTGCTATAGATAGATGTTCTAAGTCAGAGTATTCAACCTTGAGGGGTAAGAGACCTAAATGCTCTCAGGGATCCAAAGAAAGGTCACAAAGATTTTAGAAAAACCATTCCCGCTCTCAAATACTTTTTTCAGATTACTTCCAGGACATTAGGATGACTTTTCTGGTTTTCCTTCTACTTCCCTGGCCACTTCTGCTTTGCTACTCTTCTCCTCTACCAGGCTTTCATTGTTGAAGTTCACAAAGGTTTGATCCTAGGCCCTCTTTAATTCTCATTCTACACTTTTTTTCAAGAATGTCTAATTTACATACATGGCCTCAACTATTACTATTTCCTTCAACAAATTATCTATATGTTTATATCTCTCCGCAAGATGTCAACCCTGAACCCCCGACCTGTACACCTACTTGCTCCAAGGCTTTTCTTGGTAGTGTCTCCAGTCTCCTTAGCTGACCCACCTGTCCAACTCTTCCTTTAACAGGTTTACTTTTTTAAAAAAGATTTATTTATATATTTGAGAGAGAGAGAGAGAGAGAAAGCACACTTGCGTGAGTTGGGGGAAGGGCTGAGGGAGAAGGAGAATCTCAAGCAAACTCAGCACTGAGCGTGGGGCTTGATCTCACAACCCTGAGATCATGATCTGAGGTGAAATCAAGAGTCCGATGCTTAACTGACCCTATAACAGGCTTATTACCTCAAGGAGACTGATTCCTTGGTAGTCTGTCTAGTCTCCTTCATCCCCACCACCACACATGCACATACACAAGGAGGGTAATCATTCTCCAGCATCTCCCATTCAGTCATGGCTGCAGAGACCAGAAAACCTCTTCCTCATGACCCATATCCATTATTTTAAAATCCTACCTTTACGTCCTAAATATCTCTCAAATGCATCCACTTCTGTCTCTACTGCCATTCTGGATCAATTTATCATCCTCACTTCTCTGAGGTATTGCAAGTGCCTTCTAACTGGTTCCTCCAGTCTATTTAATTCTTACATATCTTCAAAGTTCATTTCAACATCATCATTTCAAAGAAAAGCTTTCCCTGATGGTGCAGATAAAAAGCCAAATTTACTGAGTATATATTACATGCCCAGCACTGTTCTAAACAATGAAAATGCATTAACATATTTAATTTTATTAAGCCTGAAATAACTTTTTTTTACAGGTTAAGAAAACTGAGGCACCTTGGGGCGCCTGGGTGGCTCAGTTGTTAAGCGTCTGCCTTCGGCTCAGGTCATGGTCCCAGCGTCCTGGGATCGAGCCCCACATCGGGCTCCCTGCTCCGCGGGAAGCCTGCTTCTCCCTCTCCCACTCCCCCTGCTTGTGTTCCCTCTCTCACTGTGTCTCTCTCTGTCAAATAAATAAAATCTTTAAAAAAAAAAAAGAAAACTGAGGCACCAAGAGATTAAGTAATTTGCCCAATATCCCACAGCTAGTGAAAAGTGGTTCCAGGGGCGCCTGGGTGGCTCAGTCGTTAAACGTCTGCCTTCGGCCTGGGTCATGATCCCAGGGTCCTGGGATTGAGCCCCGCATCGGGCTCCCTGCTCTGCAGGAAGTCTGCTTCTCCCTCTCCCGCTCCCCCTGCTTGTGTTCCCTCTCTCGCTGTCTCTCTCTCTGTCAAAAAATAAATAAAATCTTAAAAAAAAAAAAGTGGTTCCAGATTCAAATTTAGGGCAGTGTGGCTTCAGAAGTCACATTCTTAAATACTTTACTACACTATGCTTTAAGTTATATGCCCCTATTATAAATTCCCCTGTAATATCCATAACTTTTTATAGTAGAGATTGAATAACTCATTATATAATTAATTGTTTGATCCCCTCCATTAGAATGTAAGTTCCACAAAGGCAAGAACTGTGTATGACTTGTTCATCACAATATTCCCTTCACTTATCAGGTGGGCATTTAATGTACTTTTCTTGGGAGTGTATTTTCAACATCCAGCCAAAGGTGTGTGGGAGTGGGGCTGTGGAGAGGTAATGGGGAGGTTTCTGAGCAACAGCAAGGGCTTCTCTCCGACTGTAGAGATAGTAAACGGGCAGAGGCATGTTTCCTACCAGAAACATTCAGAAGAGGCATTTTAAAATCATAAGCATCTTCACTTTTTAGAACCTGGGCTACATGCAATATACATAAGACTATTTTCCATAGTATGATAATTACTGTTAAAAGTAATGAAACTTTAGTGATTTCCTTTAGGCTTGGGACCATAAAGCCTCAGTGGTGGCCAATTTAAAGCTGTGGCAAGAGACAAACAGATGACACTATACCCATATGACCCCAAAATAGGGCGTGGATTCATTTTCAAGTCAGTTTCATTGTAGATTTTTTTCCAGTAAAACTCGAGAGTTTTGGCCTAAGTCTGAAGACAGAAAATAGGAGCCTAATCTTTAAGGATCACTGCCCTTAGGCTGAATTAGCTGGAAAAGTTCTTCTTCACTGGCATATGGTCACCAAGGTGAAAATAATATTCTCGGTTCCAGCTGAGGAATATCTAACTGGATCAATATATTCACCTTGTATGATGCTACTTGTGGGCATCCAGCATAAGTAACAATATATATAAATTTAGGTAACAAAGTCCCGTTCTCCTTATGGTCCCCCACCACACACACACAGCACTCTTGCATGCCCCATTTTAACTGGGCCAAGTATATGTACATTTGTTCAGCCTAACAGAAAAATGTAAATATTTACTTAATTATTTATGAGATATTGTTTCATTGCAACATTTATGTTAAAAAAGTATATGTGGTGAAGGGAGGAGAAATATTATAAAGCACTGTTATTATCACACCCCTGCCTCCAGGCACAAAAAATGACCCCAGTGACATGGGACTGATGAAAATTTAAATTTAGTGGACTAGTTTGACTTGCATTGGCTAAAAAATAGTTATCTGCAAGACTGACCAAGTGAATTTCCTCTGTAGAGCTTAAAGTATTTCACATAATCTTATCTTCAAAATAAGTTAAATAAAGGAAACAAACTATTATTCTTCTTTTTTCCTTTTAACAGAGATACAAAGACAAAAATAAATTTTACATTCTCAAGGTTCTTCAACTGTGAAAGGTACAGCTTTAACAGGCTACCGAATGCCTACTTGTCTCGTGTGGTCAAAGACAGTTCTCCCACAGGGATCAGCACTGAACTTTTCAGTGGCGGAAGGCTGGATCATGAATGGGGTTTTGAAGTCGGACAGACCAGAGTCCTACTCCTGGCTAAGTTACCTAACCTCACTAAGTCTTATTTTTTCTCTTCTGTAAAATGAAGCTAAAATCACATACATTTCAGGGTTTACTCTGAAGATTAAAAGATAATGTACAATGTCTGGCACATAGTAGGCAAATGAAAAAGGAGTTTATTATTCCCTATCCAATAATTTCAAAGTATACCATTAAAGGTCTCTCTCAAAGCAAATCACTCCTTAGAGACTTGGCTGTGCTGGTCTGCTAAGCAGAATGGTGGGATACTGAAATAGATGTAAAAGTTTCACAATTAGAATAGCAGGACTGCTGGGCACGATGAAAAGACTCTGAGAAAGCAGTACAGCCCTTTAACCTTAAAACCACGGAGAAGACTTCAACCAGCCCTGGTGTCTAGGGCAACATCCAGGTAATTCAATTAATCACTTTTTGTGTTTGTAGGAATGAAGCCAGTGTCTATCTTACAGTACTCCATTTACTTCACAATGCCTACTGTGGGAACATACAGGTCTCCAACTGACTAGGCTGCCCCTTGATAGTTCACATGCCCAGATCAAACTGCCTCGACTCTTGACTTCCATGACTTTCAGGACAGCCGTGAATGGAAGCAACCATTACCTATTTAAGGCCTCATGAAGAAGGTGCCCCCCTACCCCCAACAGGAAGGATACCTGAAAAACAGACAAAAGCACTACATTTTATAGGCGAATTGATATGTAAATAAACAAAGAGCTGACTAATGTGCTCCACTCCCCAGACAAAGGAAAAAAAGAATAACTAAATACTGAGTAGAAGCAATGAAGAAGAAAACACTGAGTGAAAGGTCCATGCTAATGGAACATGGTAGCCCCTGTTTAAAAATCCAGAAAAATCTTCCCATTCAGTTTACTTAAGTAGATGTTTTACTGCTGTATATCTGTTATCTGTAATAGAAAATGAAAATTATGTTCTATTAAGAAATTCTGTTATGATTTGGGCTCTAAATATGCAGCTCAATTACTGAAATCACTGGTTTCTTCTAGAACCAACCAAAATGAAATTCCCATGTCACTGCCGGGACACTGTACCTCTGAATATGTCCCAAAGGAATAATCCCCAAAGACACAGTGTATTCCCAAAGTAGGTAATGGAAGAAAAAATGAAAGCAGGATATTCCAAAGGTTTCTATAATGACCATGAGAGACAATTTGAGAAACCTGTAAGACTTTATAGCTCCTGAATGTCCTTCCTCCCGGATGAAATTAAGAATTCAGTTAATATATAACCTTTCTCAGGAAGATACTGACATAGGTTTAGGAAAATTACAGACTCTCAAAACAAAAAGATGTTATTACAGAATGACAAATTACTAGAATATTGGGATATTACCAAAGGATTATAACTATTACATTTAAGTTGCTGACATACAGAGGAGAAAAAAAGCACAGTCCCCTTATTACCTCGTAATTTCAGTAGTATGTCATTTAATTACCTTTTTAAAATGAAATAAACATTGAAAATACCAAATGAAATGCAACTATACACAATAAATTTCTCTGGAAATGTACAGAGGGGATAATTCAGGGATGTTTCATTCTTTTTTTTTTTTTTTTTAAGATTTATTTATTTATTTATTTCAGAGAGAGAGCATGCAGGGGAAGGGGTAGAGGGAGAGAATCCTCAAGCAAATTCCCTGTTGAGCACGGAGCCCCACTCGGTGCAACTTTTACTTGATTATGAGTGAGTCTGATATTCTGGAAACTCTTATCAAATTAATGAGAATATACTTGGATAGTCTGAATTTGAAGGGGTTAGAACATTATCTAGATTGCCTTATGCCACTCTACTGCTTGGAATATATTCCAATATATCTATCCCTGCTGAAGACAAATGTAGAGCAATTATCTATGCCAGTCTACTTTCTGTTTATGTCTGCTGGATTTTTTTTATTATATCGTAACATACATTGGTAGGTAGAAATTAATTGCTTTATTTTTAAAAGCTCCTACTGCAATCTGAAGACAAGAATTAAGATATTTTAAAATTAGTCTAAAAAAATTGAAAAGAGGGGGGCGCCTGGGTGGCTCAATCGTTAAGCATCTGCCTTAGGCTCAGGTCAAGATCCCAGGGTCCTGGGATCAAGCCCTGCATCAGGCTCCCTGCTCTGCGGGAAGCCTGCTTCTCCCTCTCCCACTCCCCCTGCTTGTGTTCCCCCTCTCGCTGTGTCTCTCTCTATCAAATAAATAAATAAAATCTTTCTTAAAAATAATAATAAAAAATAAAAAACTGAAAAGGCATAGAATTATCAGTCTAAAAAAAGATATTTTAAAGTTGACCATTTTCCTTCACGTGACATTAAACAACCAAGAACCTAGTGAAGGATAGAAAGTAATGATAATAAAGAGGGCAAAAGAAATGTTAGCTACAGAACAGCTTCATGAGAAATCTCGGAGACTAACACACTTTGTAGTTTAAATCGAAAACATCCAGGCAACTACAAAGAGGCAGACTTATTTTGCAACACAAATACAATGAAAATCTTAAAGGCAATATGAAAGAGTGAGAAAACACAAAAAAGAGCTCAATTAAAACTTGACACACTTGTACACACAAAACAAAACAGAGGTTAAGGTGGGGAAAGGTTATCCAGGATAAAACTTAGAACGTAATAAATGATTAAATAAACCTTTAGGCAATAGTAAATGGTTGATACAACAGCTTTGTTATATAAAAATACAACTGTCACTTGAGTACCAGATACCAAAAGAACACATCTTGAAAACTAGAGTCTCTTTGCCTCTCTTAAAAGGCCTCAACAAGACAGAAGCAAGAAAGGCACAGTATCAGTGAATTAAAACAAAAAGCAAAGTGAACAAAACTGTTAACAGAAGTTTGAAGGGAAGACCACCAACTTTGTGAGAAAAAGAATAAAAAATTAATTGAAGAGGAGACATAAAAAGTTTTTTAAAATATGAAACAATACTATATCAATGAATCGACTGCTAATGGTAAAACAGTAAATACTAGGTTGGTCACAGTACTGCAAGGTAGGTCATGCAAAGACCTGCAGATCAGGGACTTGCCCAAATGCAACTCCAGAAGTGGAGTGACTTTTAGGGGTAAAGATGAGGGGCCAGAAAATATTTGTTTGTTTATCCCCCAGATATCAGGCTCAATGTAGGCTCAGAAGACAACTCTTGCAGGGCAGTGGACAAACAGTATCTTCAAAGCATTAACATTCATCTCAATGCTCTAAAAATGTTACAGTCCTTCCACAGATGACAGTATCAAATCTCATTCTTTCAGTAAGCGAGTACAGTTCTTGGCACCCACAAATTAATCTTAAGTGGTAGTTTAGCTTTAAAAAAAACTCACCCTTTTCAAAGGAGATGGGTACAATGGTTTCTTTTATTTTTCTTTATTTTTTTTAAAGATTTTATTTATTCATTTGACAGAGAGAGAGAGAGCACAAGCAGGGGGAGCGGCAGGCAGAAGAGGGAGAAGCAGGCTCCCCGCTGAGCAAGGAGCCGGACATGGTGCTCGATCCCAGGATCCCGGGATCGCGACCTGAGCCTAAGGCAGTCGCTTAACCAACTGAGCCACCCAGATGCCTCATGGTTTCTTTTAAAGACTAATTCCCCTTCACCATCCTACCTTACCTATGGGAAACTCCATCTTACCTATCAGAGCCTTCATATAAAATGTCAGATTTTTTTCCTCTTATAACCGAAACTTTGCAGTAGTGGTGACCACAATGCCAAGATTCTTCCACCCCATCACCTGGTGGTGCTGCAGAGACCGTCCCAGAAAATACAAGATCTGTATTTCCTGGTGATTCACAACCAGTTCAGTAGATTTCTATCATTTTCTTTTTTTAAAATTTTTATTTATTTGTTTGTTTTAAAGATTTTATTTATTTATTTGTCCAGAGAGAGAGTACAAGCGGGAGAGCGGCAGGCAGAAGAGAAGCAGGCTACCCACCGAGCAAGGAGCCTGATGTGGGACTCGATCCCAGGACCCTGGGATCATGACCTGAGCTGAAGGCAGACGCTTAACCGACTGAGCCACCCAGGCGTCCCTATTTCTATCGTTTTCTACCCATGTCTAAATAAATGGATTTTATCAATTTGGGAACTGACAAAATCAAAAGGTCAGATACACAGGATAGATCAAACACTGGGAAGGTGTGAACTGTGCAAGTATCCATACACTGCTCCATCAAATCCCTGATCTCAATCCATTACTCCTTCGCTACTTCAGTTTTAGACCTTCCCCCAGGCCTGTCTCTTCACCCACGCCTACCCTCTCTTTGGCCAATGTCCTTCATCATGCCTTGCAGACCCACTGGCATGTGTCTCTTGCAACCCAGGTCTTCTTAAATAGAAAATGTTTTCCTTATAACTCTCTTGGGGTGGATAAGTCCAAAATACCACAATTTGTTCTGAAGCCTGTTTGATGAGCACTAAAAAAGAAATTCCTAAGCAGAAGACATTAATTAACTAACAGAGGACCTTATTCAAATCCCAAACTCACCTTCTAGCATCTAAAGTGTCCCACACCAGACAGGACCTCAGCCGATTCTTAAGGATAACCCAGTCAGAGAATCCCTGACTGAACTGAGAGGCTCAGAACAACACAAATACTAAATAATTTCTGGATTCTGGTGTGAGAGTAGGATGCAATAGACATTGATAACGCAGCTCCTCTGGCTTGAATTTGGGGCAATTCCATTAGGACAACGAGTTCTTAAGTCTTCGACTCCCACCTCACTATTCTTAGTCACTTAAAAAAGATTGGTCCGCTAAACATCGATACGCCCATACACCTCCACTATACACTTCTTTGAAGACCTTAATCACTTTAGGACTGCCCCTTAAGGGCAGGAGCTGCTGCACTTGCACAGCTGCTGCAATGGCTGGAAAATTTCCTGCGACACTAGACACAGGTAAATAAAGAAACTGCATTCGCTCCGAGGCAGGGGGAGGGGTCTTCTGCTAGTGAAGAGTTTACATAATGCAACAGAAGACCAGTAAGCTCTGCAGACCTGTCAATGGAGATGCAAAGCTTGAGCTCCTCTCTTCCCACCATCTCTAAACACTCTCCAAAAGCCTGATCTTCCCTCCCAAAGACCCACAGAAATTACACCTAATAATGCATAACAATGTACACACCCTCACCCCAAGCTTTCCTACCCACCTTTATTATTAAAAAAAAAAAGAAAAAGAAAAAAAGAAAAAAAACCCTAACATCCCACTTCTGAGACCAAAGTATGGAGTAACCAAACGGAGCCGGGGAGTTTTCTCTCCGACGAAGGGGCAAGGAGAACAAGGAGCTGCCTCAAATCTACACCACGCCCAATAATGCAATGACAAGCCCTAAAAACCCCACAGCGGCGGGGCAGCCCCCTTCGCGGCTTGGCCCAACTCGGGCCCCGCGGCCCAGCAGCCGCCCTCTCCCCCGGCCTTTCACAAAGGAGAATGGTTCAGTCCAGAGCATCACCCAGCACCTGATCCCTCACAACTGGGGGACGGGTAAGAAGCGGGGGAGCGAGGAGGAGGATGAGTTACTGAAACCAATTCTAAGAGCTTTAGTTTTGCAAAGACTCTTGGACCGGCATTGATGAGCAGGCGTGAGAGGGAAGCCTACCTGAACAAGTCCTGGTGCTTCCTTTCCAGCCAGCGTTTCAACTCACCCTTTCGGAGAACAAGGCGCCTTCCGGCGGAGCATGGCCAGCCCTCGCCTCAATCTAGCTTGCTGGTAGTCCATTCTCCCTCGGCTCCGCCCACCTACGCGGCCACCCACCAATGGCAGGGCTGACGCCCGGCCTCTTCCAGCAAGGTAGTGTGAGTGCCATCCAGGAAGTCTCTCCAGGGTGGGAGGTCCTAAAAGGCTGAGAAGGGTACGTAGGCAACCACAGATATGCCTGATTGAAAATAAAATCTGGCAGCAGCTTGCCTTTGACTGCTCAGTTCACAGGCGTTCAGGCCTATCGGCATCTTTTTTTTTTTTTTTTTTTTTTGACCCCCGCCGGTGGGGGCGCTCTAAACTAAAACATTTAGTTACCTGTTTGGGGAAGCCATCTTGGATCCGGCCGGTGCCTTAGGGACGGGGAAGAGGAAGGAGTATTTAAGGAATTTGAAGCCCTTTTCCGAGTTCTGTCGAACTACGTAGGGTCCAGCCTCAACATACTTTATGTAATCAGAATGTCCCCAATCACGATGGTCAGAAACAGGGCTTAATGTGGTTACAGGCAACTACCCCCCCCATATGAGTGAAGAGATCTTACCAAATCAAAGCAGCAACAAAAATCAATTTTTTGGAATGAGAGTGGGTTTTCACAGTCCTAGGACAATCCTTTATAGACACCTCACCCCTCAGAATATCAGCATAAGACCAACGTAGGTTATGTATCTATTCTAGGTGCTTCTAATCCTAATGCTTCAGTTCAAGTTTTCCAGCATTGGGTTTGGAGGTACAGACGACTGAGAGGCTCATATAAATGAACAGGATTTAGGGAAGAATATTTTTTTAAAAGACCCCAAATTCACCAATAGACCCAAATTATGTGTGAGTACCGATAGAGCACATGATAGAAGCCTCCGAGGAGAGATTATATGTGAAGAGGGACATCAGGGGACAGCCTTAGAAAGTCTGCAGAGAATAATTTCCTGGTAACAGCATTTAAACTAGAAAGGAAATAATTTTATTGTAGGTGAGGGGCGCCTGGGTGGCTCAGTCGGCTAAGGTCTGCCTTCAGCTCAGGTAATGATTCCAGGGTTCTGGGATCCATCCCCATGTCAGGCTCCCTGCTCAGCGGGGAGCCTGCTTCTCACTCTCCCAGTCTATCCCCCCCCCTTATTTATTTGACAGAGAGAGAGACAGTGAGAGAGGGAACACAAGCAGAGAGAGTGGGAGACGGAGAAGCAGGCTTCCCGCCGAGCAGGGAGCCCGATGGGGGGCTCGATCCCAGGATACTGGGATCGTGACCTGAGCCAAAGGCAGACGCTTAACGACTGAGCCACCCAAGCGCCCCTAAGTAAGATCTTTAAAAAAATTTTTATTGTTGGTGAAATTCTCTTGTGCTCAATGACACTTCCCTGTATTTCCTAGTATAAATTTCTACTGCTATTACAAACTTGCTACAGGAAGATTTTGCTTTTTGAACCTGAGTGAAGGGAGTCCTTTCAGATCACTAAAGGTATTTCTCAAGGAATAACATATTTGCAGTCACACATAATAGGAACTCAGACAGTAAGGAATCACAGGAATCAATACTTTATCACAGAAGTGGTAAGACTTGGTCATATACATTTCCCTGTGTATCGAGCAAAATCCGTTGGCCAAATTTCCCCCTGGCTACTGCTATCATCGTTATCAATTTGAGGTTAGTATTAGAATTTACCAAAACAATTTACCAGCTGTGCCTTTGGTGTTTGTCTGTAGATGCATATACAGCAATGATCTTATGTTTCTGGAATGAAAACCAATAGGTTCTTTTTGCTTATTTGGTACAAAATAAACCTATCAAAGGAACTAGTTGCAGGCATTTATGGAAAAGGAAAGGCTGTGGCCTGCTCTACTAATTTCTACTATCTGCAATGATCTATAAGTAGTAGTATTTAGACTACTTGCTATAAATAGGATTTCCAGTGGTCCCCCCCCCACCCTTTTTAAGTAGGCTCTACTCCCAAGATGGGGCTTGAACTCAGGACCCAAAGATCAACAGTCCCTCTATCAACTGAGCCAGAAAGGTACCCCTGGTGCTGGCCTTTAAAAGCCAAACACCCTCGTTACTTCATAATTACCATTCTTCATATGGAGGTGGGGGAATTTACTTCCTGTACTTTTTCATGACCATTTCACTCCCAGTATCAGCAATGATCAATACAGGTCATGAATTTGCCTAAGTAGTTTTCTCATGCTTCCCTTACATTGGTGAAATACCCAAGTATAGAATGTTATGAGTGTTTTGGATTTTTTTAAATTTCTTTTTTAAAGATTTTATTTGACAGACACAGTGAGAGAGGGAACACACGCAGGGGGAGTGGGAGGAGAAGCAGGCTTCCCACTGATCAGGGAGCCCGATGTGGGGCTCGATCCCAGGACCCTGGGATCATGACCTGAGCTGAAGGCAGACCCTTAACGACTGAGCCACCCAGGCGCCCCTAAATTTAATTTTTTTAGTAATCTCTACACCCAACATGGAGATCTAACTCACAATCTCGAGATCAAGTTCCATGCTCTTCCAACTGAGCCAGCCAGGTAGCCCTCACTTTCCATAATTTTAAACCAATGACAGAATCCTTGGGGGTTGGGAGTTTCTGTACAGAAACTACAAAGTTATATTTAGTTTTGTCCCAGGTGTGAGGGGACAGGCTAACGCCAAATTCAACAGCCTCAAATCCTTTTTGGAATGAGGAAGGATTTTTTTAAAAAGCATAATCAAAGCACTACCCCAAAAGTCCTCCAACTTCCTGTGGTGTAGTGTTTATTACTACTACTAACAGGGGGCAAAACCTAGTATAAAATGAATGTATCTGCACTTGTGATGAGCACCGGGTGATGTATGAAGTGTTGAATCGCTATATTGTACACCTGAAACTAATACTACACTGTATGTTAACTGGAATTTAATAAAAACTTAAAAAAAAAAAAAAGAGTATCTCAAGGAGCCTTCTTCCAATAATACCTTTGATACAATTTCCTAGAAAGAGAGTATCTACATATGTTTGGGATAAAATCAGAAAGAACACATGAAATATGAGCAGCTTGGATACATGCATATATTTAATAATGAAACAATTCATCAACAACAAAAAAATTAGAAAAATTCATGAGACCTCAATGCTGTGGAAGAGAACAGGACATCAAGGCAAAAGATACAAAAACTGACCCAGAAGCTGCCTGATGAGTGAAGCAAAGGCAAATTTGCTTAGCATAGTAGTATATGCCCTTGAAACAAAAAATGCTTGGAGAGGTACCCACTTATCTGACTGCTTGGAAGCTGACAGCCTTACTGTATGCTGCATGGAATGGAGGCAAAGAGCCAGGGAAGGGAAAGAGTGGCGAGGGGTAAGAGCAATATGGAATCCAGGGTAAGCAGATGGAAGAGACTGAGAGAGTTACAAAGAGATGACTCTAAGGCCTTTTGTTTCCTCTGCAGTCTACAACAAACCTGTTCCAAGTCTTTAAGTATGTCAGTCAAGTCCAATGATCACAAAATGAGTAGCACTAGGCACTGTGAAGGAATAGTGGAGGGAGTGGTTTACAAAAGTAAAGGGATAACACGGTTCCTGCTCTCAAGGAGCTTACAGCCTATATGGGAGACAGATTCCACGCACAAATTTACAAAGTAACATAAATATAAATAAATATACATATGAATAAACAACATATGAAAGCTTAAGGGGTACTGGGTCAATAATTATTTAGAAGTCCCTAGGTCAAAGAAGGTTTTCTGAAGGAAAAATCTGGGGACTGAGTATAATGTTAGCAGAGAGTAGGGCATATGCAAAGGCATAGAAGTGGAAGTAAATATGTCATGTCCAGTAAGCAGATTAGCTTGATTAGAGTAGAAAGTCTAAATAGGTCTCGTTGAGAAGTGTGATGAAACAGTAGGGGGTTAATTTGGTGAAAGACACTGCAGTGTTAGGTCTGATCCCTAAAACAAACAGGGAAAGAGGTTTTCTTTAGGTAATGATGATAAGTAGCCATAGGGCCAGGAGCAACTCCACTGCTCTCAAAAGTTTTATGGTTACTCTGAGACAAAGAAATTAACAATAGGATGGTAGAAAATTATTCAGCATCCTTGAGCAGTTCAAGTAGAAGGAACTGCCTTCTGCAAGAACTCTTACAAAATGGCAAGTGAAAACAATCAATGAAATTCCTAGATATAGGATCCACCATCCAAAGGCCAGCCAGCTAGATCCCAGTAAAATCAAGTGCTCAAGCAGAATGTCCTAGACCCTTGTTACTAATTCTTGGTGGGGAACCAATTGTGTATGCTTATAAAAGAATTTATTTTTGAGCTACCACGACAATCAACTTTGATCCTAACATTTTAGAAATTAAAATAGGAGGATGAGAAGAGCCCTAATCTATAGGGAATGCTCACGTCCCTGAAGGAGGACAGGTCAATAAGGGCTCAAATTCTTCCCTGGTCTTTAAGTGGAAAGGCAAAACATCACACCTTGAAAAGAGGCTTTTCTCAGCCAAAGCAAGTAAGACCTCTTTCTTTAAGCCTATTGATCTGAAGCTGTTCCAGGAAGGAAAAAAGAGTCCAGGCCAGATATTCAGCAGCAGCCGGAGTTGGACCCTATTTCACTAGAGTTCCGCTGGGACGCGCTGGGTCCTACTGATGTTGAAATACACTGCTGAGGACCAATCTTGATGCCATTTGCCTGTAAAAGAAAAGAGGCAAGAGTTCCCACCTCAGTGCTAAAGTAATTGGAATAAAAGACAGGGATAAAAAGAGAAATCAGAAATTACATTTTTTAGAAGCAGATATGGCTTTGGCAGGTAACCATGTGCCCACCCAACTGATGCAGAACAATAATCTTCAACAATAAAGATGAGATGACCAGCTCAGATATAAGTATTATAGATGACAAGTGACTCTTATGCCCATTTTTTTTTAAGTGAGGGTGGAGGCGAAGGGGCAGAGGGAGAGGGAGAGAGAGAATCTTTAAGCAGTCTCTAAGCCCAGTGCGGAGCCCAACATAGGGCTTGACCTCACAACCCCTCAGATCCTGACCTGAGCCGAAATCAACAGTCGGATGCTTAACCGACTGAGCCACCCAGGCACCTGTCTTGTGCCCATTTTTAAGGTAAGAGTCTTATTTAGGTTTCATAGCTATGTGCAGAATCAGGATGAGATGAGGTTAAGAGCAGGAGGAGGCGAAAGAGTAGATGTCAGCATATAATTCTTTGTTTTGCCACAGAATCTGCTTTATAGAAATGGCCCTGTTGAGCAATTAGGAATTACATCACCCCTAAACACTGGGATAGTGTAAAGAAAACCTCCCATACTGTATAAACATTTTAGATACCAACTAATTATCTCTTTAAGCATTCTGGGGCCCAGACTTGAGAAAAAACAGAAAATGACAGATTTCTCTCTCCCTACATAAAAAAAATCAAGTATGAATTGGCATAGTTTCAAATTGCATGATGTTAGAGAGGAAATGCTTACATTCTAGAGAATTTCTTGTCCTCTTTAACACAAAGCAAAGTTAACTGTCAGCACTCCCCCCCCACTTCTCACCTCATTGTGGACATCAAATAAACCCTGCTGGATCTTCCTATATATTTCTTTGGCTGTGTTAATGAAGGCCTAAAGGAGACATAAATCATATTATTAGGCTCAAGTTTAAGAAATCTAACAGGAAAAGGTAATACAAATATTATTCGTACTTGGATTTCTAAGGTATGAATTAGGAACCACTGAGACCAGAGTAAAAATACAGAAGCACCTGCCCCCTGCCCAAGTCTCTGTTTCAAAAAGAAAAAAGGGAGTATATGGTATTTTGATACCAAAGATGTTCCTTAGATTGGCACCTTCTCCAAATAAAACAAACATGCTCTGTTTTCAATTAATTACTGAAGATACAGTCAATAGCAGGCTTCAGAATGACTACAGTAGAACCCATGAGATCCTCCAACTAAAATATTTACAAGCAACACTGGTGTCTAATCCACACTTACCAATTAATGTTACACAAGGCAAAAGTAAAACTCCACTGTAGGAATCAAGGCAAAAAAAAAAGGACAATTCCCTTAAAGGGAAACATGGTCAATGTGACCACAAGACATCGTTTCCTTAGCTATGGTCTTATAGAAGAAAATTCTGAATAAAAGAATAAAGATATGGTGTCATCTCTCAAAAGCTTTCCCTACTTTTTCCCAAGTAGTACCTCTTCAACATTGCAGGCTGTTTTGGCTGACGTTTCCATAAAGATAAGTCCATGCTCCCGGGCAAAGGCCTCTCCTTCTTCTCTCTTCACATCCCTACGGGACTCTAAGTCACTGCAAGAGATTAATTGGGGAGATAACTAAAAAAAGATCCAAGTGAAAGAAGAAACTCTTATTCTAAAAGATTCCCATGGTTGTTTCAACCAGCAGATAATACACGAAGAATGTAGATCCTACACGATTTTCTCTTAATACAGGGTTACTGATTTCTGTAGCTTCTTGGAAAATGGTTCTTCAAATTCATGACAGTTGCTGCATGGTTGAGGATAATACCTTACTCTCTTATACAGAAAAAGGTTTATAGTTAGGCAAGCCCCATAGTTACTCAAGGCTTACTGGGGCCCATGCTGGAATGAGATCCAGTAAGAGCCAAGGAAAGAAGATGAAAGGGAAATTCCAGTTGTTAGAAAGCAGAAAAGTCATAGATGCTCCATCTTCCTCTTTTACTGGAATCAACCCAAGAATAGAGAATGCCAGGAGTAAGGAGAACACAGCTGCCTTAACTCTCACTAGTCTCATTATTAACATATATAATAGCAGCTTGCCACCAGGGAAATGAAAGACTTAGGACAAAAATTTATAAAGTTAGGTGGTATGAGGGGAAAAAAGATAAAGCCACAGACTGAGAAAGAGAATCAGGTGGCATGGAAAGACTTTATGACAAGACAGGATAAAAGGCTACAGACGAAGGTAAGGATGGACTGTCTGATTTTCATTTTTCTAACTGGAAATTTGCATTTCAGAGATTTCCAGTTTTCCAACCATGAAAAGAAATCAAAGAGTAAGCTCACTGAAGAACAACAAATCTATAAAATGTATATTTATCATTCACCAGCTGTGTGAAGACCAGGGAAGAACTACCCATCTAAATGTCTACCTCTAGCCCAGCTGCTCCTCTAAGCTCCAGATCTCTTGTCCATTTGTCTGTTCTTCATTTCCAGTCTGATGTGTAAAAGGCACCTGACACATACATCAAAACCGAACTTCATCTTTTCCCCCAAACTACTTCTGCCCCAGGCTTCCACATCTCCATATAGGACAGAAGCTAAATCCAGGATGTCATAATTTTAACAGCTTTTCCTTCTTCACTCCAAACACCCAATTCATCCCAAAGGGAGGTACTTCCAAAATGCACCTTAACACCATCATTTTCCCTCTCTCTGGTGTCATCACCCGAGTCCATGCCACCATTCACATTTAGACTACTGAAATGAACATCCCACTTCAACCCCTGCTCCCCTCCAGGGTGATCTTTTAAAATCTAATCAAGCCACATCTCTGCTTAAAACTCTTAAAAACTTTCTACTATATTTAGAATAAAATCCACATTTCTTCCTAAGGCCTGAAAGTGCTGAGTTCTGGCACCTGCCTACCTTCCCAACCTCATCTTGTACCATTCCCCCTTGATTCAGCCCAACCACACTGATTTCTTTCAATATCATGACCTTGCCAAGGTTCTTCCCAGTTCAAGGCTTTCAGTTTGCTCCATCTGATACTTTTCTCTTTTTCAAACTGTGCCCACTGAACTCTTACCTATCCTTCGGATTCCAGCTTAACTATCACCCTTAATTAAAAATAGTACCCTGTTACTCTCTTCTATAGTACCTTTCTTTCCTTCACTGCATTTATCACAGTTTGTAATAAGACATAAATCCTTTTATATTTAATATTTATGTCTCCAATAAACTATAAGCTCTATAGGAGCAGGGGCATGACTCTTTCTTTCTCGCCTCATACACTCAGGGTCTGACAAAGAGACATTTAGGACACAGTTCAAATAAATGAGTACAGTAAGTCTGTGGCCACAGTTCTCAAACGGTACACTCTAGGCACTACTACCAACTCACAAGAGTGCCACAGGATACTTTTTTTTCTTTTTTTTTACCCCAGGATAAATTTTCAAGGGAAACACAGCTAACACTCAACATCAGAACACCACATGAATTATAAGCTTAAGACAGTTAGCAAGGTCACTATCAGATCAAAATAGATCCTGCTCAATATTTGCATATGTTTGTGTAACCTGAATTTCTGGCAGTTGCTGTGATAAAAAGCAAGTACAAAACTGGGGCGCCTGGGTGGCTCAGTCAGTTAAGCGTCCAACTCTTGATTTCGGCTCAGGTCATGATCTCAGGGTCGTGAGATTGAGCTCCACACCCAGCGTGGAGCCTCTTTAAGATTCTCACTCTCTAGTGCTGGTGATGCTCAGCACCATGGAGGACAATGGCTGGGAATCCCCTTTGTTTTCCGGGGCGCAGGGACTGCCCAAGGAGCCCTGCCATGTGGCTGCTGCAGGAAACTTGCAACAGGGAACTGTTAGTTCTGAGTGTTCCTGGAGGGAGAAATTGTGGGGAGAGAGGCAGATGAGCACATTTTTAAGAGCTCAGCCTTGGATTCACTCTTTACTCTAAAAGGATGGAGTGAACTTGTATAAGATATTAACAGATGATTTTTCCACCCTAAATTTATTTTATTTTTTTTTTAAGATTGTTTATTTATTTGACAAAGAGAGAGAGCCAGAGAGCACAAGCAGGGGGAATGGCAGAGGGAGAAGAAGCAGACTCCCCGCTGAGCAAGGAGCCTGATGCGGGGCTGGATCCCAGGACCCTGGGATCATGACCTGAGCCGAAGGCAGACACTTAATTAACCAACTGAGCCACCCAGGCACCCCCGACCCTAATTTTTTTTTTAATGCTTCTTGTAACGATTGGTACAAGATTTAGTGTTTACCTATTTTATTTCATTCTTTAGTTGTAGGTAGTAGTGAGCTGCCCTCTCAGGCAGAACCGGCATTGCGGGCAGAGTAGTAGACCTGTTAATTATAAAGTTTATGCCTTAACACTTTGAATCTGTTTTTTTTGATATATTACCTCAGTAAATTTAAGAGTTTTTTAAAATGTAAATCTAAAGCAATTAAAAGTTTCTCTTTGGGGGGCGCCTGGGTGGCTCGGTCGTTAAGCATCTGCCTTCAGCTCGGGTCATGATCCCAGGGTCCTGGGATCGAGCCCTGCATCGGGCTCCGTGTTCGGCGGGAAGCCTGCTTCTCTCTCCCACTCCCCCTGCTTGTGTTCCCTCTCTCTCGCTGTGTCTCTCTCTGTCAAATAAATAAAATCTTAAAAAAAAAAAAGAACGTTTCTCTTTGGGGAGCCTGGTGGCTCAGTCTGTTAAGAGTCTGACTTTGGCTCTGGTCATGATCTCAGGGTCCTGGGATCGAGCCCCACATGGGCTCCCTGCTCAGTGAGGAGTCTGCTTGTCCTTCTCCCTCTGCCTGCCGCTACCCTTGCTTGTGCTCTCTCTGTCTGTTTCTCTCTCCTCCTGCCCCCCCCCAAGCGTGCATTTTCTTTCTCAAAGTAAATAAAATCTTTAAAAAAATGGTTAAAATGGTAAATTCTACCTTATGCATATTTTACAATTATTTATTTATTTATTTATTTACTTATTTACTTACTAAGAGCACCGTAAACTAAAAAAGTTTAGGGACCAAGTGATTCAACGTCCATAGAGCACTTACATGACTTCCGGTCCTTATTATTTCTACAAATAAAATTTTACCTTTTATTCCCAATCAGCATGATAACCATGTTGGAGCTGGAGTGTTGCCGGGCATCCTCTAACCAGGAAGTCAGGTGGTTGAAGGTTTCACGCCTACAGCAGAAAAGTTTAAAAGTGGGTCAGAGGTCTATTTCAAAATGCCAAAGTAATTCCAAACACATGGGAAAAGGGGGAAAGCTACATGTCTAAAAGAAAATATTAGAGAAGCCTTTCTTCTTTAGCTTCTCACCAGAACCAGAACACAGAAAAGAAAAAGATTTTGAGGGCGCCTGGGTGGCTCAGTTGGTTAAGCGACTGCCTTCGGCTCAGGTCATGATCCCGGAGTCCTGGGATCGAGTCCCACATCGGGCTCCCAGCTCAGCGGGGAACCTGCTTCTCCCTCTGACCTCTCCCCTCTCATGCTGTTTCTCTCTCTCTCTCTCAAATAAATAAATAAATAAAATCTTAAAAAAAAAAAAGATTTTGAGAACATGGGGAAAAGGCTCCCTCCGGCCCAGCTGATCTGACTCACCTTGTGATGTCGTACACGAGCAGTGCTCCAGCAGCTCCCCTGTAGTAGGAACGGGTGATAGAGCGGAAGGATTCTTGCCCAGCCTTGCCCACCAACATGGCAACAAAGAAATCCCAACAAAACCAGGTTATTTCCAGAGCAGGGACTTGATCACATTCCACTCTAACACAAAGGACTTAACTTTAAAAAAGAACTTCTATTAAGAAAAGAGAATTAGAGGGGCGCCTGGGTGGCTCAGTCATTAAGCGTCTGCCTTCGGCTCGGGTCATGGTCCCAGGGTCCTGGGATCAAGCCCCACATCAGGCTCCCTGCTCAGCGGGAAGCCTGCTTCTCCCTCTCCTACTCCCCCTGCTTGTGTTCCCTCTCTCACTGTCTCTCTGTCAAATAAATAAATGAAATCTTTAAAAAAAAAAAAAGAAAAGAGAATTAGAGGAAGGAAACGGACTGCCCAAGGAGATGTCCAGGTGGGAAATTAACATTTTTCAACGGAAGCACAGTTGACATTGGGGGTGGGACAATTGTTCCTATGAGATTGTCCATCAAACTGCTGAGTGTTTAGCATCCCTGGCTCCCAGTCACTAAATGCCAGTAGCACCCCACTGTCAGTATGACAATCGAAGACATTCTCATATATTTTCCAGTATCTCCTAGGAGAGAACAACTGGAAATAGGACTAGAAACTCAAGAGCATTTCAATCCCCACATGATGCTGAACACATCACATTAACCTATCTATTTATATTCTTTTATCTGTAAAAAGGAAACTTATCTTAGAATGCTAATTCTTTGTCTAATGGAAGTTTCATTCCAATGGGTCAATGTAGAAAAGTAGTCAGATACAAAGCACTTAAATTGGGCATATGCTAATTGACATTTAGTGTTCCACTACTAAAGGTGGGACTACCAAGGGATCTTGTCATAGCAAATAAGAATAAGGAACAGGGAAAGAAGCCCAGGGCCCGGGACAGAGTTTTCCTTTAAAAACCCAATATTCATGGGGCGCCTGGGTGGCTCAGTTGTTAAGTGTCTGCCTTTGGCTCAGGTCACGATCCCAGGATCCTGGGATCGAGCCCCGCATCGGGCTCCCTGCTTGGCGGGAAGCCTGCTTCTCCCTCTCCCACTCCCCCTGCTTGTGTTCCTGCTCTCACTATCTCTTTTTGTCAAATAAATAAAATCTTTAAAAAACAAAACAAAACAATATTCACACTCTAATCTCATTTCCAAATGGGGCCACGATATTTATAACTGAGCAATTTATTAATGCCCCCATATATTGGGTACTTTTGCTTTCTTGATGGAATAGTTGTGGGTTATTTTTCCTCCTTACAGGCAGCAAAAGCATCTTTTAAATAATAATACCATATTATTATTAATAATATCCTAGGCACTGAATCTGTCCTATTAGAAAAGTTTTCACATTCTTGTACTGGCTTAGTAGGTGGAGCATCTGACTATTGATCTCGGGGTCGTGAGTACATGCTCCACATTGGGTGTAGAGATTGTTCAAATAATAAATAAATCTCAAAAAAAAAAAAAAAAGAAAAAAGTTTTCACATTCTTTTTTTTTTTTAAAGATTTTCTTTATTTGACACACACGCACACAGAGCACAAACGGGGAGCGGCAGAGAGGGAGGGAAAAGCCTACTCCCCTTTGAGCAGGGAGCCCAATGCGGGACTCGATCCCAGGACCCTGAGATCATGGCCTGATCTGAAGGCAGGCACTTAACCAACTGAGCCACCCAGGCACCCCAAGTTTTCACCTTCTTGAAATCATTTATTCTCATATCCCTCCATAAAGGTTAGGAAGGAAAACTACTATTCATATTTTAAAGATGGGGAAAAAATGGCCTTCTCATAGTATAAAAACAGTAACAGTGAATACTAACACAAATGGGAAAATTGAAGCTCAAAGGGGTAACTGGTCAAAAGTTATAAAATCTATAAATGCTGAATCCATAATTAAACTTAGGATCTTAGTGCATCCTAGCACAAAGGTTTATTCTATTAGCCATTACATCATATAATCTAAACCTGGGTTTGAAAGTGAGAAGAGAGTTCCAGTACATTAATTCTAAGGTTATTTTTCCAACAACATGAGATCTCTTTCTACAAGAATCATACGAATGTTTTAGTGAGTTGTGTACCTCTTAGAACACCAAAATCAAAAATAATTCTAAAGAACTTTGTTGGTAATATTAACAATACTTTAATACTTAAAACATATTTTCCCCTTTAAGAGTTCACTTAACGTTTTATTTAGTCCCTAATAGTTTTAGGTCTTAAATTATTTGATTACCATTTTGCTTTTACCTTACTTTTTCTCCTCTTCTGCTATGTTGAAAGGCCCCTCCCTCCCTGTGGCCTTCTAGGAACTAAAGGGAAATCTTGAGGGAGGCCTATGTGATGGTTGAAACACATAGCAGCATTTAACTTTAGCAGCTAAAAATACTTCCAGAGGCTCATCAGAAAATGCCTCTTAAAACCAAATCCCTTGAGTGCCTGGGTGGTGGCTCAGTCGATTCAGTGTCCGACTCTTGATTTCAGCTCACATCATGATCTCACGGTCGTGGGATCAAGCCCATGTTGGGCTCCCCGCTGAGCGGGGAGTCTACTTCTCTCCTTCTCCCTCTGCCCCCTCCCCCTGCTTGCACGCATGTGCTTGTGTTCTCTAACATAAATAAATAAATATTAAAAAAAAAAATCCCTGGGGTGCCTGGGTGGCTCAGTCGGGTAAGCATCTGCCTTAGGCTCAGGTCATGATCCCAAAGTCCTGGGATTGAACCCCATGTTAGGCTCCCTGCCTCGCAGGGAGTCGGCTTCTCCCTCTCCCTCTGCCCCACCCCTACTCATTTTCTCTCTCTCAAAATAAATAAATTTTTTTAAGTTAAAAATTAAAAAACAAAAATCAAATCCCTTTACTTCTTCATCTGAGTCCAGTTCATGAACTTTTGTTGAACCAATAACCTAGAAAGAGATGAGTGGTTCAATTTGGGCTGGTCTGTGTTGGTTTGAGGTATCTTTGTCCAACCCCATTAAACAAATCTGAAGCAGCAAAGAATTAAGATGGAGGTATGATATAAGGCATGATAAAGAGAATTAACACCTTTTGAATTTTCTACCAAGTGGAAGAATCATATTATGGTTTCAAGATATATACAATTAACCCTTGCATAACACGGGTTTGAATATCTCAGGTCCTCTTACACACAGATTTTTTTATAGCACAGCACTGTAAATGCATTTTCTCTCCCTTACGATTTTTTTATTTTTTTAAAGATCTAGCCATCCCTTTTTTTTTGTTGTTTTTTTAAAGATTTTATTTATTTCATAAAGAAAGACAGCGAGAGAGGGAACACAAGCAGGGGGAGTGGGAGAAGGAGAAGCAGGCTTCCCGCGGAGCAGGGAGCCCGATGCGGGGCTTGATCCCAGGACCCTGAGATCATGAGCTGAGCCAAAGGTAGACACTTAACGACTGAACCACCCAGGCACCCCTTATTTTTATTTTTTTATTTTTTTTTAAGCCCCAGTGCGGGGTTTGAACTCACAACCCTGAGATCAAGACCTGAGCTGAGATCAAGAGTCAGATGCTTAACCAACTGAGCCATCCAGGCACCCCTCTCCCTTATGGTTTTTTGTGGGTTTGTTTTTTTTTTTAAAGATTTTCATTCATTTATTTGAGAGAGAGAGAAAGAGAGCACACACAAGCAGGGGGAGTGGCAGGGAGAGGGAGAAGCAGGCTCCCTGCCAAGCAGAGAGCCCGATGAGGGGCTCAATCCCAGGACCCTGGGATCATGACCTGAGCCAAAGGCAGACACTTAACCCACTGAGCCACCCAGGCACTGCTCCCTTATGGTTTCCTTAATAACAGTTTCTTTTCTCTAGCTTACTTTATCATAAGGATATAGTATATACTACATATAACATACAAAATATATGTTAATCGATTTTTTATGTTATGGGTAAGCCTTCTGGTCAACAGTAGGTTATTAGCAGTTAAGTTTTTGGGGATGCCTTGCTAGCTTAGTCAGAAGAGCATGCAACCCTTGATCTCAGGGTCATGAGTTCAAGCCCAAGTCCCACGTTGCATGTAGAGATTACTTAAAATAAATGAAGAAAATTTTTTTAAAAAGTAGTTAAGTTTTTGGGGAGTCAGAAGTCATATGCAGATTTTTGACTGTACGGGGGTCGATGTCCCTAACCCCAACATTGTTTTAAGAGTCAACTATCGTTTGAAGTATCAATTCCTACAAAGTCAGAAAGGCTCATTTCCTAAGAATCAAAATGCATTCTGAAATAAAATACAAATGAATTTGGGATTGACCAGTATTTTATATTAACTACAGTATAACGCCTCTTTGTTTAGCATAGGTTATTTGGGCAATTATATGTACAGAATGAAAAGAGACAAACAATAATATGGCTCTCTAGGGGCATGTGGCTGGCTTAGTTGGTGGAACATATGACTCTTGACATCAGGGTCATGAGTTCAAGCCCCACATTGGGCACGGAGCCTACTAAAAAGAAAAAAAAAAGTAATACAGCTCTCTAAATCCTTATCAATAACCAGAACAGTGACAACAAAAAACTTTGGGTAAGCTGATCTCTTTAAAAATTCCCTCATGGTAATCCCTAAATATTTTCACATAAGATGACTTTGGGAATATGTGAGAGAATGGGGTCAACAAAATGGGAAACCAAGGTGGATAAGCAATGAGTAGATCAGGGCTGACAAGGGAAAAAAGATCAGGCTTACCCAGAAGAGTGCAGACAAGAAACACACTACATCATAGGCAGGAATCTCTTAAAAATTTCAAGTAGAAAACCTAGTTTGTTTTTTTTTTAAGATTTTATTTATTTGAGAGACAGGATGAGAAAGAAAGAGAGAGCATGAGAGGAGGAAGGGTACAAGGGAGAAGCAGACTTGCATCTGAGCAGGGAGCCCGATGCGGGACTCGATCCTGGGACTCCAGGATCATGACCTGAGCCGAAGGCAGTCGCTTAACCAACTGAGCCACCCAGGTGCCCCGAAAACCTAGTATTCTGTAACCTGATCTCTTTTCATGGTTCAACAAATATTAGTCTAATCTCAGAACAATTATTAAAAGAGAACAGAAAACAACTAGGCCAGTTGCATCACAAGTGACTACCAGGCCATATGGTCCTTGAGGATCCTGTCAACAGAGCAGTGGCTCTCAACTTTCTTATTTTATGATCCACTATGTCTCATGTTACCATGTAAGGAAAAAAAAAAAAAACAACACAAAAGCCAGCAAACCAACACTTAGACACTCTCACAACTGTGACCATAGCACTAACTGGAAGCTTTGGGTCTCCTGGCATGAAAACATCCATTTTCAGAAATGGTAGAGGTTTAAATTAAAAAGGCAGAACTAGCTACTATCAGTCTTGACATATATAGGTTTCACTCTGTCACCTGCTCAGAATTTGTCCTATGGCCTCTTTAGGGGGGCAAATATATCTTTGCGGAAAATATAAAAATTAGGAGATAGTAAAAGGAGAGTTGCAAGATACATACTTGGGTTAATAGTGACAAAGAACCCCTGCCGAACAATGAAAGGAGAAGGGAATGAGTGATGAGTGACAGCTGTTTAAGAAATATATGAACTTAATCTTGGCAACAAACATAGAGTGTATCTCTTGGGTTAAGCTGGGAGGAAAAGGCTAGAGACAAAACTAGTCAAAAGAACAAGTTTGGAAGATTCAGAGGTATGTGGCTAGTGCTTCCACTATTAAAGATGTAAAGTCTGTTCAGAAGGGCAAAAGGTTATTAAAATACTTGCAAATATGACCCAATAATGTACAAAAGAATATGATCCTAGTTAAAAGCACCTCATAAATCAGTGCAACCAAAGGTTGTAACAACCTTGGAGGCCACCAGAAAAAGATTCTGCAAAAAGGGCTTAGAGCAGCAAGTTAACCAGTTGACTTGGGAACAAGAGGGGAGTTAGGGAGGCTGGCCACCATGTAGTAGAAATTCCTCGTATAACTTCGACCCCTCCAAACCTTAACTACCAATAACCTACCACTGACCAGAAACCTTACCCATAACATATGTCGATCAACATGTTTTGTATGTTATTTCTATTAAATACTATATTTTTACGGTAAAATAAGCTAGAGAATAAAAATGTTAAGAAAATACATTTACAGTACCATAGTACATTTATTGAAAAAATTTGCATATGAACGGACCTGCGCAATTCAAACACATGTTGTTCAAGGATCAATTGTACTTTTAAGACAGACACCTGCATGCGTAGGGAGATGGAGGATGGGAGGAGGGGAAAGGGAGGAAAAAAAGGAAAAATCACTGTACTGCTTATAGCTATAAGGGCTTCAGCTTTTGAGTTTTGAAAAAAAAACCAGAATGAAATAATAAGTAAACAAAAACAGATTTTAGCTGAATATTAAGAACTTCGTGCTTGCTTCCTTTAACTTTAAATAAAGACAGAGATATTATTTTCCTTAGAGAAAAGAAAGATACAAATCAAATGAGATAATACACATAAAATCAGTTTATGTGGATAAAACAAAATTATACTAAGTCAAGCTAAATTTTAGCAGTACTACATTTGTCAAATTTTAAAATACGCATAACCTCTGACCCAGAATTTCCATTTCTGGGCAGGCATTCCACAGAAATTCTCAAACTATTTGCATAAAGATGTAGTAATCAAGGACATTCAGTGAAAATTTGCAAAGGTGAAAACTGGAAACCTGAATTTCCGTCATTGGGAGTATAGTTAAACAAATGATGGTACAGACTTTTTATGAGTCTATATAGTTGTTAAAAGGAATGAGATAGAGATATATGTATCAACACAGAAGTATCCAAAACATAGAAATTATTAAATAAAAAAACTAATTAACATAGCTAGGTCTACTCAGCCACGATTCTATGCATGTAAAACTAACAAGAACAAAACCACTACCATATATTTGTACATGAGTATGTATCTGAACACAAAGAAGTCTGAAAGTATAAGCACTGAAACATTCACACTGATTAGGCAGAAACCAGGAATGGAAGGAGAGATTGGTGTGTGTGAAAGGGGACATTCACATTTTACTCTATACACTTATATCGTTTGCTTTTATTTTTACTAGAACAAATTCATACATTACTTGGGTAATTTAAAATAAAAATACAAAGACACGGCATTCAGAATTTTAACTGTAACAGATGAAAGTGAAAACTCTTCCTCTACTCTCATCTTCACCATCAGCCCCACCCTCACGGCCCCTTGCCCCCACATCAGCCTTTACTGTTCTGTTTGGATCTTGGTCAGGGACTAAGTTATCCTGTTCTCTCTCACCGTATCCCAGATTTGCAGTTTGATTTGTTTTCCATCAATGTTGACCATACGGGCCCCAAACTCCACACCTGTCAGTGAAGAGCAAAAGAAAGGATGTGATTCTCATGAACATCACCCATGTTGAGAGGTTCGTTTTTCCCCAATGTGCCAACTGACTCCTCCTCTGTCTGCACTCAGTACCACTAAGCCCATTACTGCTATTTGCTACAATTAATTTTGTGTTTCTTAAACTTTCATTTTCCTTCTAGAATTAAAAAATTGTAATCTAGGTGATAATGACCCCAGGAATGTAACCAAAAAGCAGATATGGAGATGAAAGTAAGAAAGAAGTAGAAAAGGTGAATGAATTTTTAGTAATGTTAACACTTAAATTTCATTAGGTAATTAATGTTTAAGTTGTAACTTTTTAAAAAAAATCTAAAAATTTTGAAATATTTCCTAACGTTTTCTCAAAGTCACTCTCTAATCCAGTATTTTTTTGCAACTCCATAATTTTTTGTTTGAGAAAAGAGCCTAAGAAATAGGTTCCCAAGAATGATACATTTCAGATCTCTAACTAATTCCCACAGTTCATCAGAAAATAGCCTTCCTCATAGGAGTATGGAAACTGACAGTCTGAATAAAGGTTTTGGTTTACCTGGCATTCATCTTCTTTCAAGTAATGTTAGGACAAAACTTAAAATTGAAGGTCGCTCAAACTGAAAATACTTGATCATAAGTCAATTTGTCCTATGTTCTATTTTTATATAGTATTTTACTAGAGGAATTCTGATTTCCAAGTAAGAAAGAGCACTAATTTAGCTTCTGCTAAAGGGCTGATAGGTGGCCCCACACACACTATTATCAGGACTCTCTCTCTCAACTCTAAGATGCTGCAGTTAATACGATGTAAAAAATTCTTTTACTACTCTAGACTGCTTCATCAAGAACAGTGATAGCTACTGAAAAAAAGTCACTAGATTCCCCCCCCCCCCTTTCTGGACAATAGAAATGGAATTTCAATAGCGAATTAAAAAATAAAATTTGTCTTTTATGCAACTTCCCCCAGTTATGCACTCAGAGATCCTTATATTTGGCACATATTTTCTATCCAACTGTCTTATCTTGGTATATAAGTCTGAATTCAAAAAGAAACAGAGCCTATACAGGACTCTGGCAAAAACTTGATCAATTCATTCCTCCACTTTAAAATTTGTCATTTGCTCATTACTTTCAGCTGTTTTAGAACTTGGTCCCTAATTTATTCTCTAGCTTTATTTTTTTGCCACTCTCCACTTGAAATTTCATGCTCCAGCCATATTAAATTACTTTGTTTTCCAAAGGTAGTCTGATCTGACATTCCTGAACATTTGCAAATATTATTCCCTCTTGCCCTGACCACTTTTCCATCTCCTCGACCCCTGTGCCTGGCTAACTCCTGTTCATTCAATTTTCAGCCTTTCCAGATAGAGGTCGCAGCCTCTCCTCCCCTTTTACCATAGGAATTTACTTAGTATCTGATCCAGCCCCACCTCTTACATTGGAAGACTGTAAATTACTTAAGGACAGGCACAGTGTCTGCCTGGTTAGGCACTATATATCATTAGCACCTATTACACTGTGCTCACTTCATATTAACTTACAAAGATATTTTCCTATAGATGTTATCCTCTAAATCTTTTTCTAACCCCATTAGTTATTTGGCTCTGAATAAGGTGTTTGGGAGCAGAAGTAGCTTCAGATTTCAATAAGGTGGGATCTGGAAGTAGCGATATGGTAAGGATGGGAGTTAGGGATTTTACCCAGAAACTGCACCTGCATGGCAAGAAGGCTAGTTTCATATACATTATTCATTTAGAGTGGGGTTATGGAGATTATGGGGAAGGGGTTGTTAAAGTCCCAGAACGCCGCCGCCTTAACACAAATGTGCAGCAAATGTTTATGCCTTCCATGATCACAAGTGTGATTTTGTTATTCTACTACACTCTTTTCTTTAAAGGTCATCTGTTTCACCTACCTTCTAAGTCTGTGAGGGCTCTTCAAATTTACTTCTTCCTCTCCAACACACACAAAAATCTGCATGTTAGTGATCACTTTGAAAAACGTACGTGACGTTTGCACTAACCGCAAAACAAGGTGAGTTTTTTAATAAAGCAGTTAAGCTTTCGTGGAATTTTCCATAAACACACAAATTATATTTAGGGAAAAAAAAAAAACACGACAATGAACCCATATCTCACGCCCATCTCTGCAGTTGCCTTTCAATGATTTACTCCGCTTTACACCACTCCCCATTTATCAGCATTTGGTTAGTCACTCTTTATTTACCATAACTTTGGACTAGCTTAAAAATAGAAAAAGGTAACTTTTTACTTCGAATACCGAAGCCTGCTAACTTTCCATTTCAGCTAGTCAGGTTTCCTTATCTCTTCTGGGATAGGCAGATGGACTTACCTATTGTGAGGTCGTGGACAGGCTGGAACCGCTTGTCCGTAAACTGTAGGAGGAGACATGACTTCCCCACACCTAAAAGAGGAAGACGCACGTTCTAGGAGTCACGCGGCCCAAGAACAATCTCGAGTCCGGGCGTCCAGGGCTGGGGAAGGGAAGCCCCGAGCCCCGCCCCCGGCCGCCCCGCCCCCGCCCGCTCTTCACTTAATCGCCCAGCCCACTAAATGAGCCCCGCCCCACGCCCCGATTTGTGAACTTCGGATCCCCGCCCCAGCCGTGAGGGCAGTCGCCCGCAGGTTACCTGTGTCCCCGATGATGATGTACTTGAAGAGATAAGCATAAGTCATGGTCCCGTTTCCTCTGGATTCCGGGTCCGCCCGACTTCCACAGCCACTTACCTCCGGCCTCTCTAGCCGCACAATCTACCGATCTCTGGCCCCTCTAGCCCAGATCACGTCTCTATTGCTCTCCCCTGAAATCGTCTCTCGATCGGAGCGACTGTAATACCCGGACAGCACCTCCAGGGACGCTTCCAATACTTCTATTTGCCATTATCCCACCAAGCTCCAGGGGGCGGTAGCTACCCTTTCCGTCCGCTCGGCCATCCCGGCAACAGCCCCACGGCTCTACTTCCAATCAGCGGAGAGCGACGCGCGTCCTTGCGGAAGTGACGGCAGTTCGAGTCCGGTGGGGGCGGTGGGAGCGATGAGGGAACTGAGACGGTGGTAGCCGTTGTGTGAAGATGGAGGTAGGAACCTGAGCGTTAAGAAGGCTGGAGAGAGAGCGCGGCCGACCGAGTCGAAGCAGAGGCGGGAAGCCGGGCGGAGAGGCGGCTGACGGGAGGGGAGAAGAGAGCCGGGTTTGGGAGTGTTGTCAGAATGTCGGGGACAGAATCCGTCGCTCCGTGCTAACTCTCTACTCCCCCTAACTTATCCCCGCCGCTTTCTTTTGGTTTCCAGTTTCCCGGAGGAAATGACAATTACCTGACGATCACAGGGCCCTCGCACCCCTTCCTGTCAGGGGCCGAGGTGAGCACGAGCTGCCGACGCTGTGGGGGGAGGGCCTGAGGCAGCGGTGGGGTAGGGCGGTGGGGAGGAGAGCGCGGACGCCCGGGCCCGGGGGCTGGGAACCGGGGGCCGAGATTGGTGTTCAGAGAACAGTGGCAGCTGCTTCCCGAGCCTATGAAGACTAAGGGGAAGGCCCGGGAAGCTGCTGTCATCAGAAAAGGAAGACTTTGAAAAGAGCTAACCCATTTCAGAGTGATTCTGGATTGGAAGACAGGGTGGAATTGTTTCCTTTCATTGGGGAGAAATAACTACAATTAGGGGGATCACAGCGGGAAGAAATTGGGGTAAGGGAGGAGTCTACTTAAGGGGTTAACTGTGAACATGTGTTCATTCTTGGAACTATCTCTGTTGTAGGGTCTTTGTTTCTCTTAAACTTCTACTCAAAAAAAAAAAAAAGTAGTTATGTTTACCTACAAGCTTGTTTCGCTAGTGACAGAATGAAAGGAAATAGTTGCCAGAAAACATGGAGTTGAGTACATGTGTTTCTGTTTGCCAGTGACTCAGAGTTTGGGCAGGTTACTTCACCTTTATATGTCACAGATTCCCTAGCTGTCAAATGGCTGTAATAATAGTTTCTTATGATGTTGTGAAGTAGAAGTAATGATTATGATGAGGTGCTTTAGTATCTGTGAAAAAGCTTTGCTTAAAATACTGTCATGATATAAATACATATCACTTGTTTAGACAGGGCAAAATAGTAAGATTTGGAACATAAAAAGTAAATTTCCCTGTCTTTGAAAAATTAGTCTTGAGCTTTCTAGGATTTGGGTTTTGTTTTGTTTTTGAGAATTTTAGTACTTTTTTTCCCCCAAAAGTGATGAGAACCACTTGCATCAGTTTTTGTTGTTTTTTTTGTTTTTTGTTTTTTTGTCCTAAGAATTCTCAGTTGCTGTTGAGTAGGCTTATCCTGGATTAAACCTTAATATTTCCGTGGATGAGAATTAGATTGAAAAGGGACAGTTGCTAGTTTGATTTCTTTATTGCCATTATTGGTTATTGTTATTCTCTTAAGGAGGGAAAAGTGTAGCTCAAATGAAGGACAAATTTAGAAATGATATAAAACTAAATCTCTTTGATGCTTTCCAGTCTCATTGCCGGTTTTTTCTGAATGATATCTCCATGGTTTAATTTCATTATTTGGAGTGTTGTAAATCTCACATTGGCCTTATCCACATGAACGTGCATCATTGCCAATTTCTTCTGAATCAGATTTAAATTTAGAGTGTGGTAAATTTCACACTGGCCTCATCAAGAAACTTTCCAGGTTTGAGTCTATCCTTTTTTTGTTTTTATGACTTTAAGAAATTTAACAACACAACTATTTTGCCAAGAAGCTCACAATTAAATTTCAGTGTCTTCCTTTAGCTTAGGTCTTTGTCGTTGCTAACAGTTCTTCTCATTACAACTTCACCCTTCCTTCCCCCCCCTTTTTTTTTTGACCTTTATTTCAATTGGTTTGTGGTTTTTGTTGTACCTGGTCTTATTGTGAACCACCCCCAATATAACTTAGAACTAGGTAAAGGTGATATTAAGTTTTTCTTTTAGAAAAAGAGTGATATTTAGAGTTTTCTTGCATGAAAAAAGATAGATATCCAAAAAATACTAACCATTAAAAAAATTGAAAAATTGGACTTCACTGAAATTAGGAATCTCTTTCCATCAAAAGACATCATTAAGAAATTAAATAGGTACACCACAGACTGGAAGAAGATATTTTAATATACATACCTGACACATATTCAGGTTATATCAAATACTTAATGTAGAGTAAAAGAATCCAATTTAAAAACGGGCAAAAGGGGCACCTGGGTGGCTCAGTCATTGGGCGTCTGCCTTCAGCTCAGGTCATGATCCCAGGGTCCTGGGATCGAGCCCCGCATCGGGCTCCCTGCTTGGTGGGAGGCCTGCTTCTCCCTCTCCCATTCCCCCTGCTTGTGTTCCCTCTCTCTCGCTGTGTCTCTCTCTGTCAAATAAATAAATAAAAAATCTTTAAAAACGGGCAAAAGATTTGAACACACACTTCACAAAAGAGGGTATCCAGATTGCCATTAGGCATATGAAAGAGTGTCATCATCACCCATCAGGAGAATGCCAGTTAAAACTATAACGAGCATGACTGTATACCCACTAGAGTGGTTAAAATTAAAAACACTGACAAAAGATTTTGCAAGGAAGTAGATAACTCTTAATCATTGCGGATTAAAGTGTAAATTGATTCAGTCACTTTGGAAAACAGGCAGTATCTGCTAAAAATGAACATATACCTACCCTGTGACCCAGAATTTCTACTCCTTGATGTATACATGAGAGAAATGAGTCCATATATTCACCAAAAACATGTATGTTCACAGCAACTTTCCTCATAATAGCTAAGCACTGGATACAACCCAAATGTCTATAAACTGGTACTAGTAAAAAGGGATACTACACAGCAATAAAAAAGGACATCAACTACTAATAAATGTACCTTGGGTGATCTCAAAAATATATTGTTGAGTAAAAAGCCTGACATAAAAGAGTAGACACTATATAAGTTCACTTTTTTTTAAATGAGTATAAGGAATAGACAATGTGAAACTATGGTAATAGAAATCAGAATAGTGGTACCTGTTAGGAAAAGGAGAGAGTATTGACTAGGAAGGAGTATGACAAAATCTTTTACAGTGATAGAAATGTTCCGTATCTTTGATCTGGGTGATGGCTAATTGGATGTTTCCATAATGTAAAAATTCCTTGAGCTATGTACTTTAAATTTGTATACTTAAGTTATACCTAAATAAGAATACTAAAAATTTCTAAGGAGTAAGTAAGTATCCAGAGAGGAAGGCTTAGGATGTGTTAATAGCATTGCTTGAGACAGGAAAGTTCTATCTGAAGGGAGTTTAATCTGTTTTCCTCATTCTCGTTGGCTCTTATACAATGATACTGTGCTTTGAGCACTTTTGGGAAATAATATAAAGATTCCTATTTTTAATTAGGAAAAGTACTTATAAATTAGAACCGGTTAATTATTTCAGGCTGAATAGTTAAAATTTTCACTACTACAGCATTTTTTTAAGAACAGTGAATTATCTTAATGACCCATTGTACCAGTGTACTATGAGTAAACAGGTGTTGGATTAAAATAAATTTCTTTAAAATGAGTAATCTACACAAAGTATTTTTTTTTTTTTAAGATTTTATTTATTTATTTGACAGAGAGAGACACAGCGAGAGAGGGAACACAAGCAGGGTGAGTGGGAGAGGGAGAAGCAGGCTTCCTGCTGAGCAGGGAGCCCGATGCGGGGCTTGATCCTAGGACCCCGGGATCATGACCTGTGCCGAAGGCCCATGCTTAACCGACTGAGCCACTCAGGCACCCCTACACAAAGTATTTAAAGAAATACTGGGTTGTATGTTTTAGCATGGGGAAATAGGAAAAGAGGGAAATCTTTTTTTTTTTTTTTTTTTTTGGTTCTCTAAATAGCTGAGCATCCTTGTTTATAAACTGTAATTCCCAAATTGTTTCCTCCCTCAAAAAGGCCCACGAATTTAACAGAGAAGGAAAAGAAGGCTGAATGAGAGGGTAGCTATATCATGTTCCTGTTTTCTCCTCCTGGGTCAAAATCACTTATTTTTACCTGAATATTTGCTACAGTTTTATCTTTGTTTTATATGTGGTAGAGTATGATCTAGTTATGTAGTAGATCCACTAAAATAAAATAACTAGAGGGGCACCTGGGTGGCTTAGTTGTTAAGCGTCTGCCTTCGGCTCAGGTCATGATCCCGGGATCCTGGGGTCCAGCCCCGCATCGGGCTCCCTGCTCGGTGGGAAGCCTGCTTCTCCCTCTCCCACTCCCCCTGCTTGTGTTCCCTCTCTCGCTGTGTCTCTCTCTGTCAAATAAATAAAATCTTTAAAAAAAATAAAATAACTAGATATTCATTATTGGCTTTTCCCCATAATGTTATAGATCATTTATGGTAGCAAAAGAGCTTTAGAGTGAATCTCTTGTGTTTATTCTAGTCTATAGTTTACCCTCTGTATTCTTGATCATTGCTATTCTTTTATTTCTTTTACTTAGGGAAGAAACAAGCAAATAAGCAAAACAAAAACCCCAAAAAAA
The DNA here is from genome assembly GCF_964656455.1 of Halichoerus grypus. NCBI lineage: Eukaryota > Metazoa > Chordata > Mammalia > Carnivora > Phocidae > Halichoerus > Halichoerus grypus. Next base: position 79,881,747 of record NC_135719.1, read on the forward strand.
CAACATTAAAGCTATGGATACTGAATAACAAAGCTGTTTCCACATTCCAGGGGGTGGTGCATAGAAAGAATGCCTTGTTAATTCGATACAATGGAATCTCTGCATGTCTGGTTTTTTAGTGTAGTTCTTGAGAGCACTCCAGATGGTTTATGTGGGGTAGTCCTTTGCGGAACACTGGTCTCTTGTTTGGGATATGAATTTTTACTTTTTTTTTGTTCTCTTTAACAAATAGTATCATTTTCATATCTTTGCAGAGTTGACTTTTTAAAGCCAAAAAAGGATAGGCATTTTTTGCTTTGTCAAAACATTCTGTTTCTTGTAAAAATTGAAAACTACTATCATACAACTATTAATCTAGTACAGTAAATGTTTCCCCGATCCTTTTTCCCATCCCCATAACTTTGTTCACATGAAAATTTGGTAGAAATCTTTGTACTCTCTTCTTGAAAAATCTCACATGAACCTAAACTGAAATTTCAGAGAGAGTCATGGACCTGAAGTTCCGAACTTTCACGCAAGAATCATGAGCTGTGTACTGAGAAAAGTTCAGCTATTGCGGAGATTTTTAGTTTTTCCCATCAAGAACTGCTTGCTCCTATGTTACTTGTACAACTCTCATGTTACATCTCAGACAACTACCAAATTTTTACCATGTTAAGTAAAATAGTAAGGATCTTAGAGAAGGAAAATGTAGAAATGAAGTTATATATATATCTTGTTTGTCTTGTAGGAAACTTTTTTGAGTTTGCCAATGTGATTCAGAGAGATTAGGCATTTCACAGACATATTTTTGTTCTCCCTAGTTTCTACTAGCTGGAAATTCCTTTTTAGCAATGTCTTCATTAAAAAAAATTAAAAAAAAATGGTGGGGCACTTGGCTGGCTCAGTCAGAAGAGCAAGCGACTCTTGACCTTGGGGTTGTGAGTTCAAGCCCCACGTTGGGTGTAGAGATTACTTAAATAAAACTTAAAAAATAAAATAAAAAATGGTGATATTAGTGAGACCCTTTCTGGGCCAGTAATAACCTTGAGGAACTCTTAAAGAATGTATTATTTAATCATGAGGAAAAAGTGTGGGTACCTATGGAATTTGATCTGAATCAGTTGATATTTACTATGCCATGTGATAGGTTGATTGAATTTAAAGTTTCTAAATTCTAATTATCTATAACTGATTAGCAGGTTGCAAGTTAATAATAATTAGGATATTAATGTTATCATTAATAGCAATGATTAATAGTTATTAAACAAAATAACAATATAAGGAGAGTACTGTTACAACTCTCATTTTATAGATGAGGAAAACCCCTTCAGAGTCCTTTAGTAAGTGGCAGAGCTGGAACTTGAACCCAGACCTCTCTGACACCAGAGTCTCTTGCAAGTATTTATAATGCTCTTACTGCAGATGTCGCCATTTTAGTTTTTTACTGTCAAAAAGGAACCATAGCATTTAATGTATCTTAGTTCAGACATTGATCTGTTAGCTCTACGAATGGTGGACCCATTCAGTATAGAAAGAGTCTATTACTGTAGTTGAATTCAGAGGAAGGAATTGGGTTTTATAGCTAGCTGGAGTAATCTTCTGCTTCCTCTCTTATAGAAAAGGCTCTATCAGAGCAAGACTAGGAATGTTAGAGAACCAGTTTGCCTTTTGGCTGTAGCTCTTATGAAGGTTTTTCTCCTCAGTATATTAACCTTATCTTGACATTGTTGGGTTTTCCAAAAATAAATCTTACTTGTTGTTAACGTCATGATTACTAAGATGGAACTCTTAAGTGTAGATATTTTAGAAGAGGTATCATTCCGTGACAGTACCTTTTAGGATTTGCTTCAAAGGAACCTAAAAACAGTAGTCAAAAGTATAATTGTCTGGTTGAAAATGAATTTCTGTGGTCTGATAGTTCAGGTGTATAATTGCAAAATAACTGGTGTCTATTAGAATCTTTTGAGAGTTTTTAAGCATCGTAGGCAAAATGATTTATAAAGACTGGGTCCTTACTAATAGCTGAGTCACTCATTAGAACAATAAGCATGATAGGATAACAGATGGCAAAGATAAAAAACTGAAAACTGTGATTGATTTTGGCAGCCTCGTATATGCCATATGACCAAGGGTATTTGGGAGAACAGAGGTTTGTTTGTAAAATTAAATAGGTCCTAAGAAATTGATAACAAAAACAGGATCCAGGCTGAAAAGAGGTACACTAAGAAACTCCAGTACCCAGCCATGTTCTTCACTTAGCAGTATGCGGTTCCTCCTCTTCCCACTAACTTTTTTCCCCTTTTTCCCCCTACAGACATTCCATACACCAAGCTTGGGAGATGAGGAATTTGAAATCCCACCTATCTCCTTGGATTCTGATCCCTCACTGGCTGTCTCAGATGTGGTTGGCCACTTTGATGACCTGGCAGACCCCTCCTCCTCTCAGGATGGCAGCTTTTCAGCCCAATATGGGGTCCAGACATTGGACATGCCTGTGGGCATGACCCATGGCTTGATGGAGCAGGGCGGGGGGCTCCTGAGTGGGGGCTTGACCATGGTAAGGGGCAAGACATTATCAAGCTTACCCAAGCTCATGGGCTTGGTAGTGGTAGGGGAGATAAAAGTGACTCTCTCTTCCCTACTACACTTGGGTATTACTTGGTTCTCATTCTGTGTTTAAAGGCTCACCAACAAAGACTTAATTTCCCCTGAAGGAAATTTATCATTTGAATTAATTTTACTTGAAAAATGATTTAAAATTATAAAATGTACAGTGTTCACCCGGATATGAAAATGATTGGGATGGGGGGTGTGTTTTTTTCCCCATCTATAATTGCCATCACATCCTAGGATTAAAATGTGAGTGTGAAAAAAAATGTGAGTGTGACAGCTGGCACGTTGAGAGATTTATTCAAAACCAGTCTGAACCAATGTATTGTGGATTACTTTGTTATAAATTGGTGTATTGGACTTCCAGCACATTTCATCAGTAGCACATCTTCACAGTATATTTGATGCCAAACATCTCTAACATTGGCCTTATTTACTCTTGATTGCCTGTATGTTGCAACTTTAAAAACCATTATTGTAGGAGAGTACAGGAAGGAAGTTTTTCTTTACCCTATGTGTCATCACTACCTCCAGATTACTGAATAATTTATTTGTTGTTTAAACTAACTTGTCCAAAATTAAGACTTCTCTGGTTATTTTTCATTATTTTGGAACAGGCTTTTGAGTACAAAGAAGTGACTTTAATAATTTCTGTACTTTATTAAAAAGCTTAATATAGATAAGTTATTTGATGTTTAGTCTTTAAATGATGATACAATCTGGGTAAGCAAGGGTTATAAACTGTCCTGAATTCAGTGGGGGGAAAGAGTGGTGTTTTTTTATATTTAGTGTTTAATTAGTCCTTCTGCTTCTCTCAGGACTTGGACCATTCTATAGGAACTCAGTATAGTGCCAACCCACCTGTTACAATTGATGTACCAATGACAGACATGACATCTGGCTTGATGGGGCATAGCCAGTTGACCACCATTGATCAGTCAGAACTGAGTTCTCAACTTGGTTTGAGCTTAGGGGGTGGCACCATCCTGCCACCTGCCCAGTCACCTGAGGATCGTCTTTCAACCACCCCTTCACCTACTAGTTCACTTCATGAGGATGGTGTTGAGGATTTCCGGAGGGTGAGGCATTCCCTGCCAAAATCAAATCTGCCATGATATTCTGGGATAAAACTCCTGGCATACAGAGCCTACTCAGTATTATTTGCTCCTGCCCTGCCATCTCCTCTGCTCTTTTCTGGGTATGGGGTCCTGCCTCTCAATCTACAGTTTATAATGCTTTTCCCAATCCCCATTCTAATTGGTCCTCACATACTTTACTAATGTCTTAATCCTATTGCCTCTTTTTAGCATTTCTGAAAATTCCATCCATGTGCCTAGTTAGTTCCCCCATATTAAAGTCCTTTTCTTACAGTTCTCCAGACATGATACTTCCTTCTTCCCTTTTGTAATTCTCTCTTTTCTCCCCTGCAGCAACTTCCCAGCCAGAAGACAGTTGTGGTGGAAGCAGGAAAAAAGCAGAAGGCCCCAAAGAAGAGAAAAAAGAAAGATCCTAATGAACCTCAGAAGCCAGTTTCAGCATATGCTTTATTCTTTCGTGATACACAGGCTGCCATTAAGGGACAGAATCCCAATGCCACTTTTGGGGAGGTTTCAAAAATTGTGGCCTCCATGTGGGATAGTCTTGGAGAGGAGCAAAAACAGGTGAACAAAACATGGAGGGACTAGTGGGTAGTGAATGTCCTAGAAATTTTTAAGTAAGGGGATAAAAAACTAAGTTTTCTTTTAACTTTTTAAGTTGTTCTTATTTAATATCAACTCTTTGTTAACAGCACATTCACAGATCATACTTTGTCTTAAAGTTACAGCCATCCACTGAATCCAGAATGCACATCAAAAACTATTAATAATGTTTATAAAAACACTGAATCTAATTGAAACCCCGTTTTTTTTTTTGTTTGTTTTTTTAATTTATTTATTTGACAGAGAGAGAGAGCGAGAAAGGGAACACAAGCTGGGGGAGTGGGAGAGGGAGAAGCAGGCTTCCCGCGGAGCAGGGAGCCCGATGCGGGCCTCGATCCCAGGACCCCGGGATCATGACCTGAGCCGAAGGCAGACGCTTAACGACTGAGCCACCCAGGCGCCCAACCCCGTTTTTTTTTCCATCTGTAAAATTAGGCCATTCCTTGGTAAATAGCATCTCTAAAATCCACTAGCCTTAAGTATGAATTTAGAGTTTAGTTTATGGTTTTTTCATTGTCCTAGTATAAACTTGAAAACTATAGTTAATCTCTCTAAATTTAATATGGATTTAAAAAATAGGGGCACCTGGGTGGCTTAGTTGGCTAAGCATCCAAATCTTGGTTTCATCTCAGGTCATGATTTCAGGATTGTGAGATTGAGTCCCACGGTGGGCCCCGCACTGGGTGTGGAGCCTGCTTAAGATTCATTCTCTCTCTCTCTCTTTCTCTCTCCCCCTCTCCCTCTCTCCCCCCCCACCCCCCCCCACTCCTCTCTCCCTTGCTCTAAAAAAGTAAATAAATAAATGAAAATTATGATACTATGTAAATATACAATACAATTAATATTGAAGATGGCTATAATTATCATTGCCCTAAACTCCCCAGGTCTTCTGTCAAAGTGAGTCTGCTACTTAATATTTGAAACAAAAAGCTGAAACTTACAGCAGTTATCTATTGCTGCTCAACAAACCACAAATTTAATAGCTTTAAATAGTGGCAGTTTATTATTTCTCATGATAATATGAATTGGTTAGATGGTTTTTCTGATGTTCTTGCCTGGGCTCATTCTTGTGGTTTGTCAAATGATAGCTGGTATGGCTGGCCAAGGTGACCTTGCTCTCATGTCTGACATTTGGTGCTACTTGGCTTAGATTCCCACACATGGCCTCTCATCCTTCAAAAGGCTAGACTGGCTTCCTTATAGTATGGCTGACTTAGAGCAAGGTCTCTCTGTCACTTCAGGCAGAATTGCATGGTCAAAGCAATTCATAGAGCTATCCCAGATTCGAAGGAAGGCACCTTCTTATGGTCAAAGCAATTCATAGAACTATCCCAGATTCAAAGGAGGGGGAAATAGGCTTCAGCCCTCGATGGAAGAAAAAGTATGCAAGATGGGAGGAATTCTCGTGGCCATCATTGCAAATAACTTGCCACATTCCTTAAGGGAGAATATACCCATTAGACACAATCCCAGGCTAAGCAGACTGTTAATCTTACACAATGTTTGGATCTGGATTTTTTCTTTTTTCTTTTTTTTCTTTTGTTATGAAAGTGGGCATGAGTTGGTGTTAGCTACAGAAGTGTAGTTGTCCTGGCAAGACTTGCTGATTGGCTGACTTTCAGATGCATGGTCACTGGAAGGTCTGCCATGGAGGCTATCTTGATTACTAGCCAGAAGGATATTCACTAAAAAGAGTTGTCAATATTTAACTGAGATGAATTGTCATTCGTTGATAAATAATATAGAATTATTAGTTTTTTCTAGGAGTATGGGGACTTTAAACAGTCTGCCTTTCCTGTAGGTGTATAAGAGGAAAACTGAAGCTGCCAAGAAAGAGTATCTGAAGGCTCTGGCTGCATATAAAGACAATCAAGAGTGTCAGGTAAGAGGGTTACTTAAAGCAATAAGAAGATTTTTGGAGCTGTTTATTAGCAGTTAAAAGAAGTAAATACCACCAAAAACCTGTAGGACCCGTTAATACTATGTTGTATTAAAAGCTTAAAAGTATGTAACAGGTTTCCTATTGTTTCCATCATAAACCTTGCCACAGTCTGTCTGTCTGAGGTTATCTCCATTATTTACTCTCACAGCTCTTTTCTTTCTTTCTTCCACTCTGTGATGTATCTTTTCTTAGGAGATGATTAGAGTGAATATGTTCTGGGGAAGAGAGTAAATTTCCCAATGACTTTCTTTCTTTCCTTTTTTTGGGTCTTTTAGGCCACTGTGGAAACAGTAGAATTGGATCCAGTGCCACCGTCACAGACTCCTTCTCCACCTCCTATGGCTACTGTTGACCCAGCATCTCCAGCACCAGCCTCAACAGAGCCCCCTGCCCTGTCCCCTTCCATTGTTGTTAACTCCACTCTTTCCTCCTATGTGGCAAACCAGGCATCTTCTGGGGCTGGGGGTCAGCCCAATATCACCAAGTTGATTATTACCAAACAGATGTTGCCCTCTTCTATTACTATGTCTCAAGGAGGGATGGTTACCGTTATCCCAGCCACAGTGGTGACCTCCCGGGGGATCCAACTAGGCCAAACCAGTACAGCCACTATCCAGCCCAGTCAACAAGCCCAAATTGTCACTCGCTCAGTGTTGCAGGCAGCGGCAGCAGCTGCTGCTTCTATGCAACTGCCTCCACCCCGACTACAACCCCCTCCACTGCAACAGATGCCTCAGCCCCCCACTCAGCAGCAAGTGACCATTCTGCAGCAGCCTCCCCCACTGCAGGCCATGCAACAGCCTCCACCTCAGAAAGTTCGAATCAATTTACAGCAACAGCCACCTCCTCTGCAGATCAAGATTGTGCCTCCACCCACTCTGAAAATGCAGACGCCCTTAGTCCCACCAGCTGTGGAAAGTAGTCCTGAGCGGCCTGTGAACAACAGCCCCGAGGCCCACACAGTGGAGGAAACCTCTCCTGAGACAATCTGTGAGATGATCACAGATGTAGTTCCTGAGGTGAGCCTGTTTTCAAGTCTTTCTCCAGACCAGTGGAAAGGTAGAATTATTTTGGTTGACCCAATAAAAGTGGAGGTTGCTACTGGCATTTAATGTCTGGCAACCAGGAGTTCCTGTAGGAGTTCCCTGCCAACTGTGACTTGTCCTACCCATGATAATCTGTATTGTTCTTGGTAAGAAACATTTAGGAGGGTGTCCTGTCCCAGACCACCCCTTAACTAAGCAAAAGTCATACTGCAGTTCTACGAGAGCGGATAAAGCCTAAGCGTGGAGTTACTTTTCAGAGGTATCTATCCAAGGATCCTAAACTTTGGAGATACAAGTTCTTCCATTTCTCCTACATCTCTGCTGCTTGGCTTGATGTGTTTTAAGTGGGGGATGGAAAGCTTGAAAAAAATTGGTTCATATTATTGAGTCTTTCCAAAGAGACATAAATAGATGCCAATTACCGTAGTTTTAATAAATTTGTACATCACTAACAGTCATTTAAAATAAAATATGTTTTGGGGCGCCTGGGTGGCTCAGTTGTTAAGCATCTGCCTTCGGCTCAGGTCGTGATCCCAGTGTCCTGGGATGGAGCCCCGCATTGGGCTCCCTGCTCAGTGGGGAGCCTGCTTCTCCCTCTCCCATTCCCCCTGCTTGTGTTCCCTCTCTCGCTGTGTCTCTCTCTGTCAAATTAATAAAATCTTTAAAAAAAAAAAATGTTTTGAGACTCCAGGTCCACAATTAATGAAGCAATCATTTAAAGAAAAATAACCCCCCATCAGCAGGAAACTATGAATCTCCGAGGTCTTTCCCTTTTTCTAATGGCATAAACCAACCTCTACTCACACTGTACTTTTGAGATTTTCAGAGGAGTAGTAGTCAACTGTGAAAGTCAGTGATAGATACAATTAAAGAGGACTAGCCAGCATTCCGCCAATTGGAAGAATCTTCATGTCAGTCTCAAGCTGCGTGTAGAGGGGGAGACCAAGAACTCTTTTAGGACTCTACCCCCATATGGGGGCAGCTCCATTGGTTCCCAGAGTTAGTTTGACTAGCTGGCTAGTTAAGTAAGTAGCAATCTAATTCATCTTTTGTGCTCTCTTCCTCTCATAGGTTGAGTCTCCTTCTCAAATGGATGTTGAATTGGTGAGTGGGTCTCCTGTGACACTCTCACCCCAGCCTCGATGTGTGAGATCCGGTTGTGAGAACCCTCCTGTTGTGAGTAAGGACTGGGACAATGAGTACTGCAGCAATGAATGTGTGGTGAAGCACTGCAGGTGAGCTTATAGTTTCCCTTCTTATAATTCAGATATTGCTAAGTTAACTGTTGGAAAACGGGTAACCCTGAGCATCACCTGACCTTAGGTAGACTAGATTGCTATATGTGTGTCTGATTATAGAGGCTACTAGAAAAGCTTCCCCTGCTTAAAAAGAGCTTACATTTCCCACGTAGACAAAGATGATATAATTAGCAGTTTTTGCTTTTTGGTTACATTATATTCAGTTACATGTGCTCTTTAACATTCAGTTACATATGGTCTTTTAAAAAATTGTAACACCTTAAGCTGTTAGTGACTATGGATATTAGCTTAGCTTCTCTCCTTACTGCAAATCCAGCTACTCAGGGAATTAGAATTTGAGGCGGACCATTATGCTAAGTGGTAAGTAGCATAAGAAGAAGGTGCTAAGTGTGGCAGAAGGGGTGGGTGGTAGGGGCGAGAGAAGTTCTGAAGATTTTGCCCACCTCCCCAATTTTCCTGGGATTTACCTCTATCTATGAAAGTATTGGTATTTTCCTAAGTCAGATCTGCTTCAGCAAATCAGGATTGTCTAAACTTAATTAAGGCCCACTGCCCTTATATTCATATCGGGTGATATCGTTTCATCTTAATGAAGCTATTTAAGACAGAGTTCAAAAAGGCTGTATCTAGGCTGTAATTCTAAGTTTATGTGTATCTCTTCTCTCTTAGGGATGTCTTCTTGGCCTGGGTGGCCTCTAGAAATTCAAACACTGTGGTGTTTGTGAAGTAGTCCTTCCTGTTCTCCAAGCCAGTCAAGACTTATCTGCTGGGAACATGTCTAAGAGCCTCTTTTTAAAAAACAAGTTGGGCTTCTGGTAGTGCCTGATCTCAACCCATGATGGTCCTTCGTGCTTCTCCCCTTTTCTGTCTCTTCATCAGGGGCCATACTATGGAGCAAGGCCATTGAGTTGGCCGTAATCTGGAATTGCTTTTTACTTTCAAGTACAAGCAGAGATACCAGTGATAATAGCAGAGAAGGGTAAAGGGAATATGAACAAGCAGAACATAGGGGTGGTGATGGTGGGGGGTTGTTTGAGGAAACTCGGTATAATTGTCATAGGACATGCCTACACAATTATTAAAATGATGGGAGAATACTCAGCTTTGAGCCTAGGCTAAAACACTGTGTGCATCCATTTTAAAGGGGATAAAAAGTTGCATTAAAGGTTATCTCTTAAACAGGAACGATTGCTGTCACACCTATACATTGCTTGGAGAACAAAAGTTTTCAACAGAGCAGGCACCCTGGGCTGTAGGGAAAATACTATCACCTGGGAGTTTCTTATTTATTTCTCTTTACAAATAATGTTATTTCTGTAATCCTTGATCCTCCCTCTTGCACTTACCACAGTTTATGAGTGTAAAAGGCAGAAGTCTATATCCTTAATATAAGAGGTTTTACCAAAGTCTAAAGAAGTTGTGTTCACTTGTGTTTGATGAAATATCTTTTAAAAGATAGGCTGGAGGTGTTTTCACTTACATAATATATAGGCTAATTCTCTGTACACCCTAGGGATTCATTTAAATTTAATCTAAGATGTGCTTATCTCATTTTTCTTGGAAATAAGCTAAAAAAAAAAAGACAAGCAAAGCCACATAGTTGTGAAAGGGTAAACAAATATTTAGAGCATGTTAGCCCTAATGATGATAACCTTAAGTGAAATCAAATCTTACCTTGAGAAATAGCTGTCCCAGAGAACCCCCCTTCTTGATTACGACATTCATGTAGTACTAACTGCTAACCACTTTGATCCTATATAGTATAATCAACATTTTAATGCTTTCCATGCACTCATTTAGTTTGAACCCTACAACAACCCAGTGAGGTAGGTAGCAGATTCCCAGCTTACATGTAAGAAATCCTACTGAGAGACAAGGTGCACGAGATCACACAATGTTAAGTGGCAGAGCCAGATTTTGACCTTGAAATCCCAACTACAATACAAACTTTTATTTAAATAAGGAAGAAAAACTATTGTACAAATATTACTCTTCAGGTGCAGCCTACAGAGCCATGGCTGTAGGTGCTTAGCTCTGTAAGGAAGTGCTTCTACAGATTTTTAGGTTTAGAGATGATACCATCTGGATACCTTTGCTTGAACCGGGCAACCACATCTGGGTCTAGTAGGTGGATCCCATCCAGTTGGTTTCCAAGGGTGATCCTGAAGTAAAGATAAAGAAGGGGCAAACCAAAAATCCTGGAATTAAAAGGCTTAATATTGTTAAAAGATGCTTACCTTTTATTAAGGCTGCCTATCATCTCATCTAATATTCATGCCAATTCTTTTAAGAAGACCTTAATATTAGAATAGTACTTGATAGTATGACTGGTTAGGAATTGGGCAGATTTTGGTGTTAAAACAGGCTGGCTCTGTATTACTTAAGGGTTAATAACAGAGAGCTAACCAGGCGTACTTCACAAAGTTGCTGCCAATGAGTATTCTTTGAATAAATAAAATGCTAGCAACATGTCTTCCAAAGCTCTACTAACAGTATGAAAGATACTGAAACTGTTGACAGATTAAATGGATTCTTAACCACCAGGGGGCAGATTTCAATACATCCCATAGAATAACTGAGGAAAATCTTTAGTAGATACCCTTTAGAGAGCAGTGATTTGGGTCTTAAAACCTGTTGGGTCTCCAGTGAATGTTGCAAAGCCCCATAAAACAGTTTAAATACAAGCTTGGGTGGCTTATGAATCCTCTGAAGCCCATTTTAAACTACTGAAATATGAGGTAAAGCTCTACTAACAGCCATCCTTGACCATAAACAGGAGGGCTACTATGTTCGCCTTACCAGTTGGGCTGCACATTGTGTGGTCGTCCAAATAACTCAATCTTGCGAGTGCCAGGGGATAGTCTCTCAATCATGCCATAGATTTCATCTGGTTTATGGCTGGTAGAACGAACCTAGGAAAGCAAGGCTCTAGTTACTTTTAAGTTATCAAAGATTGCAAGTCTAGCCCTTTCCATTTATATTTATGATCAAATGAGAGAACCTGGAACACACCTGACTTGAATAATGTGGAAGGTTTGGATGCCTGGGGAAGCACATACCTCAGCTACGATCACATCGCAATCCAGACCCTGGTTGAAGCCTTGGGGATTTCCTTTGACACCAACCTGCTCACCACAGAGAACAGATTACCTTATGGAACCCCCAGCATTTGAACTTTTTCTCAATAAGTCCAACAATTCCTCTTTCTGCTCCACCTATTGAACTGGGCCCCAGTGTTGCTCACCAAGCAGTGTTCCTTCCCGTGGTTCAACCAGTGACCTGTACGGCCTGTCCGAATGATGCGCTGCAGTTGATTTGTCTTCACCCAGATAATTTCATCTACCCGTTCATAACTGTGGGACGTAAGAAAGAGAACTAGAGCTTTAATCAGGCTTTCACAGTTTAGGGGTAGTACCATCTACTCTACAGAGGAAAGGACTCACAGGGAATACTCTGGGAGAACACATCTCAACTACAGCAATTACATTTCTATTTCCTTCAGTAGAAAGCAACACAATGATCACTACTTACCCCCAGAGGTTCAGACATTCTCTGCCCAACTCCATGGCCCTAAAAAGAAAAGGGTTAAACAGCTGCTTTCATGTCCGTATTTTTTATCCCTTCAAGATACCGAAATGTTTTCAGTAGACATTCAGTGAACATTTACATGCAAGACACCGTTAGGGCAACAGGATGGATCTAAGAATGAAAACATAAAACAGTATCTATTCTCAATGGCCTTACCTTTCATAAGGAACAGATGTAAAGTTAAATAGAATTCAAGTATCGTTTGTGTTATATACAGGCAGTAGGTCTCAGTAGCAAAAAAGGCTGACATAGTCATACAGTTAACAGCAGGGCTAGGAAAACCCAGGATTTTATTCCCACCCAGTACTCACTCTGTACTATATCTGCCCATACCTACATATCTTTGAACTGCATTACCTGCCTGTGACCCAGAGGAAGAGAAAGCCATCATCCTGCAGTACTGGTATGTTGAGCCTGCGCATCTCATCATCTGTCAGGGTCCCATAGGGCAGCTCCATGTGAATATCCCAGGGTGGGTCAGCCATCACAACTGCAAACTTGCCCAAGATACTGACGTCCAGGTAGCGGATATCACAACAGATCCACTGCATGAGGTGGTATTTGGTCATCTTTCCTTCCTTCACTCTCAGATTCATGGCCCCAGTCCCTCTTTTCCATTTGATTTTCCTATTCCATTATAAATATGTATATCCCACACCATTCCCAATCCGTAAGATAGATTGCTGATTATGCCTGCTTTCCTACATGTATGGCTGCCCTACTCAGATATAAGTCTCTAAGGTGAAATAAGTTTTCTGAGCGGACAGGTACCTGAGGAGGGAAGAGTCGATCTGCACTGGAGTCACCTCCAACACTCTGTGTAAGAGCAAGCTCCTGGCTAGGTGTATGGTCTTTGCTCCCAGGAGCCTCAGAATCCATGCAAGCATCAATTTCATAGTGAACATATTTGCAGGTATCCATGTGGAAACATGTGTTAAGGAAAGAGCAGTCACCTAATGACTCATCAGTGTGTTTATTGATGATTCGTCTGGGAAAATAAAGAGGGAGAATGAGAATCAAGATGGTGTTCCAGAGTCAGATCCCATAGTTCAAGTTCCAAACTGTTTCAAAATTTTGTCTTTTATTACCCTCTCCTAATTTTATCTTTAGAGCTTCCTCCAAGAGTTTTCAGAGAAAGGAAGCAGGTAACATGGAAATCCATAATTCACACTAAAGAAGAATTTAATTCCTCTCTGAGCAAAGACAACTTTCTTAGGACAGGAAAAAGGGCTTGCTGGTTAGAGCTGAATAAAACACTGGCCTTAGAGCCCAAGTTCCTACTTCTCCTAAGATCATCCTTCCAGAGAACTTTTTTACTGGGCCTCAGAGACAGAGATGCCTTGCTAATGCAAGAAGAAAGGGACATTATTTAAAAAAATCTCACATCTGTTTGGGAGTGCAGTCTGTATTCTCTCCCACAGAACACTACTTCTGAAAGTACACCTTCAGAATCTGGAGGTCTAAGACAAATCATTAAAACCATTTAATGACAGGATCAAAGACAGAACCCCAGTGACTGGAAGAAATGTGCTGAAAAGGAATGAGTGCTTCTGGGAGCCCCACCCCACCTCTCTCCCTCCCAAGACACCTGAAGTGCAGCTTGCGGCAGGGCCGGTCAGCATCACTGGCTTTCATGCACTCCTCCTTGGTTCCATAGTCACAGAACTCTTGTACTTGGGCCCGACCTCGCGAGCGAAACTTTTCAACAATGGACTGTTCCTTGGCTGTTGTTGTATTTAATAGCTCTAGGATCTCCTGACTGACCTGTGACAAAAGAAGCCTTAGACTTAAAAGGGTTTGCAGATAAAATGAGCCCTAAACCACCTCCCTAAATTCTACTTGACAATGTCCTGTTGTAAGAGGTGAATGAGCTAACCTAATACGGAAAAATTGGGAGTTCTAGGAGATTTATCATGGGTTCAGTCCTTTCTTACATATCTGCATTTGGGATGGAATTAAAATATAAGAAGCCTGGTTCCCACTGCTGAGCATTAAGTTAACCTCCCCTCCCCAGGAAAGCAATCCTTCCCACCAAAACCACATTTACATAACCAAGACACAGTATGTACTAAGCACTTTACTGTTTAGCTGAGTCTATGCAACAGTTCTGTAAGGGAGGGTACTCTGGTTATCCTCACCTTAGAGATGAGAAGACTAAGGCTCAAGAGAAGTTAAATTTAACTTGTTCATATTTACACATCTAGAAGTAGCAAATGGGTAAGAATTCATGTGAGTCCATTATTTATATTCAGAACCACAGTTAACTGCCAACTCACATTGTTTAATAATCAGTTTCCATTAATTAATGGTCCATGGTAACTACCTTCCAGTATTCATCTCCATTCATCTCCCTCTATTCCTATATTTGGGTTCCTCTTCCTTTTACCTGATGATTCTTCCAATGACAAACATTCTCAAAATCGGAGTTTCTCAACATTGGCATTATTGACATTTGGGGGAAGTAATTCTTTGTCGTGTGGGGATTATCCTACTATGATTGTAGGATGCTTAACAGTATCGCTTGCCTCTACCCAGTAGATGCCTGTAGCACGACCCTGTGTTGCGACAACCACAATGTCTTCAGACACTGCTAAATGTTCTCCGGGGGAAGGAAGTGGGGAAAAATAATCCCCAGTTGACAACCACTATTCTAAACCCTCAACCCTAAGAACTGCTTCTTGCCCTAGGGGTAAATCCCTCCCAACCAAAGCTGTAATTCAAAGTGTGTATGTGAGGAGTGCCGGGTTGGCTCAGTTGGTAGAGCATTCAACTCTTGATCTTGGGGTTGTAAGTCTGAGCCCCACAATGGGTGTAGAGATTATTAAAAATAAAATCTTTAAGGGGCGCCTGGGTGGCTCAGTTGTTAAGCGTCTGCCTTCAGCTCAGGTCATGATCCCAGGGTCCTAGGATCGAGCCCCGCGTTGGGCTCCCTGCTCAGCGGGAAGCCTGCTTCTCCCTCTCCCACTCCCTCTGCTTGTGTTCCCTCTCTCGCTGTGTCTCTCTGTCAAATAAATAAAATCTAAAAATAAAAAAAATAAAAAATATTTAAAAAATAAAATCTTAAAAAGAAACAAAGAAAGTATATGTGTGAAAGCATTTCCATCTACCCCTACCTTCTTACTCTGTTGTTCCTTAGTAGACTGTTGGTTCAGAAGGCTCTCTATCTCCAGATCAACATCTGAGGCAGCATGTTTCCTTGATTTCTTGGTTGGCTCCTTGGCTGCTTCTGATGCTGTAGAGGCCAGGCCAGAGGCCAAAGAGCTAGCAAAGGAAGCTACTGTGGTTGAGTCCTGCTCTGCACGCCGCTTCTGCCCTGTGATAGTCCCTGTTACCTCCCCAGGGCCCTTCTTTTCTGCCACAGCACCCATCATAGCAGAGAGCTTGGAATGATCAGCATAAGTCACAAGAGTGGGATGTGCGTCATCTTGTAAGAGACCTCGTTTTACCTCAATCAACTCCTGAGCTGCAAACTTCTGTAGGAGGCTTTCTACCCCATCTTGAGTGGCAGGGGCATCTGGCTAGAGAAGGAGGGGAGGGAAAGGCAATAAGACACTGACCATGAACTGAAGCAAAGAAGTGGTATATCCCAACCCTGTCTTATCAGATCATTACCGTGGAGATGGCAAGACGGATGGACACAGCATCAGTGGGCAATGTTAAGGCCAGATCAGAGAGGTGGTGTAACAATTTCTTCTCTAACTCGGGGTCTGTAGCTAGTTCAGGAACTGCTGAAGCTGTGCTGGGCTTAGGGCCACCAGAAGTGGGTGCAGTAGGCACTGGGCTGTCACTGCGGAAGGTGGGAGACAGTGCTGCCTCTGGATTTCGTAGATCTAGGAGTGAAGAAAAGTGAAGAAAATGATAAAGGGCAACCACTGTAGGTCTGTCTAGACACTCCTCAGGAGTCAAATTCTCCAACATTCACAGCATGTACTTTCATTTCATGCAGAGAATTCTCTGACCAAATTTAGCACTAGATCACCTTTCCTCAATCATACTCAAGCATTCACTGCTTTGCCAAGATAATCCTGGATTTTCTGGGAACCACTTACCTTTTCTCTACTGAGTAAGAGGTATTTTCCTAATTCCAGTCCCTGCTGTGGTTCAAAGGAAATTAGCAGCATGGTAGATTTAAATGTCCATACCTCCTCCCTTCAGTCACTCTAAATGACAACCGAAATAATCAACCCAAATTTAGGGGCGCCTGGGTGGTTAAGCATCCCAACTCTTCATTTCACCTCAGGTCATGATCTCAAGATCCTGAGTTTGAGCCCCATGGTGGGCTCCGAGCTCAGCGGGGAATCTGCTAAAGAGTTTCTCTCTCCCTCTGCCCCTCCCCCAGCTTGCTTGCACATACGTGCTCTCTAATAAATAAGTAAACCTTTAAAAAAAAATCTTTTAAATAATAATCAACCTAAATTTTAAAGCCAGAGATATTTTCAACAACCTAAGCTGTGATCAGCTCTTCTGAGGCATGGAGTTTGAATTTTAAAGAATCAAGGCCACTGGACATCAGAGGATATGTAAAATGACAGTACTGAGGATTAGAATAGGACCTTTTTCTTTAATTTTAAAGATTTTGTTTTTAAGTAATCTCTACACCCAACATGGGGCTCAAACTTACAAGCCCAAGATCAAGAGTTGTGCTTTCTATTGCCTGAGCCAGCCAGGTGTCCCTAGAATGTGACCTCTAACACTCAAAACACAAAAATTTTATAAAATTCTGCAGAAGGGCACCTGGGTAGCTCAGTCAGTTCAGCGTCTGCCTTCGGCTTGGGTCATGGTCCCAGGGTCCTGGGACTGAGCCCCTCGTCTGGCTCCCTGCTTAGTGGGGAGTCTGCTTCTTCCTCTGCTCCTCCCCCCACTTGTGCTCTCTCTCGCTCGCTCTCTCTCTCACAAATAAATAAAATCTTAAAAAAATAAAATACAGGGGCGCCTGGGTGGCTCAGTCGTTAAGCGTCTGCCTTCGGCTCAGGTCATGATCCCAGGGTCCTGGGATCGAGCCCCACATAGGGCTCTCTGCTCAGCGGGAAGCCTGCTTCTCCCTCTCCCACTCCCCCTGCTTGTGTTCCCTCTCTCCCTGTCTCTCTCTCTGTGTCAAATAAATAAATAAAAAATCTTTAAAAAAAAAAAATACAAATGAAATACTTAACTCAGGACTTGTATCAGAATTCTGTTAAATATTATAAGATATAAGTGGGTCATTAGTTTACATTTAGAAATATTTTGGTTACTTAAACATTTTTACTCTAATGGAATTGACTTTAGTAAAATCTGACTCACAAATTCCAAGGAAAATGGAGCTGAACTATATCAAACACCTTGCTGGAACAGTTACATTTTATGAAAATAAGTTACACCCTATTTGGAAAACAGACTCCACAATACCATACTAGCTGGAAATGTTAAATAACTGACAGAACTGGGGCGCCTGGGCGGCTCAGTCGTTAAGCGTCTGCCTTCAGCTCAGGTCATGATCCCAGGGTCCTGGGATCGAGCCCCGCATCGGGCTCCCTGCTCAGTGGGAAGCCTGCTTCTCCCTCTCCCACTCCCCCTGCTTGTGTTCCCTCTCTCGCTCTCTCTGTCAAATAAATAAAATCTTAAAAAAAAAAAATAACTGACAGAACTTTGTTCACTTTGCTTATGATTCCTTTATGTTCTGCTGAATCTTAGAGTAGAACATTTGCCAGATGAACTGATACAAGTTCCTTGTTTTGTTTGGCAAAGAGGTACTGTATACGTGGAGATCCCTGAAGCACTTTCAAGGTCGGGACGAAAAAGAATTCAAGAGCAACGGACCCAAGCTAAAAATATGTAAGAAATATAAGTGACAGTTATTATTTAGCTTACTTGGAAGACTACAGGCAAAATTTCTGCACTGAACAGGATTGAATGATGACTACTGAAGTCCTTGCAACTCAGAGATTCTAGGAGTCTAATAAACTTGAGCTAAAATACCCCAATTACAATTTACACTGAGATAAAACTCTGAACTTTTTTTTTAAAATCAGTCAAGTTTTAAAATATTTTGAAGTAACCAAAAACTTCTTTCATTAAGCAACTGAAGCACAATCAATAATAAGTATCATTTTTAAGGCAGAAGAAACAAGGTATTCTAAAATTAGGATTTCAGGGGCGCCTGGTGGCTCAGTTGGTTAAGCGCCTGCCTTCGGATCAGGCCATGATCTCAGGGTCCTGGGATCAAGCCCCACGTTGAGCTCCCTGCTCAGTGGAGAGCCTGCTTCTCCCCCTCCTGCTTGTGCTATTTCTGTCGCTGTCCCTGTCTCTCTCTCTCAAATAAATAAATATCTTTTAAAAAAATAAAATAAAATTAGGATTTCAGGGATGCCTGGGTGGCTTAGTCGGTTAAGTGCCTGCCTTTGGCTCAGGTCATGATCCCAGGGTCCTGAGATTGAGTCCTGCATCAGGCTCCTTGCTCGGTGGGAAGCCTGCTTCTCCCTCTGCCTGCGTCTCCCCCTGCTTGTGCTCCCCCTGCTTGTGTGCGCACAAGTGCTCTCTTTCTCTGACAAATAAATAAATGAAATCTTAAAAAAAAAAAAAAAAAAGATTAGGATTTCAGGATTTCAGGGGGGGCCTGGGTGGCTCAGTCAGTTAAGCATCTGCCTTCGGCTCAGGTCATGATCTCAGGGTCCTGGGTTGGAGCCCCACCTCAGTCTCCCTGCTCAGCAGGGAGTGCTTCTCCCTCTCCGCCTGCCCCTCCCCCCCCATGCTCTCATGCACCTGTGCACATGCTCTCTCTCTCTCTCAAATAAATAAAATCTTTAAAATTAGGATTTCAGGCATTACACCCACAAATTGTTTTGTTTTGTTTTTTTTAATTTATTTATTTGACAGAGAGAGCAAGCACAAGCAGGGGGAGCTGCAGAGGGAGAGGGAGAAGGAGGCTTCCAGATGAGCAGGGAGCCCGATGTGGGGCTCGATCCCAGGACCCTGGGATCATGACCCGAGCCGAAGGCAGACGCCTAACAACTGAGCCGCCCAGGCGCCCCCCACAAATTGTTCTATATATTATATACTGATGTAGCTCATTATTATACACTGATATAACTCATTATACATATATTTATTTGTTTTATACATTATATACTGATATAACTCATTATATATCTTTAACTCCTACAGTATGCCAAAGGGAGTAAATCATATTAGCTACTAAACCAAAGATACTGTTAACAGAAAATGGGGCTAAAGGAAGATGTGGGTAAGTTTTAAGTCAATACCCAGGATACAGGTCCTTTGTTATGCAGCTCTGAAATTTTTAATATTTTAGGTAAGCCATAAATTATCCATTACCCCTCCCCCTTAATTCATGTTCAAACTTTGTGCCAGGTACCTTACATATCCTGCTGCCATTAATATGAGCTTTATTTTGTTTATTAAAAACCGGCTATGGCACCAGGGTGGCTCAGTAGATTAAGCATCCAACCCTTGGTTTTGGCTCAGGTCATGATCTCATGGGTCATCAGATCAAGCCCCACATCAGGCCACGTGCTCAGCAGGGAGTCTGCTAAAGATTCTCTCCCTTTGCCTCTCCCCCCACTCGTTGGCAGGCCCTCTCTCTCTAAATACATCTTTAACAAAATAAAGACCTAAAAAAGTAATAATAAAAAATATCTAAATAAAAATTTTAAAAGGCTTAAGCTCCCTATAGATAATACCTACTAAACCTTTTTTTTTTAAACCACCTTAAGGGAAAATAAATTAATTAAATAAACAAACAAACAAACAAACCACTTTAAGGTATGACTGACATGTAAAAAGCTGAATATACTTAACAGATATAACTTGATGCGTTTGGAAATAAGGTTACACACCCATGAAACCATCACTACCATGAAGGCCATAAACCTATTGGAAAAAAAAAAAATGTACTTTAAAAATGCCAAACTAAGGAAAGTCTCCCAATGATTCTTTGTCCATGGTATTTGCATTCATTAATGATATGGGTACATTTTAGTTCACTTAATATCCTTGTCTTTTCTCACTGAGCTTTGTAGTAAACAATTAAGTATCAGATTTCAGTAATGCTATAAAAACCAAGAGGTAGTAAGAAAATTTTGATTTCCTGTGAGAAAAGAATGGAATGATCTAAATTATTAGCAAGCCTTTGGTTATTCTTACATGGAAACTTGATTAATAAACTAATAGAGTATGTCTCATGTTTTCCTAAGAATCCTAATGCTCAAAGAAATAGGTTCTTTGGAATAACCAAAATAATTCAAAGAAAGAACAGTGATAGGCTGGTTTATTTTGTGTTTTATCTCTATCTACTCCCACAGTACCAGATGGGCGAGCCAAAGCTCTGGGCCAGAAGACAATACATGTTTAAGCACAACCTTAAAAATATTTTTATTTAAGTCTTAACCATATTCTTTAGGCAGATGTACTAGGAATCTTAACCATATATTAAGTGGGTCAAGAGATATTTATATCCAAAAAAAGAAAAAAAAAGAATATTTACATTCAAGGGAGAATACAATCTTGTTGTCAAAATTATTAAACATGCTTAGCAAGAAACTGAAGTATCGACACTCTAATAGTTAGGTTTGCACATGGCACAAAGTTTGGTTAATACCAAAGTGTGGTTATTACCATGGAAAAGTGAAATGGAACTTAAAATTGACTACTAATTGAACTCCGATCATAGGACTTGTACTTCTTCCTCTACTTGCCCTGCCCTCTTAACTTCTCTTTAATTATCTAAGTCCTATGTAGCCATCAAGATCAAATCACAAGTGCTAACTAACTCATGTTGCCTTTGCAAATAAAGCCAACTCTTGTTACTTTTCCCTTCCCTGTCTATACTTATTTTGGATTCATTCATTCAGTGTTTTACATATATCATATCATAGTTCTGGATTTTTTATAAGCATCTGAATTTTTTTTATAAGCATCAATCCTTTATCCCCCCTAAGTTTTAAACTCCCTGAGAGCAGAGACAATGTGTTACTTATCTTTGTCCATTTTTTGTTAGGCACACTGTAAATACTTAACAGATGTTTGTTTATTATGGTGTCAAAGTCCTGACAGAACATCTTCTAGGTTCCAGGGGCCAGAACATGAGCACATGGACCTGATATGTACCAAGACAAGATTTAGAGATGGACTCCAGTATACTAATAAACATTGGAACAAACTACCACAAGGATGGTATGGATTCACTATCCTTGTAGATCTTTGTAACTGATTTGCCTTAAATAACCCAGGGCTTGTGCTGGGGATAGGGGTAGATAAAACTGGACAATCATTTGAGGTTCCTTCAAGTTTTGTGACACAGGGGGCAACGGGAGGGGAGAAAAAGTTTAAAAACATAAAACAAGTATTTTCAGGTTTCTGCTTGGGACGCAGATGGCTAAGACAATACCATTTCTTCTACTCATTTAGCAACTCTGTGAGGGTCCCTGAGCTGGTCACTGTGGATATAAAGTTTCGGTCCGTGTTCTCATAGTGGCTACAGTGGCAAAGAAACGACCACTACAAAGCAGTCGCTATAACGGAAGAACAAAGCGCCATAGGAGCAAAAAAAAGGGGGGGGGGCTTAACTGTTTCAAGGGATGGGGGGCTGAGAGGCCTAGCAAAGGCAACGTTCCCGCAGACTTAAGAGGAGTCTGCCAAGCGGACGAGGGTGGGGTGGGGTGGTGGGGACCAGGCTTCGGTCCCGAGAAAGTGAACTGGAGGAGTGAACCAAGGCCCGGGGTGGAACGGAACTGCGACTACGCACAGGAGGACGAAACGTCTGTGTGCTGAGGGTGAAGAGGCGAGTACTGATGTACCAGGTATTAAAGAAATGGCCGCTTGGGAAAGGGTGCTGACTTGGGACTCTCTTTCTCCAGGGTTCCCTCCCGCCCTCCCTGGCTAAACCTCGGCCCGGACAGCCCCGCGCCTCACCCAAGTGCCCCGAGTCCTGCTTCCGCCTCCGCTGCAGCCTCTCTCGCAGCGAGTCCAGCTGCTTTTTGTGGGCCTGGATAGAACTCCACGTGTCCGACATCCTAGTCTCTCAGCCGGGACACGTCTCGAATCAGGCGCGGTGGACTAGCACCTCCCAGCCCCAGCAGCAGGAAATCTCCAATTCTCCCGCGGACACCCCCAGGCTAACCGGAAAGAGTTCCGGGTAATGCGCTAGCCGGGAAGTCATTTTCCGTTTCCCGCTCGCTTTGAAGCTCAAATGAGAGCCACCTTAGGTGTTGGCAGGATAGCCGAAATATTTTTAATAGGAGCTCCCCCGTTCTTCCGGGTGCCGTGAAGCTGTGGTTTCCATATTAGTGCCTGGCAGAACAGCCATGTTGCTTAAAGAGGCGCATGCGGCCTTGTTGAATGGAAGGAGTTGACCCAAGGTGTTAAGACAAAACTAATAGAGCAGCAAGTGTAGTACAGATTTTTATTTATTTTTTAAAGATTTTATTTTTAAGTAATCTCTACACCCCATATGGGGCTTGAACTCACCACATGGAGATCAAGAGTTGTAAGCTCCACTGACTGAGCCAGTCAGGTGCCCCAGTGGTACAGATTTTTAAAATGAAAGACAACTAATTCCTTTTGACAGTTAGATGCTAACATACCTTTTCTGCTGTAGGTGTTGCCGTTTTATGTTTTCATGCATTCATTTATAAAGATACAGCTATTAGGCGGCGCCTGGGTGGCTCAGTCGTTAAGTTTCTGCCTTCAGCTCAGGTCGTGATCCCAGGGCACTGGGATCCAGCCCTGCGTGGGGATCCCTGCTCTGCGGGAAGCCTGCTTCTCCCTCTCCCGCTCCCCCTGCTTGTGTTCCTTCTCTCGCTGTCTCTCTCTGTGTCAAATAAATAAAATCTTAAAAAAAAAAAAAAAAAAGATACAGCTATTACATTGGTTTACAGTCTATGGGTGTGTGCCTGGAGGTGCCCTCCTTTGAAAGAGAAGGAGGACTGGGGCTCCTGGGTAGCTCAATTGGTTAAGCATCTGCCTTAGGTTCAGGTCATGATGCCAGGGTCCTGGTGTCTAGCCACATGGCTGGGTCCCTGTTCAACAGGGTGTCTGCTTCTCCCCTCCCCCCTCTCTCTGCCTCCCCCCACTCTCCGCCACCTGCCCCTCTCTCAATTTTTTTTTAAAAACCACATTTATTTAAAAAAGAAAAAGAGGAGGACTGATGGTGCAGATATCTTTTTTGTTGTTGTTAAGATTTTATTTGGGGACACCTGGGAGACTCAGTCGGTTGAGCATCTGCCTCCCCAGCCGGGTCCTGGGATCAAGGGATGGAGCTTACTTAAAATAAAAAAGGTTCAGGATTGAAATGACAGCTATGGCTTCAACAGATGAAGCTATAGGAGAAAATTCCAGGCTGAGGACATGATAAAAAGAAAAGATCTAGAGTTAGGAAATCATGATGTATATCCTGCCAATCCAGATTGGTTTGCTAGAACAAAGAGAATTACATTAGAGAATTTAGGAGGTCATTTATGTTTCCATATGTGAGGCCGAATGGAAAAGGGTACATGTTACCTTAGTAAAGAAGTTACAATTTATTCAGAATACAGCAGGGAACACTTTAGGGTTTGTGAATAGGCAGCTCTTTAAAGATTAATCTAGTGTTCTAGTTGGATTGAGATGGGGAGGAAGGAGAGTTTAGAGACAGGGAAAATAGTAGCCTTTTTTTTTTAAAGTAGGCTCTATGCCCAAGGTGGGGCTTGAACCCAAAACCCCTTGGGGTGCCTGGGTGGCTCAGTCGGTTAAGCGTCTGCCTTCGGCTCAGGTCATGATCCCAGTGTCCTGGGATAGAGCTTCCACCTCCCTGCATGGGGATCCATGCTCAGCGGGGAGCCTGCTTCTCCCTCTCCCTCTGCCTGCTTGCCTGCCTACTTGTGATCTCTCTCTCTCTCTGTCAAATAAATAAATAAAATCTTAAAAACAACAACAACAACTATTAAAGGGTCACACGCTCTACCAGTGGAGCCCGCAAAGCACCCCAGTTAGTAGCTTATTTCAGCCGTGTTTGGTGATAGGGCCTTTAATTAACTCAGAAGCTGGTTATGGATAGTAATGGAAAGGAATGGGTGAATATGAGAAGTGGGGGCTATTGAGAAGAAAGATGTATGTGTATTGGAATGTAGCAGTTTCATCCATTTATTCAGCAAAGATTTAGTAGTGATCAAAATATTCATTTCCAACCTTTTTTCTCAATTTAATATACTTACTAGGCAATTTACACCATCTTTTGAGACGTGTAACTTTGTGTGTTTGTTTGTTTGAGATGCATGACTTTATATGTGAGCCTTCAAGCAGAGGACACAGAAATGTATATGGGCTCACATGAGTATCTCTGGACATTTAATTCTCAGGACTATACTTAATTCAAAGGAAAATGCTATCTTCCTCAGCTGAAATACTCTTGGAAAAGTTGGCTGATATGAGATCATGGAAGACTACTGAAGGGGACTGCTCTACCTAAGGGTTTTGGCTTCCTTTAAGGACCTGGGTCTAGCAACTGCCAAGAAAGTGGACAAGGGATGCTTTTGTACTTTCATTTGGGATGTATCCTGTGTGGCTCTATGTTTAGACACATGTGTCATTCCTGAAGTAAGATAATACCATTAATGCTATATTACAGGTTTGTTTGGTTTTTTTTTATCTGACAGAGAGAGAGACAGAGAGAGAGCATAAGCAGAGGGAGGGAAAGAAGCAGGCTTCCCGCTAAGCAGGGAGCCCAACCTGGGGCTCAATCCCAGGACCCTGGGATCATGACCTGAGCTGAAGGCAGACACTTAACTGACTGAGCCACCCAGGCACACCTATATTGTAGAATTGTTAAGGGGCGCCTGGGTGGCTCAGTTAGGCGTCTGCCTTCGGCTCGGGTCGTGGTCTCAAGGTCCTGGGATTCGGCCCGCATTGGGCTCCCTACCCAGTGGGGAGTCTGCTTCTCCCTCTCACTCTCCCTCTGTGCTCTCTCTCAAATAAATAAATAAAATACTTTTTAAAAAAACCCCAAAAACCTAAAATCCATTAAAAAAAATTGTTAAGAGTTCATTGTTCACAAATCTGAATCCCTCACTTGTTATAAGATCACTTTCTTTCAAGATCCTTAACATATAGAAATAAAATATATAGAAATCATATAGCAGTTAAGTTAAATAGTCTCGGGGGAGAAAAGAGTATTGGACATAGCCTTGTAGAAGAAAGGAGTTGATTCATCTTGAAGATGGAATTCCATAGGTTAACCCCTAAACAATATAAGCATTTTTGTCTAGGAAAGGAGGGATTTTCTAGTGGAAGAGATTCAGTCTCTGGTAGAATTCAAGATATCTAAGGCCTGTATTGCCTCCCCTTACCTACAGAGGAAGCCAAAGAAGTAGCACAGATATTCCTGAAAGTCAGCCAAATCAAGGGCAGCTTCCAGAAGTCTTTGCTTTCACATTCACTTTGGGTAAATTATTACATTAGTAAATCAGGCAAATTTTAGGAGCACAGGAGGGCCACTCAGCATGCTCTGCTTATAGGGGGATTCTTTCTAGACTCCTCATGACCAGTTTTCTGCCCACTCTTAGCCAGTCTGCATACAATCCTGAGCAGTGCATAGGGAAAGGAACCTTACCCAGACCTCTTTTGGTCAAGACATAGTGCAAGCCTAGTTGTGAGCAGATGAGTGCTGCATGCACTACATTTCTTAACTTTTCTTCATATCTGCTGTGGTAGACTGTTTCTAGAGTTAGTCACAATGCTTCCCATCCCATATGCCTTTATGCAGCGTGACTTTGCCACTCTTCCTTTTAAGAGGTAAAGCTTATTTTCTCTCCTCTTGGATGTGAGCAGGCCTTTTGACTAGTTCGGCCCACAGAATGTGGTAGAAGTGATATTCTTTGAGTTTCAGAGCCTAGGCCTTAAGAGCCTTGCAGCTCGCACTGCTTTTACCTTCTTGGAGACCTGGGCCATCATGGGAGCCCATTTACCCTGAGAGAGAGAAAGAGAGAGATGTCCTAGAGATTGAAAGACTTCAAAGGGAAAGGGGCCCGCAGGATGAAAAGACAATAAAGAAAGAGGCCCCAACATTCCAGCCACTCAGCTGAAGGGCCAAAAGTGAATGAAGCCATCTTGGATCCTCCAGCCCAAATCAGAGTTGCCCAAGTGAGCTCAACCCTCACTACACGGAACATAGACAAGACATCCTATCTGAGGCCTGCCTAGACAATTCATGGAATCATAGGCAATTATAGAATTATTGTTTAAGATACTAAGTATTGGGATGGTTTGTTGCATAACAAATGGATTACTGAAACATCCACAATACTGACCAAATACTACTGTACTTCTTAGTTGTTCTTTAGTCAAATGGTTTTTTCCTTAAGTTTTTTTCTTTTTCTTTTTTTTAAAGATTTTATTTATTTATTTGACAGAGAGAGAGATAGTGAGAGCAGGAACACAAGCAGGGGGAGGGGGAGAGGGAGAGGGAGAAGCAGGCTTCCTGCGGAGCAGAGAGCCCGATGTGGGGCTTGATCCCAGGACGCTGGGATCATGACCCGAGCCGAAGGCAGACGCTTAATGACTGAGCCACCCAGGCGCCCCTTAAGTTTTTTTCTTACCCAGTTTTTATTATACGATCAAAAGCAAAATGTCCACTGGGGTTAGTCAATCTGTTATTAAATTAAGCATTAGAGGGGCGCCTGGCTGGCTCAGTCAGAAGAACATGCAACTCTTGATCTCAGGGATATGAGTTCGAGCCCCACGTTGGATGTAGAGATTAGTTTAAAAAAAATCTCAAAAAAATAAAAGTTAGAGGTGCCTGGGTGGCTCAGTCAGTTGGGCATCTGGCACTTAATTTTGGCTCAGGTCATGATCTCAGAGTCCTGGGATCGAGCCAGAGTCAGGCTCTCTGATCAGCGAGTAGTCTGCTTGTTTCCCTCGCCCTCTGCCCTTCCCCCTTGCTCATGCTCTCTTTCTCAAATAAATAAATAAACCTTTTTTAAAAAAGATTTTATTTATTTATTTGACAGAGAGAGACAGCGAGAGCAGGAACACAAGCAGGGGGAATGGGAGAGGGAGAAGCAGGCTTCCCGCCGAGCAGGGAGCCCAATGTGGGGCTTGATCCCAGGACCCTGAGATCATGACTTGAGCCAAAGGCAGACGCTTAACGACTGAGCCACCCAGGCACCCCTAAATAAATAAATCTTAAAAAAAAATGTTAAACTGGGGCACCTGGGTGGCTCAGTCGTTAAGCGTCTGCCTTCGGCTTGGGTCATGATCCCAGGGTCCTGGGACCAAGCCCCACATCGGGTTCTCTGCTCCGCAGGAAGCCTGCTTCTCCCTCTCCCACTCCCCATGCTTGTGTTCCCTCTCTCGCTGTGTCTCTGTCAGATAAATAAATAAAATCTTAAAAAAAAAAAGTTAAACATTAGAAAAAAACAAGGAAAAGAAAAGTCAAAGTTGGGTCTAATTGAGAGTAATACTAGTGAAGTCTGTCTTGCGGTCCGGAGACACACACTCCTTGATTTACTAACAAGTTCCAGTAATGGTAACCAGAGCCTCAGGAGTAGGAGTTTGTGAAAGATGAAAATGTGCCAATAGAATCTAGGCCTTTTTCATGAGTAATACAGGTTGAAAACTCTGAGAAGCAGATGGGAAGGCAGAATTAGGATTCCAAAAGTTGTAATGGGGAGTAACACCTATAAAAGGAAAAGGGGGTAAAAGCAGTTTGGGGCAGGAAGAACTGTCAGACTATGAGGCAGACCTGACCATCTCTGCCAGTCCAATGGGGAATTCCAGAGTAAAAACGGTCATTAGAGTGCCATGTTTCATGGAAATGCCTAAGCTCCTGTACCACTCACCATCTTGCTCAGTCTTTGGCCAGAGGCTGAAGAGTGGAGCGGTTGAAGGATGTCAGTGAATCAGGCTTCTTGCAGCTAGGTAGCCAGTTCTTCCTTAAAGGGGAACCTCTAAAGCAGCACACCTCTGTATCTGCCAAAGGGGACTTGGCATATCTTACATAGGTTCTTAAATGATAACTGCATTGGTCCTGAGGTTGTTGAATGGATTATTAATATATTTGAGTGGTTATTATGAAAACTGAATTCAAGAGAATTGTACACCCTCTCCCCCTTCTCCATCTTTGCATTATGAGTTATTTCCCTCTCTGGGAACCTGCAGGCCATTGTTTGCATCTATCATACTATTTACTACCACCACCATATAAAAATGTTTATATTTTTCTTCATCCTAGACGGAGCTCCCATAGGGGCAGAAGCGTCTTACTTACTTTTGGACCCGCCCAACACTTGGTCTCTGAAACAAAATAAATCCTCAGAAATTAACTGAATGAATGAGCAAATCTGCCTTATAATAGTGATGCTTTGCATCCATCCAGTTTGAACTGGATCCACTATATTTATGTTTTGCAAGCCACATTTATTTACATTCTCGTTCCAGCAAGTTAGAGTTAATTCACCTTCTGAAAAGATGATCAAATGAAAAGTGATTGAGAGTGAGAAATGGGAGGCTGAGGGTGAGGATTGGAGGGGCTATAGAAGGAAGAAACTAAAGGCTCTAAGAGACAGAATAAAGGTGACGAGAGAAAAGAAAAAAAAATTAAAGCTGTCAGATAAGAGAGGTCAACGAAGAAGAAAAATCAGGACAGGAGAATAAAAAGAATAAAAAGGAGACAGAAGGGAAAATAAAGTAGAGCAATGAAGAAGGGGTGTGGGGAGTCAGGCGCAGTGCGGACCTGCCCAAAGAAGTATCCATGAGTCAAAGCCTTACCAATAGCTGTTACCATAATGGGAACTGGCATATAAAGAGAGGGCAAGTCTACTTTAATTAGTTAAATGGCATTATCCATGTCCAGTGGGGGTAGGGGAGGTAAATGGAATAGGATTGGTGACCTACCTCCTTCCATAGGCTGAAAGGAGAAAAAGATTTACAAAGCTTTGCTAGGAATTAAAGAGGCAGAAGCTGTTTCTTCCCCAGTTGACTTCACAAGATTCCCCTGTATTCCTGTTCACCAGGACCTTTTAAAGGGGACCTGTACTGCCCTTGTGGGGGCAACTAGAATCAAACGTTGGTTCTTTACTTTGGATTGAGCCAAGAATAGGTTTACTCACCTCCTCCTTTCGGTCTTCCAGCCAGTCTCACATCAGGAATCTTAAATGGTGTAGCAGGAAACAAGCACCGTCCCTGATCACTGGGTTCCTTAATCCAAGTCTGCCACTAATTGGCTGAGTGACTTTGGGCAAACCATTTTACCAGCCCCATCCATGTAGCACTAAGATTCAGTGATATTATAAAAAAATTCTGGGGACTGTTCTCTAAAAAAACAAGGTCTTAGAGTCAAATCTAAACCTCACCAAGTCGTGGAGAGACAAGGTAAAAAATGTATATGTTTCATTTCACACCCCCACTCCACACGTACTTCCTCTGCTAAGAATCTTCCTTTAAATTATCCCGCTGGTAGAAATTATTAGTGTTGAATTACTTTTTTTTCCTGTTTATAACATCAGATCTCAAGGATCATAAAGATTAATTCATCTTGGTTCTGCAGATCAGGTAGGCTAGCCTGGGGTTCAGGAAAGACAAAGAAACAGCTTCCAACCTCCAAACAAAACAAACAAAAAAAGACCCCACAAAAGCCTGGTGGTGGAAAGTTCTAGGCAAAGAAAAAATCTAGACAATGAATGCACACAATGGACAAATCCTTTACTTTTTGAGAACATAAACTCCATTTCCACAGGGAAATTACATTCACTGGAGGTTGTTTTAGGACAAGGCTGAATAAATTAAATATTTCAACACCATATGTTCAGCTTTGGCAGGAGATGTAGGTGGGAAGGGAATCTCAGTGTTAGGGAATGCCCATATCACACCCCAGCTGGCTATTTAATCACGAAATAAGGAAAAACACACAAATATTTGGTTAAAACACTTTTAATGAAAAGGGAAAGACACTAGTATGTCCCTTGTCTGCTCTTCACATTTTACTATGTTAGGAAGCTCCGGAGCCTATACCTTTGGAGGAGAAACCATCATTCAAGTCAGTCAGTAGCAGAACTCTCACTCTCTCCTCCTCAGAACTCCTGTTCCAAATGATCCTATGTTAAGAGTAAATACTACATCTCATTACAAGACGGAGAGGCAGGGAGAACACCACCTAGAGCTCGTCTCCCAAAGTCTGGGACTCTAAGACCCAGACAGTGGCAAAGACATAAGCCCTGGTCCATAGACAGGCAAAATGGGGGAGGAAATAGGCCTTGAGAAAGGAAGACAAGGAAAATCCAAGGGGCCAGGGAATAAAGGAGGGAGTTATCTAAAACTAGGAGCACACTAGTGCTAGGGAATCCCCTATGACCTGTGGTGCAGTGCTGCACAGCAAGTCACTAATAGTCCAAAAGAACATTCATGAGACCCATCCAGTCAAGAATCGGAGGTCCCCTCCCTCACACCATGCCCTTTTCTTAATCTCATAGGTTCCCAGCAAGCCCTATGCTTTAGCAACACTCTTCAACTCTCCATCATTACTCTTTCAACCCCCCCTCACCAATAATGCTTCTTAAAGATATGAACTTCACAGTTCCCAAAATATTCCACGGGAGACCTGTTGGCAAGACATCTGCTTGTTTCCTAACTTTGAGAGGCCATGATGAAGGAATAGGAGAAGCTGGAGGTGTCTTGGCATATTGACCAGCCAACACCTTCGCCTGAACGAGAGTGTACAGGGAAGAATGTCCTATATGCCCTTCATTTCCCCCTACCCCGTAGGGCCGGGCCGCCAGATACAGATATTGTTGTGTCTTCATTGCTGGCACTTTCTGGAGCAGGGAAAGAAGGAATGTACAGTTTGCTACTTTTCTTCTATGGTGGGCTTCTTAGGCACTGCCCTGGATGCAGGAGACCGAAATAGGAAGAGGGGGGCTCTCTTCTCCTTGGCCTCTCTGGATCCCATTGCTGGAGGCACGTTCCCAGCCACAGTTCCCAGGCCAAACAGCACTGGTGGCGCCAGGCCTAAAGTGGTAGTGGAGGCGGAGCTGGAACTCCGGGGCTTGGTGGGCAGGTCACTTGACAGGAAAGCTGTGTACTGGTTCCAGAAAGACAGGGGACCTACCCTCACCAGTTGGACAGGAATGTCCTGGGATAGGAAGTCCTGCAGGTTGACCTGGTCACCAGAGAGGAGTGGCACTGGGCCCTCCAGAGACAGCTGCCGGCCCCTTCGGGCTGGGCTGCAATTCCAAATGTGGGTGCTCAGGTGCACCTGCCAAAGGGAAAGGGAGAGGAAGAAAGGAGAGGGGAGAAGGGTCACCCCAGGGAAGCTGGAGAGGGTTCCCCTTGGGAAGGTGAAAGCTGTAGAGAATCTATTTTCCTCAGGTACACGAGTGAAGAGGGAAGAAAAATTCATCAGGGGGCCATCCCCCTGTGAGCACAACTATTTCCAAGCTTGGGGACTAGAGAAAAGCCACTAGGGAGGTATCACAGAAGGACTCAGAGAAAAAGACAAATAAGAGCTCATACATCTTAGAGGTCCTTCTACAGAGCTCTTGGTTTCTGCTCCCTGGGTCAAGGGGCAGCAGGTACAGAAAAACAGGCTCATGGGATCGTGGGGTCATCTTTTCGGGGAAAGGGGGAGAGCCCCGGGGAAGTGATGGAAGGTGAGCAGCCTGGGACCAAGGAAAGAGCAGCAATATTCTGAGGGCCATGGGGGGCAAAGGGTTGTACCTGGTGGTGAGCCAGCAGCATATGCTTCTTGAGGATAGCCCGCTCGAGAAAGCTCTGCCTGCAGAAAACACAAGTGAAGAGCGGCCCCTCCTTGGGGTGGGTCTTCTGATGCTCCTCCAGGGCTGCCTGCGTGGCAAAGCTCTGACCACACACCTCGCAGGCCTTTCTGCTACTGCTCTCGCCCGGCTCCTTTCTCATGGCCTCCTGCATGCTCAGCTCCACCGAGGCGCTGCCGCTGCCTTCCCCTTCCCGGCTGAGTGCTGCCGTTGGGCTCGAGCTCCTCTCCGCTCTGGCCCCCGCTTCCATGCCTCCGGCGACATCACCGCCTCCCTGCTCCATGGGCTGTGTTTGATCCAGGCTGTTGGCCGGCGGGGGCGGCGGTGGCGGCGGCGGCGGCAGGGAAGGCTGTTGAATCACTTTCTCATTGCTTTCCATCTCCTTCCCGGCGGTGGCTACTGCCGCCGCCGCCGCCGCCGCCGCCGTGGTCCCCACGGTCCCCACTTCCTCCTCTGCCCCCGAAGCCTCTTCTGAGTCACCTCGCACGGATATTGCCTTCTCGCCTCCACTCTCTGAGCCTCTCCCTGCCAGGGAATCTTCATCAGTCACATCTTCCTCCTCTTCCTCGTCCTCCTCCTCCTCTTCAGACAACTCCTCTTCCGGGGACGGCTGCTGGGACGGCTGCTGGGGGAAACTCCCCGGGCCCGAGACTGTGGGCTGCTCCGCGCCATTTTCCGGGGCAGCTCCCCCGCCTTCGGAGAGCGTGGTACCGCCGTTGGGGATCTGGCCCCCCAGGTGCATCCGAACGTGCTGCTGCAGAGTGACAGCGTTGGTGAACTTCTTCTGGCAGATGGGGCACGAGTTCTGGGCCCGGGCGGCTGGGCTGGCCTTGTGGCCCACGAAGTGCGCGCGCAGGTTGCCCCGGGTGGAGAAAGCTCGGCCACACACTTTGCATTTGAAGGGCCGCTCACCTCCGTGTTGCCCATAGTGCAGGCGCAGCGCGCGAGGACAGCTCAGCACCCGGAGGCAGATGACACACTGGTTAGGTCCCGACGAGGCGGCGGACGAGGTCGCGGGCGCCGAGGCGGTGGGGGCTCCCGAGGCGCTAGAGGCCACGGCCACAGCTCCTTGCCGGTCAATCTTCTCTACCAGTTGCTGCAGCTTCGAGGTCTCGGAGGGTGAGGCCCCCAGGGGCTCCAGCACGTAGGGGAAGGGGAAGCTCCCTGTGGACTTAAAGTGGTTGGTAAGCAGCGCCCAGCTGGGGAGCGACGTCACCAGCTTACTCAGCTGCATTCGGGCTGCTGTGCCACTTTCTGCCACCCCGGTGATGGCTGAGCCCTCACTCCCCGGAGGGGTATTTTCATCCGCTTTACTCTTTGGCTCTACTGCCTTCATGAGCACAAACTTGTTGAAAGCAGGCAGCGCAGGAGCCGCGGCTGCGCCCGCGCCCGTGGACAGCAGCGTGAGGCTCTCGGTGGCGCTGAGTGCTGCGGCGGAGGCCACCAGAGGCTTGCGTTCCACACCTCCACCGGGCACGGCCACCTCCTCCTCGGCCTTCTCCGGCGGCACGGACATACCATAGGGCAGGCCGCTGCTGGTGATGACGTAGTCTAGGTGCTCGGGCACCGGGTGAGGGTTCATCTGCACGTGCGGGTACTTCTCGCGATGCCGGTGAAAATGCACTTTGAGGTTGCCGCGGGTGGTAAAGCGGTTGCCGCAGACGTTACACTTATAGGGCCTCTCACCTGTGTGGGAACGCAGGTGGATCTGCAGGGCGCTGTCACTGCCAAATACTTTGGCACAGAAGCGGCACTTGTGCCGTCCACCGGGCTTCTCCAAGGGACCCATCACTTCCCCGTAGCCCAGCTCGCCACTTCCGTTCTTTGGCTTCAGGAGCCCTGGGGAGGCAGTAGCCTCAAGGCCTCGAGCTGCCCCAAGACACTGTGCTGCCAGTAGTCCCGTGGTGCCTGGGAATGCCAGATGAGGTGAGGCCATCAGCTGATCTGTGCCGCCGGGCAGGGCTGGGGAGGGGGCAGGGGTGGGTTTGTGGCTTCGCCCAACCCCTCCGGCAGAGAAAGGGTGCTGTGACCCCAGCGGATGGTAAAGATGAAAGAAAGCCTGCTTGGGCGTTTCTGCCCCCGAGGAGGAGGAAGAAGAGGAGGAGGATGGTGCCAGCGTCTTGCTGGTTTGGACGGGCTTGATGGGGCTGAAGAGGGGAAGCAGGGGCTTGGTGGAGGAGGCAGTCCCCGTCCCAGGTAACTCTGAGGGACTGGCAGGGGTGCCCACTGTCTGGCCTAAGGAGCCAAGCAGCAGCACCTGGCGGCAGATTTGCTCAGTCATCTGCATCTGGTGGATCTGGCGCTGCTGCAGCACCCGGAGCTCTTCCAAGATCAGAGGGATGTTCAAGTGGCC
This sequence comes from Halichoerus grypus, assembly GCF_964656455.1. NCBI lineage: Eukaryota > Metazoa > Chordata > Mammalia > Carnivora > Phocidae > Halichoerus > Halichoerus grypus. The sequence continues at coordinate 79,915,960 of NC_135719.1, forward strand.
GCTGCCTACCCCTGGGGGCGGAGGTGGAGGAGGAGGAGGGGGGGGTGCAGGGGTAGATTCTGGAGGTAATGGGGTTGCGCCCAGCTTGGGACTCGCCAAGATCAGGCCCCCGCCTCCCCCAGCTGCTGTACCTGTGGCAGCCACCAGGAAGTGCCCCGCAGACTCCTCTACTCTCCGCTCTGGGCCCCAGGAGGGATCTGTGGGCACTGAAGACCCAGAATCCGGGGGGTTGCTGTGCTCTACCTCCATGACCTGGGAACTATTTTGGCCCTCCGCCCGGGATTCAGAAGAGGTCGAAGAGTTGTTGGGGTTCTCCTGGCCCCCAATTATCACCATTACAGGGGGGTCAGTAGAACATGCATTCTGGTGGGCGAGGAATTCAGTTGGGTCAGTGAATTGTGCGCAGCACTTGGCACAGACTTGGGGGTGGTCCTCCTCGCTAGCATCACCTAGGGAGAAGACAAGGAGAGAGCGTGGGTGGTGCGGTTGGGATGGGCCTGCGAAGGCTCTAATTAACAACGAGCCCAGTAACCGCTTGTGGGGGGCGGGGAGATGAGCTCACCATCAGGCCACGCAGAAGGCTAGAGCTCAGTCTTGACCGGCCCGGACGCGAAACACCCCAGGGTAGGGGGGTGGGGAGGGGCAGGCAAGCTCAAGCTTCTGCCTTCCCTAGTCCGTCCCCCACCCCCCCAACCCCGGGCCACCGCGGGCGCAAGGAACAGGCGTGAGGAGGGGGTCCTAGGCAGAGAATCGTGCATTTCATCCCGTCCGCCGAAAGTCCCTTACCCCGCGCGCATCCCCTCCGCCCCCACCCCTGCCGGGGCAGGGCCCTACCGCACCTCCAAGCTCCGCCGGCTCCCCGCAGGGCCCCCCGAGACGAGAGCTCCTCCCGGTTTCGTGCGCCATGGTTGTGGGGGAGGTGGAGGGCCGGGTAGAGTGGGAGACAATAGGTAGCGGGATTGGGGGAGGCGGCGGTGGCCGCCGGGGCTGCGGCAGCCTCTGCGCCCAGCGGCCCAGACTGCGGAGATGGAGATCGGCGGCAGCGGCGGCGGGGGCAGGGAGCCGCGGAGGAGGGGGAGGGGAGCGGGGAGGCACGGAGGAGGGGAGGAGCTGGAGCGAGAAAGCTGGGAGAGGGGAGATGGGGGAGGAGCTGCTCGGGAGCCGGGCGGGAGCGGGGAGTGGGAGGTGGGTGTGTGGGGCCGGAGCCCAGAGCCTAGCAGGTTCCCGGAGGCTCAGTGACAGGTGCTTGTGGGGCGTGGTGGGGGTCCACCTTCCCTTGCACTCTGCCAGCTCCCCCCTTCTCCAGATGTCTTTGCCCAGACCTGCCCCCACCCCCCTCAGGCTCATGGGGACACAGTGGGAAACACAGCCCTGCTCAACAGAGCAAAGCGAGAGGCTTCTCTTATTTTTCTTTGGATAAAAGATCTACTGAGCCTGGAAAACGTGGACTCCAGAGAGGATGGTCTGATCTCAGAGGTCTGAGGGAGCCCGGAACATCCATCCCTCATCAAAACACGCACCCCCAAATACCCCAAGTTTTGTCCAGTCTTCCTCACCTTTATTCCCACCCTACCCCCATCCCTCTCCACAAAAGACGTTTCTCAGGGTGGGAGGCTGCAAGGTAGAATTTCCAAGGAAGTCATTTCAGGACCCCTCTCTACGGAACACTGAGCCCCTTTACTCCCCGCCCCTCCTCCCGCAGAATAGCCGAATGCAAGTTACCCCCCAGATCACCCGGCCCACACCTGATTTAAGGAGCTCGTGCTTATTCACGGAGCCATCTCCTCTTTAGTACTCTCTTCCCTGCCCGTCTTCTTCCTCCATTGCCCTTCTCTTGCAACAACACTGCACGCTGTCACTATTAAGGACTGTGGAGGTTGGGGAGATGCCGGCCTGCAGGGGCCTAGAGGCCCACCTAGCTCTAACCTGGGGGGAGGGGAATTCCTGAAACAATGGGAAAAATGCAGTGGGAGCTACCAGACAGCCTCTCAGTGCCAAAAGCCCTTTCAGCCCCAATCTGGTTTGAATGCCTAGAAATGACTTAACACCAGCTCACCGCCACAGAGGCCACCTCCCCTTCAGAGAAGATAAGTAGGGGTGAGATGTCTCTTAGACCAGATACCCTGCAGCCCCTTTCTATCTTGAAATGTGTCTTCATAGGTTTTCCACTTCCTGAAGGAGTGTATCTTACTTACAGGAACTGACCCCCAGTCACTTAGTTTTGTGGTTCTCTTGGGCATCAGTAAACCCACCTTGTGCTAATCCCAGTTCTGTCCTTGCCTGACAGTGGTCAATCATGCAACCATTTTCCTTTTTGTAAAGTGGTAATATTGTAGCTATGTTATCTTTCTCAGAGAAATACTGTGGTGACAAAAACTTGAAAAACTCTACAAATCATGTTAATATGAACATACGGGACTTTAAATATTCTGGATTAGAGAACTGGCATTGTCAATGGCAAAGCGTCAAAATAACCTAAAATATGCATATACTAAAATTAGATCAGTGTTTCATGTTGCTTATTAACCTGCTTATTAATTTCTGAGGTAAGACGTTGGTCAATATCATTGGCATATGGCAACATTAAGGAGCCTTTTTTGGATGGAGATAAAACTACCTAATACTGGCAACATCCACTTCACTTTTGAACGCAAATTTTGCCATCTTTTTTTTTCTTTTAAAGATTTTATTTATTTTCTGACAGAGAGAGAAACAGGGAGAGAGGGAACACAAGCAGGGGGAGTGGGAGAGGGAGAAGCAGGCTTCCCGCAGAGCAGGGAGCCCGATGTGGGGCTCGATCCCAGGACCCTGGGATCATGACCTGAGCCGAAGGCAGACGCTTAACCATCTGAGCCACCCAGGTGCCCCTTGCCATCTTTTTAAAATGAGAACATTTTACTGAATTATATTTAGAAACTTCAAATAATCATGAGGATCGTAATGTTATAAAGGATGGCTCTGAAACAGATGAGCTCCGTGCTTTCAGGCCTGACCCTTACAGTGAGGGAGAGGGGAATCTATTTCAATTATGGAAGGTGACGGGTTAGTGTGGTATTGTTTATTTTTACACATACGGAAATTGAAGCTTGGAGAGATGAAGTGACTTTTTCAAGTTCACACTGTAATTCAGTGAGGCAAACATTTGGAATTTCAACTCCTGTCCAGTGCTTTCTCAAGCACATCAACATTGTAAGGCTTCTTTAATGCTAGAGAAAGAGCCCTGTGTAGCTCCCACCTGCCATTTGCTCTCTGGCCTCAGCAAGGGAGAGGGAATGAGATGGAGGCTTTCTACTGAGCATTTGTTAATTAGCATTGAACATTTGATATCAAGTTGCTGTTTTGTCAACTCTTCCGACAAGAAAAGAAATCCTTTTCTTTTCATCTTCTCCTGGGAAACACTGTCCCCTTTCTTGCTCTTTAATGAAACTTGCTTTCTGATGTGTAATTCGATCTGCACTCTTCTTTAAGGTAAATTTAGTCCCTGCTGAAAGGTGACGGATCAACAGCCACCTGTAAGAGGAACCCTCTCTTTCTCAGCACTTTGCACTCACTGCCTCTCCTGAAAAGGGGGGCAGGATTCTTAGGCAGACAGGAATGAAGTCATAAACACAGGAATAAACTAAGCTGGTAACGGTGTCCCTAGATAGCAGATAAGGTGAGGTAAGCTATCCTGGGTCACACACAAAGTCTGGGATGGACGTGGAGACTAAGACCTGGACATGCTTGTTTAAATTTATAAAGAGCCGAAATAACAAGGAAAAAGGAAACCAGGTAGCTCTCTAAACTGCTGCTCTAGGCTTGGGAGCGCATGGCTAGGGAGAACGAAGAGAAAAATGGGTAGGGAGTGCACAGCAGGATAGTAGTTGAACAAGTGGTTCTCAAACTTTGCTGCCCATCAAAATTACTGGCAGGACTCGATCCCAGGACCCCAAGATCATGACCTGAGATGAAGGCAGACACTTAACCGACTGAGCCACCCCGGCGTCCCGTTGGGCTCCCTGCTCAGCGGGGAGTCTGCTTCTCCCTCTCCCACTCCCCCTGCTTGTTTCCCTCTCTCCCTGTGTCTCTCTCTGTCAAATAAATAAATAAAATCTTTAAAAAAATTACCGGCAGAGCCTTTAAAAAATCCCAATATCCAGGCCACACCCTAGATCAATGAATTTAGAATCCCTGAGGGTGGCATCCAGGTATCAGTATGTTTATAAAATTCCTCAGGTGATCCCAATGTCCAGCCAAGGATGAGAACCACAGTAGCTTTCGGGCGACTGCTCTTCGCAGTAAACCTTCTATCCTGCTGCTCACCTCTTACCTGCCCTCAACCTGGCCAAAATTTAGACAGTGGCGAAACCAGCTGCTCAATGCCAGATCTTCCTGTCAGGCTCCCTCTCTCCTCTGCCCGCAGCCACAGGTTAGCTCTCTTGTGTCCAGCTTCCATGGACAGAATTTTTTTTTTTTTTTGAAAGGAGATAGAAGTTTATTGAATACACCGCAAGGGAGCGGTGGGCAGGACAGCAAAGGACAGACTGTCTGCCAGAATTTGATATGATTTAGACCTGACTGTGAAATGGGGGGATGCCTGGGTGACTCAGTCGGTTAAGCGACTGTATTGCCTTTCCCAGAATACGTACATCTTGAGCCATACTTCTAATTTTAAGATAAATGTTTGTTCCACGCAGAGTTCGAGTATCGTCCAGCTATTGAAGAAACAAAGCACACTATGTAAGCACCTGCTTAAACTTACTGTTAGTGTTGGTCCAACACTAATAGTTTCCATAATTATGAATCGATTCTGTAACTGCTGCTACTGTTGCTATAGACTACTTCTAAGGGGGAAATGTCCCATGTTCTCTGCATCACGCCTCTCTCCTAAATACATACACATACTCACTCCTTTGCTACCCACACCTAGTAATGCACCCATGGCCTATGCAACATTGTAGGCAAACAGGCGTGCTGAGGTATGTTTACATGGGGTGCTAAGTGAGAAAAATATATTTGTTTCCAGAACAGGAATATCTTAGATCAAACACCGAAAAGGTTTTTAAAGAGACATTTTTTTGACGTTGAAAGACTCAGCATTTAGCCAGGAATTCATACGCTTTTGCTGCTGGAAGGGACTGAGATCTGACCCTCTGAGCAAAGTGATTAAGATTACCAGCTCTGAAGCAAACAGGCCCGAGTTCTCGTCCCAGCACTTTCTAATCTTTGTGATCTTGGGAAAGTTTCTCTATTTCTCTAAGGCTTGGGTTTCTCTTTAAAATGGGGGTATAGCTTCAAAAGGGAATGAAATTCTTAGACAGGCTACAACATGGAGGAACCTTGAAAACATGCTAAGTGCAACAAGCCAGACACAAAAGGACAAAGTGTATGATTCCTTTACATGAGGTATCTAGAATTGGTAACTTCATAGTGACAGAAAATAGAATGGTGATTGCTAGGCACTGCGGAGAGAGGGGGATGGGGAGTTATTGTTTAATGGGTATAGGGTTGCAGTTTTGCAGGATGAAAGAGTTCTAGAGATGGATATTGGTAATGGTTACATAACACTGTGAATATACTGAATGTCACTGAGTTATATGCTTACAGATGGTTAAAATGGTAAATTTTGTTATGTATGTTTTACTACACATTCAAAAATGTGTAGTAAATGGGGGGATGCCTGGGTGACTCAGTCGGTTAAGCATCTGCCTTCGGCTCAGGTCAGGATCCCAGGGTTCTGGGATCTAGTCCCACATCGGGCTCTTTGCTCAGCGGGGAGTCTGCTTCTCCCTCTCCCTCTGCTGCTCCCCCTGCTTGTGCGCTCTTGCGCTCGCTCTCTCTGACAAATAAATAAAATCTTTTTTAAAAAAGATTTTATTTATTTATTTGACAGAGAGAGAGAGATAGCGAGAACAGGAACACAAGCAGGGGGAGCGGGAGAGGGAGAGGCAGGCTTCCTGCCGAGCAGGGAGCCCGATGCGGTGCTCGATCCCAGGACCCTGAGATCATGGCCTGAGCCTAAGGCAGACGCCCAACGACTGAGCCACTCAGGCGCCCCAATAAATAAAATCTTAAAAAAAAATTTAATGGAGGTAATAATAGTGGAGTTGGGAGGAATTAACAAGAGGAAATGCATACAGGGCCTAGCATAGTACCTGACAGATAGTAAATGCTCCACAAATATTACCGAGGAGTGTATTATTTAAAGGCCAAATGCTGGGGCACCTGGGGGGCTCAGTCAATTAAGTGTCTGACTTGAGCTCAGGTCATGATCTCGGGGTCCTGGGACTGAGCCCCGCCTTGGGCTCCCTGTTCAGTGGGGAGTCTGCTTCTTCTTCTCCCTCTGCCCCTCACCCCGCTCATGCTCGCTCTCTCAAATACATAAATAAATAAAATCTTCTCTTTTTTTAAGATTTTATTTATTTATTTGAGAGGGAGAGACACAGCGAGAGAGGGAACACAAGCAGGGGAGTGGGGAGGGAGAAGCAGGCTCCCCACTGAGCAGGGAGCCTGATGCAGGGCTCGATCCTAGGACGCTGGGATCATGACCTGAGCTGAAGGCAGACGCTTAACGACTGAGCTACCCAGGCGCCCCAATAAATAAAATCTTTTAAAAATAAAAAAATAGGGGCACCTGGATGGCTCAGGTCATGATCCTGGGGTCCTGGAATCTAGCCCCACATTGGGTTCTCTACTCAGCGGGGAGCCTGCTCCCTCTCCCTCTGTCTGCCACTCCCTCTGCTTGTGCTCTCTCTCTCTCTCTCTCCCTGTCAAATGAATGAATAAAATCTTTAAAAATAAATAAATAAATAAAAATAAAAATAAAAAATAAAGGCCAAACACTGAAGCCCTGGAAGAAGAATGGCCCCGCCCAAGGTCACCTAGTTTCAAAGTCCAAGCTGGATTAAAAACCAGGTTTTCGGGGCGCCTGGGTGGCTCAGTCCTTAAGCGTCTGCCTTCAGCTCAGGTCATGATCCCAGGGTCCTGGGATCGAGCCCCGCATCCCTGCTCCACGGGAAGCCTGCTTCTCCCTCTCCCCCTCCCCCTGCTTGTGTTCCCTCTCTTGCTGTGTCTCTCCCTGTCAAATAAATAAAATCTTTAAAAATAAATAAATAAATAAAAATAAAAACCAGCTTTTCTGCTTCCTGATCCAGTGCTCTATATCACACCCCACCTGAGTTACTTTCTATCTACACAGAGATGTTTTCTTTTTGACCCAGGGTTACTAAGGGCTGAAAAGCTTGGGCTCCATACCCTAAGGGATTATGTTCTCTGCTTCCAGATATGAAGACGAACAGAATCCTCAAAACTCTCTTTTTGCCTTCCTTCTCCTTTTGCTGCTCTTGATGTCTGCCAGCTTCCATTTCTCCCTCTAGATCTGTTTGGCTGTTGTCCTGATTTCTCCTTCTCACTAAATATCTGGGTTTCTGATCGTTTCCTTTATTTCCCAGATGTACGAGTTTACATTTTCCCTAGTCACATCCCTTATGTTCTCTAATTCAGATTTCTAGACTCTGTAGGGGGAGAGAAAATTTTTTTTCTCTCCAGAGTTTTTAAGTAAATAGACTATTTCCTTCTCATCACTTATGTGCAATAACTATTCTGTTAGGTTTTTGGTGTTCTGGTCAGGGAAGCTGAACAAAAACAGGGCTAGAAAACAGGTCTTTTCAGACTGTTTCTTGGTGACATCTTAGGTCACCGCAGAGATGAGGCTTATAAATGTGCAACAAAGGCTCAGCATTTGCTTGTCACATATGGTAAACATTGCTTGAAAGAAGGCAAGGGCTCCTGAAAACCTTGGAGACACCCTCACCTGCTAAATAAATGTCTGCTGATATTCCTGAGGGATGCCCATAGTTTCACAGGGACACCAGAGGATGAACATAGAGTCCCCCCCCCCCACCTAATTTGGGCACATGCAGAACAAGAAAATGTCTTCTGGGGTAGAAAGAAAAGTCAGGGGTCTGAAGATCACATAAGCAAATAAGAACTCTACCAATGGAAAAGGAGGGAGTAGGAAATCTATCTATCTTGTAAGAGCAGGAAGGAATTTTAGATTTGATCAGAGACAGCCACCTCATCTCCAGATGTGACCCAGTGACACTCCGGGTCATGCAAGTAGCCCAGGATCTTTCTCTCAGAATTCTCTCAGGAGAATTCTGATCAGAAAACCCTTCAGCTTTCTTAAAGCAGACCTTAAGAGGTTACTGCTGCCTTCTTGCTCCTCTCATTTATGTTTCTGACTTTTATGGCTCAAAGGCAAAATTCCAGCTCAAATGTGTTGCCGCCATTGGATTGGAGCCTGCACTGTTTCTACGGGGACAACTCCGCAGCAGCATCCCTGTGCCCCGGAGTGTTCGCGGCCCCAAGTGGGAGCTACGGCTCAAGGGGCTTGAGAATCCACTCAGGGCAGTGCTGAAAAATTTCTTTTGACTCCCTTACAGGCTTTTCATCAGCAGTGGTGTGGGCTGTGGGTGAGCAGACTTGGGAGGTGTGGGGAGAGAAGAGGAGAGGAGAGGTTGTTTTTTGGGGGGGCGGTTGGAGGCAGGGGGTGTTTGGGCATTGTTCCACAATCCAGCCAGCAGGGGAGCAGGACTGTGAGGCAACGGGAAGTCTCCTGTAGAGCCTGAGGAGGAAACATCCGGCCTGCAGCAGCATTAAGGAGGGCGAATGTGTCCCAGGAGGGAAGGATGCCACCACCATGAACCTCTAAATATGGGCACAGTGGGATCCCAGCAAGGCAGTGACTTGAGGAGAATGTGTTCTCTCCAAAACACAATATGTCTGTTAAGGCTGTTCCTTAGCACATGGAGCACTGATTTAATCTCAGGTCATTTTTTTTTTTTTTACAACAGGTGGAAAGGTAAGTTTAATCCATAACTTCATTTTAGTCACTACAAATACAGTATCCTAGCTAGAGCTTTCCATAGCACATGTCTCCTAGAGAAATACTAAAGTTCGCCAAGAGGTTCCTGAGCTTTGGACATATTTCAGCCCTTGCAGGAAGTGCCAATGTCCTCATATGTAATAACAATACTCACACGTATTAAGTACTTATTTCTGTTAGGGACTACCATACCACATATATTGAACACTTATTTATGCTATTTATTTTTCCAAGTGCTTTACACATATTAACTCACTCTGATTCTCACAATAACCTAAGGAGGTAGCTAGTGTTTTACAGATGAGGAAACAGCACAGAGAGACAAAGTAAACCAAGGTTGCACAGCTAACCAAGTGGTGGAACCAGGATTTGAATCCTGGAAGTCTGGCTTCAGAACCTTTGTTCTTAGTACTACACTACACTGTCGGGTGAATCAACTGTTTGCTAAATAGCTTATCCCTGAGGCAGGACTTCCAGACTTTCACAGCATGAATGTATATAGCCATAGCAGTATGTCCAAAACTTGCCTGATCCTAGAACTACCTGATCCCTTGCAAAGATAGAGATTCCCAGACTCTAGCCAGGATCTACAGTCAAGCAAGTTTGAAAAACCCTAATGTAGCAGAGTGAGCACCGCCAGCCCTGAGCCTCAGGAATCCTAGGTTTTGGTCCTGACAGTGCTTCTCACTGTTCCTGAGACTTTGGGCAATGTCACTTTTCAGTACCCTCGTTGCTCCACTATCCACCACGTCCTGGACTGTTCTAAGAATACATGAAATACCCTCCCCCCTTCATAGAGAAAATCTGTTCCTTTATTTTTTTTTTGAGTTTATTTAATTCTTTTTAAGTAATTGCTACACTCAATGCAGGACTCAAACTCACGACCTCATGAGCAAGCATTGCATGCTCTTTAGACTGAGCCAGCCAGGGGCCCCAGAAAATCTGTTACTTTAAAAACAGATCCAAGTATGTTGACTCATACTTGTTTTTTGTGTTTTTTGTGTTTTTTGTTTTTTTTTTTTTAGCTTGGCCTCCTTGAAGCACAAACCTAAGCCCTCCGGTCTCTACCCCAGGTGACATGGCTCCACACCCCAAACCAGGCTGCATCTGACCGACATTAGCTCTCTCCCTCTGGGAGCTCTGATCTGTTCTCAGCTCAGCCCAACAATGAGAAACTTTTTTCTCTTCTCCCTCAGGGGAACCTTCACGTTTATCCAATTCATTCTCTTGCAACCCAACTCTCCAGAAAGAAAAGGGGGGAAAATCCCACCCCTAAGAGACGGCCTCCAGGTCTGAGGAGGTTACTTAGCAACGGCACAAAGACCAGTGCGCAAAGGGGGACCTGAGGAGAAAACTCTTGGGTGGGGAGACAGAGCCAGTTTGAAAACTCCATTTCATTTGGAGAAAAACAAGGAAAACACAAACAGAATCAATCCTGAGAAAAGCCAAGCGGGGGCTTCTCCCCAGCACAGGTCAACGCCTTACTACTCCCTGCAGCCAATTCCTTCACACCCCCAATGACCAAGTCCTCCCCTGGCTTCACCCGTGGCCCGGGTGCCCTCCCTTGCCCTGGCCTGACCCACACGGGCTGGGACTCAGGGCTCCCGCACCCCTCCCCATGCACCCACCGTTCTCAGACGCGCTGGGACCTTCGCAGTCCGAGATTAACTGTTGGGGTTTCCGCTGCTTTCGCCGAGACATTCCCGGGTGGAGGTGGGGTAGGGAGGGGCAAAGCTCACTGAGTCCTAACCGGGGTGACCTGGTCTGGTCTCTCCTTGGGTCTGAAGCCAACGGATGCCTCTCCCCCAGTGCTAATCACTGTGAAGCAGAGACGTTCTCCCTTCCCAGAGACAGACAGACAGACTGGCCCGCGCTCTCTCTGATTCTCTGTCCCTGACTCTCTCTCTCTCTCTCTTTCTCTCTCAATCTCTGCAAGTCTTTAAAGGGGAGACGCCCCCTTTTTTTTTTCTTCAGCTTCTTCCCTACGCTTCTGCAGCTCCCATTGTAAAAGCAAAAATCCTAATCTTTCCGCACACTCTTTTCTTTTGTACTGCAGAGGGGAAGGATTTAACCCTCTCCTCACTGCCAGGGCTCCGGCCTCTCCCTGTGCTGTCTGTTCAGAAAATGTCCCTGCTTATTTCTCTAACTCTTCATCCAAGGTCCTCACAGTGCTTTTTGGTTCTCTCACGATTCTATGCCACCTTGTTTGATGATGCGACTGTGTCTGGGGTATAAAGCTGAAATAAGAACTTTCCCGTATATCCTGATTATGAGGCCAAGAAGTCAGCTACCGCCAGTCGAAAATGGGGATATGAAAGGCTGGCAAAAAGATGAAGATGGACAGTCATTACGGTAAAACTTAATATATAGAGATCTCTTCATAACATATAGGATATTTTCATGTACATGACATATTTTGAGCATTACAACTCTAAGATTAGCACAGCAGGTTTGACTACTCCTATTTATAGATGATTCTCTTTATAGGTAAGCAAAAGGATCAGTGAGGTTAAGTAACCTATCCAAGGTTGCACAGCTCTGATGTAATACAGACAGGTCCATCTGACAGCAGGCTAACATTTTTTCCCTCTATATTATTAAAGGTACAGTATGCCACCAAGCTCCTAGCATGAAAAAAAAAAGTGATTGATCTTAAGGAATCCCAGTTAAAATAGCAACAGCGTTCCTGGCTTTTCTGTTTCTCCTGCTCCTGTCCAGCTCCTGGGGCTGAAGGTATGCCAGCTCTGAGAAGATGATGTAGATGATTCTGTGGGACTTCAGACTGGAAGCTACAAGGAGGCACTTCCAGCTCAATATGAAGGAACTTTCTAACAGTGTAATGGTCTCTCGGGTGAATGGGTGAGCTCTCTGTAGTAAGTTCTTGCAGAGGCTGAAAACAAATGTCAGGGATTTTGTGGAAATAATTTCCTTGTGGATATCATATTTGACCTTTAAAAATGTCTCCATCTCTAAAATACATCATTTGGCCACAAACCAGTTCTCTCCTGCTCAGCCTGCACATTAAGGGTGATTCATTTATTGTTCTTTAACTTCTGGGCATACTGCGCTCCTGGGCATAGAATAACCAGATGTGCCCTATCTCCTCACTATGATGCACGAGTCCTCTTCTCCTGGACTTATTTACCTTTTACTCTCCTGGCTGAGATGAGAGAGCATCTGAGACACCATCAGTTAGGAAAGTGGAAATTCTTTTCCCTTTTGGAGCTCAGGGCTGTAAATATCTGATGGCTGCGTCTTCAGAGAAGAATAAAACAAAGTTCACTCACAGCGTTCGGTGCAAACTGGAAGTTCCCTTGGTTTCTTCCCTGACCCGGATCCAGGCTGGTGTGACAATATTAAGAAAGGGAGAGAGAGACAACAGATGGTCAGAGGGTTGCTGGTGAGAAACAAGGCAGGTACCCACATCTGAAGGGGTTTGGGAAGCACTCTGATCTTTGCTTTGGAGTTCACTGAATCTCCATTATTTTCCCCATCCTTTGGGGTCAGGACCCTGGGTGGCTCCCTCATGTTCCACCCTTGGAACTCTTGCTGACATTGTCTAATTCATCCTGTTAACTTCTCTGTGCCAGACAGGTGCAGTTATCACCACGCTGTTGTGGGGGAAATGAGAACACTGAAGCCAGGGAAGCTTCTAATTTCTCAGTGGAATAGACTGGGTCCTGTCTCTCTCAGCCCACTGTTTCCATCATTTACTTCCTTTTTGAGGAAAAGAAACAAGAGAAAGAATATAGCTTTCTACTTTTCTCAGGAGTCTCTGATGTCCGAGGGCAGATTTGGGAGTCCAAAATTCATGTCCTTCCTGGGTCTTGTCTGTCTTGTCTTTTCCTATTTTTTTTCCCTCCCTTCTTCTTGCTGGCCTTATTGTGAAAGGAAGGGCTCTTTCCCCTCCTCTCCTTTCTTCCGCCCTCCCCCATTTACCATTTTTTTCCTTTTACCTCTCCACTGTGGCCTCTTGACCTCCCCACAGAGTTACAAAAGTAAAATCCTTGAAGAGATGCTGCTGTGGGAATGTTAATGAGCCTTCCCCACAAAGGGGCAAAGACTTTACTTCACTGAGTTGGAAAAAAGCCCCTTTGAAAAGGGGTTTCTGTGTGTGGTGAAGTGGAGAGGGGAGGGGAAGGAGAGAGAGAGAGGGAGAGAAAGAGCGAGAAAATGAAAGGAGGAGAGAGAAATGAGAGAGAGAAAGAGAGAGAGAGTGACTGACTTAATAGCAGAAGAGAATATTAAAACAACACTGTTCATTCTTCAATTGATGATTTAATTTTTGGAAAATGTTCCATGATCTTTTGACCTTGTAAACTAAGCGCTTACATTCCCAAGAAATTGAAGAGGCACTTGAGGGCACTGAAGATAATAAAGGATAGGAAAAAGGGACTTATCCTGGCACCCTACCCCCAGTTCCTTCCAATGTGTAGGAGCCTGGGAGGCTCTGGGGGAATATTCTGGTTGGGGCGAACTGGTGGTGAAGATGGGCTCTTTCCTCTAGCTTTGTGGTTCCTTCTTATGCTATTTTCTAATTTTATCAACATTTTCTATGTTGGCTTTGCTGTTGGCTATTAGCCTAATAATTTTTTCTCTCTTTAGGAATAGCTTAAAATACTATTGAGGTGTTTACGTCACAGAGCCAATTTTCAAGCCAGACCACTTGAGTATAATCTCTGTATCCTTCATTTGTGAACACAGGTTGCCTCTGAATTAGTTAAAATGGATGTAAAGGTATTTTTAGTGTCAAAATTAAGTCCTCAAAAAGCAAAGATACGTTGTTGCTCTTTAAAGAAAGTTAGTCATTCTGTTTGACTCTCAGAGATTTTCCTACACATTGTTTTGTGATGTCAGCACAACACTCCAGTTAAAGAAGTCCTAGTTTTAGAAGCAAATAAATCCTTCTCTTGTAAAGGGGGGTGAGGGTATGGGGGGAAGTTCCTGAACTGTGAGGAACAAAGAAAAGGTGATTGGAATGAGATCCTCAGAAGAGAGAGGAGGAGCCAGTCAGGAATGCTAATTCCTAGAGCAGCACACGCTCCACTGGACTCACTGTCATCACTTGGGGAGTTATGGAAAATTCATATTCCTGGTCTCTACTCCCTGATTTACTCAATCCGAATCTCTGGGGGGTGGGGCCTAAGATTTTTAATAAACTCTTAAATGGTTCTTTTGCAGAGTCAAGCTTTAGACATTTGTGCTTGACTGGTGGTTTCTAAACCAGGAGCTCTAGATTCCTAGGGAACTGCGGTGTTGCCGGGACTCCATGTTACTCATGAAGGGAGCCCAGCCTGTGGCCAGAATATATAACATGTCTCAAAAGTGTATACTCCTGCTGGCCCAATGTTTGTTGATGTTGTTGGGATTAATATACTTTTAAGTCAAAAGCGTTTCTAAACTCATAGTGGCTTTTGTCCTAAAAATACAACTATAGTCATGTGGGGGGCCTAGCAAATTTTTGGCATTTTATTCAAGGCCTCTTCTATACGCTGCTCTAAGCATTCCTCCTTTTTTCTAGTTTGTAGAAGAGCAGGTGTTGTAGAGGCAGATCCTCTATCTTCCAAAGAATTAGAATCCTATGAGGAATTTGATTTTAATTGCAAGAGAACTAAACTCGGAATCTAGTAAGGAACGTAACATTCTTTTTTCTTTATTTTTTAAAAGATTTATTTATTTATTTATTTTAGAGGAGGGGAGCGGCAGAGGGAGAGGGAGAGAATCTTAAGCAGACTCTGTGCTCAGTGCGGAGCTGGATGCGGGGCTCAATCTTACAAACCCTCAATCACGACATGAGTAGAAACCAAGAGTCAGACACTTAACCGACTGTGCCACCCAGGTACCCCTATTTTTATTTTTTTTATTTTTTAGGGCTTGAAGTCATGACCCTGAGATCAAGACCTGAGCTGAAATCAAGAGTCGGACACTTAACCAACTGAGCCACCCAGGTGCCCTGAAAGGCACGTAACATTTCTCTTGATAACAATAATCATAGTTTAAATGCATTCTGTGTGCCACACCCTTTGAATACATAATCTCATTTAACCCTTAAAATAACTTTAAAAATTATTTATTTGAGAGAGAGAGAATGTGTGTATGAGAGCATGTGAGGAGGGGTAGAGGGAGAGGTAGAGAGAAGCCCAAGCCGACTTCCCACTGAGTGCGGAGCTGGAGGGGAGGGCGCGCAGCGCAGTTGATCCCATGACCCTGAGATAACAACCTGAGCTGAAACCAAGAGTCTGACTCTTACCCGACCACACCACCCAGGCACCGCAACCCGTAGAACTTTATAAAGAAACATTATATAATTATCATCTTAGACATGCAGAACACACCATTTTACAAATGAGAAAACTGAGGCTTAGTTCATAATTAGCTGATAAATGGCAGGTTGAAACTTCCCCCAGCAATGCCTGATTGGCATTGCCTGTGTTTTGGTCACAGTGACACTGATCTCTGCCTCTGTTACAGATTTCACTTTCTGGCTGCAAACCTGGGGGATGACTTAAACGTCTAAGTTCTAAACAAAATTTCAAGACCTACAAGTAAATATCTACAACAAATTATAGTTCCCAAAACTCCATATACTACCACATGTTCTTTGTCTTGCTAGCATTCAGGGAGCAAGGCAATAAAGAGTAAGGGAAAACACCCTTTGCAAAAATTGGCTAAATAAGAAAGCATCGGCAAACAGTCTCTGGTCTTATTAGATGATTTCCGCCTGGCCTCTTTCAGGTGGCAGTTGCCATGGTGTTTTAGGGGCAAAGGGAGGGAGTGAAGATCAAGGAGGGTCATTCAGACTGAGGCTTGTCTGGTGTTCCTTTTCAGAGTTCATTCTGCAATGGATGGCAGGAATTTAAACATTCGTAAGAGGAAGGATAGAATTTATTCTTTTTGCTCTCCTTCATTTCTCCATGTTACCCATGTTAAATAGAGGAGAAACGGAGTTTGTGAAGAGTCCAAGGTAGTGGAACAGGAAAGGGAGGTTGTGGGGGAAGGGCCATGAGCCTCTAACTGTGGAAGAAGGCTGGGGTGGGGGCAGGGAAGAACATATGAGTGCCTGTGTTTTCCAGGGAGAAATTATAGGAACAATTTTCTAAAGTTCTGGAGATCCTCAGGTTGGTCATTTGAAAGAAAATCAACAAAGGGTGGAGGTCTGGTAAAAACAGTACGGTGAGAGGGAAGCATGATGAGAAAGGCAAAAAAAATATATTATCATCCCAGGCCACTAAAAAGGAAAACAAATCAGAGTGATGGGAAAAAAAGAGTTAAGTTGTAGAGGCAAGTGTTTGGAGGAATAGGCAGCCGGGATTGAAGTACATCAGACAATAGAGGTAACTGACAACCTATGATAGAAACATGGTCAGAACCTTCAGGAAGAACCTTGAAGAAGAGCAACAAGTAGACTAGCAAGGACTTTGGGGGCTGGAATTCCAGGGGCCAGAGGGATCATCTCCAAATCTTTCACTTTTCAGATAAGGAAACTAAGACCAAGGGAGGTTAAGTGACTTTTCAAGAGGTTCTCCAGACCAGATCTTAGCTCAAGGAAGTGCCCTTTCCACAGTGCCAGGGAGCCGGAGAAGAAAAGAGGCAAGAATGTATGGGAAGCCAAGCACAAGTGAAATGTTTAAAAGATAGATTTTAATTTCTCCATCCTCTTTAGAAATTATGTACTTTTTCTTTCTTGTGGGGACTTGGGTAATTTTAGGACCTAATTCCATTCTGATAACTTCATACTTTAAGTTATTTCAGTCAGATAATAATCCTTCCCCGCTTTGTAGGCTATTCCCAGGGAAGGGATCCTTCGGTGACTAATTTAAGTACTGAGAAAATTTTTGATGATGTCTAATTGATTTGTAATTATATCTTAAGTACAAATCCTTTAAATCTGCCCTTGGTAGAGTTTATTTATTGACATTCAACAAGTATTTTTAAAGCACCTACTATGTGCTAAGTACCTAGTAAATAAAACAAATACTATCCAGTTTATTGTTATGCAGCGGTTTTGTAATTGGACTTAAATTATTTGGTGATATCTCTTTGTTATTTTTTACATTATTTCCATTTCTAGATTACTCCACTGTTTTATTTCTTATTTATAATTGGGGCAATTTATGCCAGGATTCTTAAGGATTTTCTGATGTGTCTCCTCATCTGTCATGGAACTACTCTCATGGCCTCAAAATAAGCCAGGACACATGGTTCCCACAGAGTTGATTAGAGTAAGTTTACTATAGAAGATAGTTCAAAGTAAGGATTGCTGACCAGGCAAATCAAAGCCAGAATCCTTGAGGATAACTAGGAGGAGCTGAAGATTCCACAGACAGCCTGCAAGTCCACAGGGGCTGGAATAGGATAGCAAATGAGTTAACAGAGAGATAAATTAAGAGTTGGAAGGATTGGGACACCTGCCTGGCTCAGTCAGCAGAGCATGTGACGCTTGATCTCAGGGCCATGAGTTCAAGCCCCATGTTGGGTGTGAAGCCTACTTAAAAAAAATAAAAATAAAAAAAAAAAGGAGGGGACGCCTGGGTGGCTCTGCTGGTTAAGCGGCTGCCTTCAGCTCAGGTCATGATCCCAGGGTCCTGGGATCGAGCCCCGCATCGGGCTCCCTGCTCAGCGGGAAGCCTGCTTCTCCCTCTCTGTCTACCTGTTGCTCTCCCTGCTTGTGCTTTCTCTGTCAAATAAATAAATAAAATCTTAAAAAAAAAAAAAGAATTGGAAGGATTGCTGTGAATATTGACTTTACTGGACTTGGGGATTTGAGGTGAATGGCAACTGGCTTACCTTTAATATGGAGGTTAAAGATGCATTGTAAGGGCTATGGTATATGTTGTAGAGAATTCCATGCCGCCCTACAACCGAGCATCTATGAGAATGGATAGCAATATAGTACTTATGTTATTTAATAATCATATGCTGTTTGACTCATTATTTTGTGTCCATATTATTTATTTGGTTATTTAGATTTTATATTTATTTGACAGAGAGAGTGAGAGAGCACAAGCAGGGGGAGCGGCAGAGGGAAAGGGAGAGGGAGAAGCAGACTCCCCCCTGAGGACGTGGGGCTTGATCCCAGGACCCTGAGATCATGACCTGAGCCGAAGACAGCCACTTAACTGACTGAGCCACCCAGGCGCCCATATTTTTTGTCCATTTTAAAGTGCATTATAGGGGCGCCTGGGTGGCTCTGTAGGTTGAGCACTGGACTCTTGGTTTTGGCTCAGTCATGATCACCCCGTCCTGAGATCAAGCCTGAGGTCAGGTTCTGTGCTCAGCAGGAGTCTGCTTGAGATTCTTTCTCTCCCTTTCGCTCTGCCCCTCCCCCTGTCGCTCTCTCTATCTAAAATAAATAAATAAAATTTTAAAAAATATTTTATTTATTTATTAGAGAGAGAGACAGCGAGAGCAGGAACACAAGCAGGGGGAGTGGGAGAGGGAGAAGCAGGCTTCCCGTGGAGCAGGGAGCCCGACTCGGGGCTCGATCCCAGGACCCTGAGATCATGACCTGAGCCGAAGGCAGACGCTTAATGACTGAGCCACCCAGGCGCCCCAAATAAATAAATCTTAAAAAAAAAAAAAAAGAGGGTAAAGCGGGAAACTGGGAGAAATAGGCCTGTTACTCAAGGGGTTATTTCTTCCATCATCTGCTCTCCGCCCTTTGCACTATAAACCTCGCCATCCTTCCACACACACACCATTTCCAAGCTGTCCATCTTTATTCAGTCAGCTTGAAATTCAGGTATTGACTTTTTGTCTTGAAATGCAAGAAGGAACATACTCCTCCCCCTATCAAGATACCTGAAAATAGCCTTAGGAAATAACTCACATTACATAATTAAAAATCTTAGAAAACAAACAAGTGTCACTATCATTATGGTACTATGAAATCCCTTTTAAATTTAAGATCCATTTAAAATAAGAGCAGTTAGGGTCCCCTGGGTAGCTCAGTCATTAAGCATCTGCCTTCGGCTTGGGTCATGATCCCAGGGTCTTGGGATTGAGTCCCGCATGGGGCTCCCTGCTCAGCGGGGAGCCTGCTTCTCCCTTTCCCACTCCCTCTACTTGTGTTCCCTCTCTCACCTTGTCTCTCTCTGTCGAATAAATAAATAAAATCTTTAAAATAAAATAAAATAAAATAAAAGCAGTTAGGGGTGCCTGAGTGGCTTATTCGATTAAGTGGCTGCTTTCAGCTCAGGTCATGATCCTAGAGTCCCAGGATCCAGCCCCATGTGGGGCCCCCTGCTCAGTGGGGTGTCTGCTTCTTCCTCTCCCTCTGCTCCTCCCCCTGCTCATGCTCACACATTCTCTCTGTGTCTCTTTCTCAAATAAATAAATAAAATCTTTAAAAGACACAAATAAATAAAATCTTAAAAAAAAATAAAAGCAGTTAAAATATATAGTACAATTTTCACAATAAAAAACACACATATGAATTTTTTTAAGGATTTTATTTTTAAGTAATCTCTACACCCAACGTGGGGCTCAAACCTGCAGCCCTGAGATCAAGAGTTGCATGCTCTACTGAGTGACCAGGTGCCCCTCCATGAAATTATAGTTCGAGCATTCTATGATGCCTAGTGGTTATCCGCTCTATGCTAGTTGGGCATGCTGTATGTGAACATGCCCTCGTATCCTTTCTATCCTCCAGGAACTTATATTGAAAAACTACTTCACAAAAAAATAAGCTAACATGACACACACTTCCAGTTTTAGTGGAGTAATCGTTGCCATGGGTTCTAGTCAGATTCTTCTACTTCCTAGTTAAATCACCTTGAGAAAATGTCTTTACCTCCCTAGACCTCAGTTTCCTCATCTGCAATGATGACGTTAGGCCAGATGATTTTGTCACCTAGCTTTAACCTCTGTGTTGTTGTGTTTTTTTTAAAGATTTATTTATTTATTTGACAGAGAGAGACAGAGAGAGACACAGCGAGAGGGAACACAAGCAGCAGGGGGAGCAGGAGAGTGAGAGGGAGAAGCAGGCTTCCCGCTGAGCAGGGAGCCCGATGCGGGGCTCGATCCCAGGACCCTGGGACCATGACCCGAGCCGAAGGCAGACGCTTAACGACTGAGCCACCCAGGCACCCCTAACCTCTGTGTTTTATATGTGAATATCTTCATCAATCAACAAACCGTGTCTGTGGCAACAATTTCTACATACAGCTTTGCAATAAAAAAATTCAATGGGAGTTTGTTTCCAAAGCCATCACTTAGGACAAAGGTCACATAGAGTCAAAGCTCAAAAATCCCCAAGGAAGAATACACCAGAGACTGGTTTGAAAGATGATGGTTTCTCTGGCTGAATATCAAATGATGTAGGTGGCCTGCATTTAGGGGGTGGGTAGAATAAAAAATATGCACTTAAAAATTATTTTTATTTATCTATTTACTTATCTACCTATCTATTAAGTAATCTCTACGCCCAACGTGGAGCTCAAACTCACAACCCCGAGATCAAGAGTTGCATACTCTACTGACTGAGCCAGCCAGGCGTCCCTGCATTTTTTAAAAAAAGATTTATTTATTTATTTGAGAGAGAGAGAGAGCGTGCACCAGGAGCATGCACGGTGGGGGTGGGGGCAGAGAAGGAAAGGGAGAGAGGGAATCTTCAGCTGACTCCCCATAGAGTTCAGAGCCCAACTTGGGGCTGGATCCCAGCACCCTGAGATCATGACCTGAGCGGAAATAATCAAGAGTTGGACACCCAACTGGACTGAGCCACCTAGGTGCCCCCACTGTTTTTTCTTCTTCTTTTTTTTTTTTTAAGATTTTATTTATTTATTTGACACAGAGAGAGAGAGAGAGATTGAAAGAGAGAGCATAAACCAGGGGGAGAGGCAGAGGAAGAAGGAGAAGCAGACTTTTCACTGAGCAGGGAGCCTGACATGGTGCTCAATACAGGAACCCTGTGATCATGACCTGAGCCAAAGGCAGCTGCCCAAGGACTGAACCACCCAGGCGCCCCATGTTTCTTCTTTTTAAATATGCATTTTTTTAAAAAAATATTTTATTTATTTATTCGAGAGAGAGGAGAGACAGTGAGAGAGTACAAGCAGGGAGGAGAGGGAGAAGCGGGCTCCCCACAGAGCCAGGAGCCCGACGTGGGGCTCGATCCCAGGGCCCCGGGACCATGACCCGAGCCGAAGGCAGATGCTCAACGACCGAGCCACCCAGGCGCTCCTTAAATATGCATTTTTAATATAGGATCATACTCATGCTTATATTAGAAAGGGACAAGACCTACCTGAGGCTCACTTTGGGCTCATTGAATGGATTGCCAGAGTTTGAATGATTGCAATCTTTACACTGTTGTTTCCCCTTTCTTTTGTAGACCTTAATGTAGTTATAATTGAATTAATATGTTAATTTAAAATATTAAAGTCCATCAAAAGCCCTCAGACCTGCTGATCTCTGTGACCTCCAGGAGTAAGTCCAGTCAAAAACCAAAGCAGCTTACAGGTTTATGATTCTGCATCTCCAGATGGCAGAATCACCCCAGGATTTAAATCCAAGCCCAGGGGGCACCTGGGTGGCTCAGTTGTTAAGCTTCTGCCTTTGGCTCAGGTCATGATTCCACGGTCCTGGGATCAAGCCCCACATCGGGCTCCCTGCGGGGCTCCCTGCTCAGTGGGAAGCCTGCCTCTCCCTCTCCCACTCCCCCTGCTTGTCTTCCCTCTCTTGCTGTCTCTCTGTCAAATAAATAAATAAAATCTTAAAAAAAAAAAAAATAAATACAAGCCCAGACCAGAGAAATCCTTTCCTTCCTTTTCGACATAGGACCAGGCTAAGTCTTTCAATTAATTATACTCTCTACAAATATTTACCAAATGCATTTCATATTTCACTCACTGGGCCTGCATTTAAAGGGCAAGTAGAATAAAAAAATACACTTTTCTCAACATGGAATCATACTCACAACCATATTAAGAGAGGTACAAGAGACCTAAGGTGCTGGGGTTAGAAAGGTAAGTAAGACACGGACCCTGCCTCTCCTTGAGAAGAGGGGCAATGTTAAACAAAAAGATATAAGAAACATGAGAAGATTTTGTAGAAGCCTGCATAAAGTTCCATAGGAAGAAGGGAGACTTGACTTGGACTGATTGTCCACAGGCAACAAATTATCCATCCCTCCATTCCTCCCTCCCTCTGTCTCTTCATCCATCTATACATCCATTAAACAAATGTCTGTGGTTAGTTACTGTATGTAAAGCACTGTGCTAGAGGTTCTAAATGCAAAGAAAATAAAAACATATCCTCCTTGAAGGAGTGTTAACTTGGCATAGGAGATGAAACAAGTAAGCATGGAATGTTAATAGTCTCTTCATGGGCCACTTCTTTGTGACAAGGCTAAATGGACTCTCTACCTTGGATTCTCTCTAACAGTAATCTTGTGAGGTAGACATAGTTATCCCCATTTTACCAGTTAGGAAATTGAAGATCAGAAGGGTTAGTCATTTGCTGAGGGTCATGCAGTTGTGAATTATGGAACTGAGGCTCTAACACATTTATCTTATAACAAAGTCTGTGCTCCAAAGACTATGTGGATTCTGTGTGCCTTTTTGGGTTTAAATTGTCTTCACCATCTATCAACTGTATGACTTTGGGCAGGTTAGTTAACTTCTCTGAGCCTCAGGATCCTAATATAAAAATGAGGTTAATTGTATCTACTTCATAAGATTGGGGTGGAGATCTAACAAAACTCAGTTAAAGCATCTGTCCCAGTACCTGGCCAATCTTTCAAGCTCAGTACATCTGGTGGCTAATATGACGCTGTCCTGCAGAGGTAGCAAGTGGTGAGTGCTATGGGAGTTGCAGATCAAACGTGTACACTTTCGGAAGAAGGAAAGGTCACTTCCAATTGGAGAGTGGGAGGGTGAGTAGATTAAAGCAGGATCAGGAAGAATTCAATTGGGAGTTTTCAAAAAAAGATAAGACTTGAACATTTAGACTTTAAATCTGAAGTAGAAGTCTCTGTTAGGAAGGCAGCAAGGAGATTCTTGGTCCCTGTGGGAGGTGATAAACAATAGAAATGAAAGCAAATAAATTAGATAATTACAGAATGTGGTAATTAAACAGGGTAATGGGAGAGAAAGTGAGGAGGAAGGGTGGGGGCTGGTGGGTCCTAGATAAAGAGGGAAGACTTGATTCAATCTCTAGGTAGAAGGCTGTTCATATGCATATTGACTGCTCTTTGTGAATGGATACTGAATATTGGCCCAAACTGACGGAAATGCAAATACTCTTAGAAAGGACTATTAGTAATGCAAATGTGAAAAACCTGTGATGTAAGCAGAACAACAACAAAACACCCCAATCAATCTTTGAATGAATCGATCCGTGAATGAAGACATTTACATCGTCACGATTTTGATGAGAGAAAAGACAATATATTTTTCTTATCCTTAATTTGTCTTCTTTCCAGCTAGAACTAAGAAAGATTAGTTAAGGTCATCTTATTTTTATTGCTCATTTATTTAGTCACCCGTTCAACAAATATATTCCTGAGAGCTTCCTCTGCACCAGGCGCTATGCCCTGCCTGGGGAATACGGTGTACGGTCTTTCCCAGAGTTCTCCGCTCTTGCTCCAGAGCTCCAGAGCTTTGGGAACCAGACTCAGGAGAACCCCAGGCAGGGTCTGACACATGACTGCAGACATGTTTTTGGATAGAGGCGGGAAAGGACCTGGTAATATCCAGGGCTGGGAGTGTGTCCTGAGATAATCTATTGGTGAGAAGACAAAGGACACTTGATTGAAGAGGTTTTGAAAAGATATTAATGTCCCGAAATTTTATTTGAATTGAAACAATTGTCTGCTTTTCACATTCCTCTGTGCACCTCATCTATGGCCCACCTCATCACTCCTCCTCTACCTGTCCTCAGCTTTTGCTGTCCAAATTTACCAAATAAATCTTCTCTTTCTTTCCACCGGTTCCAACTCCTGCTGTTCTTCACAGCGTGTCTCTGGGCGCAGCCCCAAGCCTTGAGGGGCAGTCAATGGATTCTGAGTTGCTGCTCAAACACAGATCCCCATGGAAACCAAAGGACTGAGAAAACAAAAAGAGAGGAAGAGGCAGCCACTGCCTGACCTTTTATGCTCACCCTCCAAATTCTTTTCGCTCTTGGGCATGAAGGCAAGTGCTTATTTGTATAACTAGTGGAACGAAAGAACCTGACCCCTCCCCCGCACCCCAATTTCTTAAGAGCCTCGCTTCGCGCTGATAGTAAGTGAAAAGCGGTGGGACATCTCCACCTGGTGGTAGAAGTGCCAAATTACCACCAAGAAGAGCGTAATGAGGGACAGCCTGCAATGCAGGCTAGTAAGTAGCTGCAACAGCAGGAGGCTGCAAAGATCGAACGCGCAGGCGCCACTCCTAGGAAGGTGTTTAACTGCGATGCATTTTGTACTTACTCCTTCTTACATATATTTTAAAAATAATTAAATATCATCTTTATGGTGATGACTCAGGGTGGTTTTTTGTTGTTGTTGTTGTTGTTTTTGCATCCAGTCCAAATATGTATATGGGGTCTAGTCTCTCGTCTCCGGACTCCATAGTAGATACTTCCTATTGGAATGTCTTGCCACCACAAATTCAGCATAATCCCGGAGTTGAAAGGTGCTCTTCTCTTCCTTTCCTTTGCCTTCCAGAGGGTAGCCTTTGACAGCTTACACAAAGAAATCAGAGGTTTATTCTACTGTCTCTTTGATGCATCCTCTCTGGTCCTTCCAGAGCAGTGATTCTTTCTGCGGCCACTAGTGATACCCTGCACCCTCGTTTCCCAATAGGCTGTCACCCTTTCTCTTCAGGAGATGCAAGGACACAGGGAAGGGCAGATCCATCGCTTTCCTCCTGCTTCTTGATTCCCTCAGCCTTCCCAAGACGATTATGCCAGAAGAACTGTGATGTTCTTAACTGGAAAATTAGGACAATTTCAGAAAGAAATTATGATGGTGGAGAGATAAAAATTGAACATCTAGGTAGCCTGCATTTTTCCTTTCACTGGGCAAAGAAAAGTACCTCAGGACTTGGATCTTCATGGGTCCTCCCTTCCATTCCTGACCTGCCAGTGGACTGAGTGAGGCTCTAGCTTCTGGAGTTTTTAAAAATTATTTACTTTTTTAAAATTATTTTTTATTATAAAGATTTTAAGTAATCTCTACGTAGACCCAACGTGGGGCTCAAACTTACAACCCTGAGATCCAGAGTCACGTGCTCCACCGACTGAGCCAGCCCGGTACCCCAACCTTCTAAGGTCTTTGAATCCAGTTTTTCACCAGTGAGAGCTGTGGGCTTGCTGGTTCCTCCACCTTGATCTATTAAGTAAACACATCTCTCAGGGTTATTTATTAATCATTATTAATTAATTAAATCAACACAGTCTGAATCCATACTGAAAATATACTATTGTAACCGAACCCAGGTGAGTTTGCTCCTTGGTGTGTCATAGATACACCAGGTGGAGTTGTCACACCAAGTAAACTATTTGCAGCAAATAAGGAGATCACCAGGAATAACTTCCAAAGCAGTGACACCCCGAGCAAGGGTGAACAGGATCCTTTTATTTAGAGTTAGGATAAATATTTAGATAAGGAAGCCCTGACATCATATGTAGAGGAGGGCATAAGGCCAGGCATACCCCTTAAGGAAACATTCCGGTACATAGGTTGTATATTATGTAAATGAGGCTTGTGCTCCTATGGGGTGGAGATTTTAGTATTATAATGAGCTAAAGGTAGTTGTAGGTCATCCTAGAGGTCACTCTATTGTCCATCTGCATAGGCACGAGTTTTGGGTGTTACACTCAAACTGGTCTGGGTGGTCTGGACAGTTTGGAGGACTTGCCAGGGTAGCTGTTATCACTTGAGGCGTGGTTCCTGTTTCCATTTGCCTGAGTTAAGAGATAAGCTGGAAAAGCAGAGCTTAAGGAAAAATGTGGGACACAGGCCAGTGGGCAATAAAGGTCAGGTCTTGGGGTCTAGCTGGTGACACTATTTCCCTTTCAGCAAAGCTCTGGGCCTTACCCTGACTCAAGGAATGTATGACGCCTTCTTTTTTTTTTTTTTTTTTTTAAAGATTTTATTTATTTATTTGACAGAGAGACACAGCGAGAGAGGGAACACAAGCAGGGACAGTGGAGAGGGAGAAGCAGGCTTCCCACGGAGCAGGGAGCCCGATGAGGGGCTCGATCCCAGGACCCTGGGATCATGACCTGAGCCGAAGGCAGACGCTTAACGACTGAGCCACCCAGGCGCCCCTGTATGACGCCTTCTTACTCTTCTGGGAGGGCGCGGTGGCATTGTAGAAACACCTTGTAACTTTAGTATCTGACTCTTAGTCACCGTGGGTGCCAGGCTGGACAAAAGTCTTGATTCAGAGTCTCTCTGAGGGGAAGGGTGTGGGATTGGTCTGAAAGAGTGGTTTGCGATTCCCATGCATGTATCAGCAGATCTAAGCCACACCTAATTATCTTCTTCCATAAAGTAGTTCTGCCCTCCAACCTTACCTCCCCTGTAGAAGGCGCTCCTGTTCTATTAATTAATCAGGCTTTACTTTCGCTTTCTTTCTTAAAAACAAAAACAAGGGTGCCTGGGTGCTCAGTCAGTTAAGCATCTGCCTTTGGCTGGGGTCGTGATCCCTGCATCCTGGGATCGAGCCCCGCATCTGGCTCCCTGCTCAGTGGGGGTCTGCTTCTCCCTCTCCCTCTATGCTCTCTCTTTCAAGTAAATAAACAAAATCTTAAAAAAAAAAAAAAAAAAAAAAGAAATATTCCTTTGATTTCCACAGGCACTCCCTGGTCCAGATCTTTAGCACTTGACTCTGGAGAATCACCTTTAACCCACTTACCCCCATTTATTCACTTTCTGATTACCCTTCACCACCACCTTCGTTCCCTCTTCCATCCTACAAACTGTATCTTAAATGTCACTTGCATCACGTCCCTCCTCTGTCCCACATCTCTTAGTGGCTCTCAAATTGCTACTACAATAGTAGTATTCACTCATTCCTGAGGCCTCATTCTTACCAAATAGCCTTATCTCCCCCAGCCTGTTCCTCCCTCTGCAGCAATTTGGCCAGGCTCCTCCTGGGTCCCACATTCCCTCCCAACTCTCCCTCCTCATGTCCCTCCTGACTCCTCCAGCTTCTGTGGGAAGCTGCAATACCTTTAGTATTCTGGCCATAATCTAACATGGAACATTTTCTTTTCGTTTTTTTTAAATACAAGGGTTGTTTTGTTTTGTTTTTTTAAGATTTTATTCATTCATTTGACACAGAGAGAGAGACAATGAGAGAGGGAACACAAGCAGGGGAAGTGGGAGAGGGAGAAGTAGACTTCCCACTGAGCAGGGAGCCCGATGTGGGGCTCGATCCCAGGACCCTGGGATCATGACCTGAGCTGAAGGCAGATGCTTAATGACTGAGCCACCCAGGCACCCCTAACATGGAACATTTTCTGCTGCTTTTTACAATGTGTATTAGTTTTGTCTCTCTAACTAGTCATTCCAGTCAGAGGGGAGGTCAAGACTTCTCTGCACCTTCTACAATGCCACTTATCTGGGCACAGTGCTGAACACACTGTACGTTCTCAATTAACACTTTGCCCATTAGACTTTCTACTTGCAGGCAAGTCACCCCTGACCTCTCCTTTCTCTGTATTGGCACAGCACGTTGTTATACCTGTATTATACCATTTATTATAGTTTACCCCCCCCTTTTTTTTTAAAGATTTTATTTGTTTAAGAGAGAGGGAGAGAAAGAGCCAGAGCACAAGCAGGGGGTAGGGGCAGAGGGAGAGAGAGAGAAACAGACTCCCTGCTGTGCAGAAAGCCTGATGTGGGGCTTGATCCCAGGATCCTGAGCCAAAGGCAAACACTTAACCAACTGAGCCACCCAGGTGCCCCTAACGTTTACCTTTTATCAAAGGTGGAGCCCACTATGGTGAGTATGGTGAGCGCCGTGAATTGTGTAAGACTGACGAATCACAGACCTGTACTCCTGAAACAAATAATACATTATATGTTAATAAAAAAAAAGATGGAGCCCATACCTGTTTCTTGGACTGCATTGGGAGTTCCTCAGGCATAGAGACCACATTGCATTTGTTTTGCACTGTTCATAGCATTTAGCAGAGTGCTATAGTAAGAAGAAGCTCAATACCTTTTTTCCTCAGCACGAATATTTTTATATAATGGAGGGAAAACAGACCGCATATATTTTTTAAGATTTTTAATAAATTTTTTAAATTAAAAAAAATTTTTTTAAAGATCTATTTATTTATTTGAGAGAGAGAGAAAGAGAGACAGAGAAAGCCCAAACACGGGGAGAGGCAGAGGCAGAGGGAGAGGGAGAAGCAGACTCCTCACTGAGCTGACAGCCAGACGTAGGGCTCGATCCCAGGACCTGGAGATCATGACCTGAGCCGAAGGCAGATGCTCAACCATCTGAACCACCCAGGCGCCCCAAGATTTTTTAAAAAATTTATTCATTTGAGAGAGCGCGCGCGCGAGAGAGACACAGAGAGAGCATAAGCGGGGGAGCTGCAGGCAGAGGGAGAGGGAGAAGCAGGCTCCCTGCTGAGCTGGGAGCCCGACCCCGACCCTGGGCTTGATCCCAGGGGCTTGATCCCAGTACCTAGAGATCACGACTTGAGTGGAAGGCAGATGCTTAACCATCTGAACCACCCAGGGGCCCCAAGGCCTCATTTTTTTTTTTTTAAGATTTTATTTATTTATTTGACAGAGAGAAATATAGTGAGAGAGGGAACACAAGCAGGGGGAGCGGGAGAGGGAGAAGCAAGCCTCCCGCTGAGCAGGGAGCCCGATGTGGGGCTTGATCCCAGGACCCTGGGATCATGACCTGAGCCGAAGGCAGACGCTTAACTGACCGAGCCACCCAGGAGCCCTGACCACATATTTTTAAAGTAGGATCCACACCCAAGGTGGGGCTTGAACTCATGACCCTGAGATCAAGAGCACATGCTCTACTGACTGAGCCAGCCAGGCACCCCTGAAGTCTTTTCTTTTCTTTCTTTCTTTTTTTTTTTTTAATATTTTATTTTTTGACACAGAGAGACACAGCGAGAGAGGGAACACAAGCAGGGGGAGCGGGAGAGGGAGAAGCAGGCTTCCCGCTGAGCAGGGAGCCAGATGTGGGGGCTCGATCCCAGGACCCTGGGATCATGACCTGAGCCGAAGGCAGACGCTTAACCAACTGAGCCACCCAGGCGCCCTTATATCCCTTACTCTATGCCAAGCACTGTTCTAAGTGTTTTGCTCATTTAACATTTTACAACAAGCTTATGAGCCAGGGTGGGACTAGGGGTGAGACAAGAGAGCCATCTGAGGCACTGACTCAGGGTCACACACGTGCACTTTTGTGCCCTAGCTGCTTCTCTTGCTCCACCCTAGACCTGGCTCTGCTTATGAAGAAGTGATTATCTACATCCATTTTTTCCAATGAGTAAACTGAGGCACTGAGAGATTAAGTAACTTGCCTAAAGTCACACAGGTGGCCAGTGGCAGAACTGGGATTTGAATCTTAGCAGTCCTAGAACCCAATCTGCTCTTAACTAGTCCCCTACACTTGTCTTTTAAAGTGCTAGGTTGGGGCATGCGACTCTTGATCTTGGGATTGTAAATTCGAGTTCCACATTGGGTGTAGAGATTATTTAAAAATAAAATCTCTAGGGGCACCTGGGTGGTTCAGTTGGTTAAGCATCTGCCTTCGGCTCAGATCATGACCCCAGAGTCCTGGGATCGAGCCCTGTATCAGGCTCCCTGCTCAGTGGGAAGCCTGCTTCTCCCTCTCCTTCTGACCCTCCCCTCTGCTCCTGCTCTCTCTCTAATGAATAAATAAAAAAATCTTTAAAAAAATAAAATCTTAAAAAAAATTTTTAAGGGCTAGGTTAATTTTAACCTAGTCAAATGTTCATATTATGGACACAATTAAATACAGTATAAACTGTGGATCCATATAGACTGGAAATATGTGCCTGAAGAGACTTGGAAAAGATAAATATATCATGGAACGTGGGCGTAACAAGGGGAGGCAGGCTGGAATGTGTCTGTGACTAAGGAAACAGACTTAAATTATGTGATTGCACAGTCATCTGCCTGAAGAAAAACTTTATAAACATAAGGGGGGTGGTCTTGGAGCCTAAGGGAAAGGTGTCAGCGATCAAGACTCTGAGGTACTCTCTGAAGAGAGGAGCTGTGGACTGAGCCAGCCACTCACCAGGCTCCACGTGGATCTGGGTAAACAGGCCTGTTGTGGCCTGAGGTGGGTCCTATCCAAATTCATACATTGAAGCCCTAACCCCAATATCTGTATTTGGGAGATAGGGCCTTTAAGGAGAGAGCAACATTATTAACGACAGCCAGAGAGTGGAGACAGACGAAGTCATCATCAACCAGTGAAGGGATAAACAAAATGTGGCATAACCACACAAAGGAATATTATACAACCTTAAAAATCCTTAAAAAGGAATGGAATTCTGATACATGCTACAACGTGGATGAAGCCTAAAGACATTATGCTAAGTGAAAAATACTCAGGACAAATTATAGGATTCCACTTACATGAGGTACCTAGAATAGGCAAATTACTTAATTATATGACACAATTCTGTATATTTCTTTTTTTAATTTTTTTTTTAAAGATTTTATTTATTTATTTGACAGAGAGAGACACAGCGAGAGAGGGAACACAAGCAGGGGGAGTGGGAGAAGGAGAAGCAGGCTTCCCACGGAGCAGGGAGCCCGATGCGGGGCTTGATCCCAGGACCCTGGAATCATGACCTGAGCCGAAGGCAGATGCTTAACGACTGAGCCACCCAGGCGCCCCACAATTCTGTATATTTCAAGCCTTGACTTTCCTTTACCACCCCACATACTTTTTATTTCTAGGTAAATAGCTTCTCTTCTCTTTTCTTTTTTTTTTTTAAGATTTTATTTTTAAGTAATCTCAACACCCAATGTGGGGTTTGAACTCACAACCCTGAGATCAAGGGTTGCATGCTCCACCAACTGAGCCAGCCAGCCACCCCTAGGTAAATAGGTCTTTACTTCAGTGTTCATACCACAGTCTGGGAATAATGGTCCCTGCCCATTGGCCTGTGGTAGATCAGGTGGGCCCTGTATCACGTGAGAAGTTCTGGAACATGGAAGGAGGAGGCCCAGAAGAGCTGAGAGGTCAGGCTGCTAATAGTCAACAAGCAGAGAAACAAAGACAGGGGCCCACCCCAGGAGAACGACATAGGTTGCCCAAGTCAGGCAAAGAGTTCTAGAGTGTGGTTCCAGGGCAAACATTCAGAAAAGAAAGCCATGGATGGAGGGAAGAGAGGTCTCTGTCAGTATCTTAAGTCATAGTAGCCAGGAGGCTATTAGGGTAGTTGCCAACGTTGCTAGCCTCCTGTTTCTTCCTTCAGAGCTCAGGCCCTGCCCTTTTGCTTTACAGGCCCCTCAGCCCCTCCTCACTTCTTTCTTGCTGTTCTCTCTTTTCTGGAAAACTATGGACAGTATTTTCCCTAGAACCTTTGATTACTAGGCCCTCTGGTCAGAGAAGCTCAAGGCTACTTAGGGGGCTTGGAGTCTGGGAGAGAGCACAGGCGGTGGAAGTTGTCTTGTTGCTCGTGCTGACTCCAAACTGGTGGAGGGGTTTTTGCTGTTGTAGTTGTAATGTGTCCTTCAGAGCTGCCTAGCTCTTCCGTGGAGGGAACAGGGACCCCTTCTCTTTATACCTTTTGGCAAAGAGAGGTCCAGGGAGTGGAGACAAAGTGGCCTTGGAGGTCCAGCATCCAGCCTCTTTCCCTTTGCTTCTCTTCACATTTCAGACTGTGTGAGGCCTTCTATCCACAGGAAGCATCTGTTCTTTTTTTTATTATTAAGTTTTAATTTTAATTCCAGGATAGTTAACATACAGTGTTACATTAGTTTCAGGTGTACAATATAGTGATTCAGCAGGAAAATTCTGCTCTTGATGTTTAGTTTCATTAAATGGAGCATAGAAAGACGTCTGCTTTAGATGTCAGGCCAGTCTCAGCATCTTGCAGCATCAGAAAGTGATGGGTCAGTACCCAGGTTACTCAGCCCCATCCCATCCAGCCCCAGCCCCCTACAGCTAGGTGCTGTAACAACACAGCCCAAGAGGAGAGAGGCTCCAAAACCTCTCCGGGCACAGAATCGCCAGGACCTAAGTCTTCAGGAGGGTCAGC
Organism: Halichoerus grypus; assembly: GCF_964656455.1. NCBI lineage: Eukaryota > Metazoa > Chordata > Mammalia > Carnivora > Phocidae > Halichoerus > Halichoerus grypus. The sequence continues at coordinate 79,948,037 of NC_135719.1, forward strand.
CTACAGCTGGGTAAAGGAGCACACATAGGGTGGAGACTGGGTATGTGATGTGTTTCACTGGAGGGGGAGAGGTAGCTGTGGTGACCGTTCGTTGGCTCCAGAGAGAAGAGTGGGAAAATAGGAGTGTGGGAGGGGCCAAGTGAGGCTCTTACAAGTAAGGCAGACTAAACACAAGAGAAAGGGGAGGTTGAAGCTTTCCTTTTGTACGGACATGAAGCAGGTTTCCAATGGAAGGGCTTCGTATTTGTGGCTAATATAGGGGCCAGTAGATTAAACTAAATTGAACCTGAGCAGAGACTTTTCCTTGGCTCCAGAAGTTCTAAGGTTTGGGTTCAGCTCCACGATGTCGTATGACTGTGGGCAATTCATTTAACCTGTTTGAAAAGTCAGTTATTAAAAACGGGGTTACTAAAATAACTGCCTTACCTCACAGAGAGGGTAATGACCTTGTATAAGTGGGAGGTCTTTGTAAACTCTAGAGCCTTGTTATTTGAAGTTTGGTCTATGGACGAACAGCATCAAAGTTACCCAGGAGCTTGTTAGAAATGAAAATTTCAGGTCCCATTCCAAATATATGGAACCACAATCTGCATTTTAACAAGATCCCCAGATATTTATATGCTTATTAAACTTTTAAAAGCATCACTATAAAATACTCTATAAATTAGTTTACTACTTGAGGGAGAACCAAATATCACTTGGGGTTCAATTTTGCTCTCTTATAAAAGACCATAAGGGAGTGGGAGGTGCCCACCTCTTTGAGCAACAGATCCCTCTACCCCAATTTCTTTAATTAGTGTTAAGAAGGATGATTTTTTAAAAAAGATTTTATTTATTTATTTGGGAGAGAGAGCTCGTGTGAGAGAGAGAGAGCACAAGCAGGGGGGAAGGAGGAGAGGGAGGAGAAGCAGACTGCTGAGCACGGAGCCTGATGTGGGGCTCAATCCCAGGACCCTGGGATCATGACCCAAGCTGAAGGCAGAAGCTTAACTGACTGAGCCACCCAGGCGCCCCTTAAGAAGGATGATTAAGAATGTCCTAGAAGGAACTAGAGGGTATTAGGCTAAGTGAAATAAGTCAGTCAGAGAAAGAGAAATACTATATGATTTCACTTATATGTGGAATTTAAGAAACAAAACAGATGAACATAGGGGAAGGGAAGGAAAAATAAAATAAGATGAAAATGGAGAGGGAGGTAAACCATAAGAGATGCTGAACTCTAGGGAACAAACTGAGGATTGCTGGAGGGGAGGTGGGTGGGGGGAAGGGATAACTGGGTGATGGGCATTAAGGAGGACACGTGATGTAATGAGCACTGGGTGTTACATGCAACTGATGAATCACTAAATTCTACTCCTGAAACTAATAATACAGTATACATTAACAAAATTGAATTTAAATAAATAATTAAGGGAAAAAAAAAAGAATGCCCTGGGCCTAGCAGTGGGATAGCAGGAAATGAAGGAAGGAAGACCTGGAGAGAAGAGAAAGAAGACGAACATTGGAAGGAGGATCACCTAAAATGATTTTCTGGGATGAGTGCAGGGGAGTGTTCTCAGAGACAAGTAGAGAGCATCTGTAAACCTGTGGGGGGGTGCGGGAGGCTTTGAGTGCATGAAGATTTGGTGTTCTGGGCTAGGAGACAGGTTTCTCTTATTTGCTACCTGTTTCCTTTTTCTCAAAGAAAATGTGCTTCTGACATGGATACTCCTCTTGCTTCTCCTGATGGACCAGCCGGGCCTCTCTGAGGCCCACAGCTTCCTTCGTCAGCATGCTGACAGGCTCAAAGCCAAGCTCACTGCCAAGTACAAATGTTGCAATGATGAAGGCTCCAGGGCTGCCCGCTGAGAAGAGCTGTAAGAGCGTGTGTTCCCCAGCACAAGGCACCTCTGCGAGGGCCCGACTGTGAGATGTGAGAGGAAGCCTGACTTTTACAGGTGCCCGTTCAGCATCTTCTAAGCCACTCAATGCCATCTCTAGCCAGAGGCTTGCTCCCGCACGTTACTACCTTGGCATGACCTTCTGGAGGGATGTGAGCATGGTCTGTGTGGGGAAACAGCCAATTTGCTTGGAAGAATAGTCTCTGTACCCTCTCAGCAAGGGTGTGGGCTTGTGCTGCTCCACGCCCCTCCCCCCATTCCCACTCAGTCCTGGCTGGGCTGGATCCTCCTGCAGAGCCTGGAGTGCCTCACTGTCCCCTAGGTCCTAGCCCCTGACCCCTACTCTCACCATCTGTCCTGTGGATATTTGTTAGGGGTAGAGGGGAGCTGGGCTTGTCATGAGCCCCCTTTGGGACCATTAGTGCTTGTCTTAATTTGCCTTGTCCTGCCTGGAGACAGCGTGTTGATGCTAAATACTTTCCTGAGGTTTGGCCCCTTTTCTCCTTAAGATCTCACTCCCTAGGTCGGAAGAGAAGGTCAGAGGGAGGTTTGTGAGCCTGGTGTAGGCAGTTATACCCCAAGGATCTGCTGAGCCCATGAGCCCATTTTCCCACCTGCTGCTTTTTTTTTTTTTTAAGATTTTATTTATTTATTTGAGAGAGAGCGAGAGAAAGAGTGAGAGAACACAAGCAGGGGGAGCGGCAGGCAGAGGGAGAAGCAGATTCCTTGCTAAGCAGGGAGCCCGATGTGGGACTCAATCCCAGGACCCTGGGATCATGACCTGAGCTGAAGGCAGACGCTTAACCGACTGAGCCACCCAGGCACCCCCACCTGCTGCTTTAATAAAACTCTCAAGGGCACTGACCGTGAATGGCTCTGAGTGTTTGGGTTGCTGCAACCTTCTCATCTGAGGGCAGGGACGGGGGGCAGTAACAGAGAGGGGATGCCGGGGAAACCTTCCTTTATAGAAACAAATCCCAAAGCTGTCAAAAACAGCGGCGGGTAGGAGTCTCACTGTCAGGAGATGGGAATGACATGGACCCACTCCAAGTGACACGGTCCCTTCTCAGACACCCCTCCTGCTGCCACAGCCCCTCTAAGCTGTGCTGCTTTGAAGACCTGTCTTGTGGCTGAGCAGATGATGCAAAGAAATGTTGGAAAGACCAAACTGATTACTAACAGAACAGGAAAATTAACCCAGAGGATATAATTAGCATAAAGCTTACAAAGTACAGATTCTCTAAGTTGTTCCATTCTACTGAGATACTTAAACTCTGGTCCAAAGGGATGAGGAAAAATACCCAACACATCTACTGAACATCCTCAGCATGCCAGAAACGTGTTCTACATGGGGGCGACTATACTGTGGAAGGGGCAGGAAAAGTGAGCGAGGACGGAAGATGTCTGCCCTGTATTTTATTTCCTCTAAAGAGCTTTCAGCTTTTAGAATCAATTCCTTTCTACCTCAGTGTAACATTCAAAATGTTTATCCTATCATTTCTATATTGTGTGGTCTTTTGGTTACTAGAGTTCTCACAAGGAAATTGGCAAGGAAAAATTTAGGTCCCATGAGTTCATTTTTTTTATTATTCATTCATTTATTTATTTTTTAAATAATCTCTACACCCAATGTGGGGCTCAAACTCATGACCCTGAGCTCAAGAGTTGCACACTACACCTACTGAGCCAGGCAGGAGCACCCCCATGAGTTCATTTTTAAATTTCAGCCTAAGGAGGGCAGAGTCTTTGCTGTTTGGCTCACTTTCTTTTGTCCTTTAAGTAGCAATTGCTTTTCTATAAGAGGAAAAATAAATCTAGATTCTTATTGCACACTATATGCAAAAATAAATTTCAGATGAAATAAAGATAAAAAAACACAAAAACTATAAAAATGTTAGAAGAAAATTTAGGACACTAGAAAATCTTGGGGTTGGGATAAGTTTACAGAGAAGCCCAGAATCCATAAGGAAAAACATTACTGCACAAAAATAAAAATTTTGGAATGAAAAGAAGACAGAATAAACACGAACAAATGGTACATTTGGAAGAAAATATTTGTACTCATATGAAGAGATGACTTTTTAATATACAAAGATCTCTTATGAATTGATAGGAAAAAGTCAACAACTCAATAGAAAAATAGGCACATGATATAAACAAATGATAGAAGAAGCATTCTCAATGGTAAGTAAATATAATAAAGGATACCCAATTTCTCTATTAGTCAGAGAAATTAAAACAAAATGAGCTGCCCAACAGACTGGCAAAAATTAGTTGATATGATCTAGTATAGGTGAGAATGGGCATTTATTCATATACACACAAACACACACATTATATTATATATATAGTTGGTATATACAATATATTATTATATTGTATTTATTCAACACAATGAATTAGGAGCATGAATTGTTACAACTTTGAGGGGAAGTAACACCTTAATATCTTCTAATATTAAAAGTATTGTATTATTGTATTATAATAATATTATATTATAATAATAAAAACTTGCTGGGACGCCTGGGTGGCTCAGTCATTAAGCGTCTGCCTTCGGCTCAGGTCATGATCCCAGGGTCCTGGGATTGAGCCCCACATTGGCTCCCTGCTCCTTGGGAAGCCTGCTTCTCCCTCTCCCACTCCCCCTGCTTGTGTTCCCTCTCTCGCTGTGTCTCTCTGTCAAATAAATAAATAAAATCTTAAAAAATAATAATAGTAAAAACTTGCTAAGAGACTAGATCTTAATTATTCTAACCACTAAAGATAAATGATAATTATGTGACATTATAGAGGGGCTAATTATTACTGCAATGGCAATCATATAATATATAAATATATCAAATCAATATGTTGTACACCTAAAATTTACACAACGTTATATATGAACTATATTTCAGTTACCTGTCCCCCCCAGCCTCCCCCAAAACCCACATGTATTAATGATGGTTATATGAGTGTTCTGTGCAAGCTACTTTGACAAGAGTGTTACTTTAGGGAATGAATGTAATAGCTCTCCTTAAAAACACATGTAGGGGTGCCTGGGTGGCTCAGTCAGTTAAGCGTCTGACTTCAGCTCAGGTCATGATCTCAGGGTCCTGGGATCAAGCCCTGCATTGGGCTCTGTGCTCAGCAGGGAGTCCGCTTGAGATTCTCTCTCCCTCTGCCCCCCCCCACTTGTGCGTGCTCTCTCTCTCAAATAAATAAAATTTTTTTTCCCCCAATAAATAAAATCTTTTTGGTCGAGTCCAATAAATAAAATCTTAAAACTACCCCCCCAAAGCACGTGTAATAAAGGTGTTTGTAAGAAAATAAAAGCTATGTGTCCCTTTTGATATTAAAAATTCAAACTTCTAAAATCTATTTATTTAGGGATTTTTTTTTTTTAAAGATTTTTATTTATTTATTTGACAGAGAGAGAGACAGCGAGAGAAGGAACACAAGCAAGGGGAGTGTGAGAGGGAGAAGCAGGCTTCCCGCGGAGCAAGGAGCCTGATGCGGGGCTCGATCCCAGGAGCCTGGGATCATGACCTGAGCCGAAGGCAGACGCTTAACGACTGAGCCACCCAGGCGCCCCTAAAATCTATTTATTTAAAAAGTACTAATATCTGAAGGTACATGCATTTGGATATTTATTTCAGCTTTGTTTTTAGTGGCAAAAACTCAAAACAATCTAAATATCCACCAAAGATGAATGATTAAATAAATTATAGAAACACATTCTGAAGAATATTGTGCAGCTATTCAGAAAGAATGGGTTGGATCCATATATACTGACCTGAAGGAGTGTAGATTATATATTGTAATGTGGAGAAGAGGAAAAGAAATTGTAAAATAATGTGGCTAGTCTGATTCCAAATTTGAAAAGGAGAAAAATCTATACATGCTTATTGGTATTTCTATACATTTCTGTAAACATAAAGGCTGCAACCAGTCTTTACCATAGTTACCTCAGGGCAGAGGGGGATTAATTTACTTAAAAAAACCTCTTTTGTGTTTTTAAACATGTTACAAAGAGCATGTACTACTTTTTCTTTTTTTTTAAGATTTTATTTTTAAGTTAGCTCTATACTTAATGTGGGGATTGAACTCACAACCCTGAGATCAAGAGTCACATGCTCTATAGACTGAGACAGCCAGACACCCACAAGCATGTACTACTTTTGTAATTTAATATGCACAAATGTGAGGGACATTGAGAAAAGTAAAATAAAATCAAATCAGAGGGTGGATATGTTCATGAGTGTGGAACAAAGGAAGGTTGGCAGGGGTAAAGAAGGGCAAATAAGTTATGCAGAGGAAGAATAATTGGTCGCCTGGGTGGCTCAGTGGGTTAAGCATCTGCTTTCTGCTTGGGTCATGATCCCAGGGTTCTGGGATTGAGTCCTGCTTTGGACTCCTTGCTGAGCTGGGAGCCTGCTTCCCCCTCTGCCTGCCCCTGCTTGTACTTTCTCTCTCTCTCTCTGACAAATAAATAATAAAAAAAATCTTAAGAAAAAAACGAGAGGGCGCCTAGGTGGCTCAATAGGTTGGATGCCTGCCTTTGTTCATGGTCCCGGAGTCCTGGGATTGAGTCCCGCGTTGGGCTCCCTGCTCGGCAGGGAGTCTGCTTCTCCCTCTGCCCCTCACCCCACTCTCGTGCTCTCTCTCACTCTCTCCCTTAAATAGATAAATAAGGTCTTTAAAAAAAAAAAGAAAAAGAAAAAAGAGAGAGAAAAATCAAATAGAAAAAAATGACCCTGTGGGCGCCTGGGTGGTTCAGCTGGTTAAGCGTCTGCCTTCAGCTCAGGTCATGATCCCAGGGTTCTGGGATCGAGCCCCAGGTCGGGCTCCCTGCTCAGCGGGGAGTCTGCCTCTCCCTTTCCTTCTGACCTCTCCACCACTTGTGCTCTCTCTCTCTCTCTCTCAAATAAATAAAAATAAAATCTTAAAAAAAAAAGAAAAAGAAAAAAATGACCCTGAAGGAAATAGAGATTCCATAAACAGAAGAGAATGAAAAATAACTGGCAACTTAACTTTAATTAATACATTTAGAGAGACCAATGCATAAAACAAGGACAGTATGAGATGATACAGAATAATCAGAGAATAATAGTTCTTTTTTTTTAAGATTTTATTTATTCATTTTGAGAGAGAGAGACAGAGAGCATGTGTGAGCAGGGGGAGGGGCAGAGAGAAAGGGAGAGGGAGAGAATCTCTAGCAGACCCCTTGCTGAGTGTGGAGCCCAAGGTGGGGCTTGATTCCACCACTAGAAGATCATGACCTGAGCTGAAACCATGAGGCCAGTGCTTAGCCAACTGAGCCACCCAGGCGCCCCTAATAAGAAATAGTTTTGTTTTGTTTATTTTAGGATTTTATTTATTTATTTGAGAGAGAGAGTGAGTAAGAGACAGAAAGAGAGAGAGAGCAAGCGCATGAGCAGGGGCGAGTGGCAAAGGGCGAGGGAGAAGCAGACTCCCCGATGAGCAGGGAGCCTGATGTGGGACTCGATCCCAGGACCCTGGGATCATGACCTGAGCCGAAAGCAGACGCTTAACCGACTGAGCTACCCCAGCGCCCCAAGAAATACTTTTTAAAAATGAAAATGTGATTGGTGAAATGAAAATTTTATTGGAAGGGGCCGATAAACTCAAGCAAATTGCTCAGGAGACAGAATAAAAAGTCACAGATGACAAATAGGAGTGAAAAAGATAAAGATAGGATGACTCTTAGCAGTCCAACATTTTATTAATAGGTGTTCTAAGGAGAATAAAGAAAATAGAGAGGAGCAAATTATCAAGGATATAATAAAATAAAATAAAATAAAATTTCTCAGAGCTGAAGGGAGACCCAAAATTTCAAAATCAAAGTGTTTACTAAACTGGGAGCAGGAGAAATGAAATAAGATTTAGACACATTGTAAAATCTCAGAATATTGAAGATACAAAGGAGATAGTAAAAGCCTCCAGAGAGATTGCCAACAAGGTAATGAGAATTAGACTAGCATCAGAATTTAATTTTTACTATTATTATTTTTAAAAATTAAAAAAAATTTTAAATATTTATTTATTTATTTATTTTAAAGATTTTATGTATTTGACAGAGAGAAAGAGCACAGGCAGGGGAAGTGGCAGGAAGAGGGAGAAGCAGGCTCCCCACTGAGCAGGGAGCCTGATGTGGGGCTCGATCCCAGGACCCCAGGATCACGACATGAGCCAAAATCAGATGTTCAACCGACTGAGCCGCCCAGGTGCCCCTATTTTTTTTATTTTTTTTTTATTTTTAAGTAATCTCTACACCCAACATGGGGCTTGAATTTACAACCCCAAGGCCAAGGGTTGCAGTTTCTACCGACTGAGCCAGCCCGCGTCAGACTTTTAATTAGCAACACTGGATGCCAGATGACAACTAAAACAAGGTCTTCAAAGACAGCATTGATTTTCAGCTTAGAATTCCATACTCATCCAAATATTTAATTAAGTGTAAGGGCAGAATAAGGACATCTTTTTTTTTTTTTTTTTTTAAATAAGCCCTGTACCCAGTGTGGGGCCTGAACTCAACATTCTAAGATCAAGAGTTGCTGGCTCTACCAACAGAGCCAGCCAGGTGCCCCAAAGATGATTTTATGTAGAGGCCGCTTTTAGGCAAACAGGCTTGAGCGCTGGAATGTAGAAAGGGCCACAGCGACCCCCTGGCTGAATGCAGACAGGCCCATCAGACGCCCCACCTCAAAATCTCCAGAGGCCCTCACTGACCAATGGGCTACTTACAACCAGGCACAGTTACCAAAAATGGGAAAATTCCATACATCAAATCCTCCTCACTTCCCCCTTTAAAAACAGCCCCTACCTGGGGCGCCTCGGTACAGGCTCTCTGCTCAGCGGGAAGCCTGCTTCTCTGTCTCACAATCTCCCCGCTTGTGTTCCTTCTCTTGCTATTTCTGTCAAATAAATAAATAAAATCTTTAAAAAAAAACCCCAAAAACAACAGCCCCCACCCACTGCCCCGCCTCTGCTGTCCTCCCTGCAGCCTCCTCAAAGTGTATTCAATAAACTATCTCCTTTGTTCTTTTTTTTTTTTAAGTTTTTATTTATTTATTTGGCAGAGAGAGAGCAGGAGAACGCAAGAGGGAGAGGGAGAAGCAGGCCCCCTGTTGAGCAAGGAACCCGATGCGGGGCTGCATCCCAGGACCCTGGGATCATGATCTGAGCCCAAGGCAGCCACTTAACCAGCTGAGCCACCCAGGCGTCCCTGTCTCCTTTGTTCTGCATCAGGTGAAATCTTTCACCTCTTAGGCCATTGGCTTCCACCTGATCATTGCCCCACATTTGGGGGTCCCCATCCTCTCGGGAGAGACATCACATTTAGATACCACATTTTAGATGTTAGGATTCAGGAGTTTTACAATCTATATGCTGTTTCTTTGAAAGTTAGGTTCTAACATCCATTCTGTAAAATGAACATGAAAAACAAAAAAAACTGACACAGAATTCAGGTAACAGAGGATCCGATGCGTAAGAAAGACCCAGGATGAGAGCTGTGGCAGACCAGGAGAGCAACCAGGACAGCCTGAGAGGGAGGGTGGGGGACTCAAAGGGAGTTCTCTAGGGGAAAAAGAGAATTCCTTAGAATAGATAGAATGACTAAGAGTTTGTCAAAACTTGAGGATAAAGGAATGGAGAGCGAGAAGACAAGAAAGATAACCAACTAAAATGTGTAGTCATACATTCTTAACTGGCTATATGAGCAGTATTTACACAGTCATAATGTAATACTCTTTAGGTAAATGCTTTTTAATGGTTTTCTATATTTGGAATCACCATAGACAGAGTAACAAAGGTCTACTGAAGGTTATGGGATAGAATATAAATATTATCAATTCTGACAGTTAAGAAGTACAGATGACAGAAGATGGGAGGTGTAAGGTAAAGAGGAGGTGGAGGGAAGGGCAGGGTTTCTGTCTTCTTTTATAAAGTGAATGGGCAAAAGATTTAACTATATTCATTCACTAATTCCACAAGTACTTATTGAATGCCTGCTACGTTCCGTACACTCTTATTTTTTTAAAGCTCTACACCCAACATGGGGCTTGAACTCAACACTGAGATCAAGAGTGGCATGCTTTGCTAATGGAGCCAGCCAGGCGCCCCTCCAGGCACTCTTCTTAGTGCTGGAGATTCAGTGGTGAACAAAACAGGCACAAAGCTTTGCCTACTTACAAAAGCAGTGATAGGAGAGTTACACTGACAACTCTAGTCTTACGTGGACAATGGATGGTAATTTGGTAAACAGGGCATCCCCAAATTGCAGAATGGAGTACATCCCAGGTATGGCAGTCATGGAGGGGCCACTGGGATCTCCCCTCAAGAAAGAAATAAGCTAGGGGGTGCCTGGGTGGCTCAGTTGGTTAAGCGCCTGACTCTTGGTTTCAGCTCAGGTCATGATCTCAGGGTCATGAGATGGAGCCCGTGTTGGGCTCTGTGCTCAGCAGGGAGTCAGCCTGGGATTCTCTCTCTCTGCCCCTCCCCCCTTCTCTCTCACTCTCCCTCTCTCTAAAAATAAATAAAATCTTAAAAAGAAAAAAAAAAAAAAGAAATAGGCTAGTATACACCTCCCAGTGAGAAAATAAATCTCCCCCCCTCAGAAAAGGGAAGAGGACATTGAGGTTTCTATATGGTCAGGTATTTTAATTCAGATTCTGCAGGAAGCAGACTCTAAGCTAGAATCAGAACAGCAGGCCCAGAGAGAGAAGGAAGGAAGACGGGATAGGAAGAGCTTCACCCTGCAGGCAGTTCTGAGAAGGTCTCAGGTAGGTGACCTGAAGAGGGTCTCAGGCAGGTGGAGTTGGGCAGAAATAGCTTGACCCTAGTGCCCCCATTACCTTCAGTCACTGGCTGGGGACAGCCTGGTTTCAACACTGCAGTGTCCCAAAGACTGGTAATGGCACCTCGTGCAGCTGATTTCTAGAAAATCATCCATTTTATCCCATATGAAAACCAAGAAAGTTGAGAAGCTTTTAAGCATCTGCCTAAGATGACTTCCAAGATTAGATTTTTTTCCCTCTGGAGTATTTACTTACTTCCAGTTATTCAATCAAACACAATCAAAATTTCTTCTAGGTGCTGGGGTGAAGGGATTTTGCAAATGTAATTAAGGTCCCAAATGAAATGATCTTAAAAAAGGAAGATTATTCTCTGTGGGCCTAGATTAATTGGGTGAGCCCTTAAAAAGGACTGGATTCTTCATAGAAAGAGAGATTTGAAACATAAGAAGGATTCCAGGTGAGGAAGAGTCTGTTTTTGGCTCTAACCATGGAAGGGGCCCCACGGCAAGGAATTCGGATAGCCTCTTGAGGCTGAGAGCGCCCACTAGCTGACAGCCCTCAAGGGAACAGGGACCTAAGTCCTGTCATGGCAAGGAACTGAATTCTGCCACAACCCTGTGAGCCTAGAAGAGAACCCCGACCTCCAGATGAGAATGCAGCTCAGGGACACCTGGATTTCAGTCTGGTGAGATCCTGAGCAGAGAACCAAGTCAGGCGGTGCTTGCATTGTGGACCTCCAAAACTGTGAGCTAATAAATGGGCTTAGTTTTAAGCTGCTGAGTTTGTGATCCCTTGTTATGTAGCGATTGAAAACTAACATGTTGCCCATCATAGTAGATTCAATGCAAACTTCTTTATTTTTTTTTTTTAAGATTTTATTTATTCATTTGGGAGAGAGGGAGAGTGAGAGAGAGAGATCAGGAGCAGGGGGGAAAGGTAGAGGGAGAAGCAGACTCCCCGCTGAGCAGGGAGTCCAACACAGGGCCCGATCCCAAGGCCCCAGGATCATGACCCAAGCCCAAGGCAGACATCCAACTGACTGAGCCACCCAGGCACCCCTAAATGCAAACTTCTTATGTAGTTTCCAAGGTTTCCCATGATCTGACCCTTGCCTGCTCTTGTGTTGTGACCGTGTACTCTCTCCCCATGCACTACTCTTCAACAACATACCCTTTCTTTTCAAACATGCCAAACTCTTTTCCACCCCAGAGCCTTAAATTGTACTAGCCTTTCCCTCTTTTTCCTGAGATTTTCAAAGCTATGGTTTTCAAAAAATCTTTTATTATGGACATTTCCAAAATACATGAGTAATGAGAGTAGCAGAATGAAACCCTATGTTCAGCCAGCTTCAATGAACATATGGCCTATCTTTTTCATCTATAGTCCTCCTCACTCTTCCCCTGCCCTGTGTGTTATTGTCTTTTTATTTTTCACATATAACATTTCCCAGCTTAACCATTTTTAGGTGTACAGTTCAGTAGTGTTACGTATATTCACACTATTGTGCAACTATCTCCAGAACTCCTTTCATCCTGCAGAACTGAAACTCTATACCTATTAAATAATTCCCCACTCTCCCTTCTCCCCAGCCCCTGGCAACCACCATTTTACTTTCTGTCTCTAGGAATTTGACGATTCTAGGTATTCATATAAGTGGAATCATACAGTATTTGTCTTTCTGTGACTGGCTTATTTCACCTAGCAAAATATGTTATAGATTCATCCATGTTGTAACATGTGTCAGAATTCCTTTCTATTTCTTTATTTATTTTAAGATTTTATTTATTTATTTGAGAGAGAGAGTGAGCACAAGCAGGCCAAGGGGCAGAGGGAGAGGAAGAAATAGACTCACTGCTGAGCAGGGAGCCCGATACGGGACTCGATCCCAGGACCCTGGGATCATGACCTGAACTGAAGGCAGATGCTTAGCCCACTGAGCCACCCAGGTGCCCCATAATTCCCTTCTTTTTAAAAGGCAGTGTAATACCACATTTTGTTTATCCATTCATCCATCAATGGACGTTTAGAAAAAAAAATGGGCACTTGGCTTGCTTTCATCTTTTAGCTATTGAGAACACTGCTGCAAATAGCTCTTTGAGACCCTGCTTTCAATTCTTTTGGGTGTGTACCCAGAAATGGGATTGCTGAATCAGTTGGTAATTCTACTTTTAATTTTTTTTTTAAGAACCACCATACTGTTGTCCATAGCACTTGTACCATTGTTCATTCTAATATACAATGGCCAAGCAGCCTACAGTGACTTTTTTTTTTTTAAGATTTTATTTATTTGAGAGAGAGAGAGAGAGCACAAGCGGTGGGGAGGGGCGGGGGAAAGGGAGAAGCAGGCTCCCTCCCAAGGAGCCCGACTCAGGGCTTGATCTTAGGACCCTGGGATCATGACCTGAGCCAAAGTCAGACACTTAACCAACTGAGCCACCCAGGTGCCCCCAGTCTGCAGGGACTTGAAACTGACACCAGCCCCTCCTGCAAGCTCCTGCCCTGGATAGCAGCCTTAGAGTCACCGAAAAATGTAAGTTCCTGATATAAATTCCCCAGCAGCCCTTGTGATCAACAGTCTCCCCTGCCTCCTAGCACCTTCCCTTCCTGTAGCTTTTAGATAAGACTCTTCTGCAGCTTACTAAAATCTTGCTCTTTTGGTTTGGATCGATCAATCTGGCTTTCATCTGAGAACCCCAAAACACTCCACTTACAGACCTGAATAGAGACATGTGCCCCAGGTCCTGCCTCTCTCTGTCTGCACTCTGCTTTGACCTCCCCATGAGGCCCTTGAGGCACTGGGTAATTCCTCCAGGTCCTGTGAGTAATAAACTGCTCTATTTCAATTCCTCTTGTAGTCTGTTTTTTTTACAACTTACCATCCACCACCCTGTGCTCCACTTAATAAGTGTTAATTTAACAATTTCATAGTAGAGCCCAATCTACTTTTTAAACAAACATTTGCCTCAGAATCATTCCATTTTGATCTGTATTTTTATTATATACTTATGGATCATTTTTTAAAAAGATTTTATTTATTTGACAGAGAGAGAGAGAGATAGCAAGAGAGAGCACAAGCAGGGAGGAGAGGAAGAAGCAGGCTCCCCGCCGAACAGGGAGCCCAACGCGGGGCTCAATCCCAGGACTCTGGGATCATGACCTGAGCCAAAGGCAGAGGCTCAACCGACTGAGCCACCCAGGCACCCCACTTACAGATCTTTTTAATGTTATTTGGTTAATTGTTAAGACAACAGGTATGATAGCATTGTGTTAAGCACCTGAGAAAATAGAAACAAGATGTACAATAGCCTTTAGAAATATTTTTGGTTTATGAGCTATAGATTTAAGTTTATTTTTGTAATTCATGGTTTAACCATTTTATTTATTAAATATTTTGAAAGATTAAGATATGTCATAGTAATGTTCCAGTTTAAGGAGTTGATATCCAGTATATTGTTTGTTTTCTGAACTAAATATTGAGAAATTGTGTCAGTCAACTTCATCCAAGGGTAAATGGTTAGTTTCTGGTCTCCAATTAGGTGACCCTGAGTCCTTTGGAAATGAACATTTACATGACCAAACTATTGATTTTGAGACTTTGCTTTCTAGACATGATTTGATCACATGGATAAAGCAACCATCCAATATGAAAAGCTGGAGAATGAGGCAGAATCATAACAGGATAATATTGGAAGTGCTAAAGGGTTAAAACAAGAGATAATGCACAAAATTTACCCAAATTGATTAGGCCCCGGCCAACTTAATGAAAGTTTGTTAAGGTCACAAATCTAAATTGATATGCAGTACAAATTTGGTTATATTATTTTGGTGCCCTGATTAATTGCCTTATTTTCTTTTTTTAAAGATTTATTTATTTGAGAGAGAAAAAGAGAGAGAGAGAGCACATGCATGAGTGGGGGGGAGGAGCAGAGGGAGAGAACTTTCAAGAGGCAGATGCCCACAGACTGAGCCATCCAGTGGAAAATTTAATATTAAACTTTACTTTTAGGCATGGGGGAATTTATTTTTATTTTTTTTTTTAAGATTTTACTTATTTATTTAACAGAGAGAGACACAGCAAGAGAGGGAAAACAAGCAGGGGGAGTGGGAGAGGGAGAAGCAGGCTTCCCGTGGAGCAGGGAGCCTGATGTGGGGCTCGATCCCAGGACCCTGGGATCATGACCTGAGCTGAAGGCAGATGCCTAACGACTGAGCCACCCAGGCACCCCTAGGCATGGGGGAATTTATTATTGAGACATTTGAAAAGACTTTATTGCCTTTTTGTGGAGAGGGATTGTTTAATTTTGTTCAGTTTGTGAAAGGACCAGTTTGTTATTTCTTCAGAAGGCAAGGTAGAGTAAGCACTTGAGTTCCTCCCCACATCACATAATGGCTTCAGGAAGTCCCCAGAGCCAGCCTGTTAACACGCACTCAGCAGGACATCTATAGTTTCTCTTCGAACACTAGCTCCTGAGGTATATATCCAATTGGAACAGAACAGAAAAACATTCTCCCATCAAAAGCTCTATAGTCCATCTTAAGCTTGACCAATGTAAGCCTAGGAGCTGAAAAGCCCATTAGATGCTTTTGTTCTAGGAATCCTCTGAATGTCTAAGTGTGCCAGCTTTTGTTATCTTCTGAGTGACCGTGGTCTCACTTTCTGTTGTTGGAGCAGCTGAGAGTTGTTTATCTGAAGGGGACACCAAGGAACTGCTAGAAAGTAGTATTTCACTTAAAACTGTGTTTGATCTTATTGTATGGATATTATATGGCTACATAAAAGAGAAAAACAAGAAGAAAAAATAAAAGTCTCACTGAAATGTAAGCATTAGAATAAACTGTAGACACTTTCAAACCTTACTCTTCGTCCCGGGGGCTCCTATCATTCTCTTCAGGGCTAGCTTTACCTCTTGGTTCCGCAGCGTATAGATGAGGGGGTTGAGGAAAGGGGTGATGGCTGTGGGAAATAAGGCAGCAGCCCCATCCAGGGGGCTGTTGGTTTCAGGCCGAAGGTAGATGAAGGCACAGGGCACATAGTAGACAGTGACCACGGTTACATGGGCTCCACAGGTTGAAAAGGCCCGGCGCCGCCCATCATTTGTACGGATTCTCAGGATGGCCTGAGTGATCTGTACATAGGAGAGGAGGATCAGGGAGAAGCAAGTGGCAACCACCACTCCAATGTCCACAAAGGTCACCTGCTTGTTGACTGTTGTATCAGCACAGGCTAGCCTTAAAACTGCAGGGATGTCACAGAAGAAATAATCTACCTGGTTGGGCCCACAGTAGGGCAGGCGGAAGGTCAAGGTGGCCTGGATAGACCCATGGATGGACCCTGCCACCCAAGCTCCAGCCACGAGGATGGTGCATAACCTGCCATTCATGAGCACAGTGTAGCGCAGGGGCCGGCATATTGCCAGGTACCTGTCGTAGGCCATCAAGGTGTAGAGGAAGCACTGGGTGCTGCCCAGGAAGTGATAGAAATAGAGTTGAGCCACACAACCACCAAATGGGATGGGTTTAATGCCTAAAGTGAAGTTCATCATGAGGCGAGGGACAATGATGGTAGAGATGCCCATGTCAATGATGGAGAGAACACCAAGAAAGATGTACATGGGACGGGCATGGAGCTGCGGGTCCACCGAGACAGTGACTAGAATAAGCAGGTTTCCCAGCTGAGTCAAGATGTAGATTAGCAAAAAGAACACAAACAGGAACGTTCTTAGCCTGAGAGGGTAGGGAATTCCTGTGAGAATGAACTCAGTCAACAATGTGCTGTTGACTTTTTCCATCCTCTGGAGAGATCTTACCTAGAGAATGGACAAAACAAGAGTTAGCATGGAAGTGAGAGGGAAGTGAGGAAGAACTGGAGAAAGATATCGTAAAACCGGGGACAATGGTAGAGAAGTTCTTTTCTCATGTGTAGAGAAGACAAATAGGGGGAAGTATGCTCTATGGCAGGAGTTGGCCTGTTTAGTAAATAAAGTGTTACTGGAACACAGCCGTGCTCCTTTACTTATATATTGTCTGTAGCTGCTTTGGTGTTCTGATGGCAGAGTCGAGTTGTTGCATTTGGCCTGCAAAGCCTAAAATATTTACTCTCTGGGACTTTACAGAAAAAGTTTGCTCCTAGGAGTTTGCACCCAAACACTTTTGCTAAAGATTAAGGGTTTACTGGAAAGGACTTGTGTGGGCAATCTTAGATGCTCTGCCAGTTCAGAAACCTCCAGAATCCACTGGCTCATTCTTATCTCTGCCAGGACATAAACTTACACAGAGTGGGGAGTATGCAAAAAGGAAATGAGGAAATTCTTCATCTCCTCTTGTAGTAGAGGGAATGGAATAGAATTTTGATTAAATGGCTAGCTGTATGTGACAGGTCTTGATGCTATGCAAGTCTACTCTCTAAGTTCTTTTTTTTTTTTTTTTTAAAGATTTTATTTATTTATTTGACGGAGAGAGACACAGCTAGAGAGGGAACACAAGCAGGGGGAGTGGGAGAGGGAGAAGCAGGCTTTCCGCAGAGCAGGGAGCCCGATGTGGGGCTCGATCCCAGGACCCTGGGATCATGACCTGAGCCGAAGGCAGACGCTTAACGACTGAGCCACCCAGGCGCCCCCAAAAAATAAATCTTAAAAAAAATAAAGGAAGAGGGGCACCTGGGTGGCTCAGTCGTTAAGCGTCTGCCTTCGACTCAGGTCATGATCCCAGGGTCCTGGGATCAAGCCCCACATCGGGCTCCCTGCTCTACAGGAGGCTTGCTTCTCCCTCTCCCACTCCCCCTGCTTGTGTTCTCTCTCTCTCTGTCAAATAAATAAATAAAACCTTAAAAAAAAAAAAAAGAAAAGAAAATCATTGTTCCATCACATACACCTAACACTCCCACACCTTAAAAAAAAAAAGGAAGAGAATGCCCATGAGGCTGTAAACATATAAGTAAAGTTGTGGTTGGTACTTGGTGCTATGTATTTCAGTGTCTTTGTATATAATAATGTAGCCTTGGGATATGGTAAAGGAAGAGAGGAGAAAAGGAAGCAAAGAGGGATGCCTGTAGTGAGATGTCAGAGATGAGAGGAAAAGCAAGGATGACGGAGAGGAGGAGAAATGGCTAGAGTAGGGCTCTCTGTGGAGGAGTTATTTTAAATTTTTGGTCCAACCTCTTGATTGGCATTTCACCACCTGACGAAAAAGGTTGATTAATGACCTTTTAAAACTCCCCTTAGTTGTATGATCCTCCAATATCTAAGCTCATGGCTTAAGGTAAAATGTTAAAGAAATTGAAATGGATAGATTGATTGATTTTGCTCTGGAATGATTCCTGTCACTCAGAAGGAAGGGAGTGAGATTAACAGAGAAGTCAGGAGGTCTCTGATCAATGATTCCCTCTAACTTCACTCCCGTGCTCTGGCTCAAATGAATGTGAAGAGCAGGGAAGTGGCAACCTTGAGTAAGATGTCATGGACATGTGGTCCTGCTGCTGGCTGGAAACACTAAATGTGAATATTGTAATGGAACTGGGTCATCAGTTTGCCTCTTAGTTCTGAGAACGTTTCACAGCTCCACTGGGTTTTCATTTCCTTATTGAGGTTCTGAGGATGGGGAATGAAACTCTGGACCCAATTCTGGAAAACTTACCAATAATGGGTAGTTCTACTCAATCCTTACATTAAACACTTAACTCTAAAACTTCTGTATCCATGCCCTGTCAAAGCTTAGCTCTTATTATTTAACGATCTCTTATAGTACTTTTAAAAGGCAGCAGTAAATCTTTCTACCCATGTCGTGTTTTTTTTTTTTTCCCCTGAAGTGAATAGAATGGCAGTTGTGATTTAAAAAAAAAAAAAATTTTAGTTGCAGGAAATCAGTGATGGTTGACCTTCAAAAAGTCGACCACAGAGCTCTTCTGGATGCCAGGGCTACAGACACTGGCCTCTTCACCTCCCAGCTATAGAAACTACAGAGGGTTTAAGCTCCCATACAAGCTCCTTGAGACATTCATGACTCCTCAATAGCAGTCCTGGCCTGAATGAGCTCAGGTGGTTTCTCTGGTGGTTGTCATGGGATGCTATAGTTTTTTGGGGTCACAGAGGTCTGATGTTAAATCTGCAGATTTAGAAGCCTGATTTGGTCAGTTCTCCCTAGAGGAATCAGGCCCTCAGAAACCAATTCACATTATTCAATACCTGAGAGAATGACTTGTAAATCAAACAACCAGTCTGTTAATTTACCGTGGGAGATCTCACTCCCATGGCTGAAACAGTGTGCTTACTACCCACGGCAATCACTTACTAATATCAAGGTCTCTGGAAATCAAATTATGAATCAGATGCGTATTTCTAAGTTTTGAATCAGAGCAAAGGGTATTTGATGGGACACACTTAATTTAGGCTGTGATAGGTATTAACGAATTATGCCTGGTAAATTACACAGTACCTTCATCTACAGGGATTCTTTAATCTTGCCTTCAGATACAATATTTTTTTTTTTCTTCTGGGAAGTAGTGGTGTTATATTGACAAAGTTTTATTCTTTTCTTCCTGAGTTTAATTTCCCTAATCATTTTTCCTCATTTGTTTTCCATACTGTTTTCCTGTTTGTAATAGGGGATGTTCTCTGAATTAGTCTCTAGGAATTGTTATTTCTTTGGGCCAAATTTGCTGTAGATAGGGAATTGCAGTCCACATGGAATTCTGTGTGCCAATTCTTGTTGTATTCAATTAGAGAGAATAGTATTTCCTAATCTTGCCCTTAAATTTTAGATCCATCTTTTTCTTTCCTCCATTTTTTTTTGAGTAAGCTCCACACCCAATGTGGGGCTTGAACTCACGACCCCGAGATCAAGAATTGCATGCTCTCCCGACGAGCCAGCCAGGTGCCTAGATCCATCTTAATGGGAGCAATGAGGGGATGGGATGTAATTTTATTTGTACTACTGTCCTTATTAGGCGTGATATCATTCCGGGTGCAGTTAAGTTTTCCTCCATTTCTTTAACAAGTTTTTCACCCATTTAATAAGTTTTTCCTCATTTAGCTATAAAGATTAATAGGACGGCTTCCTTTTTGCCTCTGATCTCTTATGACCATCTTCCTTGTGGCACTGCCATTATCCTAGATCTCCAAGTGTAAACCTTGGTATTCACTGGATGAACTTCTACTTACTCTGAGTCATTAATAACCCAGAGGTAGCTCTGACATGCATTAAATCCTCTTAATAAAAAAAGTGCAGAGAAAAAGAAGAGTGTGGCACAAAGAGAAAGGAACAGGACAGTCATGAAATCTTCATGGATTAGGGTGATAGGAACTCCCAGAATGATGGCATGTTACATCTGTGTATGGTCCTATGAACCTTAGAGGAGTTAAATGACAGAGGAGTCCCACAGCTGTACAGTGTTAGAGTAAGGACCCTGATTAGGTTTTATGGTTTCCAGTTCAGTAGTATTTCTACATTTTTTTTTTTAAAGATTTTATTTATTTGACAGAGACACAGCGAGAGAGGGAACACAAGCAGGGGGAGTGGGAGAGGGAGAAGCAGGCTTTCCGCAGAGCAGGGAGCCCGATGTGGGGCTCGATCCCAGGACCCTGGGATCATGACCTGAGCCGAAGGCAGACGCTTAATGGCTGAGCCACCCAGGCACCCTGTATTTCTACACTTTCTTAACAAATAAGCCAAAATGATTTAGTAAATCATGTTATTTCAGGACGCTAAATCATTAGACGTTTTTAGAACTCATTGGAAATATTAATCCCCAGGGTCCTGAGGCCATAGCTTTGTCTGTGATCTGAATAACAATTTTAAGAGTTTGATGGTTCATTCTGTCAAAGATTCTAAACTGGTGTTGCTGCTCCATTTCTAAACCTAGATGTAAAATTAAGTGCAATTTCTAAAATCAAACAAGAGTCAATATTTGTTACTATGAATCTGTGAAGTGGACCATCTCATTTCCTTGTCGGGTATTCTAGCACACTGAGCCTTTCTTTGGAAAGTAGACCATTGCCTGGGGGCTTAGCAGTATTTTCATTTTACAGAGATTTAGAGTGTGAAGGTATTTATGCAGTGTGTTTTTGAATTGTGATAGGATAGCAAATATAAAAAGTCATCTAATATAAACAAGTTTAAAAAGATATAGGAATTTTTAGTGGATCACAAAAGGATTATATCCACCTATAAAGTTGATCATTAAAAATTTGTTAGTGACTGATTTGCCCAAGGAATCAGGTATCTTTTCTAATGGGGCAAAGGGCACAGGCTTGACCCCATTTTGGCAGATGATTTTTGCTTAATTCTGGTCCCAAATACATACCTAACTCTAGTCACCTATCTCTCAAATAACCATGAAGTAAATATAAACCAACCAACCAACCAACCAGTTTTTTTTTTTTTTTAATATAATCAACTCAATAGACTTTCTTTTAATTTATAAAAAGCATCTCAGGGGCATCTGGCTGGCTCAGTCGGTTAAGTGTCTGACTTCAGCTCAGGTCATGATCTCAGGGTCCTGGGATTGAGCCCTGTGTTGGACTCCCTGCTCAGCAGGGAGTCTGTTTCGTCCTCTGATCTCCACAGCACCCCCACCCCCACTCAAATTCTCTCTCAAATAAATAAATAAAATATTTTTTTAAAAAAGCATCTCAAGTATTTAGAAAACTTAGATGATCTATTGCCATTTTCTGAATTTTCTAATAAGACACATAAATTGGAAAATGATCTAGAAGAACATTAGAATGAATATATACATATGCAATGAGATGAGAAAAATTTGAATTACTAAGTCTGAGAAATGAGATAAAACATTTCCATTAACATGTAAAACCCTTGTTAAAGCAATGAATTTGATGTGTCTAACATATTCACGAACATAGAAATGAGATTACAATTTTACTTGTATCCATTCTGTCTTACAGGTGGGGGAAGGGACCTGATAAGGAACAAACAGCAAGGAGCAGATATGAAACCACCACAGAACTCAAGATAGTCTTACCTTCTCTGGTTGGTATGCAATCTAGGCAGTGAATGAACCTCTGAAGAAAGGTAGCTTTGGATAAATATGTAACCAATAAAAGTCTTGTGGAAATAGTATTATCTTGATAATAAAGTAGCTAAATGGTAGCTGCATAGTCTTAACAGAGTAGTAAAGAAAATTTCTGTGAGAACAGAAAAAGAAATCTATTGAATAGATAAGGAAAGACATTGAGAGATGAAGTGACTGAGAGTGGAGAAATCCTTTGCGCACTGTTTGGACCCAACATTTATCTATATCTGAAATTTACTCTGTGTTCATCTATATTTGGGAGTATCTTCCTCTTATCTTCCTCTCTTTTCAGCTCTTCACATCAGTGTTCAAATCCTGTGGGTGATGATTAATTCTGGAAAATGGGACAAAACAATGGCAGGTGTTACTTGGGGGAGAGAGAATCCCCTTCACCTGGAGGTGTCAGTATCCACAGAAAACCCTCTTTCAGTCTGAGAGATGGGATATAAATCTGTTCCTAGAGAGATTTCAATGGTTTTGGATCCCACAGGGTCAACAGTAGTTGTTGTGAAGAGCTCATGGCAGAAGACCTAATTAGTCAGTTCTGGCTGGATCAAAATGAAGGACCAAATTACTGAGAGTTGATTTATTTGCTTGTTTATTTGTAAACGTCCTCTTCCAATTGCCTTATGCTGGGGGAAGAGCTGTGGCCCTCAGTGAAGGTAACTGCTAAGGTTGGTCTCCCTTGTGTTCTGTTACTTCTTTTATTTTCCCCAGAGTCGATTACCGTATGTGAGACCTGTAGCTTGGGGAATATTGTAATGTGACCCCTGTGATGAGACAAGACAAGTATCTATGCTTTGTTTCCTGGGATACTTAGTTTCTAGTTTTTTCCAATTTTGTAACATCAGCTGGGACAAAATCTGTGGGGCTCATAAGGCTTGTGGATGATTTCATATCTGTGATTTCTTTTCTCTTCCAAAAAAGAAGTTTTAGAAAAAACAAAAACCAAAAAACTAGTGTGGTTGTTACTAGTCATGGAGGTCTTCTTATTGGCACATTCACATGTTATGAAACTCGTTTGTTAGAATTACTAAGGTGCTAACGTGTGTCTGATCGTGTAGGAGAAACATAGAATCTCAGGGGTAGAGGAACATGAGAAATCATCCAATCTAGCTATCATTTACAATATCATAAGTCATGGTCACTGAGCAGTGATTTTTACTTTTTAAAGATTTATTTATTTATTTTAGAGAAAGAGGGAGGGAGGGGGGGAGAGAGAGAGAGAGAGAGAACAGGGGGTAGGGGCAGGGGAAGAGGGAGAGAAAGTCTTAAGCAGACTCTGTGGTGAGGGCAGAATCAGATGCAGGGCTTAATCTCCCAATCCTGAGATCACAACCTGAGCTGAAACCAAGAGACAGATGGTTAACCAACTGTGTCACCCAGGTGCCCCTTTACTAGTATTTCTTGGTCCTGTTTCTTTGAATGCTTTGAGATTGGTTTGACTTCTTTTCTGCTAGTCTGATCTTTGGAATTCTCTGAACCACTTTCCCAATTTTTTCCCCAATGTCTAGAGATGGTCTATGTCTTCTGAGAATACCTTAAATGTGATCTGTTCTGCCTAACCCCAGATGTTTGTGGTGATCTCTATAGCTCCCAAGTCACCTTGGTATTGAAAGGTCTAGAGTAGAGGTTGGCAAACTTTTTCTAGAAAGGCCAGATAATAAATATATTTGGTCTTGAGGGCCATACAGTCTCTGTTGCAACTATTCAAGTCAGCCATTGTACATGAAAGCAGCCATAAACAATACACATAAAATGGGCATGGCTGCATTATATAAAACTTTATTTGTAGACACTGACATTTGACACATAAACTTCAACAACAGAAGAATAAATAAATCTTAAAAAAAAAAAAGAGGAGTGCCTGGGTGGCTCAGTTGGCTGAGCGTCTGACTCTTGGTTTAGGCTCAGGTCATGATCTTGGGGTCTTGAGATAGAGCACTGTGTCAGGCTCCACACTCAGTGGGGAGTCTGCTGGAGATTCTCTCTCTTCATCTCCCTCTGCCCCTCCCCCCATCCAGGGGCAGTCTCTCTCTAAAAATAAATAAATAAATCTTAGAAAAAAATTTCAGGGGTGCCTGGGTGACTGTCAAGCATCCGACTTTGGCTCAGGTCATGATCTCGGGTCCTGGGATTGAGCCCCACGTTGGACTCCACACTCAGTGAGGAGTCTGCTTGTCCCTCTCCCTTTGCCCCTCCCCCTGCTCATTCTCATTCTAAAATAAATAAAATCTTAAAAAAGTGAAAAAATGTCAATGACAGAAGTTCTTCCTTATCAGTAATTACTTTAAATATAAATGGATTAAAACCTCCAATCAAAAGACAGATTGGCAGAATAGATAAAAACACATGATCCAACTATAAGTGTCTGAAAGAGACTCACTAGAGATCCAAAGACACAAACAGGCTGAAAGTAAAAGAACAGAAAAAGATATTCCATGCAAATAGTAACCAAAAGAGAGCAGGAGTAACTATACTAATATCAGACAAAATAGATTAAATACAAAAAAGTTACAAGAGACAAAGAAGGACATTACACATTAAAAGACTCAATACAACAAGAAAATATAACAATGATTAGTATTTAAGCACATAATGACAGATCAAAATATATAAAGCAAAACCTGACAGAATTAAAGGGAGAAATAGTTTTACAATAATAGTTGGAAACTTCAATACCCCACTCTAAATAGATAGAACAACAGAAGATAAGGAAATAGAGGACTTAAACAACAATAAGCCAATTAGACCTAATAGACTATACAGAATATTCTACCCCCAAACAGAATATACATTCTTCTTAAGTGCATATATTAGGCCACAGATTAAGTCTCAATGTATTTAAAAAGATAGACACTACACAAAATATGTTCTCTGACCATAATGAGATTGTTAGAAGTTAGTAAAAGGAAAACTGTAAACTGGAAAATTCACAAAATTGCTGAAATTAAACAACACACTTTTTTTCTTTAAGCAAGCTCTATACCCAATGTGGGGCTTGAACTTATGACCCCGAGATCAAGAGTCACATGCTTTACCAACTGAGTCAGCCAGGTGCCCCCAAATAATACACTTTAAAAAATATTTTATTTATTTACTGTAGAGAGAAAAAGAGCGAGCCTGTGCGCATGGGTGGGGGGAGGGGCAGAGGGAGAGGAAGAGAATGGCAAGCAGACGTCCTGCCGAGCATGGAGCCAGATGCTGGGAGATAATGACCTGAGCCAAAATCAAGGGTTGGACGCTTAACTGACTGAGACACCCAGGTGCCCCCAAACAATACACTTTTTTTTTTTTTTTAAGATTTTATTTATTCATGAGAGACAGAGAGAGAGACAGAGGCAGAGGGAGAAGCAGGCTCCCCGCGGCGTAGGGAGCCCGATGCGGGATTCGATCCCAGGACCCTGGGATCATGACCTGAGCTGAAGGCAGACACTTAACCGACTGAGCCACCCAGGCGTCCCTAAACAATACACTTTTAAACAACCAATGGACTGAAGAAGATCACAAAGGAAATTAGAAAATTAAAGATGAATGAAAACTACATGACATACCCAAACTTATGGGGCACAGTGAAAGTAGTGCTAAGAGGGAAACTTAGAGCTATCAATGCTTACATTAAAAACCAAGAAAGATCTTGGGGCATCTAGCTGGTGCAGTTGATAGACCATGTGACTCTTGATCCCAGGGTTGTGAGTTGGAGCCCCACATTGGGTGTAGAGATTACTTATAAAAGAAACACACACACACACACACACACACACACACACACCAAACCAAACCAAACCAAACTCAAAACAAGAAAGATCTCAATCGACAATTTACCAGGGCACCTAGCTGGCTCAATTGGTAGAGCATGCAACTCTTGATCTTAGGGTCGTGAGTTCAAGCCCCATGATGGGTGTAGAGAGCACTTAAAAAAAACTTTAAAAACATTATTTAAAAAATTATAAAAACAACTTACCTTTAAAACTAAAGGATCTAGAAAAAGAAGAACTAAATACAAAGTTAGCAGAAGGGAATAATAAAAAATAAGAACACAAATGAAATAGAGAATAGAAAAACAATAGAGGGGGCACCTGGGTGGCTCAGATGGTTGGGCGTCTGCCTTTGGCTCCAGTCATGATCCCAGGGTCCTGGGATCGAGCCCTGCATCAGGCTTCCTGCTCAGTGGGGGGCCTGTTTCTCCCCTTCCCTCTACTTCTCCCCCTGCTCATATTCTCTCTCTCCCTCTGTATCTCTGTATCTCGAATGAATAAATAAATAAAAAAAAACTTAAAAAAAAAAGAAAAACAATAGAGAATGTCAATGAAAAGAAAGAAAAGATCAAAGAAATTGACAAAGCTTTACATAGATGGACTAAGAAACAAAGAGGGAAGACTCAAATCACTAAAATCAGTGAAGAAAGTGGGGATATTACTACCACTTTTACAGAGATAAGAAGGATAAGAGAGTACTATGAACAATTGTATACCAAAAAATTGGATAACCTAGATGAAATGAACAAATACCTAGAAATACAAAAGCTGCCAAGACTAAATTGTGAAGAAACAGATTCTGAAAAGACCTATAACTAGTACAAAAATTAAATAACCAATAAAAAATCTCCCAGTAAAGAAAAGCCCTGGTCCTGATGGCTTCATTGATAAATTCTACCAAACATTTAAAGAACTAATACCAATCCTTCTCAAACTTTCCCCAAAATTGAAGGGGAGGGAACACTAACTCATTCTATGAGGCCAGCATTCCCCTGATATCAAAGCCAGAAAAAGGCTACAAGAAAATTATAAACCAATGACCTTTATGAACATTGATGCAAAAATCCTCAATAAAATATTAGCAGCAGAATTCAGCAGCGTATTAAAAGGATTATACACCAAGACCAAATATAATTTATTCCTGGAATGTAAGAATGGTTCAACATACGAAAATCGATCAATGTATTATGTTACATCAAGAAAATGAAGGGAAAAAAACCATGATCATCTCAATAGATGCAGAAAAAGCATTTGACAAAATTCAACACTTTTTCTTGATTAAAAACACTTAACAAACTGGGAATAGAAAAATAACCACCTCATCATAATAAAAGCCACATATGAAAAACCCATAGCAAACATCATATTCAATGGTGAAAAGCTGAAAATATTTCCTCTAGGATCAGGAACAAGGCAAGGGTGACTGTTTTCACCACTTTTATTCAACAAAGTACTGTAAATTCTAGCTAGGGCAATTAGTCAAGAAAAAGAAATAAATGGCATCAAAATTGGAAAGAAAGAAGTAAAATGATCTGTTTGCAGATGATTTTGTGTATAGAAAACCCTGTCAATACTTAAAAAAATCAATACTACTCAAAATGATCTACAGACTCAATGCAATCCCTATCAAAATCCCAATGACTTTTTTTTTTTTGGCAGAAATAGAAAAACTCATCTTAAAATTCATATGGACTCTCCCCGATCCCTGAATAGCCAAAGCAATCTTGTAAAGTGTTAAAAGGTGGAGGATGGTCAGTAAAGTATCCTCCAGCTGAGAAGTCACTTTAAGACTGAAAAATGAAGTAAGTCACTTCATACCATTTACATAGAGTTTTATTCAGGGTAACTTACACAGGGGGGATCGAAATGGTTGGACGATCCATTGGTATACGGTCACTCTCCACCCTCATCTTCCGCTGCTATTCTCTGCCCAGGCCAGAACTTAATCCCCAGCTTTTATGGAGAGGCGCATGGTGGTGAGGTCACAGGGTAGTTATCTAAAGTGGAACCATCTGTGTGCCCGAGGATCTCTACTAGTTTCTTTTCTTTTTTCTTTTTTTAGATTTTATTTATTTATTTGACAGAGAGAGACACAGCGAGAGAGGAAACACAAGCAGGGGGAGTGGGAGAGGGAGAAGCAGGCTTCCTGCGGAGCAGGGAGCCCGATGCGGGGCTCGATCCCAGGACCCTGGGATCATGACCTGAGCCGAAGGCAGATGCTTAACCAACTGAGCCACCCAGGTCACCTTCTCTGCTAGTTTCTAAAGTAGGGCCTTCTGTGTATCAGTTGTCTCCACTAGTTACCTAAAGTGGAGTCTTCTTTGTGCCACTTTAGGAACGCTCAGAACAAGCCTTCCTGCCTTCTGGTCAGGGCATACATTAACCTCCATGGGGCCTGGAATCTGTGGCCCTGAGAGAGGGCATTGAACAAGCATGAGAAAGAATCACTGTTGTCAGCACTCCTACAAAAAAGAATGAAACTGGAAGACTCACATATTCTGATTTTAAAACTTACTACAATGCTACAGTAATTAAAAGTGTGTTTTTGGCATAAAGACACAAAGACCAATGAAATAGAATAAAGATCCCAGAAATAAACCCTTAGATAGAGTCACATGATTTTGACAAGGGTACTGAGATCATTCACTGGGGGAAAAGACAGTCTTTTCAAGTGGTGCTGGGAAAACTGGATATCCATATATAAAAAAATGAAGCTGGACTCTTACCTAACACCATATACATAAATTAACTCATCAAAGACCTAACTGTAAAGACCTAAACCAATACAAGTCTTAGGAGAAAACTTAGGACAAAAACTTCACAGTATT
This sequence comes from Halichoerus grypus, assembly GCF_964656455.1. Classification (NCBI taxonomy): domain Eukaryota; kingdom Metazoa; phylum Chordata; class Mammalia; order Carnivora; family Phocidae; genus Halichoerus; species Halichoerus grypus. The sequence goes on from NC_135719.1 coordinate 79,976,330, forward strand.
GGATTTGGCAATGATTTCTTGGATATGACAACAAAGGCACAGGTAACAGAAGAAAACAGACAAGGTCGGCTTCGTGGAAATTAAAAATGTTTGTACATTAAAAAACACTAATAACAGAATAAAAAGGCAATCCACAGAATGAGAGAAGATATTTGCAAATTATATATCTGATAAACAATCAATATCCAGAATTCCTAAATCTCAACAACAAAAATGAACAACCCTATTCAAAAATGGGCAATGGACTTGAATGGACGTTTCTCTAAAGAAGACCTACCAATGGCCAACAAGCACATGAAAGGATGCTCAACATCACTTGTCATTCAGAAATGCAAACCAAAACTACAATGAGCTACCAATTCAGACTCATTAGGATGGTTACTACTAAAAAAAACAGAAAACAACAAGTGTTGGTGATGCTGTGGAGAAAAGGGAGCCCTTGTCCACTCTTGGTGGGACTGTAAAATGCTGTAGCCACTGTCCTTCATTTTCTGAAAGAGCTATTGACACTTGCTCTTCTATTGTAAGTGAGTCCTCTCTCCCCAACTTCTTTCAAGTATTTTCTTGTTCCTCCAGGTAAGATGAGGACAGGTCACAGTGGGTAAGTTGAGGCCATTTATATCACGCTGGCCTGGTCAGAGAGAAGTCCTGTGAGTAACTGGCCCACTGAATGACTGACCAGGTGGCTTCCAGATCTTTGACTGTTTGACATTATGATAACTGGCCAACAATTTTTCTGGATACTTTGGACAATTTAGATGTAGTTCAAAAGTCTTTCCTAGTGCTGTTTTAGCTTAAAAAAATTGCTGATTGAGTGAAGCATTAATAAGGATGAGGTAAAGCTGCTGTAATAAAGTAATCCAATTACAAATCAGTGATTTAAAGAATTAGAGGTTTGTTTTCCTCTCACTTAAAATTCTGAAGTGAATGTTCCATGTTGGCAGGTGACTCATCTCCTTGATAGGAGCAAAGCAATCCCAAATGCCTAGAGGCTTTGGGAAATTATGAGTGAAGCAATGGATGAAGGGTGATGGGACAGCATTATACTGGTTTACCCAAATTTTCCTGGAGTAATCCCCCTCCTCCTCAGTAGAGTATTCCTCATATTCAATGTTTGTGTAGAATGTGCTTTCTTCTGTGAGGTGGATCAGAAAACTAAAAAAGAATTCTGGCCAATTTATTGAGGTTAAATATAGCACTAGAAGCTTCTTTGCGGTAGAATACATTCAGGCCAGCTTAAGCCAACATCTATTTTTGAACATTTGTCATATGCAGCAGTAGCTGAGAGGTGTGGTAACAACTGTGAAGCAGGTAGTCCCTGAGCCTGTAGTTACTTATTTGCACTGGCAGCCCCTCTACCTGCTGTTAGTCTCTTCAGAGCAGACTTCACTTCCTGGTTCCTCAGGCTATAGATGAGGGGGTTCAGAAATGGAGTGACAACAGTGTAAAACACGGCCACTGCTCCATCCAGGGGACTCTTGGAGCCTGGCCTGAGGTAGATGAAGATACAGGGCACATAGTGGACGGTGACCACGGTTAGGTGGGAGCCACAGGTGGAGAAGGCTCGGCGCCGCCCATCAGCAGTGCAAATCTTCAGGATGGCGTGGACTATGTTGGCATAGGAGAGCAGAATTAACATGAAGCAACTGGCGGCCACCACCCCAATGTCCACAAAGGTCACGAGCTCACTGATGGTTGTGTCAGCACAGGCCAATCTCAATACCGCAGGGATGTCACAGAAAAAATAGTCCACCTGGTTGGGCCCACAGTAGGGCAGGCGGAAGGTCAAGGTGGCCTGGATAGACCCATGGATGGAGCCAGCCACCCAAGCTCCAGCCACGAGGATGGTGCATAACCTGCCATTCATGAGCACAGGGTAGCGCAGGGGCCGGCATATTGCCAGGTGCCTGTCGTAGGCCATCAGGGTGTAGAGGAAGCACTGGGTGCTGCCCAGGAAGTGAAAGAAATACAGCTGAGCCACACAGCCACCAAAGGGGATTGCCTTGCTGGTGGGAGTAAAATCCAATATTAGCCGAGGGACGATGACTGAGGAGAGCCACATGTCCAGGAATGAGAGCACGGCCAGAAGAATGTACATGGGGCGAGCATGGAGTTTTGGGTCAGCCCACACAGTGAGCAGAATGAGCAGATTCCCTAGCTGAGTCAGGACGTAAACGATGAAGAAGACCAGGAAGAGGAGGGCCCTCAGACTCGAGGGGTGAGGTAAGCCCAGGAGAGTGAAGTCTGTCATCACCGTGTCCAGGGATGTATTTTTGGTCTCTCCCATGTCTTTCTGTAGTCTGCTCAGATGAATGGTGAAGTCAGACAAGGGAAATATACACAGGAGGTAGTGACAGAATGCTTTTGTCTGATGACCAGAGTCTAGGAGGGAAACAGAGAACTTCTATATTTTAATTTTTTTATTTTTAAAAGATTTTCTTTATTTATTTGACAGAGAGAGAGAGAACAAGCAGGGGGAGAAGAAGGCAAGGGAGAAGGAGGCTCCCCGCTGAGCAGGGAGCGGGAAGGAGGGCTCAATTCCAGGACCCTGAGATCAAGACCTGAACCAAAGGCAGACCCTTAACCAACTGAGCCACCCAGGCGCCCCAAGAACTTCTATGTTTTATTCTATTTTTTTAAAAAAGATTTTATTTATTTATTTGACAGAGAGAGACACAGCGAGAGAAGGAACACAAGCAGGGGGAGTGGGAGAGGGAGAAGCAGGCCTCCCGCGGAGCAGGGAGCCCGATGCAAGGCTCGATCCCATCACCCTGGGATCATGACCCAAGCTGAAGGCAGACGCTTAACGACTTAGCCACCCAGGCGCCCCAGAACTTCTATGTTTTAAAGTGGAAAGCATTTGCCATCAGTCATCTGGGTTTGCTCTGCAAGACAAGCCCTCAGAGGCTGGTTAGTTTCCAGGTGTCCTGAAATGCTCCTTCTTTTTTCTTTTCTTTTCTTTTTTCTTTTTAAAAAAGATTTTTTTTTATTTATGAGAGAGAGAGAGAGAGAGCGCATGAGCTGGGGGGAGGGACAGAGGGAGAAGGAAAGGAGAGAGAGAATCTCAAGCTGACTCTCAGCTGAGCACGGAGCCTGACATGGGTCTCCATCCGACGACCATAGGATCATGACCTAAGCTGAAATCAAGAGTCAGACACTTAACCGACTGAACCATCCAGGCGCCCCCTGAAATTCTCCCTCTATGGGAGACACTTACAAGTATTGGAAGCCAAGGCACAAGGTTGTGTCTGAATAATAGTGTTAGTGCATATGATGGATCTGTACAATAGAGAAGTGGATTCTGGTGGCATGGAGCAGAGTGAAACAATTCTCCATAATTATCATCCCTATTGTTGGTCTCTGACTTCTCAAAATATCTCCTGCCATGATATACAAGAAGCTTTGAGATCTGGCCCTCACATATTTTTTGTAAAGATTTATTTATTTATTTGAAAGAGAGAGAGAGGAGGGAAGGAGAGAATCTCAAGTTGACTCCTGGCTGAATCCCGAGCCTGACACGGGGTTCTATCCCACAACCCTGAGATCATGATCTAAACCGAAATCAAGTGGATGCTTAACTGACTGAGCCACCCAGGTGCCGCTGGCCCTTACATATTTCTATAATCTTCCTTCCTTTGGATCCCTTGGAGCAACAAGGACCTACTGGACCCACTCCTCCTGGAAAATACTGATTCATCTTAACATGGTTTCACTGCTCAGAACTCAGTTGGCTGTCACCTCCTTCGGGAAGAATTTTTCTCCCTTAGAAGACAATCTTCTGGGAGATAAGAGTTATATTATAGGGGCGCCTGGGTGGCTCAGTCGTTAAGCGTCTGCCTTCCGCTCGGGTCATGATCCCAGGGTCCTGGGATCGAGCCCCGCATAGGGCTCCTTGCTCAGCGGGAAGCCTGCTTCTCCCTCTCCCACTGCCCCTGCTTGTGTTCCCTCTCTCACTGTCTCTCTCTCTGTCAAATAAATAAAATCTTAAAAAAAAAAAGAGTTATATTATAAGTGGTGATTGCAGTACAGTATGATAACTATTTACCTAAATGCTCATTGGTTTCTTCTACTAGATTATGAACTCTTTCAGAGCAAAGACTGAGTCTGTTTTGTTCTTTTATTGTATCTGCAGCACCTGCCACAGTGTTTGGCAACAGTAAGATAATTAATAAATATTTGTTGGTTGATTGGCTGACTGAATAGCTTTTGCCAACTCTGGTTAGTCTTGCATCCCATTTCCCTGTGTGATCACATCTCTTGTACTTTATGTCACATAGTCAGGACTGTGATGAGGGATTGGCCACATGCCTCAGCAATGTGAGTCTGTCCCCAGTAAAAACAAAGTCAAAGGCATCATCCATGTTTTCTGTTTGCTCTAGAATGTTATTTAACTTAATTGGTTGACCTAACTAGTTTATTGGTTCTGGTGATTTGGATTAAAATAGATTGATTATTGTAGGATTTGATCTTTAGTGTGTTATTATTTGAAAACCTTATTTGACCTCCAACAAATGAGATTCTCGAGAACCTTTTAAAGGTATTAAACATCTGAGCCCTATGTTATTTAAAAACTCCCTTTGATGAATGGTTTGTTCAAAAAGGGTTTTTCCTCCAAATAGTGTTTTAGGTATTTTTTATGCTTAAACTAAAATATCATGTAATTCTTAAGAAACAACAAAAAAATTAAACTAATAAGAGTTAGTTATATAGAGGTGTGTGAACATTGATAGACCTAAACACTGGAATATCATTAAAAATACGTGTTTATAAACACCAATCTCAAACATATGTGTGTATGTGTATATATATATATATATATATATATATATATACACATATACATATGTATATATATTTAAGATTTTATTTTTTAGTATATGTGCTGCCAAAGCGAGCACTAAGATTTTATTTTTAAGTAATCTCTGTACCCAATGTGGGGCTTGAACTTATAGCCCTGAGATCAAGAGTCACATGCTCTACCAACTGAGCCAGTGAGGCACCCCCAATCTCAAATATATTTTATCTTCATTATTATTTAAAAAGAATTAAGTGGCTATAATCATATCCAGTAATTATTAATAATACTGAATGTATCTTGCTCTATAGGATCCATTGAAATTAATTATAGACTGTCCACAAAGAGAAAAATAAGCTATTACCTGATTTTCAGAAGCAAGAATAATTTCTTTTAGGATGGATGAATGGTACTTTCTTTGGCTAGAACAGAAAGAGAAGAAATAATTTGAAAGCATATGTATGATGCCAATTATGAAAACTTATCTTCTATCAGCTAGAGGAAATATATACTATAAATACACTTCGACTTTAAGCAAATGATGTGTTTCTAAAATTTTTTCTTAAAATCAAATTTTCATAAATCAATTCATATTAGGATTATACTAAAAAGGCAGTTATCTGGAGAATATCCATAATGAATCTATGGGTAGTAAAAAATCCCCCTTACTTAATCTTTCTTCACCAGTCTGAGTTTTTTTCCAGCTGTGGTGCACACATCTGGATGTACTTTCCCAAAGGACCTGCTGGGAGAAGGCTGGGAGGCCCACCTCCTCCTATCTGGCCCTGGGCATTCTGGCCTGCATGGGGACAGGGTGGTTGCAGTGGGTGGGTCTGAGGGAGAGGATCCTTTTCCAGGTAGAGGAAGCAGATGATGGCGGGTTTGATTTGAGATGGTGTAAGGTGGAATCTCTGTCGAGGCAGGGAGTATCTGCAGAAGGGATAAGCCACTCTAAGAGTTTTAGAAAAGAGAACTGTCTTTTCTCTTTTCTAGAGAAAAAGGAGCCAGCCTAGACAAAAACAAAAGAATAAAACTAATTGAATAATTTTCCTTCTTAATTTATCTGTGATTTTTTATAGGGCTGTTAATTTTTTGAAGTTGTGGTGTCTTAAGCTATTTAAATTGAGTAGTGAAGCAAACTTAGATTCATCAATTAAAAGACCATTTTAGCCAACATATAGTACATCATTAGTTTTTGATGTAGTGTTCAACAATTCATTAGTAGCATATAACACCCAGTGCTCATAAAAAAAAAAAAAAAAAGACCATTTTAAGTATCCACATGGTGGCTAACTTGATATAGTTTCCAAAATTTCTTGTTTTAAATAGTATTTGGTATTGTCAAGGCCATCTTATAAAATAGTTGCAATTTAATATCAAAAGTATACAATTAAAATAAGAAGCTAGTGATATCACTGAAAAAAATCAATATTTAAAATAGCAAATAATTAGATGCAGGGGCTTTGGCCTGGAAATTCAAGGGAGAGGTTCCTAGGGAAGGAATGGAAGAGGATGGCATGAAGAGAGCAAAGTCAGGGAGGGTGAGACCCTCTGACAGGGTCAAATGGAAGTCACCCTCCTTACAGGGTCAGATAGGAAGTCATCCTCCTTACAGGGTCAGATAGGAAGTCACCCTCCTTACAGGGTCAGATAGGAAGTCACCCTCCTTACAGGGTCAGATAGGAAGTCACCCTCCTTATAGGGTCAGATAGGAAGTCACCCTCCTTACAGGGTCAGATAGGAAGTCAGAGGTCGCTGGGCCCCTTCACCAGGGAGCAAACTCACTTTGAGCCCTTTACGGGCACTGCCTCTTTCACTTGCAAAAAAAATCAGATTATTCCAGAGGTTTGGCCTCTTTCTGGCATGTCTACACTGAACTGGGGTTTTATATAGGGCACCTTAGGGTTGAGGGCTTCTCCATGCCAAGCAGATATGCATCGCTAAGGCTGAGGCATGAGGAATGACCCAGCATTGCGCTGTTCACCCTTGTTTGCCTTTAGGACCAGACTTAGACCATGAGGCAGCCTGGGCAGAGGCAGAGCATGGAGAATGAACAGAGTTTGGGTGCAGTGGGGAGACAGAACCCATATTTTAAATTATTTTATTTTATTTATTTGACACAGAGAGAGACACAGCGAGAGAGGGAACACAAGCAGGGGGAGTGGGAGAGGGAGAAGCAGACTTCCCGCGGAGCAGGGAGCCCGATGCGGGGCTCGATCCCAGGACCCTGGGATCATGACCTGAGCCGAAGGCAGACGCTTAAGGACTGAGCCACCCAGGTGCCTCAGAACCCATATTTTATTCTAATTATCCCATCAGTGTCCAGGCACTGTAAATGAAAAAAAAAAAAGCTTGTTTAAGAAAATGTATGAAATGAGGGCACCTGGGCGGCTCAGTCAGTTGAGCATCCGACTCTTGATTTCTGCTCAGGTCATGTTCTGAGGGTCCTGGGATGGAGCCTGCGTTAAGCTCTCTGCTCAGCAGGAGGTCTGCTTCAGGGTTTTCTCTCTCTCTGCCCCTCCCCCGACTCTCTAAATAAATAAATAAATCTTAAAAAAAAAAAAGAAAGGAAGAGAGAAGAAAAAGTCTGAAATGGAAGGCCTTCCAGCCTTCAAATAAACTGCCTGAGTCTTCTTGCCACTGGGAAAAGAAGGGTTAAAACCCCCTGTCCCTGACTATGTCGGCTCAGTAACACTGAATCTGTTACAGCATTTATATTGCCTTATGATCTCCCTCAAAATACAGAAAACAAAAGACAAGATAAATGTTTAAAACTCTTTTTCTCAATTCAGAGAAGAAAGTTCCTGAATCTGGAGAAAGGCTGATTTAATTCAAAATTCATATGCTTAATATATTAACTTTGTGAGTAAGGAAGAAGGTGGGGAAAGACAGACTACATACAGTTTTTGACAAAGTTACTGAAACTTTTAATGTGTGGAAATTAAGTCTTTGCTCCTATTGTGAATTGACCTCCTATTAGGACTGCTTCCCTTATTGGACTCACATGGACCCAGCAGCAAAACTTTGGAGGAAGCTCGCCTTTCTCAGGCCGGATGTCTGAGCGCGTGAGGAAAGTGTCCTTCAGAGCATCCCCTGGGCTTGTGGTGATAGGTAACCAGGTCTCTGCTTTGGAATGGAATTAAACTCTTCCAGGGGAATGAAACATTGACTATGCTAAGAGTCTATGAGATCCTCTGCCCTTGGAGGCTCTTTATAGATTGAGACTTCTTTACTTAACTTCCTTGAATTTTACATCAGTTACACTATTAGGTAGATCTTCTTCGATTGAGTTTTTTTTTAAACACTATCAAGAGATTTGTAGAGAACTACTTACCTCTTGGGAGTTCTACCCTGAGACATTTCCCCCATGAGAACTACATTCCCCTGATCCTCATTATTTTTTGTTTTGACAGCAAGCAGGAATCATTTCTACATCTAGAAAGTGAACTGTGAAGAACAACATGATCTGTTTGGGTGACCTCTAATTTCTGTGATTACTTTCTTTGAAGTGTTGGGATCCTGGGATATAGCCCCAAATCGGGCTCCCTGCTCAGCGGGGAGTGTGCTTCTCCCGCTCCCTCTGCCTCTCTCCCCAGCTTGTACTCACTTTCTCCTTCTCTCTTTCAAATGAATAAATAAAATCTTTAAAAAAATTAAAAAAAAGAAGAAGTCTTGTGTTCTTTGGCCACATGGTGTTGCTGGTGTGGAGAAGATTTTTTGCCATCTCTGCTCCAGTGCCACGGGCAGGTTCCCTCCACTTAGGCACCACCTCTTAGCATGCAGGTGTAGAAGAAGTCTTTCTCCTCTCACCGCTATGGCCGGGCCACCACAGCCTGGGCTGCCATTGTCACAGCTCCCCAGTGACCCGGTTCTTCTGGTCAACTCATGTAAGTGTAACCCTCATCCAACACGACTGAGTTTGAAGGGTCTCCACTCTCAGCCCCACACTGTTCCTAGAAACTTCCTTTCTCCCCATTCTGAATCCAGGCCCAGACGGTGGTGTTAGGGCTTTGCCTCTCTTTTATCCGAAGTTTATTCTCCTTTTCCATTCTAGCATGACTGACATCTCCTTTGGGAGAACAAAGCTCCACCACATAAAACGTACAATTGTATATCACGTATAATGTATCTTATGAGTTTGATCCACATCCTTTCATGCCAAGATCTCTTAATGATTACCCAGCATTCATTATCTTAACTTTACCTCTTAAATTAGGTGCATTAGGATTTCTGCTCCTCTTCCATTTCCATAAAATCTTGGTTTTCAAGATCAGTGACAATAAGTACATAGGTATTTATTTGGGGAAAGAAGCTGGTTAGCCATACTTCATCCTCAAGAAGTTTATATTACGGTGGGAAGAATATATCAACTACAGGCTAGAGTGAGACCACACAGAAGGTTGCATTTAAGTTTACTGGTTGGTTCAAGTGGGGCCAGGAAAATTTCACCAGGTGGGTAACCCTTATGCTGCTCCTTGAATAGAGGATGGATACCTGAAGCAGACTGGCATGGAGGGGGGGAAAGTCAAGCGATTCAGAATATCTGCAGCATAGACTGTAAATGGAGTTCAAGTGAGATACAGTTGGGATCTTATGTGATGAATAGTCTGGCCTTCCTTTGTAAGGGCTGGGGAGCCATTGAAGGCTTTAACTGGGAGTGTCATAGTCAGGTTGAAATTGTAGGATGACCAGTCTGGCATCTATTTACTTACTTACTTATTTATTTATTTATTTATTTTTAAAGATTTTATTTATTTATTTGACAGAGAGAGAGACACAGCGAGAGAGGGAACACAAGCAGGCGGAGTGGGAGAGGGAGAAGCAGGCTTCCTGCTAAGCAAGGAGCCTGACTCGGGGCTTGATCCCAGGACCCTGAGACCATGACCTGAGCCGAAGGCAGATGCTTAACAACTGAGCCACCCAGGTGCCCCTCTGGGATCTATTTGAAGAGTAGATTGGAAGAGGGATAGACCACGGGGGACAACACTGATATTCTGCCCAGACCCCTTCTTATCTCTTGCCACTGTTTCTGTGAGCCCCCTCCCTTAGGTGGGTTTCCAGTGCTCAGCACCTGCTCACTCTTCTTACGGGTAGTGGTGGGAGGAACCTCTTTGCCTGCAGAGGCAGCAAGCCAAAAGTGCCTGAGTCTCATTGTGAGGCCCTGGTCAGTGCCAGCAGGGAGAGAAATGCTTTGCGTATCCGTAGACAGAAAACACACGAGATTTAAATACAAGCTCCAAATTGGGAGCTGCCAGGACAGATGCTCCAAATTGCAGGGGTGTATTTGTAATCAGGCTGCTTCTCATATGGACCACTCAATTCAGCATAGACCTAGGTGGACAGTAGCAATGGTTAATCATATCTTGAGCAATGTTTGGAAAGAAACCCAGTTTCTGGTAGAGGGACAGAGACTCATAAGAAATTTTGCTGCCTAGCCAACTTTTACATGAGGCCAATTTTAAAATGAGATAATTGAAAAGGGCTAGATGCTTTTAAAGCTTTCTTTTAGGGGTGCCTGGGTGGCTCATTCAGTTAAACATCTGACTCTTGGTTTTGACTCAGGTCATGATCTCAGGGTCCTGGGATCGATTGGGCCTGTTGAGCGAGGAGTCGGCTTCCCTTCTCCCTCTTCCCCTCCCCCTCCCCTGCTTATGCCCTATCTCTCTCTTTCTCAAATAAATAAATAAGTCTTAAAAAAATAAAGCTTTCTTTTGATTCTAAATTTCTATATTTTTGGTAGGGAAAAACAATATTAATCATTTGGGGGTATATGTGAGAATAAGTGTGTTTAAGTAAAATGGCAATGCTTTATGGTGCCACAAGATGGCAGTATTATATCTACTATAGCCAGGTGCTGTATTCCACTCACATGCAGTAAGTAGAAAATAATTCTTCCAGAGCGTTCACAAGAAATACAAATTGACTTTAACTTTTTCTTTTTGCGTCCAGCTTATTTATTTTCATCTTTATCCCAGTTGCATGAAGTTTATTTCAATTTTCTCATCTCTGACACTAACAATTTGTTTCCCATTTTCTACCAGTTTTTACCAAACATGGGAAAATGCACAAACATGTTGTTCAGATGAAGTCAAGTAAGGTGAGGAGGCAGGCAGGAACCCCTACACTTCGGCTATCCACCCAGTGCTGCTGAAAAGTCTGCTGTTGTTCAAGAGACTGAATTCAGTGTACACAAGGAATTTTAATGCATACTTATGAAGTCAAGGAAAGCCTGGAGTCAACATGGACTCAGCAGGAGCTTCAACAGTCTTTTTTTTTTTTTTTTTAAAGATTTTATTTATTTATTTGACAGAGAGAGACAGCGATAGCAGGAACACAAGCAGGGGGAGTGGGAGAGGGAGAAGCAGGCTTCCCACCGAGCAGGGAGCCCGATGCGGGGCTTGATCCCAGGACCCTGGGATCATGACCTGAGCTGAAGACAGACGCTTAATGACTGACCCACCCAGGCGCCCCAACAGTCTTGATTCCATAGGCCGTCCATGAGGGAAGATGATCCTGACTCTGCGTGACAAAATGAGCAACAAAGATTCAAAATCCCAGTCAGACAGGAGATTCCAAAAACAGAACTGTGTTCATAGCAGGGCTCAACGAATAGCTTTTTTTCCTCTAATACACAGATCTCAAGTGTAGTGAAATTCTCCAACATCTATCAACATTGATTTAAATAAATTTTAAAAATAATAGCTTTGGAGGTTAATTCAAATACATTTCACTCTGGGGCACCTGGCTGGTTCAGTTGGTGGAGCGTGCAACTCTTGATCTCTGGGATGTAAGTTTGAACCCCGTGTTGAGTGTAGGGATTACTTAAAAATAAAATCTTAAAAAAAATACACACCAAAAAACCCAAATACAGGTCACCTTTTCAAAGTGTACAATTCAGTAGTTCTTGGTGTATTTACAAAGTTGTGCACTGATCACCACTAATTCCTGAACATTTTCATCACTCTAAAAAGAAATCCCATACTCATTAGCAGTCTCTCTTCATCTTCCTTGCTTACCCCTCCTGCCCCCCAACCCCTGGTAACCATAATCTACTTTCTGTCTCTATGGATTTGCCTATTATGAACACTTCATATAAATGGATCATATAACATGTGGCCTTTTGTGTCTGGCTTCTTTTACTTAGTATAATGTTTTCAAGCTTCTCCATGTTGTAGTGTGGATCAGAATTTCATTCCTTTTTATGGCTGAATGCTACTCCAGTTTTTATGGATATACTGTATTGTTTATCCATTTATCAGTTGATGGACATTTTGGTTTTTACACTATTTGGCTGTTTAAATAATGCTGCTGTGACTATTCATGTACACATTTTTGCGTGTACATATGGTTTTAGTTTTTTTGGAATATGTAGGAGTAGAATTCCTGGGTCATATGCTCTATGTTGAATATTTCGAGGAATTGCCAGACTTTTCTCAGTGGCTACACCATTTCACATTCCCACCGGCAATGTACGAGGTTTCCAATTTCTCCACATCTTCAACAACACTTCCTATTGCCCATCTATTAAAAATTTTTTTAAAATTTTTAAACATTTAAAAAAATTTTTGAAGATTTTATTTATTTATTTGAGAGAGAAAGAGAGAGAGAGAACATGAGAGGAGATAGGGGCAGAGGGAAAAGCAGACTCCCTGCTGAGCAGGGAGCCTGACCTGGGGCTCGATCCCACGACCCTGAGATCATGACCTGAGTCAAAATCAAGAGTCAGTTGCTTAACTGACTGTGCCACCCAGGCACCTTGTCTATTTTTTTTTTTTATTGTAGCTGCCTTTGATAGTAAATGGTATTAACGAGAGGTCAATAGGTATGGAAAAATATTTATCAGATCACAGGAAATTTCTTTTTAGAACATCTTATAAATAGTTTAAGATATGGTTGAGGTTTTCTTTTTTTACTCTCTTTTTTCTTTAGTTCTCATTTTCTTCCTCTCTTCTTTCCCCCATCTCATCTTTCTCCTGTATCTCTTTTCTTTCCTTTCAGTTCTCTCTTTTACTTTTTACTGTTTTATTATTTTTTAAAGTTTTTTTTTGTTTTTAGTAATCTCTACCCACAATGTGGGGATTGAGCTCATGACCCCAAGATCAAGAGTCACACACTCTTCTGACTGAGCCAGCCAGGTGTTCCTCAATTCTCTTTTAAATTAAATAATGAAACCTGTTCATTTTCACATTCAGCAATAGAGGTGTGCAGGAAAAACAATCCCCTCCACTCTGCCACTGCAGCCTAACAACCAATGTTAGTAGTTCACTGTGTGCATCCCCAAACTTCTAAAAGGATATGTATGTACATATGTATTACAAACACATGTATATAATACATATATTGACAAAGATAAGACCATTTAATGCCCATCACTCTGCAAGTTGCTTTTAAGTTTTTTTTTTTTTTTTTTTAAGAGATCGCAAGCCAGCAGGGGTAGGGGCATAGGGAGAGGGAGAGAATTTTTTTTTTTTAAGATTTATTTATTTATTTATTTTAGAGAAAGAGCACAAGTGGGAGGGGCAGAGGGAGAGGGAGAGGGAGAGAGAATCCCAAGCCCATTGTCCGCTGAGTGTGGAGTTCAATCTCACGCTGAGATCACGCCTGAGCGGAAATCAACAGTTGCACCCGTTAAGTGACTGAGCCACCCAGGCACCCTGCTTTTGAATTTTTTTTTTAAGATTTTGTTCATTTATTTGACAGAGAGAGAGAGAGAGAGCGCGCAAGCAGGGGGAGGGGGAGGGGCAGAGGGAGAAGCCGGCTTCCCGCTGAGCAGGGAGCCCGATGCGGGACTGGATCCCAGGATCCCAGGATCATGACCTGAGCCGAGGGCAGACGCTTAACGACTGAGCCACCCAGGCGCCTCAAGTTGTCTCTGTTCTTTACACACAATTCTACTGTTCAGTGTTCACAGAATCTCTAGGACTAAAGCCTGTGGATTCCTCAGTAGAAAATGTTCCCACCAAGACGCTGCTCTAAGGGAAGCCCCAGCTGTTCCTATGGGAGCTGAAAGTCACGGATCAAGACAGGAGTCCCTCCCCTGGTGTTTCTTCTGGGTTTTGCATCCAGATTGGCCCCCCCCGCCTCCCCCCCCGGAGGGCATGGACCTTCTGCCGGCTCCAGTGGCTCAGGCACCTGGGATGCAGTGCCTGGCTCGGGGCGTCCTGCAGCAGATGTGGGGAGTGTTCCTTCTTTATGTTTGCCTGACAGTGGGAGGTAAGTGTCAAGTCGCTAGCAAACACGGCAGGCAGTTTTCCCCAAATTGCTTTCTTCCAGCTAAATGATGGCAACTTCTGGTCTTTGTAAAAAGAGTCTCTTCTGGTACGTGTTTTCCAGACGGGGTGCTAATTGTCCCCGCGTCACCACCACGACCCCTCCCACCGCTGCTGCCGCTCCTCTCACCCCTGCTGCTACTTCCGCGCCACTTCTGTGTCTCTGGGGAACTCCTCCAGCGGTGGCGGTGTTGTCCTTGAAAATAACGACGGGGCTCCGCGGAGGGCTGCCCTGGTCCGGATCTGCGGCTTCTGGCGGGCTCTGCGGGGCAAGGCGTTGAGCCGCCCACCAGGTGGCGGCTGCGGAAGCAGGTGGACTGCACGTGCCGGACGCCCAGGTCCAGCGGGCTGTGCTGGCGCCTGCCGCAGGACCGCGGAGCCCCCGTGCTGCTGTCTTACCCTGTCCTGGATGGCTGGGACAGGAGCCTTAGTCACTCTGACGCAGCCGGTTACCTCCTCCCGATGGAGCTGCGGAGGGCAGGCTCTGCCTCTGACCTCTGTGCTCTGACAGACAGGTGGCTATGGGCGTCTTCGGCTGCACCTGAACTCAGAGGCGACCGCGGCAGGAGAAGTTGTATTTCCTGAGGGTGTGTCTGCTGAGTTAAGACTGGGGACTTTGGGAGCAGACTGCTTGGATTTGAATTTGCTTCTTTCTAGCCGCGTGGTCTTGAGCAAGTCACTTTCTCTCTCTTTGATTTAGCTTCCTCATCTATAACATGAGAGTAATAATAGTACCTTGCCTCACAGGTTGTTGTGAGTTACAACTATGTATGTGTATTTCTGCCTCTATTTGCCTACCTACCTCTATAACAGGTAACCCGGAACAGTGCTGGCAATAATAAGCCGTATATGAAAGTGTTAGCTATTTCGTTTCTAATCTTGAACTTTCACTAAGTGTTATGTTGCAGAGGTTCTGGGACTAGATCTCAGTATTTCTCTGTCCTCTGGTTTGTAGAAGGTGAAATCCTGACAACAAACTGTATCTTGCGGATCTAAGGCTGCAAGATGGAGTTTGTATATGGGGTGGGTTCTTTGCGAAGGAGAGACCACTGTGGTGATACTCATTCTTTTTAGGGTGACCCTGAACTTTGGAAATCCAAATCCAAACGCTTCAAAATGAGGTGTGAAAGGAGTGCCTGGGTGGTTCAGTTGTTAAGCGTCTGCCTTCGGCTCAGGTCATGATCCCGGGGTCCTGGGATCGAGTCCCACATCGGGCTCCCCGCTCAGCGGGAAGCCTGCCTCCCTCTCCCACTCCCCCTGCTTGTGTTCCCTCTCTCGCTGTGTCTCTCTCTGTCAAATAAATAAAATCTTAAAAAAAACTGAGGTGTAAAGTATTCTGATTAATTTTGTAAGGATATCTTTATTATGTGCATTCCTGAGAAATTAATACAATCTTAACATACTTTAGGAGCTTATAAGGAAGGGTAGAAATGAGGTGTAGGGCTTTGAACTTGGGAGCTGGGACATAATCACGCATAGAAGATGGGGGGGGAAGGTGAGCATAAATGACAAGCTACAATTCAAGGTGAGGAAGGAGAGCCAGGAGGGGATTCCTATGACAAGGCATTGTCATTAGGCACTAAGAACTGTAAAAATCTGTGCACACACACACACACGAACTGTAAAAATCTGTAGTCAATTTTAACATTTTCCTTTCCTGCTTTATAATTCCCTGTATATTGTCTTCAAATCCTCAGTGAAATTTGTTAAACATTATAGCCTACTCTCAGCTAGGTTTAGAAAATAGATGATTATTGTTGCGGCTTTGGCCTCACACAAGATAAAGCTGACCAGAGCTTTGAAACTCAAATTGTAGGTTATTTGGATATGAAAATTGAGGGCTGCCGCACGTTAATATGATAATCAGTCATATATTACACAATTTGTTTGGAATCAAAGACTGAACAAAATTCTCTTTGGGTGAAGTAGGGGTGAGTTTTCATTCTGATTTATAAAATGAAATTTGAGATGGAATTTGGAAGTACACAATCCTGTTGGAAAGCAATCTAGCATTACAAATCAAGGTCATTAAAATGTTCATATCTCTTTTACCTGATAATTCCATTTTTGAGTTCTCACTTAAAGAAAGGCAGGTCTAGGGCATCAGTTAGACATTCAACTCTTGGTTTTGGCTTGGGTTGCGATCTGGGGGATGGAGCCCCATGTCAGCTTCTGTACTCAGCACGGAGTCTGCTTGGGACTTTCTCTCCCTCTCCCTCTGCCCCTCTCTCCTGCTGTCACATGCTCTCTCTTTCTCAAATAAATAAATGAATCTTAAAGAAAAAAAAAAAAAAAGAAGGCAGGCCAGAAAAGAGTGTTTATATAGCAGCATTATTCATGAGGACAAAATATGGGCAACAATCTTAAGTAAGTTATGATGGAGGGAATATTTTAAAGCTGTATTAGTTTGTATTGCTGTATGACAAATTCCTACAGCACCCATATATTTCTTTATAGTTCTGTAAATCAGACGTGTAGGCAGGTTCAGCTGGTTCTGTGCTTAGGTTATCACAAGACCAAAGTCAAGGTATTGGCTGGTTGAGTTCTCACCTGGAGCTCAGGGTCTTCTTCCACTTATTTGTTATTGCCAGGATTCTGTTCTTTGCACCTGTGGGACTGAGATCCCTGTTTCTGTGCTGTTTATTCACTGGGGGCATCTTCAGCTCCTTAAGGTCCCCTGTATTCCTTCTCACGTGATGCCCTCCACCTTCAAACCAGTGATAGCACTTCAAGTTCTTCTGAGGCTTGGAATCTTCTGGCTTTATCTTCTGCCTGCCACCAAAGTTCATGCGCTGTTCAGATCTCATGTGATTAGTTTAGACCTACCTAGATATCTCTCCTTTTTAAGATCAGCTGAGCCTCATAACACAACACAATCATCAGAGTGACATTTCATCGTATTCAAGTTTCTGGGGATTAGAGCATGGAATCTTGGAGCCATTCTTTGAAATTCTACCTGCCGCACAGCCAATAAAAGACTTTCATAAGACTATATAAAAACTCTGGGGTGCCTTGGTGGCTTGGTTGGTTAGGCTTCTGCCTTCGGCTCAGGTTAGGATCCCAGAGTCCTGGGATGGAACCCTGCATTGGGCTCCCTGCTCAGCGGGGAGTCTGCTTCTCCCTCTCCCTTTGCCACTCTCTTGCTCTCTCTCTCTTAAATAAATAAATAAATAAATAAATAAATAAAATCTTTAAAAGATTGTATAAAAACTCTGAGTTGCTAATGATATAGCAATCAATCAAGAAGAGTAAGGTACATAATTGAATATATAGAATAATTATAACTGTAAAAATCTTTAGGAAGAGAAAAACAAGATGGGAGGAATTATAATACTTCTTCTCGACTGTGTTTCCCTTACTCAAAGTCTTAGTATATATAGATTTTCTTCTCTCTGTCCCTATATATATATATATATATCACATATATATCCCGAAAGCAGACCCTGAGGCATGTGTTTGAGTACAAGTAGTTACTTGAGAGGTAATCCCAGGAAACACCAGTAAGAGAGTGGGAAAATGAGACAGGAAGGGGAAGGAAACCACTCAAGTATACATTATCATACTAGATTCTGCTAGAAGAATGAGGAAATGATGTATTTACCACTATATTAGTTTTCTATTGTTGCATAATAAATTATTCCAAACATGGTGGCTAAACCTTTATTCAGCTAACAAACATTTTATTGTCTCATAGTTTCTGTGGACGAGGATTTGAGAGCAGCTTAGCTGGGTGGTGTTGGCTCTGGGTCTCTCATGAAGTTTTAGACAAGACGTAATCATCTAAAGGTTTGGCCAGGCAGGAGGATGCACCTCCAGGATGGCTCAGTTTCACAGCCGTTGGGAAGAGGCCTCAGTTTCTCATCACATGGGTGTCTCCATAGTGTCTTTAAGACATGGTAGCAGGCTTTCCCTAGAGAAAGTAATCTGGGGAACGTAAGGGGTAGAGGGAGAGAGAGAGAGAGGGAGAGCTTTTTGAAAATTTAATTATTTAGGGGGCGCCTGGGTGGCTCAGTCTGTTGAGTGTCCAACTCTTGGTTTTGGCTCAGGTGGTGATCTCATGGGTCGAGAGATCGAGCCTCCCGTCAAGCTCCATGCTCAGCGGGAAGTCTGCTTGGAGATTCTCTCCCTCTGCCCCTCCCTGCACCCCGCCCCCCGCTTGCACTCTCTGTCTCTCTCTCTCTCTCTAAAGTAAATAAATAAAATCTTTAAAAAATTAATTACTTAAGACCGTTTTTAAACAAGAGCTTACAGTTTGTTGATAATGATTCTGCTATTAGTTCTGATGTGTGTGGGGGGGTTTTTCACACATGACCAAGCCATTCTCAGACACCAGCTGGATGTCTTACAGTTCAGTGCTAGTCTGACACTACTATACTATCTGCTTGGAGAGAGTCTTAGATTCCACGGGTTGAAGGCTCAGTCCCACAACACTGCACTCCACTTCAGATGCCAATTCTAAGTTCATGTTGCTACCTGTACTTCTGACTGGCTATCAATCAGAGGTTCCCACGACCCCCTCCTGAGGTTTGATTAATTTGCAAAAGTGGCTCACAAGACTCTGCAAATCAGTTTACTCACTAGACTGTGGGTTTAATTACAAAAGGATATAACTCAGAAACAGCCAGATGTAAAAGATTCATAGGGCGAAGTATGGGCATCCATGCTTTCTCAGAGTGCACCATTCTCCCCAAATCTTTATGGTTTCAATGAATGTCTCTGAACCTCGTCTTTTTGGATTTTTATGATTGATTAAATCTTTGGCCTTTGTCAATTGAGTCAACTTCCAGGCTCTCTCTACTCCCTGGGGGGTCAGGGAGTGGGACTGAAAGTTCCAAATCTTTATTTTTATTTTTTTAAAGATTTTATTTATTTATTTGACACAGAGAGAGAGGGAGAGAACAAGCACAAGCAGGGGGAGTGGCAGGCAGGGGAAAAGCAGGCTCCCTGCTGAGCAAGGAGCCTGATGTAGGACTCCATTCTAGGACCCCAGGATCATGACCTGAGCTGAAGGCAGACGCTTAACCGACTGAGCCACCCAGGTGCCCAGGAACCCTTTAATTACAAGGTTGATCCTGAGATGTTTTCAAAGTCACCTCATTACATAAAAAAAAAGACACCTTTATCACTCTCATCACTTTGGAAATCTCTGGGGTTTTTGAAGCTCTGTGCCAGAAAAGGGGATGAAAACCAAATATGTATTTCTTATTATAAATCACAATATTATAGTTGACTTAAAAAATCAAGTTATGAACTTTTGTTACAGATTAAAAATGAAATTCCTAAAATTGTCAACTTGGCCAGGTAAGAAACAATTTAAAAATCTATAAGGTGTAATGAGAAAAACCAGGCATAAAACAAACAAACCAACCCATGTTTGTCATTACCCAAAAGATAGGTTTTCTTTTTTTTAAATGTTTTTTTTTTTTAATTTATTTATTCATGAGAGTCAGAGAGAGAGAGAGAGAGGCAGAGGCAGAGGGAGAAGCAGGCTCCCCGCCTAGCAGGGAGCCCGATGCGGGACTCGATCCCGGGACCCCGGGATCATGACCTGAGCCGAAGGCAGACGCTTAACCATCTGAGCCACCCAGGCGCCCCAAAAGATAGGTTTTCAAGTAAAAATATTAAAAACCCCAAGCTGCATAGATAATGCAGATAGTTCTAGTTATCTAGTCAATGGGCAAAAAGCAAGCACTTGAGATCATCAGTTCCCATATTTCATTAATTTCTTATTACTGGAATTTCATAGTTATTTCTCCTAGTTGGATGACTAAACTGGATGATGGCAGAGGTGGTAAGGTGACCTTTACTCAGCCCCACCTTGCTCAGCTTCAAGAGCAGATGAATGTTCAGCTGGTGGATCAACAGCTTCTGTCTCTTTGCCATGTTGTGGTTTAGGTTTTTACATCTGTGGGGGTAATTGATTGAGCTGGCTGCTGACTTTGGGTCTCCTCTCTTCATTGCTGTCCTCATAGTGCTGTCTTTGGTGAAGAGAGCCCCTGAAGAGTTATGGTCTATAACTCCTATTCATGTTCTGTCCCACTGGTCTACCTTGCTGTCCTGTACCCAGGTTGTCAGCATCCTCCATCACTTCCTGCACCAGAGGGTTGTAATAGTCTGGTCAAGGCTGGTGGGGTCTATGCATGTAGTGAGACCCATGGTCTGAGGTAGGGTTGTTGCTTTTGGGCCTGGCCTTCAGGAGCAGTCTCCCATCCCCTGTTCTTTTTCTGACTCTCACTGTTCTCGTGATTCTAGTAATTGTGTGGAACCCCTACCGCGTGTGTAGTATCTATCAAGGCTACAGTCTGCTGTATGTTTACTGTCCTGCAAAGACGGAACTCCGCCAGGGCCTGGGGTATTTGCTGCCTCCATCTCCTTTTCTCTTCAATATCATCAAACCGCAGTCTCTTCATCTTCACTGCAAAGGTGGATACATGTTCTATCACGTATCGGTACCTCATTCCTTTTTATTACTGAACAATATTCCACTTTATGGACATACCACTTTTGTTTAACCATTTGTCAACGGGTAGAGATTTTGGATGTTTCCACTTTTTGGATCGTATGAATTATGCTGCAATGAATATGTACAAATTTTTGTGTGGACATATGCTTTCTTTTTTCTTTGAGAGAGAGAGAGTATGAGGAGGTAGGGCAGAGGGAGAGGGAAAGAGAGAAACTTTTTTTAAAATTTATTTTTATTTTTTAAATTTTATTTTATTTAAATTCAATTAATTAACCTACAGCGTAGCATTAGTTTCAGAGGTAGAGTTTAGTGATTCATCAGTTGCATATAACACCCAGTGCTCATTCCATCATGTGCCCTCCTTAATGCCCATCACCCTGTTACCCCATCCCTCCACCCACCTCCCCTCCAGCAACCCTCAGTTTGTTTCTTGTAGTTAAGAGTCTCTTATGGTTTATCTCCCTCTCTGATTTCATCTTATTTTATTTTTTCCTTCCCTTCCTCTATGATCTTCTGTTTTGTTTCTTAAATTTCACATATGAATGAAATCATATGATAATTGTCTTTCTCTGATTGACTCATCTCACTTAGCATAATATACTCTAGTCCCATCCACCTTGTTGCAAATGGTAAGATTTCATTTTTTTCCATGGCTGAATCACATTCCATTGTGTGTGCGTATGTGTGTGTGTGTGTGTGTGTATATATCACATCTTCTTTTCTTAAATTTTATTTTAAAAATATTTTATTTATTTATTTGAGAAATAGAGAGAGAGAACGAGCAGAGGGAGGGACAGAGGGAGAGGGAAAAGCAGACTCCCTGCTGAGAAGGGAGTCCAATGTGGGCTTGATCCCAGGACCCTGGGATCATGACCTGAGCCCAAGGTAGATGCTTAACTGACTGAGCCACCCAGGCACCCTATACCACATCTTCTTTATTCATTCATCTGTTGATGGACATCTGGGCTGTTTCCATAGTTTAGCCATTATGGACATTGCTGCTATAAACACTGGGGTGGGGGTGCCTGGGTGGTTCAGTCGTTAAGCGTCTGCCTTCAGCTCAGGTCATGATCCCAGGGTCCTGGGATCGAGCCCCGCATCGGGCTCCCTGCCCTGTGGGAAGCCTGCTTCTCCCTCTCCCACTCCCCCTGCTTGTGTTCCCTCTCTCGCTATCTCTCTCTCTGTCAAATAAATAAATAAAATCTTAAAAAAAAACAAACACTGGGGTGCAGGTGCCCTTTCGGATCACTATGTCTGTATCCTTTGGGTAAATACCTAGCAGGGCAATTGCTGGGTCATAGGGTGGCTCTATTTTTAACTTTATGAATAACCTCCATACTGTTTCCCAGAGTGGCTGTATGGGAAAGAGAGAATCTTAAGTAGGCTCCACACTCAGTGCAGAGCCTGATGTGGGGCTGGATCTCATGACCTTGAGATCATGACCTGAGCCAAAATCAAGAGTGCTTAAATGACTAAGCTACCCAGGTGCTCCGAACATATGTTTTCAATGCTCTTGAGTATAGGAGTGGATCTGCTGGATAACAATAAATGTGTCTTTAACATTTTGACTAACTGCCAAATTATTTGATAAAATGCCTGTATCATTTTATATTCCTATCAATAATTATTGAGGGTATTAATTTCTCCACATCCTTTCTGATACTTGTCATTTTCTGTCTTTTTGATTATAGTTATGCTAGAGCATGTGAAGTGGTATCTTGTTGTGGCTTTGCTTTCCATTTCCCTGAAGGCTAATAATGTTGAAAATTTTTTCATGGGCTTACTGACCATTTGTCTATCTTCTCTGGAACAATGTCAATTTGAATCCTTTGCCTATTCTTAAGGTGGGTTATTTATTGTCTTATTGTTGAGTTGTAAGAGTTCTTTATATATTTTGGAAACAAGGGGGACCATATACATTTAATGTGATTATTGATGGGGTTTGGTTTAAATCTACCATTTTGCTATTTGTTTTCTATTCTCATTTTCTTCCATTTTTTTTTATCATTTGGATTCACTGAGCTTTTAAAAAATATTTTATTTCATCTCCACTCTTACCTTATTAGCCATATCACTTTATTTTAGCTGTTTGTCGAGCATTTAGAGAATACATCTTTAATGCAGTATATATCAAAAAATATTATCCCACTGCCTGTATAATATAAGAATCTTTCCAACTTCCATTTTCTTCCTCCCAGTCATTTTGTTATTATTTTCATACATTTTATTCCTGCATATTTTCAGTTCCACAATGCATTAGTATTGTTTTTGCCTTAGGTAGTCAAAACTCTTTTTGGGAGTTTGAAAAACCCACTGGTACTGGATTGTAATTTTTTGCTTTGAACTTTTCCTCAAGCATTAGAAAAGACAAATGAGGAGGTGTCGAGTCAGATATTTCTGGAAACTTAGTGAGTTCCAGGCTGCCTATTGGGCATTTTGGGAGCCCATGGATTGATAGCAATTTATTTAGGATTCATGGGTGAGGTTCCATTTGTCAGTGGACTCCAACTCTCTGGTGTATGTTGCAGTGCTTAGTACAGTGGCTGAACTAATGGATGCCATGCTAATTGCCAAAGGTTTGGAACTCATCCATATTTGGAGGCTGCTTGTTTTATGGTCCACTTATTAAATTACTAAATGAAGGAGACTAGTAACAGGAAATTCATTGAAATGGAAAACTCATAATAATACCCTTGAGTATTCACTGATGGCAAGTTCAATTCTAGTCATCCAATGATCACTTCAAAATCCTGTGTCAGGCAGATAAAAATCCCAAAGCTTTCAAGCCTGAAATTCACCTCGTGTAAAATTTTGTGCTCTAGGATTTTCCATCCTGGGCTTCTGTAACAGGGTATAAGAGGACACTGAATCAGGATGAGGTACAGGAGTACATGGTAAGTGTTTGATGTCAGTGGAAAGTCTCTTTTAAAAAAGCAAGATAAGTGTATGAATGAATGTTACTGATTATACATTGAAGAATATTGCTTTGGCCTTTAAAAGAGAGCCAGAGTTTAATAGAGTTAGTGGGTTGATCAATTTGGGTTGATGACACTGAGTTTTCCTATCCTCTTTCTGCCTCACCTTTATAAAATAATAATGACTATTGTTGCTTATTTAAGGCAGATGTTGATGGAGGGAGAGAGAATATAACAAGATCTTCAGGAGAAGTGTATCTCCTGGGAGTGATGAATGACAATGGTCTTCCTATATACCTAAACTTTCCTAAACCTAAACCACATTCCCATCTTTATGACAGTTGCAAAGGAGGTAATTGTATTAGTCAGGGTTTTCCAGAGAGACATAACCAATAGGATATTTATCTTTCTGCCTATCTATCTATCTGTCTATCTCTATCTATCATCAAAATAAATTGTATATATATAAAGAGAAAAAGAGAAAGAATGAGAGAGAGACTGAGAGAGAGAGAGAAAGATTTACTTTAAGGAATTGGCTCATGAGATTTGGGGCCTGGCCAATCTGAAGTCTGCAGAGCATGCCAGCAGGCTGGACATTGGCAGGAGTCAGTCTTTCAGTCTTGAGTCTGGAAGCAGAATTCCTTGTGCTGGGGACCTCAGTCTTTGAAGGTTTTCCACTGATTGCCTGAGGTCCACACACATTATGGTAGGTAATCTACTTAAAGTCTACTGATTTAAATGTTAATCACATCTGAAAAACATCTTGCCAACATCTAGACCTGTATTTGACCATACAAGTGGGTCCCATGGCCTAGCCAAGTAGACACATAAAACTAACCATCACAATATTAAAGAGATCAGATTATTACCCACTTTCCAGATAATGAAAATAAAGTCAAGTGACCTGCACAAGTGTACCCAGAGTTATGATAGATCAGTTGGTTAAAGGGGTAAAAAAGAGCAGGATCCAGAGGTTTTTAAGATTAGTGCTAGATTTATTTATTTATTTATTTATTTATTTATTTATTTATTTATTTGCCTCTAAGCTCTAGGTGTGGCTTGAACTCATGACCGTGAGATCAAGAGTGGCATGCTCTACTGATTGAGTCAGCCAGGTACCCCAGAATCCAAATTTTTAGATATATTGTCTGACAAAATAGGTCTTTACTCAATAATGCTCATTAGTTCAGCAGGGCAACAATAGAATCTAAGACTGGCTTTACTTGGCACAACTTCTCAAAAAATTGTATATTTTCTTTTTTCCTCCATCTTTATTGAGGTATAATTGACAGACAAATAAAGATTGAATGTATTTAAGGTGGCAACGTGATGATTTGATATATGTATACATTGTGACATGATTACTGTGATCAAGACACTTTTATATTTTCTTGATACAAAATTTTAAGCTTCAGGTTAGTACTTGCATATATCTCATAAAGTATGCTATTTATTTATACTAACTAAAAATGAGTATTTACCTTCTATACAAAAATGTTTGTTGAATGAATGAATAGCTTTTGAGGAACAGATTTTGAAACCTGTTCAAATATAGTTCTAATGGTGCCATAGTAGTTACTGATTAAAGTGGAAAGGGCAAGTAGGCTTAGTTCTACCTTACTTGGCTAGAAGAAGGCAGAAGTATTGAAAAGGACAAAATGCAAAATTTACAGAGAAGGAAAGAGATTAAAAAAATCCAGAGACCCAGTTAAAAGGGTGAAATTATTTTAACAGAAAACCAGTTACTAATGTCCAAATCATGATGTTTTAAAATATTTTGCTCTCTCTCTGTTTCATTTCAGAAGAGATTATGGAAGAAGTGGAAGAAAGAACATTTTAACAGTTAGCTACATCAGCCCTGTGTCATTGGAGAACATTGGTGAGTTTTACCACCTCTTTACTTGCATTGCCTGCCATGCCTTCTCTGGGGTATGCACCGTATGCGTGTGTGTTCATGGTACTGAGCAAGACCCATTCTCAAACACTTGTCTGATATGTTGCATAAGTGTGTAGTATTTATACATTTAGTAGAAGGCCTTTTAACTTATGAGAATTATTTTAACCTCTCTTCTGTCTCAGACTCGGTATACTTTTTCAATGTGTTTCTTTCTGCAAAGGCATCCCTGTGCCCCCAACATACGACAAATAGACACACCCTCTAAGATTCCTCAAAATGTCTAAGATTATTGTCACTTTTTAGATTTTGCCACAGCACCTGTTCCTTCTTTCTAGTCATCAAAAAAGTCATAGAATTATGGAGTTTTGGGGTTGGAAGGGATCAATACCATCACTAGCACAGTGCCTGCTAGGCATTCACAGATGTTTGTGGAATGAATGTTGAATAAGATACACTCTTTCAAAGAAAAGAGTCTCTTCTACTGGCAGATGGTCATTCAGTCTTGGCTTGTTTGTGGAAGCAAGGGAATCTTTATTACCACCAGAGAAAGCCTGTCTTTCTTGTGCCTTGAAAGTCAGCATACAGATTAGATTTGGGCTGTTTGAGCCCCAAGGTCAGGTTCCACGCTGGGTGTGGAGTCTGCTTAAGATTCTCTCTCTCCCTCTGCCCTGCCTCCTGCTCTTAAAAAAAAAAAAGTTAAGAACTTCAGGCAAGCTTTATTTCTCCTCTGTTTTGATTGGCAACCAGGTAGATAATATCATAATATACTATGAAGAATGAAATATTTTTTTAAAAAAAGATTTATTTATTCATCTGAGAGAGAGAGAGAGAAACTGAGAGAGAGAGACGTGGGGCTTGATCTCACAACCCTGAGATCGCGACCTGAGCCGAAACCAAGAGTTGGATGTGCCACCCAGGCGCCCCTGAAGAATAAAATCTTAAAAAAAAAAAAAAATAAACAAAACAACTTACTGTGAAGAACAAAATCTTGAAAAAAGAAACTAAGTACAATATACTGAAAGAAATTTAGGAGTTAATCTACCTCAACTCTCTGGAGGCCACTGCTGAGTAGTGGAAAAATCTAAGGGCAGGAGACCTGGGACAGAATTCCAATTATGCCGTGCAAAGGCATGTCAAAGTTCATGTGCTCCCATGAGCTCCTCCCTTGTCTCCTCTTTCACGCTGAAGCCCCTGGCATTCACTTGACACAATCAGGCAGTTCTCTCAGACAAGATCTTGGCAGCTCAAGATGAAACTGACTTGAGGCTGAAATGATGATGTAAGGAACATATAGTAAGGATGTAGGATGAAAACTCAGGTTCCTCTTGGCAGAAGGAGCCTTCGCTGTGTGTCTTTGCCAAGGTCTGAGCCTGCAGTGCTGAAACAGCAGTCAGATGGAGACAGAGAGAGAAGAGACAGAGAAGGATGGGGTTTGGGGTATCTCGGAGGAAATGGCAGAGACAACGAGGTTGAAATTGGGGAGTCAGGTAGTAAAGGATTAAACTCTGCTGCTCATCACATCTGATCCCCAGCAAATTGCTATACTCTTCAGAGCAGTGATTTCCGAAAGGGGAAAATTGTTATTATCTCCTTTTTGTAGCTGCTGTGGGGATTGCAGAGCCCTTGGGTGAAAGGTGAAAGGAAAGGGCAAAGGGCAGAAAGGGACAGATTTTCAACGTCCTTCAGTGCTTTATGAAGGATTTCAGTATACACAATACACATTACTATATACAATATTGATGTCTAGTGGGGATTCTGGTCTTTTTAATTCAATTACCCCTCCTGATTTCCTTAAAAACCTGGACAATTATTTTAATGCACAGATCAACATCCCCCCAAATTTTGAGACTTTTCATGTTCATTACATGCAATGTTACTTTTAAAATATTTTTTTTTTTGCCGGGGACCTGGGTGGTGTAGTCGGTTGAGTGTCTGTCTCTTGGTTTCAGCTCAGGTCATGATCTCGGGATCTAAGTTCAAGCCCCCTGTGGGGCATGGAGCCCACTTAAAAAAATAAAAGATGAAAGCTCTGAATGAGAAAAGTTTAATTCATGGCTTAAATCTTGATATATTCGATTGTGAGTTTAAAAAGGAAGATGTTTCTCTAAGACATTTTCTTTTTTAAAAAAGCCCACTGTTGGGCACCTGGGTGGCTCAGTCATTAAGTGTCTGCCTTTGGCTCAGGTCATGATCCCAGGGTCCTGGGATCGAGCCCCATATCGGGCTCTCTGCTCTGCGGGAAGCCTGCTTCTCCCTCTCCCACTCCCCCTGCTTGTGTTCCCTCTCTCGCTGTGTCTCTCTCTGTCAAATAAATAAAATCTTTAAAAAAAAAAAAAAAAGCCCACTGTTAAGTCAATAAAAGAGGTATTTAACAACTAATTTTTGTTTGACCTCAATAATTTGAATTCAGTATTTTCTATTTGACATCCTTAGTTTGCAAGCCCCGAGTCTTTTTTTCTACACTTGAAAGTCCCCATCTGCCAAATTATTCATGGATCAATCCATCTGTGAATTTACTGGATGACTGAAGGAATGAGTGAAATGTAATGGGTTTACAGTGAGCGAGCACTGCGCATGTGTCACACACACTTTGTGTGTACCTTTCTTTCCTCTAGGTTTATCGGGCCACTCCAGTGTGCCTCACTTTGTCCACATGGTTTATAAAGCTTGCTAAGCATTTCAGGTTTTTTTCTCTTACTTTCAGGGGGTGGGAAAGAGAGAAGAAAAAAGATTTGACAAACTAGATCAGCATGGTGGTGAGCAAGCAATGGGAAAGGCTCAAGAAGAATAGAGAAAGATATGATGGGAAGGTTGAAGGAGGTGCTCTGCATCTTTTCAGAAGGAGAATAGAATGAAATCTTAAGAAACTCAGGAGAGTGCTAAGCCTCCTACTTCCAACAGGCACTGTATATTTGTTAGTTTCTTTCTTTTTTTTAGGGAAAGTTAATCATTATTATTTATTATTATTTTTAATTTACTTATTAGTTTTAGACAGACATGTTTTTGTTTTTATGGATTCTTTAGAATAGAAACTGCCTCGCATTTCTTGATGGGCTTGGTAGTTTTGGAATGTGGAAGTCTTAGTCACAGTGCTCATCATAGCGTGGGCTGGGTTTTGGGATCTCATTCACTGCTGAACGCAAGTTTTGGGTACGCCGCGGCAAACAGGCAGATCTAGTCCTTGCCCTCAAGGGGTTTATATTTGGAAAGGCAGCCAATAAACATAGATGTAAATCATTCAGGAGATTGCAGGTGTTTCTAAGTGCCTCAAAGAAGATGCACTAGGATATCGTGTCATTGGGGAGTGTTCTTCTTGGTATAATCATCAGGAGGGCCTCCATGCTGGGGTGATATTTGAGATAAGACCCAATCTTGGAGTTAAAATCTCAACCCACCTCTTTTTATTTATTTTATTTTACTTATTTGTTTAAAAGATTTTTATTTATTTATGAGAGAGAGAGAAGGAGCGGGGATGGGGGTGCGCGGCAGCAGAGGGAGAGGGAGAAGCCGACTCCCCACTGAGCAGGGATCTGGGATCATGACCTGAGCCAAAGGCAGAAGCTTAACTGATTGAGCAACCCAGGTGCCCCTATTTTATTTTTTTTAGAAGATTTTGTCTTTAAGTAATCTCCACACCTAACATGGGGCTCAAACTCACGACCCTGAGATCAAGAGTCACATGCTCTACCAACTGAGCCAGCCAGACACCCCATTAACCCACCTATTTTTAAAACCAGAGCAAAAACTCTTTTCCCTAACACAGTGTAGATTCCTTTGGTGCTGAAAATGTAGCAGCTACCATCTGTTGACCTCAAGGGAATTATCCTGGCTTTGTGAATTTCAGCCAGTCCCAAGACTCAGTCCTTTTCATTAGATTTTCCTCAAGTAAAATGTGTATATGGACTTCAAATTTAACAACGATCTTCTGTGCCCTAGAACCCCTAACAAAGCCAGACATTCTTCCCATCCCCTTGCTTCTCTCTTAATCTTTTCAACAGAGAGACCTGAATATTTGCTACATCGAATCATGTATAAGAGATGCATCTAGTTCCTCTTTTATAGCTCAGAAAACTGAGGTTTAGGGAGGTGAAGGCCAAAGGTCATAGTTATTTGAATTCACTGAATGTGCTCTTATGAAGAGCCTCTGCCCTTTTCTTCCTAGCTGAAAGCAAAACAGCTCTCGATTCTCTGTTACTAATGCATTGCTGACCAGCAGTTTATGGGAAAGATCTTCCCCATTTTAGCAATACTGCCTTATAAAGCATATAACCAGATTATACACTGTTAGACGTGGAGAAGGAAAAATGTACTTATAATCCCATGAAGTCAGCATTTTCATTTCCTTTCCTTTTTTCCCCATAAGCATGCTTTTTTTTTTTTTTTAACATTTTATTTATTTATTTCACAGAGAGAGAGACACGGCAAGAGAGGGAACACAAACAGGGGGAGAGGGAGAGGGAGAGGGAGAAGCAAGCTTCCCGCTGAGCAGGGAGCCCTATGTGGGGCTCGATCCCAGGACTCTGGGATCATGACCTGAGCCGAAGGCAGACTCTTACCGACTGAGCCACCCAGGCGCCCCATGCATGTTTTTAATACTTTCTTTTTTTAAACAAAGTAACCCATGCTTATTAAACAAACTTAAACAATTACAGAGTATAATGTAAAAATTAATACAATCTTACTATTCTTTTCAATTTTATACTTCCACAGGTAACTAATATTGAAATAAGGTGTGTTCTTCCACACCTGTTTTCTATCCTTTTAGGAATAAATGCATACGCACATAATTCATGAATATGTATATATGTATTTTGAACAGAGGTACACACACACACACGCACACACACACACAAATCTCTGTTGATTCCTTCCTTCCTCTGTTGTTTTGTTTGTTCCTTCTTTCCTTCTCCCCTTCCTTCCTTCCTCTCTCCCTCCCTCCCTCCCTCCCTCCCTTCCTGGTTCATAATATATTCATAATGCACTCTTTTCACTTAACAATATATGGTTGACATTCTCTGAAGTTAATAGTTTGCCATGTTGGCTATATGTTGGAAATGCCAAAGAGCTTTAAAAGTACTGATGGGTGCAACCCCGAAAGATTCTGAGTTAATTGTCTTAGGTGAAGCCTGGGCAGCAGAATTCATACGTCCCCTCCCCAGATGGTTCAACGTGCAGACACATTGACAACCAGTGCTTTAAGTCTGTATGCACAGATGCAACTCATTCTTATTCATGGCTACATAATATTCCAAATCACGGCTGTATTAAAATGTATTTACTTATTTCTCTATTAATAAACATCCGATTTATTTCCAGTTCCTTGTTTTGCTAAAAATGCTTCAGTAAACATGTACCCTTAATTACGGATTCCTTTATTTCTATGAAATACAGCCCTAGAAGTGGGCTTCTTGGTTAGAGGTAGGGGCATTAGAATTTTGATTGGTACCGCCAGATCATTTTCCAGAAAGCTCTTAATAATATCTACCTCCAGTAGCAGTCTATAGAATGCTCAGTTTCTTATACCTTTGCCAATCTGAAGAGAGACAAAAGCATTTTTTAACCCACTACTGAAGTTGAGTATCTTTTTATTCATACTTATTTGTCATTTTTATTTCTTTTTCTGTGACTTGCCCTTTCATACTTTTTTGCCCATATTTAATGGTCATTTGTCCTTTCTTGTCATATTTTAAGAGCCCTTTAAGTAATAGGAATATTATCCTTTTTTTGTCATATATGTTGCAATATTTTCTTCTAGTCTACTATTTGCATTTTGATAATTTATATGACACTATATATTTTAAATTGTTGAGAACGCATAAACAAATTTTATCTCCTGTTTTATGCTTCATCATATTTCAGTATTTTTTCATATTGGCAATCCTTTGTTACTGCCATTTCCAATGGCTGCATGTAATTCTATTCAACTTCCATTATATTCATTCAAGCTTCAAAAAAATCCCACGACTGTTGTTTTAAATAATGCTGTAATTAGTATTTTCTTGCATTTAGCTTTTTGATAGTTTGGATGCTTAGGAGACTCCTACAAGTGAAATAGTTGGGTCAAGAATATAAATATTTTTCATGGTTGTGGAAATTATTTCCTAAACTCTGTTACAGCTTTAGGCTCATGAATAAGTATAGAAATTTAGGGACAGGGGCACTGGGTGGCTCAGGTGGTTAAGTGGCTGACTCTGGATTTTGACTCAGGTCATGATCTCAGGGTCCTAGGATCAAGCCCCGCATTGGGCTCTGCCATCATGGGGAATTGGCTTGAAGATTCTCTCTCCTTCTCCCTCTGCTCCTCACCCCACTCATGTTTTCTCTCTCTCTCAAATAAATAAATAAATCTTAAAAAATTAGGGGCAAAATAGCTTTAGTATTTTGTATTACAATAATTATTTAGTATTACAATAATACCTCGTAGAGGACAAATCATATTATACAATGTTAAAAGTTAAATTTCTTTTTTTTTTTTTAAGATTTATTTATTTTTTTTAGAGAGAGAGTACGTGCACATGCTGTAGTTGGGGGGAGAGGCAGAGGGAGAGAATCTTCAGGAAGACTCCCCACTGAGCATGGAGCCCCACTCCAGGCTGGATCTCATGACCCTGAGATCATGACCTAAGCCAAAACCAAGAGCCACACACTTAACCGATTGAGCCACCCAGGCGCCCTTGTAGTTATTGCTTTTTAAGAAAATTTCAATTTAATGGAAAACAGAAAGAAATGTCTTATTTTTTTTTATAGTTCAGTACCATAAAATAGGTATGTAAGAAAAGAGATAGGATTTGATTGTATCAGCAAAGTTTTCTTTTTTTTTTTTAAAAGATTTTATTTATTTATTTGACAGAGAGAGAGGGGACACAAGCAGGGGGAGTGGGAGAGGGAGAAGCAGGCTTTCCACTGAGCAGGGAGCCCGATGCGGGGCTCAATTCCAGGACCCCGGGATCATGACTCGAGCCGAAGGCAGACACTTAACAACTGAGCCACCCCGGCGCCCCTCAGCAAAGTTTTCTTAAAGGTGGGGGTAACGTGGCAGAAACATAGTAACCGGCTTGCCTGGAAAGAAGAATACGTATGAAAAAGGAGGATTCCAGACTGGAAAAATAAACAGGTATTAGTCTGTTGCAGGCTTTGGATGTACATTTAATTTGATAGGAAGAGTGAAATGGTGAATGATTTTAGTTGGGAGTTGTATTTTGGAAGATTAATTTGGTGTTATCTGTGGGTTAGACTGAAATGAAAAAGCCAGCTAACTAGTGGCTAAGAGTTTTGGCAACGTATTTATTCTTGTGAGATTCATGTATCTCATCTGCAAGCCAGGAACAGTAATGCCTATGCCATGGTGCAGTTGTGGTTGATAGAATGGTGTATCAAAAGTGCTGGGAATGGCTCCTGATACATAATGGGTATACTGTAACAATCGCTATTAGGTTGGTCTTCTATTTTATATGCCCTGATAATAAATAAACAATTCATAATGGAATGTAGAGTCACTTCAATGAGTTCTAGTCCTGTAATATTAAAGCTAAATTAGCTTTCATGGTCCCCCCCCGCCCCTCAAAAAGGTCCTTTGGAAACTCATTGGATGGATGCTCTAAATGAAACAAGAGTGACTGAATTTGTCTTCTTGGGACTCACTGAGAACTGGGTGCTGGAAATACTATTTTCTGTGGCATTCTTTGTCACATATGTGCTAACCCTTTTGGGGAACAGTCTCATCATAGTTACTATAGTTTTTACTCTGCATCTCCATACCCCCATGTACTTCTTCCTGAGCAATCTGTCCTTTATTGACATTTGCCACTCATCTGTCACTGTGCCCAAGATGCTAGAGGGCTTGCTTTTGGAGACAAAGACGATTTCCTTTGATAATTGCATCGCACAGCTCTTCTTTCTACATCTGTTTGCTTGTGCTGAGATCTTTCTGCTGACCATCATGGCTTATGATCGTTATGTAACCATCTGTGCTCCGCTGCATTATCCCAATGTGATGAACATCAGGGTCTGTGTGCAGCTCGTCTTTGCTCTCTGGCTGGGGGGTACTGTTCACTCTCTGGTGCAGACCTTCCTGACCATTCGTCTACCTTACTGCGGCCCCAACATTATTGACAGCTACTTCTGCGATGTGCCCCCTGTCATCAAGCTGGCCTGCACAGATACATACCTCACGGGAATGCTCATTGTGTCTAATAGTGGAACCATCTCCCTCACCTGTTTCCTGGCTTTGGTCACCTCTTACATGGTCATCCTGGTTTCTCTTAAAAGACAGTCAGCTGAAGGGCGCCGGAAAGCCCTGTCTACCTGCTCAGCCCACTTCATGGTGGTTGCATTCTTCTTTGGACCATGTATCTTCCTCTACACTCGGCCAGACATCAGCTTCTCCATGGACAAGGTGGTATCTGTCTTCTACACGGTGGTCACCCCTTTGCTAAATCCCCTCATTTACACCTTGAGGAATGAGGAGGTAAAAAGTGCCATCAAGCATCTCAGACAGAAACAGGTTTTTTCATGAAGTCAGGTACATGATGGATTTGGAATCACAAATATAATTATGGCCATATCTTTAATGAGACAGCAGAAGTAAAAAACAAAATGAGTAGATAAAATGGCCCAGAGCAGGGCAGACTTCTTTATAAAGGGAAGGACTTATTAACTATTACTTATATAAAGGAAACGATCATGGTGGAACATAAAGGAAAAATAATCTGGAAAAGTTTAAAGAAAGCTTCTGGTTTCACTAGTAAAGAACATAATTTGGGGCATGGACTCAGTTTCAGGAACAGGTACAATTGTGAGAGATCATATTTTCTTGATTTGTGGATTCTGTGGGTTATTGCCTCTGGGAAGCTATATATCACACTTATGTTCTATTAAATTATAGTGGTTTTAATCTTGCTTTCAAATATAGTTTCAAGTTGTTTAAGCCATCACTGATTTATAGTGAATTAAATTGTTACTTTGAACATGATTCTTTCCTTATTCCTGGATCTATTTTGTATTTGTCATAATACTTTGATAAAAATCAAGGTGGAAATGTATAAAGAAATTATTTTATTTTATTTTTTAAAAATATTTTATTTACTTATTTGACAGAGAGAGAGAGAGAGAGGGAGAGAGAGAGAGAGCACCAACAGGGGGAGCGGCAGGCTCCCACTGAGCAGAGAGCCCTATGCGGGGCTCAAACCCAATAGTCTGGGTTCATGACTTGAGCGGAAGGCAGATGCTTAACTGACTGAGCCACCCAGATGCCCCAAAAACTTATTTTAAAATAAACTTTACTGAGGTAAAATTTAATTACATAAAATGCACGCATTTTAATTGGGCAGTTTGAGAAATTTTGACAAAGGTATATATACACCCACATAACCATCTCTCTAGTCAATGACATTTCCATCACCCCAGAAAGTTTCTTCAGTCCCTTCCCAGCCAATCCCTCTATCTCCACCCAAGCATCCAAGAATCTGATTTTTGTCACTATGAATTAGCTTTGTCTTTCCTAGAGCTTCATATAAATTGAATCATATGGTATGAACTTTTCAGTACCTGACTTCTTTAGCTCTGCAAGGTGTTTCTGAGATTAACCTATGTTTTTGGGGGGCAGTAGCAGTTTCTTTCTTCTTGTTGTTGAATAATATCTTATGGTATGGGTATACCACAATAGCTGATACAGTTATTTATTGATGGGCATTTGGGTGTTTTCAGTTTTTGACAGTTGTGAATAAAGTAGATATAAATGTTTATGTATAGGTTATTTTGGCCACATGTCTTCATTTCTCCTGGGTAAATACCTAGGAGTAGAATTATTGGATCACACAGTAAGTGTATGTTTAACTTGTGAGAAACTACAAAGCTGTTTTCCAAAGTGGTTGTATGATTTTTTTGAAGTTATTAATTAATTAATTAATTGATTTATTTGTTTATTTTTAAGTAAACTCTACCCCTGCTGTGGGGCTCAAACTCATGACCCTGAGATGAAGAGTCTCATGCTCCCCTGACTGACCAGCCAGGTGCTCCCAAGTGGTTGTGCGTTTTTATATTCTCATCAGAAGTATAAGAGTTTAGGGGCACCTGGGTGGCTCAGTTGGTTAAGCGACTGCATTCGGCTCAGGCCATGATCTCAGGGTCCTGGAATCGAGCCCCACATTGGGCTCCCTGCTTGGCCAGAAGCCTGCTTCTCCGTCTCCCACTCCCCCTGTCTCTCTCTCTCTGTGTCAATTAAATAAATAAATAAAATCTTAAAAAAAAAAAAAGAAGTATAAGAGTTTAACATCCAATAATTGGTATTGTCAATATTTAATTTTAGGCCTTCCAGTGAGTGTGTGGTTTACTCTTCATTTTCTTAATTATTGATGATGCTGAGAATCTTTTAATTTGCTTATTATCCTTTCATATATCTTGTGTTATGATGTGTCTGTTCAAATATTTTGCTCATTTTAGATTATGATTTTTTGTCTTCTTATCACTGTGTTGTAAGAGTATACAACAGTATTCTTGTATATTCTGGATACTAAACCTTTGTTGGATATATGTCCTGGCAATATTTTTTCTCATGCTGTGGCTTGCAGTTTTATTTTCTGGATGATATATTTTGAAGAGCAGAAGTTTATATTTTGGTTAAGTCTTATTTATCAATCTTTTACTTTTAAGATTGATGCCTTTGGTGTCCTAAGAAATCTTCACCTACCCGGAAGTCTCAAAGATTTTCTCCTGTTTTCTTTTAGAAATTTTACAGTTCAGCTTTAAATTTTAGGTTTGTGATCCATTTTAAGTTTACTTTGATACAAGGTGTGAGATGAGGGTTGAGATTAATTTTTCCCATCTACCTAGATGATCCAGTACTATTTAAAAAGATTTCTTCCCCCATGCATTATCTTGGCACCTTTTTGAAAGTCGGTTGACCCTTGAGAGGACATGAAAGTATAAAAAGAATACTTTTTACCTCTTCACTGTCACCTCTCACCATTCTCTGCCTTAGGGTCTAAGCTCTAACCACTCTACGCTTTCACTGCTTGGACCAAGCCAGGGTCTTTTCCTAACACCTGCTATTTCCTCTGATAGAACGTTCATCACCTGTCTTTTCTCATCTTTCAGATCTTAGCTTCAATGTCATTTGTCAAAGAGACCCTCCTTGCCTACCCACTCTGAAGACAGTCTTTTCTAAAACTCTCTATCAGCATTCAGTGGGTTTTTCCACAGGGTTTGTTATGATCTGTAATTAAAATGTATTTGTTTCTATTTTTGTTTCCTATTTTCACTAGACTCTAAACTGCATGAAGGAGGGACTAAATTTTTCTTTTTTTTTTTTGTGGTGATTGTAAGCCTGGTCCTTAGCACATAATAGGTACTTGGTAAAAATTTGTCAAATGAATGAATAATAAGATATTCCCATTTCATTGCTCTGATGGCAGATTTAGCCTGGACACTTGAGGATATCAGTACCTTCAATGACTCAAAGTCTTCTTTCTACGTCACTGAACTCATAAGCAAACTCACTTGGTCTGAGTCACCAGTGTTTGCTGAGCCATTTAGGCAAGCATCTGAGTGAATGATGTAGTCAAGTGCTGCCCAACAATCTGAAGGTTCGTTTAAATGTTAGTTATCACCCTAAGACAACAGCAGGGAGAGGCGGCATGGTGTCATGAAAATAGCATGAGTTTGTGTTGATATACTTGGCTTAATAGCCTGCTTCCAGCATTTCCTAGCTGGGCATGCCATTGGCTCTCTTTGAGCTTTAGTTCCATCATTGTAAACAAGCATAATACCTACCTCACAGGCGGCTGTGAGGATGGAGTAAATGCAGAGTGCCTAGAACAATTTCCAGCATATGGAAGATCCTAAAAAGATCCTATTGCTATGATTGTCAGATATTGGACCAGAAGACAATTTTATAAGTCACAGAGCCTGATAAATGTTAGGTGACTTATTCTTTGCAAGGTGTTTCTTTGATGTGGAGCACCAGGTCTCTTGAGAGCTTAGACATTGTCATTTTTTTCCTCTCCCCTCCAACCTCCCCATGAACTTGTTCAAGGCATTCTTCATGTCTTCATTCCTAAGAGTATAGATGATGGGGTTCAGGAGGGGGGTAACAGCGGTGAAAAACACAGACACCACCTTGTCCTCCGGGAGGCTGGTGGATGGACGGGAATAGATGAAGATGCAGTGTCCCAGGAAGAGTGTGACGACGGTGAGGTGGGCTGCACAGGTGGATAAGGCCTTCCGCCTGCCTTCGGAGATCTGCTGCCTCAGGCTCACCAGGATGACTGCGTAGGACACCACGAGGACCACGAAACAGACCACAGAGATCAGCCCGCTGTTGGAGATGATGAGGATTTCAATGATGTGTGTATCCGTGCAGGCCAGTTTGATCACCTGAGGCACATCACAGAAGAAGCTGTCAATCTCATCAGGACCACAGTAGGGCAGCTTGATGGTGAGGGAGGTCAGCGATATGGAGTGGATGGTGCCCCCCGTCCAGAGGGCCACAGCCAGCAGCACACATACTTTCCATTTCATCACTGTCATGTACTGTAGTGGTTTGCAAATGGCCATGTACCGATCGTAGGCCATGACGGTAAGGAGAAAGATCTCGGTGCAGGCAAAGAGGTGCAGGAAAAACATCTGGGTGACACAGGTCTCAAAGGAGATGAGCTTCTCTTCTGACCACGTATCTGTCAGCATCTTGGGGACAGTGACCGTGGAGTGGCAGACATCGATAAAAGACAGGTTACTGAGGAAGAAATACATCGGGGTATGGAGCCGGCAGTCATAGATAATAATTATGACAATGAGGATGTTCCCAATCAGTGTCAGGACATAGAAAGTGAGGAACATGGCAAACACAGCCATCTGTACCTTCTGATTTACAGATAAGCCTCTAAGCCGAATGTATGTCACAGAAGTGGTGTGATTGAGTAGGTCTGCCTCTCCCATTTTCTCTGTTGGACACTCTGTCAAGAATTAGGAAAAAATAGTGTCGAGAGTTGGCATCCTTGTCTTGTTTCTGATCTTAAGGGAAAGGCTTTCACCTTTTCCCCATTGAGAATGATATTCGCTGTGGGCTTTTCATAGATGGTTTTTATGAAATTGAGGAATGTTCAGTCCTAGCAACAGCAATCAGACAACAAAAAGAAATAAAAGGTATTCAATTGGCAAAGAAGAAGTCAAACTCTCTCTCCACAGATGACATGATACTTTATGTGGAAAACCCAAAAGGCTCCACCCCCAAATTACTAGAACTCATACAGCAATTCAGTAATGTGGCAGGATACAAAATCAATGCACAGAAATCAGTTGCTTTCCTATACACTAACAATGTAACTGTAGAAAGCAAAATTAGGGAATCGATTCCATTTACAACAGCACCAAAACCCATAAGATACCTTGGAATAAACCTAACCAAAGAGGTAAAGGATCTATACTCTAGAAACTACAGGACACTTATGAAAGAAATTGAAGAAGACACAAAAAGATGGGAAAACATTCCATGCTCATGGATCGGAAGACTAAACATTGTTAAAATGTCTGTGCTACCCAGAGCAATCTATACTTTCAACGCCATCCCATCAAAATACCAATGGTATTTTTCAGAGTGCTGGAACAAACAATCCTAAAATTTGTATGGAACCAGAAAAGCCCCCGAATCGCCAAGGAAATGTTGAAAAAGAAACACAAAGCAGGAGGCATCACGTTGCCTGATTTCAAACTCTATTAACAAAGCTGTGATCACCAAGACAACATGGTACTGGCACAAAAACAGACACGTAGATCAATGGGACAGAATAGGGAGCTCAGATATGGACCCTCAACTCTATGGTAACTAATCTCCAACAAAGCAGGAAAAAATATCCAATGGAAAAAAGACAGTCTTGGGCGTCTGGGTGGCTCAGTTGGTTAAGCGACTGACTTCAGCTCAGGTCATGATCCTGGAGTCCCGGGATCGAGTCCTGCATCAAGCTCCCTGCTCAGCAGGGAGTCTGCTTCTCCCTCTGACCCTTCCCCTCTCATGTGCTCTCTCTCTCTCTCAAATAAATAAATAAAATTTAAAAAAAAAAAAAAGGAAAAAAGACAGTCTCGTCAATAAATGGTGCTGGCAAAATTGGACAGCTATATACAGAAGAATGAAACTCAACCATTCTTTTACACCATGCACAAAGATAAACTCTAAATAAATGAAAGACCTCAATGTGAGATAGGAATCCATCAAAATCCTAGAGGAGAACATAGGCAATAACCTCTTCAACATTGGCCACAGCAACTTCTTTCAAGACACGTCTCCAAAGGCAAGCGAAACAAAAGTGAAAATGAACTTTTGGGACTTCATAAAGATAAAACGCTTTTGCACAGCAAAGGAAACAGTCAACAAAACAATGAGGCAACCCATGGAATGAGAGAAGATATTTGCAAATGACACTACAGATAAAGGGCTGGTATCCAAGATCTATAAAGAACTTCTCAAACTCAACACCCAAAAAACAAATAATCCAGTGAAAAAATGGGCAGAAGACATGAACAGACATTCTCGAAAGAAGACATACAAATGGCTAACAGACATATGAAAAATTGTTCAACATCATTAGCCATCAGGGAAATTCAAATCAAAACTACATCGAGATATACCACCTTACACCAGTTAGAATGGCAAAAATTGACAAGGCAATAAACAACAAATGTTGGAGAGGTTGTAAAGGGGAACCCTTTTACACTGTTTTTTTTTTTTAAAGATCTTATTTATTTATTTGAAGGAGAGAAAAACAGCGAGAGAGCGAACACAAGCAGAGGGAGTGGGAGAGGGAGAAGCAGGCTTCCTGTTGAGCAGGGAGCCCGACGCAGGGCTCGATCCCAGGACCCTGGGATCAGGACCTGAGCCGAAGGCAGGCGCTTAATGACTGAGCCACCCACGCACCCCCCCCCCTTTTATACTGTTGGTGGGAATGCAAGTCGATACAGCTACTTTGGAAAACAGTGTGGAGGTTCCTCAAAACATTAAAAATAGAACTACCCTGTGACCCAGCAATTGTACTACTGGGTATTTACCCCAAAGACACAGATGTAGTGAAAAGAAGGGTGACTTGCACCCCCAATGTTCATAGCAGCAATGTCCACAATAGCCAAACTGGAAGGAGCTGAGATACCCTTCAACAGATGAATGGATAAAGAAGATGTGGTTCATATATACAGTTGAATATTACTCAGCCATCAGAAAGGATGAATACCCAACTTTTGCATCGACATGGATGGAACTGGAGGGGATTATGCTAAGTGAAATAAGTCAAGCAGAGAAAGTCAATTATCATATGGTTTCACTTATTTGTGGAACATAAGGAATAGCATGGAGGACATTAGGAGAAAGAGGGAAAAATGAAGGGGGTGGAATCAGAAGGGGAGATGAACCATGGGAGACAATGGACTCTGGGAAACAAACTGAGGGTTTTAGAGGGGAGCGGGTGGGGAGATGGGTTAGCCCGGTGATGGGTATTAAGGACAGCACGTATTGCATGGAGCACTGGGTGTTACACACAAACAATGAATCGTGGATCACTACATCAAAAACTAATGATGTATTGTATGGTGGCTAACATAACATAATAAAAAAAAAAACCCATTCAGCAACTTAAATCATGCTGGACACGCAGTAGGCGCCACACACATGTTTTTGGAATAATAGTGCAGAGAACCATGATTCACTAAGAGATCTAAGGCAGCCTTGGAGAGGGGAGTGCTTATATTTAGTCATAAATCTTTAGCGGAGAAGAAATGAAGATTTTTATACCCCAAGCCAGTAACATGTTCAAAGTCGTACAAGTCCTGGCCTTGAGCACAGTTTTCTCTATTGCCTGTTGACTGCATTTTTCATTCGGCCAAACCACTTCCACCCCTGTGGGCTCTGTGGTGATGCCCTGGGACTGTCATGGCAATGACCTGGTTTGTGGCCGGCAGAGGCCTTTTCCCAAGCTGCTGGGCCACGTGCAGTGTGGCTGGGGTGTATTTGGAACATTTCTTTGGAGGAGGCTGGAGAAAACCCTGGAAACCTTGGAAACTCTGGCGAGGAGGCGAGGGAGATTGGCCTCAGCCCCTGGACTTGCTCATCCTGCAGCTGCAGATCAAGGTCCAGGCAAAAGAGCTTCCTGTCCTGACTAGGTTATCCTCAGCTCTTCGTAAAGTCCAATTCTGTTGTCTGGCCCACAAGTCAAACCAGAGTGGTTCTTTTCTTTTCTTTTAAATTAACTTCCTTTTGACCCAGGCCTCACTATTTAAAAAAAAAATTTTTTTTTTAAATTTTAATCACCCGGTGCTCATCACGACAGGTGCACTCCTTAATCCCCATCACCTATTCCACCCCCCGCCCCCCACCTCTCCTCTGGTGACCATCAGTGTGTTCTCTATA
This sequence comes from Halichoerus grypus, assembly GCF_964656455.1. NCBI lineage: Eukaryota > Metazoa > Chordata > Mammalia > Carnivora > Phocidae > Halichoerus > Halichoerus grypus. The sequence continues at coordinate 80,018,056 of NC_135719.1, forward strand.
GTTAAGTCTGTTTCTTGGTTTGTCTCTTCCACCCTCTCTCTCCTTTTCCCCTTTGTTTGTTTCTTCTGTTTCTTAAATTCCATATATGAATGAAACCGATGGTGTTTGTTTTTCTCTGACTGACTTATTTTGCTTAGCATTATACTGTCTAGCTCCATCCATGTTGTTGCAAATGGCAGAATAACATTCCACTGTGTATATATATATATATATATATATATATATATATATATACATACATATATATACATATATGCCATATCTTCTTTATCCATTCATCAGTCAGTGGACACATGGGTTGCTTCCATATCTTGGCTGTTGTAAATAATACTACAATAAACATAGGGGTGCATATATCCCTTTGAATTAGTGTTTTTGTCTCCTTTGGGTAAAGGAGTGTAATTACTGGCTCGTAGGGTAGTCCTCTTTTTAATTTTCTGAGGAACCTCCATACTGTTTTCCATCGTGGCTGTACCAGTTTGCATTCCCACCAACAGTGCAAGAGGGTTCTCACTATTTTTTATAAGAAATGTATTTATTATTATCATCATTATTATTTTTTAAGATTTTATTTATTTGAGAGAGACAGAGAGAGAGATTTTGTGAGAGCTAGTGGGAGGAGGGGCAGAGGGAGGACGGGCAGAGGGAGAAGCAGGCTCCTGACTGAGCAGGGAGCCTGATGCGGGACTCGATCCCAGGACCCTGGGGTCATGACCTGAGCCGAAGGCAGACTCTTAACTGACTGAGCCACCGAGGTACCCACAAGATCTTAGCTCTTACAAAGATCTGAGTGTTTTCCTCATCTCTTTTTTTCTTTTTTCTCTTTTTTCATTTTATAGGTAGATAAAATGAGGCACAGAGAGGTAAAGCAACGGGCCCAAGTGCACAGAGATCTGCAGTAATAGCTTTGTCTGGAGCTCAGGCCTCCTGACTCCCGGCCCAGGCTCTCTCTGCCACCACTCTGACCTGAATCATTCATGTGATGGTTGGCATAATTAGGGTGCTAAGTGGAATGTGTCTTGGTGACCTGCCTCTTCCCCTGCTAGGTGCCCCCTGCAGCCTGGTTGGGCATCTGTGGGGAGTCTCTCTTTTCTCGCTTGTCTTCATGCCACTGCCTGGATGCACAGCCTTCCAGGGGTGCCCACCCATGCAAGCCGCCCTCTTGGTTCCTTGGGTCCTGTCATCCTGTGCTGCCTTCTTCCCATCACTGACTACTACTGGAGCTTTCCCGCATTCCTCAAGGTCAGTCTCTCTTGCAAACAAATGAATCAACTCCACATTGCTTATGAAAAAAACCTAGAGAACTTTTTCTCTTCTGCTTGTAGTTACCTCTTTCTTCTCTAGTGTTTCTTATTACTCATCATGCTGGTCTTCTGCAGACAGTGACCCTTTTGATAGTCTATATCAATAGAGGGAAGACTAACGTAGTGTCAAATTAGGAACCTAGCAAAGTAGGGTCATGGGAAAAGAAGGTATTTCTGGGACAGGAGAAGTTTTTCAGTTAACATATAAATTAAACTCATGGTGTCTTTAACTTTACTATTTAAAAATTTTTCTTAGATTGTTCACTTAAAGCTTCTGCTCTAGAAAGCTACTTTATTTTATTGTTTTCAAGATTTATTTATTTGTTTTTAGAGAAAGAGAGAGTGTGTGGGGGGAGGGGTAGAGGGAGAAGGAGAGAGAGAGAATCTCAAACAGGTTCCACTCTTAGTACAGAGCCCGAGGTGGGGCTCGATCCCATGACCCTGATGAATCATGACCTGAGCTGAAACCAAGAGTCAGATGCTCAATAAACTGAGCCACTCAGGTGCCCCCAGAAAGCTATTTTAAATGGTGAATGATTTACATCTTACCTTTTTAATTTACTAAGTTCCTAAGGATGATTGCAAAATTGAAAACTGAAGAACTGAGCAAGAATGGAGCCAGGGGTTTATTTTAAATCAATCTGGAGAATTTCACCGTCACACACAAGAAAGGCTGTGCGGATGGAGAACCAGGTCTGATATGAAGACTTGTGTTCCATCATCATCACTTTTTTTTTTCTATTTCTTTGTAGCTGCAGGAAAAAAAATGCTTTGAGAAATGGAGGTGTGCCCAACTGCAAGAGAAATTTGGTGTCGGTTTATGTTGAGAATACGGTGCACAAAAAGAAAAACTAATGTCTGTGGCATACATTTCAGAAAAATGGAGGAAAATAATTAAGAGCAAAAACAGAATAAAACAAAATGTCTATAAAACTCACCCTGGGTTGTTTCCGATGCTCCCAGCCCCTCCAAAGAGAACTGAATTGTCACGGTCTTGTAGTTTCAATGTCAAGTTTTGATAGTGAATTATTTTCCAGTAGAAATAACTAATTGGGCAAATTTAAAGTTGGACAAATCAAATAACCCTGCTTACCTTGGTTTTTCCATAAGAATGGCCAGAACCCTCAAAGTTCCCTTGGGTCTTATTCAGTTTTTGGTGCTAAGTCACAGTAAATACCTTTGGTGATATTTTATCAGAAGTGTTTCAGGATTTCTGCAAAATATTACACCTTAGCACCTATATTATTATCATAGTTTTCAATATGTAAGGCATGTAACTCTGCCCTGAGATTTTCTAGAATTGGTTTCCAGTCAACTGGAGATGTGGTGTAAGAATGGTATATTTTTTGCACTTTTTTCGGGTGATATTGGCAGCAGAATGATTGAAAGTTGCTACCCACCACTTGTGCAGGCCATGCTAGTTTACCAGGAGACTTCTAACACAAACTTGACCTAATTATTCAGAACCAGTGTGACGGAGGCATTCTGTTTCTTTGGCAGCACACTCTCTAGGTGTAAGTTTTATATTGCTAGCTTCAGATGGATTATTCTACCAAGTACTGAAAGGAAATCTGTACAGAAAGAAAGCAGCTGGGGCTGGCAGCTGCAGTGTTGGTGTTTTTTTTACCTGAATTATATAGGTTTTATGTCCTTGGGACTTTTTAAGCAATGACATCCGCTTGCCCTAGTCACTAGTTAGAAAAAGTTAATTCTGTGGGGACTAAAGTTACAGACTTTGAAATAGTCACTAGGGAAATTTAAAGGGAAAACAGGGCTTCCACATCTAAATCTTTAGGATGTGTTTAGACATGATTAAATGAACTATTATGTGCTAAGTATTAGGTGAGGTGCTTTTGTGTTTTTTTATGTAATCCATATAAAAACACAGAGATGAGGGATGGGCCATGGAGTTAAGATTTTAATCAGCTCTCTGCCAGAGGGGTCAAGTGTTTGGACTTCAGAGTCAGATTGTCTGAGTGCAAATTCCAATGTCTTAGATGTGTAAATTTGGGCAAGTCATTTAGCCTTTCTTGGCCTCAGCTTCTCATCCATAAAACATAAATAACAATGGTAATTTTTTTCTTAGAACTCTTGAGATCTTTGCAAAGCATTTGGCACTTGGTGAATATGTTGCTTAAGTTAATACAGTTATGCAATATGCAATTCAGTCAATCAAACAAAAAAGCCACCACCCTGTAACAGCCAACTCTTTTGGCATCAATATTCATTGTTTTTTATACAGTGAAAATCTGGAACCTCTTGCTCTAATTACCCTTTGGCTTTCTCTGTTTAGATATAGAAGCTTGGTAGTTTGAGTTGGTGAAAGAAGAATCCAAAGGAGAAGAATACAGATCATACTTTGAGTTTTTCTCTTAAGTTTTATTTATTTAAGTAATCTCTACACCCGACATGGGGCTTGAACTCACCTCCCTGAGATCAAGAGCCACACACTCCTCCGACTGAGCCAGTGCGGGCCCCTATACTTTGAGTTTAAATTTCAAGATTGAATAGTTCTGTGGGATGGTTAGGATATATGAAATCAAGGGTGTGGAGTTAGAAGGAAGCCTTATAGCTGACTCTTCATGAAACAGTGTGTAGAAGAGAAGATGGTAATAGGGGGAAAGCGTCAGAAATTACCAAAAATTCTTACTCCTAAGGACTTGTGGCTTGGGCTCCTTTCCCCCAGTTTTCTTGTTGCATTTGTTACCATTGATCAGAGGCCAGACTTGACTGGATTGAAAAACTCAGAGCTTCCAGAACTTACAGATATTGCTACTTGGTCAATGTGGGGCTTGTATTATATTGTTATGTTGGCAATTAGGGTATGCATCAGGAAGAGGGATATACTGCCCGTACTCATTCTCAAGCATTTTTGGAATGAGATCCTTTATCATAGGCATAATATACCAAGGATAATATAGAAAATGATATTCAATTGATTATGGGGCAATTATTATTGCCACTGTCACTGATAATATACAAGGTTGAGAAATTTGAGTTTTGGCCTAACATACAGTGTCTGTATTTTCCCTCTTCCTCTTGGTGGCCCTCTCTCCCTGGCCCAGTACTTCCCTCTCTGACTGTATACAGGCTGCCACTTAAATGTCCCACTCAGGCTTTTCCTCCCCGGAAGTCCCTCATGCTCCAAAATTGTGTGTTCCCATTTCCTCTGCAGAATAAATGAGAACAATTGTTTACACTGGCATAGCACTTGAGAGTTTGCAAAGCTCTCTCACACTCACTAATTTATTTGATCTTCACAATATCCCTGTGAGGTGGGGAGCATTGTAGGAAAATTGGACTTGGCATTAAGTGATTTTTCACAGAGTTTATATGTCAGGTGAGCAGCTGAACCAGGTCTGTTGCTGCTGATTCTGATATTTACTCTCTTACTTTACTTGGATGCTGTGCTTCATAGAGGAGCAACACTTAAAAGAGTTGCTTGTTGAATCACATAGAAATTTTTTATTGGTGTTGGGACAGGTAACTTTTTGGTATTTTTTAAAAAAGATTATTTTTTGAGAGAGAGAGAGAGAGCATGAGTGGGGGGAGGGGTGATGGGAGATGGAGAGGGACAAGCAGACTCCTCACTGAGCAGGGAGCCCCCACTCAGGGCTCGTCAGGGGGCTGGATCCCAGGACTCTGAGATCATGACTTGAGTCAAAGTCAGATGCTTAATCCACTGAACCGCCCAGATGCCCCACTTTTGATCCTCCTTATTCCTCCTTCCCATTCCATTCTCTCCATTCCAAAAGATCAAAGTGCCATGCTCCTCCCTTATGAAAGGTCACTGACTCTCTGCTAAAAGCAATCAATAAGCGGTCTATAATCTAGGGTGTGTGCGATATCATACTTATTGTAGTATGAGATAAAAAGATCCATGAGAATCATGATTTGTTCCTATAAGGAATTTACAGTACTGAATTAAGGTGACTTCTATTTTAGGAATTTAAGGAAACCCATTGAAAAAACTTTGAAGTGATGCCACAAATGAAACGGTCAACAAAACTAATAGGCACCCCACAGAATGGGAGAAGATATTTGCAAATGACATTACAGATAAAGGGTTGGTATCCAAGATCTATAAAGAACTTCTCGGGGCACCTGGTGGCTCAGTTGGTTAAGCGACTGACTTCGGTTCAGGTCATGATCCTGGAGTCCCAGGATCGAGTCCCGCATCGGGCTCCCTGCTCAGCAGGGAGTCTGCTTCTCCCTCTGACCCTCCCCCCTCTCATGTGCTCTCTCTCATTCTCACTCTCTCAAATAAACAAGTAAATCAAATCTTAAAAAAAAAACCAACTTCTGAAATTCAACACCCAAAAAACAAATAATCAAGTCAAAAAATGGGCAGAAGACATGAACAGACACTTCTCTAAAGAAGACATACGAATGGCTAACAGACACATGAAAAAATGTTCAACATCATTAGCCATCAGGGAAATTCAAATCAAAACCACATTGAGATACCACCTTACACACAGTTCGAATGGCAAAAACTGACAAGGCAGGAAACAACAAATTTGGCGAGGATGTGGAAAAAGGGGAACCTTCTTACACTGTTGGTGGAAATGCAAGCTGGTGCAGCCACTTTGGAAAACAGAATGGCTACGGTGGTAAATTAGTAAAAAAGAACAAGGTTGTTTATGCAGCTTTCTTGGCTCTTAATTTCCTATCTCTTGTGATAAGGATATTTCTTGACCTCCTGGAACAGGGAGGATGTCTTTCACATGGGAGATTTATTTCCTGCTTTCAGGGGAACAGAGGAGAGTCTGAGTGTCCTTCTTGCATAGGCTGTCTCTAAGTAACTTATTTTACTTTATTTTAAAGATTTTATATATTTGAGAGAGAGAGAGAGAGAAAGAGAGTTGGGGGGAAGGGAGGGGGAGAATGAGAATATCAAGCAGACTCTGTGCTGAGTGTGGTGCCCAATGCAGGGCTTGTTCCCAAGACCCTGAGATTATGACCTGAGTCTTAGTCAAAATCACAAGTCGGAGGCTTAACCAACTGGGCCACCCAGGCACCCCGAAATAACACTTTCTATATATATCCAGACAATGCAGGAAAGTGACTTCTGCAAGAGGGAAAACAAACGTGTGTGTGTGGGGGGGACTCTGGATTTCCCTAACTTGCTGCCTAAAGATTTAGTTTTTAGTCTACAGGTCAGGGATGAAGAATACAGGCAAAGCCCAACAATTTCCTTGAATTTGAGACAGCAAGATGGAAGTTCAGAGAGGTCACTATGACTATTGTTTACAGTACAGAATACTGAGGAGAGCTGTACAGAGAAAGAGAACTTCTGAAACCCATACAGGATCACTTTTGAGTTTCATAGAATTCTTAAATGGCATGTGAGTGAGGAATGTACCTGGTCTGGGGAAAATAATAGCCCAGGAGAAGCAGAACGAAAAAAGTCACTAGACTTCACACACAATCAGGAAATGTCTGTGGTACCAGCAGCCAGAGTGGAAAACCTCATAATTCATGACACATTGTAAAGAGTACTCAGAATACCATCAGAACAAGGCAGAATACATTGAAGACTACTCTGATACCACCTAAGAAAGCTTTTTGAAAGCTAGTCTGGAAGGATAAAATAGTTTTTAAGGAACCTAACTATCAGAATAATCCTCAAGAATATCTGTAGGAATATAAGCAATAGTTAATATCTAACAATTAAAATTCACAATACCTGCCTTCAAATAAAAGATTACCAGGAGGCAAAGAAGGAGAAAAGTTCAACCTGTAATGAGGAGAAAGATGAAACAGTAGATACATACCCAGAAATGAAAAAGATGATGGAAGTACTGCACATGTACATTCAAACAACTGTTAGAGATTTCATATAAATAAGAATGTACACAAAGGATTAAGTTAAATAGAGACACAGAAGATATAAAAACAAGGAGAACCAAACTTCTGGAGCTGAAAAACACCATGTCTAAGACGAAAAATATAGTAGATGGGCTTACTATCAGATTAGACACCAAAGAAGAAAAAAAAAAATGAACTTGAACGTATGACCATAGCAATTGTCCAAACTAAAGCACAGAAAAAGAAGGGTGTAAACCACCCCTGCACACAAACACTAGACTATGTGTGAGCTGTGGAGCAATTTCAAGTGGCGTGGTAGATAAGAAATTAGCTGAGGTACAGAAAAAAATATTTAAGAAGTAATGTCTGATTATTATCCAAATTTTATGAACACTCTACACCTATAGATTCAAGAATATAGAAATAAAGCAAACAAAAACCCCAAGCATAAGGATCATGAAAAAAACCTTATCAATATACATCCTAATAAAATTGCTTAAGACCAAGGATAAAGAGAAAATCTCAAAAGCAGATGGAGATTAGTGCCATTGTATTTCCTGTCATGTCCCTATTTCTATAGATTGTCTCTGTTTCTTTCTGGCCTATGTTACTTTTAGGGTCTCTCTTCACTTACAGGATCCCGCTTAATATTTCTTGCAGGGTGGTTTAGTGGACACATATTCTTTGAGTTTCTTTCTGTCCTGGAAGCTCTTTATCTCTCCTTCCATTCTGAATGACAGCCTTGCTGGATAAAGTGTTCTTGGCTGCATGTTTTTCTCATTTAGTACCCTGAATAGATCATGCCAGCCCTTTCTGGCCTGCCAGGTCTCCGTGGATAGGTCTGTTGCCAGTCTAATGTTCTTACCCCTGTAGGTTAAGAACCTCTTGTCTCGAGCTGTTTTCAGGGTTTTTCTCTTTATCTCTGAAATCTGTAAGCTTCACTATTATGTGTCGGGGTGTTGATCTATTCTTATTGATTTGGGGAGGGGCCCTCTCTACCTCTTGGACTTGAATGCCTGTCCCAGATTAGGGAAGTTCTCAGCTATTATTTGCACAAATATACCTTCTGTCCCTCTGTCTCTTTCTTCTCCCTCGGGGACCACAGTAATTTGAATATTGTTTCCTTTTATGGTATCGCTGATTTCTCGAAGCCTCCCCTCATGGCCCATTAGTTGGCTTTCTCTCTTTTCCTCAGCTTCCTTCCTTTCCATCAACTTGTCTTCTGTGTCCCTGCTCTATCTTCTGCCTCATTTACCCTAGCTGTTGAGCATCCAATTTAGACAGCATCTCAGTTAGAGCCTTTTTAATTTCTGCCTAATTCGATCTCATTCTGCACTAAGAGATTCTCTAGTGTCTTTTATGCTTTTTTCAAGCCCAGCTAGTAACTTTATAATTGTTATCCTGAATTCCAGCTCTGAGATCTTACTTACAATCATATCGATTAGATTTGCGGCAGAGAGTATTACCTGTGGTTCTTTCTTTTGTTGTAAATTCCTCCTTCTAGTCATTTTGCCCAGAGAAGAATGGATGGGGCAAGGAGAGAATATGATCTCACAGGGTGGACAAAACAGGGTGATCCACTTGGTCCTGAGTGTCTTTTGGTCCACGTGTTAGAAGACACTAAATCCCCAAATTGTAAAGAAAGCAAAACTTATGCATATATACAAAAATAAAGTTGGGGGCGCCTGGGTGGCTCAGTCGTTAAGCGTCTGCCTTCAGCTCAGGTCATGATCCCAGGGTCCTGGGATCGAGCCCCGCATCGGGCTCCCTGCTCGGCGGGAAGCCTGCTTCTCCCTCTCCCACTCCCCCTGCTTGTGCTCTCTCTCTCGCTGTGTCTCTCTCTGTCAAATAAATAAATAAAATCTTTAAAAAAATAAAAAATAAAAAAATAAAATTGAATACAGTGAAAGGAATCAAAAAATGAAGAATATATCTATAAAATGTAAATGTAAAAAATGAAAGAAAAAGAGTTAAAAATAAGAGTCGATAAAATAAAAAACTAGTTGAAAGGGAAAAAAGAAAAAAAAAAGAAATGGAAAATTTTAAATGGAAAGATAAATGAATCATGAGAAAAAACCTCGAGTTTTATATACTATTTCCCCTGGTGCTGGAGTTTTGCGGTCCTGTTTGGTCTGTAAACTTGCTGTTTGCCTGTTCTTCCACCTGGTTTTCTGGGGGGCAGGTGTCTTTGCCTGGGTAGAGATGTACTGCCCCTTGCCAGGGGGCTGGATGGGGCTCAGGGTAAGCTGGTTGCTCTTTGTGGCTTCTGTTCCCAGAAGGCTTTCTCTGCCTCTTTAGAGGGTGAAAATTAAAATGGCCACCCAGATCTCCAGCCCCGGAGCTGAGATCATGTTGTGTGCCAAATTCTGCAGACTCCTGCCATGCCCGACCACACCGAACCTCCCTGGGGAAGGCGGAAGGTCACAGGGTTTCTGTCCTTTGCCGGGCCCCCAGATGGAGAACTTCAGATCAAGTGGACTCCCCCTTAGCTGACTTTGTGGGAGGAGAGGGATCTCTCCCTTCTCCTCACCTGTGTCTTGAGCAGGAAGCATAGCCCCCTCTCTCACAAAAACTGAACTGGAGGGATATCAAGGTTGGGGTTGGCAGGGGCAGGGGGCCACTGCTGGAGGAGCCTGAGGGGTGTGGAGGGGCTATGCCCAGTGCCAAAGCCCCTGGTTGAGGCTCTGTCCATCCTGCAGCTTCTGTGAGCACCCAGTGTGCTTTGTAAAGGTCTCTCCTGCTCACAGAGGTTCAAGTGGTTCTTGCTGTTGCCACTAAATGTACATCTGGATGAACACACTCAGGTCATGTCTGTAACTCACGGACCTGCGCTTCCATTAGCGGTTCCTTTGTGAGAGGAAGGGGCCTAGGCAGGATGGACAGGGAGCAAGCAGACAGGTGTGGCCTGGCTGACACCCTTCTGCTGGCCTGGAAGCAGGGCCTGGTTCTCTAATTAGAAGCTAGGTTACAGAACAGGAGGGGCTGGAGTGGCTGCAGTGTGTCCTGGGACGGGGCCTGGATGAGGTGTGTTCCAGGACATGGCAGGGATGCTTGTCGAGGGAGGACCCATCCGGGGGTGTGGGCAGGCTCTTTCTTGCTCCACGGGTCACTCCCATGTAGCCTGATGGCCTCACTGCTGGCTTGTCCTCCTCATGATTTCAGGGCTCATCTCTAGTCTCCGGGGTCCCTCCTTTCCCAAACAAAGCTCCACTTTAATAAAGAGAGCATAGATGGAGGACCCTGCAGCCAATACTCCAACAATGTGCCTAAAGTGTGTTCCAGAAATTGTGCTTATAGGAATCAGTCCTAAAGAAAAAGAGATTTATGGCACAGACGTACTCTTCAGTTTAATTATGAGTCTCAAATAATTGGAAATGGCTCAATTGTTCAACAGGTGGTGCTGATGAGTTAATGATGTGTGGTCACTGAAAATTCACAAGGGGACAGGAGCACAGTGCCTGTCCGCTGTGGGGACTTCAGGCAGAACAAGAGCCCAGCTGTGGAACCCTCCCAGCCCCACCCTGTCTCACACACACACACACACACACGCGCGTACTGCACTCAGAGGGAAGGGACTGGAAGAAGGACACCATGCGTTATGGGAGATCATTTCTTGGTAGGAGGAATGTGTCTTCTTTTCTTCATATTAAATCACTATTTTACTAACAAAACATAATCTGGCTAAAACCTTAGGGAACTATTTAATTACTTGATATGTTTGTAATAAATGAGAAGATTTAATATGCAATCTTAATATTTTTAATATTTTTATAATAGGCACATTAGAATAATTGAAACTTGGCTTATCCAGGAAAATGAAAGATTTTAAAGGTGTCTCATGGACCCAGATATTTCTGGCTCTCGAGTCATACTTACGAAAAGGAACCCTATCCCAGATAATGAAAATATTTCGTTTTGGGGCTTCACATAATCTTTATTCTATCAGGAATATTCCTTTGTAGTAAAATGTTATGTTTTTAAACCTGAAAAAATAATGAATCACTCATATGTTATGTAGCCAGACACAAAAGGCCACACTGTATGATTCCACAGACATGAAAACCCAGAAGAAGTAACCACCAGAGCCTGAGAGAAGAGCAGTGGCTGCAGGGACTGGGCCGAGGGAATGAGCAGTGACTGATGAGTAGCACAGGGGTCTCTGGGAGGGAAACGTTGTAGAAGGACAAGGCTGTGCAACACTCTGAGTGGACCTGATGGCACCCGGATGTACAATTTAAAAGGATCAGAGTAAAATTTTATGTGAACTCAATTTATAGTTTATTGATAGAACAAAATATATTAAACCATTAAATAGGTGCATGAACAACACAAAATTACAAACACTGGAATGACAGGGGAGGGGAAGCCATCCTTCGGGGCTGCAGCCAACAGGAGCTGTTGCTCGGGGGCCAAGGCTGGTTGCTGCACTGAGGGAGGGGGTTGCTCGAGCCCTTCGGGGACCCCCATAGCTGCTGCTGGAGCCTGTCAGTCTCCGGGGCTGCCAAAGGTGCAGGGGGCTCTTCCAGCTCCTGTCCCTGGATCAGAGCTGTGGCTGTCACCTGCGCTGGCCCCGACACGGTAGGTGGCATCACTGCTCTTTCTAATTGCTGAGCCCCAGCCTCAGTGACGGGTTTCGCCAGCTCAGGCTGTGAAGCTGCAGCAGGCACCCCAGGGGGAGCTGGGGCCAGCTCTAGGGGTGGCTCAGGATCTTGCTCTGGGGCTGCTGCTGTAGTTCCAAGAAGAGAAAGTAACGTCACCATGATTGTCTTTCCATGTCCCTTCTAAATTAAGGAAACTTTGCCCACCACTCAATATTGTCTGAGTCCAAGATCCAGTCCCTGGGTGGTCTCCCCAGACTGCAGCCCATGGGGACAGGGATCTGAGACTACTCATCGCCCCCAACCAAACTGCAGTCTATGGAGGCTTGCTTTGTGTGGCCCACTCTCTCCCCTCCACAGGCCCCCATCAGTCACCCACAGTCCTCCTCAGCCTCAGCCTCTGGCTCAGCGGGCTCAAGGTGGCCCAGCTGTGAGAAGAGGAGCTGGGCACGTCGATCCAGGTCTGAGCCTGGAATCTTGAGCCCTGAGTATGCCAGCAGCATCTTCAGGCAGGGAAATTCTGGGGGCTGGAATAAATCTTCAGGGTAGTGGTCCAGCCAGGTGCCCAGGATGGAGGAGATGGCCCTGGGGACAGACAGGTGGGCAGAGGAGTCAGAGGACAGGGCACCCTCTACGCCGATGCCTCAGGGAACCCCTATGGGAACCTGGGCCCCTGGGTCTCTGGCTCCTGGCTGTCAGAGACCATTTCTCTTCCATGTCCACCTGTGATCTGGCAGTCCTGACTGAGACAGGCCTGGTCACTGAGGAGGGGTTGGCAAAAATCCTCTGTGATTGGGAGCCCTTGACCCATGGTGTGACCATTTCTGTCCTCCTTGTGGAAGCTGGACACACTCCTCAGTCTGTCTCCCTGCCCGTTTGCCACTTGACTTCAACTGCATGTGGGCAGGGAGGGGTGGTGTCTGGCCTGTTCACTGCCCTCACCGCACAAACTAGTGCTCTGTGAATATCCAACCAAGGAGGGAACAAAGGGACTCTGTCTCTTCCCAGGCCTTCCCAGGACCCTCGCAGTACCTCAGACTGTACCTCTTGTGCCTCTGTGCTGCCTCATTCACTAGGTGCCACGAGTGGGTGTCCTTCCACGGACACTAATCTCCCACAGGGTGGGGGATGTCCAGTCCCCGAGCCCTCACTGGGTCTCCATAGTACCTGCTGAGCACCCAGTGTCCAGGTTCCAGCAGATGGGTGCGTGTGATGCTCCCCACACCCTTTGTTCTGGGTCCCAGGATTGGGGTAGAGACAGGGCTGGGAGGGGGCTGGGGTTGGGAATGACTCTCTTAGAGGCTGAAGCTCTCCTCCAGCCCCCTCTGCTCTCCCCCAGTGCCCACACCCCACCCACGGCTCTCCAGGACCCCTTTCCTCTTTTGCAGAAGAAGCCCTCAGACCTTGACCCTCTCACAGGAATCGCAGATGTTTGGGGTGAGGGTCCAGCGACCCCTCCAAATCACAGTCCCCTTGCTGCCCTCTTGGAGAGGGAAGGCCCTCCTGCATTAGATAAGCTCACACACATGTTCCACTGTTCCTGGGCTCCGCTGATCTTGTCACAGTAAGAGAGGATGCATCCATAGCTAGAGGAGGCCAGGGGGCCATCACATGAAATGCCCTGTGGACCACCCTACCTCTCGTCATGTCTAGTGTCACTATCTGACTCCCAACTAGTATGGCGCCCTGGGGTGCTCCAGCGTGCTGTCTGCTCTGTGCATGGGATCACAGTCAGCTCCCAGAGAAGCGTCTGCATGTCTGCACCCAGGAGGGCATCCTTTATGCTTGATGAATGAAAGGGCCCTAACCAGCCCCATCGCCAATATCTGAGTGGGCCTGGGCCCCCTGCTCATTCCTGGGCATCCCTGTTCTGGTTTCACCCAGGACACACACCCCAGCTCAGTCTCAAATCTCCTTTTTCAGTGGGAAAAGAGCCCAGCTCAAGACCATGGTGACAGTGAGGGATCAGGCAGAGGTTTCATCGTGGGGAGCAGGACAATGATAAATGAGCACGACCACAGCCCCTCTAGTGGACCTTTCCACAGGGCCAAGCACCCAGGTGTACTTTCCCTACAGGACCCCACTGAGTCCCTATAATAGCTCTGTCCCAATCAGAGGAGCAAACTGAGGCTCAGGGAAGTTTGGTGACATTCTCAAGACTCCCAACCCGTAGGTGGCCAAATCTCACTGGGCTGTGGAGGGGCAGGGTGCTCACCTTGTAAACAGCTGGTCCAGCACCTTGTGGGTGGTGGCAAAAGCTCTGTATATGCCCAGGAACATGGAGATTTAGCTGAGGTCTCTGTCTAGGAAGGGGGCACCAGGTGTTCTACTCGCTTCCTCAGCAGCTCTGCCCGGTGGGGCCACACCACGCAGGTCTCATTGCTCTTCACGGTTGAGGCCTTTTTACCTGAGGTGGGACAGGGGAGACATGCAGTCAGCACTGCAGCCACCAGGAGGGTTGGGGGTTGGAGCCCAGAGCAAACCCCCAAGCTCTCGGTGACATGTGCAAAGAGGTGGGACAGGAGGGCCCACAGTAGACAAAAGGAGCAAGGTGCCTGGGTGGTTCAGTCAGTTAAGGGTCCGACTCTTGGTTTCGGCTCAGGTCATGATTTGAGCATCCTGAGATTGAGCCCCTCGTCAGGCTCCGCACTTAGGGCAGAGTCTGCTTGAGGATTCTGTCTCTCCCCCGACCCCCTCTGTCTCTGTCTCTGTCTCAAATAAATAAATAATTAAATCTTTTTAAGGAAAAAGGATCTTGGCAACAATACAAGGATGTGAAATGGAGGATGTCTGACCATGTTGGTATCTCAGGTCAGGTTGTTAGCTGAGTAGTGACAGCACCTCCCTGCATTAACGGCATCGTCCCTGTGATTTCTGACAGCATATCCCAGTCTTGAGAGGAGAACACAGAGACTGTTCCTTGGGTGGGAGTGCTCAGCTTATTAGGGTGTGTGGTATGTTCAGTGCAGCACTGTGAGTTGGCAACAGAAGGGAATCACATCAAAGTCTTGCATCAGTGAAGGGCTCAATGGCTGGGGTGACTGATAGACCTTCTGGAATGTTGTACAGCACAATGAGGCCCCTGCTCCTGACCCTGAGGGGCCCCCAGGGATGTGTTGTTTCACAACCCAATGGCAGAGCAGCAGACATAGTACCATGAGCCCCATGTCCCTTTGGGGAAAAGTCCCCCGACCCACCATGATCATGTGCAAGACTTGGGGAAGGTGGGGAAGGACTGTCAAGCCAATGGGGACACGAGGGAGCATTAGTTAGGAAAATGCATAGCACAGTGCAAAAGGACTCTAGACTGAATGGCATGAGACATGGTTTAAAGTCTCTTTTCTGCTATTCCTACAAATATGTGGACATGACTCTGCATCTGGCCAACACCGGGTCAGGGCCTTGAGAGCAAGTTTGGGGAGGAGATGCGGATCCAGATTCATGTGGGAGCAGGAGTCTAGGAGGGAGCCCAGGGGAGGAGCAGGCTGGCTGCTGGGACCCGGGGCCCTTTTTGCTGCATCGGGGCCCTGGGTGTTGGGTCTCCCCAGCACCTGCACTCACCCTGAGCCAGCGCTGGGTTCTGTTGGCAGTGGGGACTCCTTCCTGTCCTTCAAGGAGGTGGGGCAGGGGATCCCATTGTTCAGCTCCTGCCCCATCTCTTGTGTGGAGCTCTGTAAAGACAGTGCCCAGCAGCCAGGCAGGAGGCCTCAGAGCCCTGTCTGGCTGCCTTTGCTGGTCCTCAGACCCAGGGGACTCCCTTCCAGACACCCCACACCCCAGGATGCACACAGCTCCACCATGGAGAGAAAAGTGACACAGCTTGAGGGCCTTGGATTCACTCTGGCACAGGTGAGAGGCGCCTCAGGAATCCTCTTTCCACCCTGCCCACCATGCCATCGGTGTGAACATGAAGGCATCACCAGGGTATCCACTGCCCTGCAACCCCCTCCAGCCCAGGGCAGGACCTCCCCACACATCCCTCTTTCCCTGAAACTGAAGAGGAGGGGATGGGGCTGTTCAGGGATGGCTTGGAGAGGTGGCCTGGCCCGGGCTAGTTCACTTGGTATTACCTTCCTGCACCTCCTGGCAAACGCCCTGAGGCATCGGGGGCATGAGTTGAGCCAGTGTCTGCAGCAGGTGAGAAATCCCTCACACTGGGGTTTCTGGAAGCCAGAGCCCTGGGAAGTGGGCAAGCAGCACAAGAACATCTCTCACAATCAGATGTCTCCAGCCAAGTGAGCCTGATATGGGACTGCACTAGAATGCGGGTGCCTGGTGACTGGGGTTCCAAGTTCTGTTGGGGTCTGTTATAAAGTTTGTGATTTCACCGCCTGGGATCCCCTACCTGGGTCCACTCCTGGATTAGAACCTACACCAACAGTGCTCTGGGCTGCCGGCTGCTCATCCCCTTTCTGCATGCCATGCCACATCTGTACCCAGGGACACCAACACACCCCGCTCCACAGACCCCAGGGAAGGTCTGGGTGCAGCCAGGGCCCCAGCTTGGAAACACACCTGGGTTCTGACACAGCTCTCCATTCTTACCTGTTTTGACCCTGGATAAGCCAATGTGCCTGTCATGGATGCTCTGTGTCTTGCCTGTGCAATATGGATTATTCTAGCATGTACGTCCTCCAGAAGTCCATAGGCATAGGTGGGATAATATCTATGAAATTGGAGGAGTGGTATCCCATGTAGGAAATACCTCTAACTACATTTTCTTCCTTTCTCACCTTCTCTGAGTCTGCACCTTCTCAGATCCCACCCCAGAGTCCTAATGGTGTGTTTGTGTGTGTGTGAGAGAGAGAGAGAGTTGGTGTGTGTGTATGTGCCCACGGGCACATGCATGGTCCTGTGTGCACATGTGTGTGCACCAGTGCTCACATTCTACAGACCCAGATGACAGTCCCACCTAGGGATGGATGGGAAATAGCTTCCCAAGGTCCTGGGCTGTTAATTTCCAAGGCAATCCCTGCAGAAGGTATTGGAGCCTTGGCCTAGAAGGGCTGAGCCCACCCTTACCCCTAGACTCTGCCAGTCATGTGTCATGAACCATTCCCTCCTTTCCTCTGGGTGACATGTGGACACGGGGGCACTCAGTGGTTTGCCTTGCCCTGGGCTCCTCCTCAGACAGGAACGTGCTGGAATGCCTCCTGTCTAGGATTCGATGCTTATCCTCACCCCTGTACCATCTCCATGTCTACAGCCAGTTACAAAACACCACCTTTTCCGGAGCTCCCAGTGAACAGCGAGGTGCAGCTCTGGCCCCAACTTTGAGGACATTCACAGAGCTGGGTTCATGCCTGGTTCTGCCTTTACCAGTCTGCGATTCCGGGCAAGGCACTGACCCTGCTGGGATGTTCCCCTTCTCCCCTCAGTGGCTTCCTGCGATCCCCAACTCACGTAGATACATCCTTGTGTAACCCCCTCCCCTGGAGTGTGGTCTGGACTTAGTGAACATTTCCATGCCACAAAAGATGGCAGCATGACCAAAGCCCCTTCTGAGATTTGGTTTGAATAGCTCCATGCCCAGCCACATGCTCACTCTGACCTGTGTCCTCTCTCAGATCCCCACACTGGGGAACAAGCCCCTATGGGGAACCATGACACAGACACAAGCACGTAACCTAGCCCTGAGGGTCAACAACGGACAGAGAAGAACTCAGGCCTTCGATAGGGACTGAATCCTGCCAACACCCCTGAGGGAGCTGAGGTTCTAAGTGAAGCAGGTCCCGCTTCGGGATTGACAACAGCCCCAACCTCCTGAGAGGCTCTGGCAGGATCCTCCAGCTGAGCACTGCTGGATTCCTGGTCCCCCGAGACGGTGAGACAGTAAATGTTTGTTGATCAGGCCACTGAGTGTGGGGAAATGGGGTCCCACAGCAGGAGGAGCAGGGCACTGAGACTGTCGAGCTGCCCCCACCTTCTCTGCAATCCTCAGCTTCCTCCAGCCACCCTGGCCTCCTGTCTAACCTCCACTCTGGCAACATCAAGTTCTGCCTCCAACAGTCTTCTGCACCATGGTGCCCTCCGCCGGGCGACATAGACTCGGATTGGTGCAGGGCTGGCTCCTCCTTCTCCTGCTGTAGGAAATCTCACCGTGGCCTCAGCTCAGTCTTTTCAGACCCCTCACCTGGTGGGAGTTCAGGACCCAGTTGTAGCACCTTGCTCTTTTTCTATGGAGCAATTGCTCTTTTCATTCACGGTTTTGTTTCATGTTTTGTCCATCTTCCCCTCTAGACCCTGAGCTCCTAGCGGGAGGACCTGGTTGGCTTAGCAGCATTGGCACCGAGTGTTCAGGGCCCAGTGGCTGAAAGAACAGGTGAGAGGATCCATCCCACCACTGACCAGCTCAATTGTTAGAGCCTAATTGGCTTTGGTCATTTGTAAATACTTTTGTTTTCTTTTGTTTTGTTTTCTAAGTAAACTCTGTGCCCATCGTGGGACTCGAACTCAGACCCTGAGATCAACAGCCACATGCCCTGATGACTGAGCCAGCCAGGTGCCCCTTTGGACATTTTTAAATGTCCATGTACTAGACGGATAACTATCTAAGTTAACTTGGTGATTTCCACATTTGGTAGCTATATTACATTATGCTGAATTTCCGAATAACTCCCCTAATTTCGGTAGCGAGTCACCATAGATTTCCCTACAGGACAGTGCTGAGTGGATGTTCAGATTGGAGGCTAACCTCCTTCGTGTGGTCGTTCAGGACCCCAGAGTCCCTCCACCCTGGGCTTCTCCTTCCCTAGGAGGTCATACACTCTGCAGCCATCCGCACGAGGGGAAAGAGCACAAAGAAACGCACATGGGAGGGTGTTTCCAGCCAGGTCTAGAAGGCCTAAAATGTCCACCTTGATGCTCATTCTTTGTTTTAGATTTTTTTTTTTTTTTTTTTTTTTGACAGAGAGAGACACAGCGAGAGAGGGAACAGAAGCAGGGGGAGTGGGAGAGGGAGAAGTAGGCTTCCCGCTGCGCAGGGAGCCCGATGTGGGGCTCGATCCCAGAATTCTGGGATCATGACCTGAGCCGAAGGCAGACGCCCAACGACTGAGCCACCCAGGCGCCCCACATTCTTTGTTTTAAAGGCAAGGATTTGTAAGTAGTGGTGTATGAGAAACCATTTCCCAGAAAACATAGAAAATGCACCCCTAGATCTTCACCACAAAAAATACAAAATGTAATTCCTCCTGCTGAAGGAAAATTTTCTACTTGAAGTACAGACTATATGAAGGAAAGCAGAATAAAAATGTGTGTGTGTGTGTGTGTGTGTGTGTGTGTGTGGTGTACTTGAAGGAAGTCACAGGTAACCAAGAATTATCTATGGGGTTATTTCCTGAAGCTGTGAAAATAGAGTAAATAAGTTTTAAACACAGAATAAACCAAAGTAAAACTTGTTACAGAGAAGAAGAGAGAAACTTTGGCATAATTTATTAATCTTGGCTGAGCGTACACATTCCATGTCAGAAGTGTTCCCTACCACATGAGGTACCTGGATGTATTGTGAGGGTTCAGAAATACTGACCATTTTGCTGTAGGGACAGCCAGGGGGATCTGGGCTGGCTAAACTCCTTGTACCCATCATCTCTGGGTGTATCTGTTCCTGTGCACGGCACCAATATTAAAATTTTCTCCATGTGACATAATGTACAAAAGTTTAGGAAATGCTTTTCCAAATCAAGGATAATCCTTCTAAAACTTAAAATTGTAAACTGAATATGGTTAATAAACCTGTGAAGTCCAAGAAAGGTAAAAAGATACTCTAAGACTACCTATCCATTGAAAATTGCCGTATGTCATTAGGCCTGGATAAAATAGATCCTAGAGGACTGGACTTGTTTGCAGAGAAACACGTTTCTTTTATTTCTGCTTTTGTTTTGTTTTTACTGGCTGCTTAGAGTTTATGTTCCACTTGATGCAAGGCACACAGTTAAGGAGGTGTCAAGAAAACTCATCCGTGGCTTGGATAGTAAAGAGTGGGGTTCCCTCAACTTCCTTTTTGCTATTTGTTTGCTATTTTGACATAAAAGCACCCAAGTGTTTCTGCTTCTTGCAGCCTGCCCAGTTCAAGGGGTGCAACAGGGTAGGGCGGGGACTGAGGGAGCTCTGAAGAGCCGGGTGCCTTCGGAAGTGTGGTGGCTGGTGGTGGCCACTCGGGATGGGGTCTGGCATTGACTTTGCTGGGTCTCTGGTCTGGCTGGTGGCTGTCAGGTTCCTTGCATCTTCCTGAGCCAGGTCACAGGTGATCCTGCCGATGAATGATGAATGCTGGGGGAGATACTGATTTGTTTGTTTGTTTGTTTTAATCTTTGAAAAGTCCTGGAGAATAAGAGAGATGTGAGAAGATTTGAATTGGGAAAATATCTCAAAATTCAAAAAGGTTAGGAGTTTTAACCAGAAAGTTTGACATCAATCCCTTCTGCATTTCTATAATGGTTACACTAGATGAGGGCTTGTTGTATTTAGTAAAGTAAGCAGTGAGTGCAGGCAAGGAGTAGTGGAGAGGAGAATGCGTGCTTGTTGTCAGGGTTCGTGCTGCCGCAGAGGTCCAATTTATTTATTTAAGCAATCTCTACACCCAACATGGAGCTCGAACTCACAACCCTGAGTTCAAGAGCCGCATGCTCCGCTGACCGAGCCAACCAGGTGCCCCCACCTGTCAGATTTCTAAAGATCTAAAAATTGGTTAATACTTTTGAGGATGCAAAAAAACAGGCATTCCTCTCTGATATTGGTGAGAATATAAATTTTTCCTTTGCCTTTGGAGGGCAATTTGGCAATATCTATCAGAAATACAAACGTCTATATCCTTTGAACCAGCTTCCGCATTTCTAAGAATTTCTTCTTCTTCTTTTTTTAAAGATTTTATTCATTTATTTGACAGAGAGAGACACAGCGAGAGAAGGAACACAAGCAGGGGGAGTGGGAGAGGGAGAAGCAAGCTTCCTGTGGAGCAGGGAGCCCGATGCGCGGCTCGATCCCAGAACCCTAGGATCATGACCCGAGCTGAAGGCAGATGCTTAACCAACTGAGTCACCCAGGTGCCCCATTGAAGAATTTATTCTTTAGCTATGTGCACACATCTAAAAAGTACAAGGTGATTTATTGTGGAATTTTTGTGGTGGCAAAGAATAGGCAATAACCTAAATATCCCTCAGTAAGACACTGATTAAAAAACTTAATGAACATCCATACAAAAGAACACATCATAGCCATAAAAACGAAGACCTATGATAATGTGATTTATAATAAGAAATATATATTGGTCTTCGTTCTCAGTTCTGGCGTAGAGTATGTTCAATTAGCCAGCATATAGTACGTCATTAGTTTTTGATGTAGTGTTCAACAATTCATTCATTGTGTATAACACCCAGTGCTCATCACAACACGTGCCCTCCTTAATACCCATCCCCCAGTTGCCCCATCCCCCCAACCGCCTCCCTTCTGTAACCCTCAGTTTGGTTCCTGGAGTCCAGAGTCTCTCATGGTTTGTCTCCCTTTCTGATTTCTTCCCATTCAGTTTTCCCTCCCTTCCCCTCTGCCCCTCTGTGCTATTCCTTGTGTTCCACATATGAGTGAAACCATATGATAATTGTCTTTCCCTGCTTGACTTATTTCACTTAGCATAATCTCCTCCAGTTCCACCCATGCTCATTCTATCTTTTCTTCTCTTTCTCTCTAAAGAGGACAAAAAAAGGAATGTATTAGAGTTTTTCAACTTTTAACAAAATCCTACGATTTTAATTTGACTAGTTCTAGAGATTACATTCTGATCTGCTTTCAAAAAAAAAAATGGACTCAGTAACAATGCAAACATGCTTAAATGTAACTGTTTTCTTCCTTTTCCTTTCATAGCAGTGGGAATAGCCTCTATAACACAAAATCATGACCAATTTTAAAACCACAGACTTACTACTTAGAGACACGTTTGTCCTAGCTCTGAAGGAACTTCTCTCACCCACTGATGGATAGCATGAACCAGTGAGCCCTGGGGAGAGATAATTTTCTCTCCTTCTGTAGCATAAATAAAAAAGCCTTGTGTCTCTGTGGAATCACTGTAGCTGGTTTCCCGTGATGAAGGAGACTGCTTCACTCCAGAAAGAGACACATGAGAGCCAGATTTGGGAGAAGACAGTGTGATGTGGCTGTTCTCTGGGGGTGGAGGGTGTTGGTGCCAAATAAGTTGAGTTGTTAGATGTTCCCTTTTTTGTCAATGTGGCAATGACTCTACTGAGAATGATATAATTGCACACAGAAATGGAAATAAAGTGGGGAGGGTTAACAGATAAGCCATGACCATTGTGCTCAATGTTTTTGATCCTAGTTCAGGAAGTATCTAAACTGGCTAATACCCCATTATTAGAGACCACAAATGCTTCCGGAGCAGACATTATTCTGAAAATTATATCCATTACTGAATATATATGCATTATATATATGTGTGTGTAAATATATATATATATATTTTTTTTTTGAAGATTTCTTTATTTGAGAGAGAGAGAGAGGGAGTGGGGTGGGGGGCTGAGGGCAGAGAATCCCAAGCAGACTCCGTGCTGAGTGTGGAACCTGACCTGGGGCTTGATCTCATGACCCTGAGTTCACGACCTGAGCCAAAACCAAGAGTCCCACACTTAAACAACTGTGCCACCCAGGCGCCCCTATATCATATAATTTTATCAGCATCTACATTCTTGAAAATATCTGTGAAGTGCTTATTTGTGGCAACCATGGAAACAGAAGCAAATTAAGATATGATTCTAGTCTATCCCCACTCCCATCCTGAGATAGGTTGTCCAACTAATTTGAAAACAAAATCATTAGCAATTTTTTAAAAAAATTGCTTTCATTGGCTTCACCACCTGGTTTCTGACAAACATATACAGAATTGTGGACACAAATATTCATTCCAATATAAATAATGTGTTTACAGGCAAGAATTATAACTATGCTTCCATGGGAGAGAATGGCAGTGTGGAAGAGGGAAGAATCTAGAAATTGATGCCACAAAGAGCTAGCTTCAAATCCTAACTCTGCCTCTTACTAATTGAGTGATCTTGGAAGATTTGCTTCACTTTTCCAAGCTTCATTTTTCTTACCGAAAATTGAAAATGGTAATATTTCTCTTTTATGGGATTGATATAAAGATGAATACATTCATGAAAGTCTATGTGTAGCTTGTATATATAATTAAAATAGATGTATTAAAATGGAAATAATTTAGTTATTTAAATAATTAAATCCATATAGTTAAATATGAATCTTGCTCTTTGATGAGTAGTCACTAAAGACAGTGTTTAGGAGAGTTTACTGTGTGAAATGTTGATGAACACATGGAAGATTGTAGTGAGGAAGTTCTCCTAATGTCCTCACCTCAGTGCTTCCTGAATTTAGCCAGGGCTCTTGGAAACTAGGCTAACAATGACAAAGAAGGTTGTGGTGTGAACAAATCTGACTGTGGGCTCTGCTGTGGAATCTGGTTATGGTCGGGGGATCTGAGTTCTAGCCTGCCACCCACTAGCTGTGTGATTTTGAACAGTTGCCTTCACCTTTTTTGCTTTCAGTCCTTCATTTATAAAATCAGGGAGTTACGTTAGAGTCCTCTAGGGTACCTTCCAGCTCTAACATTATGTTTTTATGAAGGTGAGATGCTGAGTGCAGAATTAAATATGCTAAAGTTTTCACATTTGGTTTGGCTATCTTTCAACTCATGAGCATTCTTTTGCATGAAATTCTTGTGCCTATCTTTCCATTATTCCATACAATTTTACTCTTCTCTTTCTTCAGGGGAATGCAGACCCGCTATCTTTCAAGTTCTAGAGTCCTCTGATGATCTTTCAAGAAAGGGGAAAAATCTAGATCTCCTTCAGCCACGTTCCATCATCCCTGATACCATGTCTTGATCCCGGAAATCCAAGGGAAGTTGGAGGACAGGGCTCCATTTTCTTGGGAATCCTACTTGTGGACTTGTAGTAGCGGGAATTTTTCTCATCAAAACGAGAATGTCTCCTCCGTCTTCTAATCTCTCTTTGGGAGGGGGTAGAATAGAGTCAGAGTGGCACAGATTTCTGTGCTGTCACAAATACTGTGAGAAGAGCTCAGAGACCAAAACCGTTTGCTTCAGAGTACACAGCAAGGTGAAGTTAACACAGCAGGACTTAGAGCGGAGAGAAATTTGACAAGGCTTTAAATCGAATTTGTGACCCATATGCAGTCTGTGTTCAAAGACTGTAGAAAATGGTGCTTTAAAGTAAACCTTGTGAGAAGTTAGTGAAGATGCTTTTGGAAAACATCCCAAGGGTAGAATTGGT
Source organism: Halichoerus grypus (assembly GCF_964656455.1). NCBI lineage: Eukaryota > Metazoa > Chordata > Mammalia > Carnivora > Phocidae > Halichoerus > Halichoerus grypus. The sequence goes on from NC_135719.1 coordinate 80,042,080, forward strand.
GTTGAAGACAACTGGGTAAATGCATGTAGATTTTGATGTTGTAAGGAGACTTTCAGAGATACATCTCTATCTTGTATATCTGGGGTCATCTCCCAAATTCTTTGTTTGAAGGAGGTTCTGAATTTTTGTGGTAAATATCTTCCTTTCTCCTCTGGGATGCAACTCCATTAATTACTGCCTCACTCATTGACATCTTTTATTTTATACACACTGAATCAATCCCCTCAGCCTGTAAACATGCTTAGAACTTCCCTACAAAAAATTTCTAATCTCAGTCTTGTTGCCTGGTCGGGCTAGTTTCTAATTTCTTCTTTATTTCATCGACAAATTATGTGCTTCTAATACCTGAATATCCGCTCACACTTTTCTTCTTGCAATTGGGTTTCTATATCTGCTTTAGCCTTGTTTGGGCTGGCATAACAAGCATTCCATAGACAGGGTGACTTAAACAAGAAGCATTTATTTTTCACAGTTCTAAAAGCTGAGAAGTCCCAGACCAAGGTGCTGGCAGACTTGGTGTCTGGTGAGAACCCGATTTCTGGTTTGCAGATGGCACATGGTGGAGAGCAGATAGGGAGATCATGTGTCTCCTTCACTTTTTATAAGGGCATTAATCTCATCATGAGGTCCCCACTCCCATGACCCTAATATAACTCTAATTACCTCCCTAAGGCCCCACATCTAAATGCCATCATATCTGGGTTTAAGATTTCATTGTATGCATTTTGTGGGGACATATTCAGTCCATAACACCTATTATGTGTGGATCCCATTCTTTCGAAGGTCATCAGTGACCTCATAATGGTTAGTTCAAAATACTTTTTGTCTTTTTCATAATGGCCTTACTGAGGAGTAACTGCCATATAAGAAGCTGAACGTATTTCGAGTGTACAGTTTGATGAATACTGACATGTATATACACCCATGAAACTATCACCACAATTAAATTAATGATCATAACCATAACTCCCCAAAGTTTTCTTGTACCCCTTGGCCATCTCCTTCTGTCCCTTCCTGCCTCTTATCTCCCTTTCCCAGGCAACCACAAATTGGTTTTCTGTCACTCTTGATTTTGTTGTCCTTTCCAGAATTGATAGAATTTATATAGATGGACAGTATGTATGGTCTTTTTGTCTGGCTTCTCTCACTCAGCATAATTATTTTGAGATCCACTGATGTCATTTCTTGTATTGGTGGTTTACTCCTTTTTATTACTGAGTAGTATTCAGTTGTGTGGATATACCACAGTTTGTTTTCCAGTTTATACCGATGTGGTTGTCAGAACAAGTGGAACAGAACAATTAACTGAAAGATGCATGGAACATCACCAGCAAAGGGCCATGGTAGATGATGCCATATCTAAGAATTTCACATGTGATTAAAACGGAAAGCATAAGTCAATGAATTAGATGAATTTATTCTTAAAAAATGTTTAAAAGATTTTATTTATTTGTTTGACAGAGAGTGAAAGAAAGTATACACAGGGGATTGGGAGAGGGAGAAGCAGGCTCCCCACCGAGCAGGGAGCAGGATGCAGAGCTCAAACCTGGAACCCTGGGACCATGACCTGAGCCTAAGCAGATTGAGCCAGCCATGCACCCCTGCATTGGATGAATTTAAACAAATTATTTTGGAGTCATTGAACAGGAATTTGGAGCAAAAAATATAATTAGATTATCCCCTCACTTGACACAGCATGTAACAAAGCAGAGCAATGACTTGAAGATTATACAGTTTATTTTCTTGAATAATTGGGACATGATCTTCTTTTAGGAAGGTTATTTGGCATTGGTATGCAGGATAGATTAGAAACAGGAATGATTGGCATATAGAAGCCAAAGCAAGGAGGCTGTGGTAGCATTTAGGAGCTAATAAGAACAGTGGCAATGAGAGTTGAGAAGAAGGGAAGCTATGAAATAGATTTCACAATTTCAAAGGAAGAAATAATATGCATCTTCTTTTTCTAACCAGAATTCAAAGAAAGCAATCTCTTAATTCTTTTCCAGACTTGTCTTCAGGGACGAGACGCTCTTCCAATTTTTTTTTTTTTTTTTTTGGAAGAACACTGTTCTGGGAGACCAGAGTTCTAGACCTGGTTCAATCATATACTTTCTGTGTGAGGATAAGGAAGTTGTACAGCTTCCGCAGCATCTGCTTTCTCTCCTGTAAAATGAATGGACAAAGCAGGTACTATGGCTTCTTCCAGCTCCAAATTTCTTATATGATAAGAATTTATTATCTTGAATTTCCTCCCTAATTAGACCTAAGATGACAGACCATTTTAGCTGGAAATGAAAAGATTAAGTGAATTGTGTGGACTAAGTACCCACCCAGGGTCCTGGTGATGTATTTAACTATAATCTAGATTAAAAATTCTCTGTGCACACTGTGTTTTCTCTTCATAATGAAGGGAGCTGTGCACAAAGAATAGGGTAGGGTACTAATTTGCTTCTGCCCTGCTGGGTCAAATGGCACTCAAGGGGTTAGGTGTTTTTAATCCAAACATGCACAAAGTTCAGTAAAGGAAGAAGCCTAGAGTTTGGTTACTTTGGACAAATTACAGGTCAATAGGGACTACTTCTTAAGAAGACCCAGAGGAAAATTCAACTTTTTAATTAATCTCCTGTGGTCCTCTGGCTCTTGCCAATATCACAGATAAGTCCAGAGGATGCCTCTAGTGATTCATTATAACTCTTGTCTCACTGATTACTCTGTTTCTAAATGTTTCTTTGTGGTAAGAATAAGCACTTAACAAAGGTATGTTGGATTCCCCAGTGGACCTTATTAAAACTGTTGTGGTTAAGAGGTGATTAACTTATGTAAATGAATCAATGTAGCCAATGAACCAAGCTATGCACACAGAACATATCCAGGAGGCAGAGAATCCCAAAGCCTAGTCACACTCAGGAGAACACTGTGTAGTATTTAAATGTGAATTCCAGAAGAAAAATGAAAAAAGAACCCTGAGAATGATGTCTTTGATTCAAAAACACTCAACATGAAATGACAGACAATTAAAAGAGGGTTCTAGAATTTGTACATGTTGTGTTAGCATAGATTCCTGGAGCAAAGTAAAAATCCTTGCGGTTAGGGGAGGCTGGTCAGCTCAAGAGGCTGTCCTCACGCTACCACTGTGTACCTGGTACCATCCTATTTGTAGTCAGCAAATGTCACCAACCCCTTTCTTGTGCCACTTGTTATGTCTCAGGGACAGATTAATTTTCCTCTGCTATGTAGAATAATAGATTGGAGGGGCGAGTGAGCTAGCCTGAGATTTCAAATCTACATGAATGTTGGAAACATTTCAGAAATGGGAAGTCAGAAAGAGAGATTTCGTTTGAAAAGGATAAATTAGATTTTGGCTTGTTTAATAATAATCATGTGTCTTGAGTATAGAGCATCAAATTTTTCTTTTCTTCTTCTTCTTTTTTTTAAAGATTTTATATATTTATTTGTCAGAGAGAGAGAAAGAGAGAGCACAAACTGGAGGAGTGGCAGGCAGAGGGAGAAGCTGGCTCCCTGCTGAGCAAGGAGCCCGATGCTGGACTCGATCCCACGACCCTGGGAATCATGATCTGAGCCGAAGGCAGCTGCTTTACCAACTGAGCCACCCAGGCGTCCCGAGCATCAAATTTTTCTGTTAAGAGATCATTAGTTTCCTTTTTGGTCTTAGCTCACTAGGAATATCAAAATCAGGGTCATTGTGGCACTTTTATGTGAATTACAATTAGTTATAATGTGCTTGCGATTACTGATTTTGGGGAAATAAAGTTGCTTAACTACCATTAGGTGAAAAATTGGAATGGAGATCCACATCTATAGGTGTGTGATATGAATAGTTCTCCTGGGGTTGGGTAGTGCACACTTGCACGATCATGTACAGCCCTGTCAGATTAGTTATTTAAAAAGAAATGGTTTACCTACATCCCCAAAGTTTTATCCTTGAAATGACTATCAGAGATAGAGATACTGCTAGGAGATAAAGGCAGGAGGGAAAGGTCTGGAAATGGGAACTTATGAGATGCCCATGAAAAGAGAGAAAGTCGGGAAAGGAGAATAAAAAGGAATAGTCTGTGAAGTTTTAGGAGAATTAGTTTTGGGCAGTATCATGAGAGTTCTCAGCATTGTTCCTTCATAATCATAAGATGGAAGGTATTCCCTTCTGTTTTGTTTTTTAGAAGAGTTTTTGCAGGATTAGAATAGATTATTTAAGTATTTAGTGTAATTCACCATGAAAGCCATCTGGATCTGGGTTTTTCTTTCTGGGATATGCTTTTTTTTATTGCTAACTTGATCTTTTCACTTGTTATAGGTCTACCCAGATTTTCTACTTCTACTTGAGTTGGTTTTGGTAGCTCGTGTCTTCCTAGAAATTTGTCCATTTCACATAGGTTACCTATTTTGCTGGCATATAATTGTTCATAGCATTTCCTTATAATCCTTTTTAATTTTGTAAGGTTGGTAGTAATGGTTCCATTCCAAAATTTAATCATTTTAATGTTCTCTCTCTTTCTTCTTGATTAATCTAGCTAAAGGTTTGTCACTTTTGTTGATTTTTACAAAGAACCAACTTTTGGTTTCGTTTGTTAATCTGTTTTTATACTATTTCATTTATTTCTACTCTATTATTTCCTTCCTTATGCTTGTTTTTTCCCCCTTATGCTTGTTTTAAGGTTAGTTTGCTTTTCTTTTTCTAGTTTCTTATGGTGGAAAGTTAGGTTATTGATTAGAGGTTTTTGTTTTGTTTTGTTTTTTGTTTTTTGGGGTATTTTTAGTATAGGTGTTTACATTTATAAGTTTTTCTCTAAACACTGCTTTAGTTGTATCCTATAAGTTTTGTTGTGGGATTTTTTTTTTTAAGATTTTTTATTTTTTATTCATTTGACAGAGAGAGACACAGTGAGAGAGGGAACACAAGCAGGGGGAGCGGGAGAGGGAGAAGCAGGCCCCCCACTGAGCAGGGAGCTCTGGGATCATGACCTGAGCCAAAGGCAGACGCTCAATGACTGAGCCACCCAGGTGCCCCTTTGTTGTGGGATTTTATTATGTTTTTGTTTTCATTCATCTCAAATTATTTTCTAATTTACCTTGTGATTTCTTTTCTGACTCACTGCTTAATTTTAGAGTGTCTTGTTTAATTTCCGTATATTTGTGAATGTTCCAGATTTCCTTCTTTTATTGATTTCTAATTTCATTCCATTATGGTAAAAGAAAATTGTATGATTTCAATCCTTTTAAAATTATTAGTTTTTTCCTTTCTTTTGTTAAAATTTCTATCTCTTCATTGATATTCTCTATTTGGTGTGGCATAATTCTTGCACTTTTCTTTAGTTCTTTATACATGGTTTTCCTAATTCTTTGAACATATTTAAAATAGCTGATTTAAAGTCTTTGTCTGGTAAGTCTAATATGTAACCTCCTCTAGCTCTTCTTCTTCTTTTTTTTTTTTTTGACTCTTCTTTTTCTCTGTATGAACCATATCTCCTTGTTTCTATGCATGTATTATCATTTTTTTTTAATTAAAAAACAGGACATTTGAAATAATGTAATATGGCAAGACTGGAAATCAGATTTTGTTGCTGTTCTTTGTGTTATGAGTTTGTCCACTTTCCTGAGATAATTTGTAAAGTCAAGTCTGTATTTTTTGTCATTTGTGGCGACTGGTATTTCTGTTTGATTAGCTTAATAGTCAACTCATGACTGGACAGAGATTTCTTAAGTGCCTGGAAATAGTAGGCCTCCTACCCTTTGCCAAAGGGCTCTGTGTGCACGTTTAGGCACTCTTTCAATATTTAGCTTTACAACTCTTTCTTAGCCTTTACTTCTTGCTTTCACAGAGCTTTCATGTTAGTCCTAGTTGAAAGAGTAGGGCCTTTTTAGATCTTTCATGGGATTTCAAAAGGCCCTTGGCATGCATGCAGCTTTCTCAGTGCTTGTGTGTGGCCTTGTAGATTCCCAGGAATAGGCTGGAGTTCTCAGGGCCCCATAGGGACATTTTATTTCTTAGTTTTTCCCTTTAAGTATTTTGGTCAGCTTCTCATGTGTCCTGTTGTTATCATCTTCTCAGGCAGTGGGAATATTAAACAGTCGGTGCCAATTATTTTCAACTAATTCCCCTGAGGAAAAGGTTGTTTGCAATGAGTGATCACTGAGTCAAGTCAAATACATGCAAGTGCTAGCAATGGAGGTTTGAGGGATGTGCCAGACACATCAGATAATGACAGTTCTCTGAGAATATGTTTTTATTTTTATTATTTATTTATTTATTTATTTAAAGATTTTATTTATTTATTTGACAGAGAGAGACACAGTGAGAGAGGGAACACAAGCAGGGGGAGTGGGAGAGGGAGAAGCAGACTCCCCATGGAGCAGGGATGCTTGGGAGAGGGAAAAGCAGACTCCCCATGGAGCAGGGAGCCTGATGTGGGGCTCGATCCCAGGACCCTGAGATCATGACCTGAGCTGAAGGCAGACGCTTAATGACTGAGCCACCCAGGCACCCCTCTGAGAATATGTTTTTAGAGTTCCAAACCAGTTTCCATTTCTCCAGGGGTTCTAGGCAGCTGTTTTTATTTATTTATTTTATTTATTTATTTATTTTTTTACTAGGTTGGGAGGTTGTTGGCTTTCTAGGCTATTGCAGAGCTGGGGAGAAGGGGCTGAACACAGGGCAAATTAAAATGCCACAAAGGTGTTCCCCGTTCTTACCAAAACTCAGCCAGTTTTCTTGAATAAATGCTCCATCAATTGTTGCAAGCCTTAGGTTAATTTCTAAGGTTTAAAAAAAATTCAATTTGATAATCTCTTTTTTTGTCAGTGTTCTCATTGCTTTTAAGGCATGACTTTTTGGAGGTCTTTACTCTGCCATTTCTACCAACTTCCCTCATGATGTTTTGTTGTGTCTCAATCAACCCAGGTCCTAGAGCAGAGTCTCTTCAGCACTTTCCACAAAAAAAAATCCAATTACAATGAGTAATTTTCAGTAGGCTTTATAAAAGTCTATTAGAAGACTCTGAAGAATTCACAGATAAGGTCACTTTGCACGTATGCTGCTTTTGCAAGCTGAGGACTTCATCATTATTTCCCTTTCTTTTTTCCTTCAGTTATCTCTCACTTCGTCATCGTGTGCCCCTCCCTGTAATAATAAGCATATTCTTTTCCCTCTGAAACCTACTTGGTGTTATTTTTTCCCCCTCTAATCACTACCCTAAAGAATTGAAGTTCTCTTAGGAAGAATTCAAATGGACTATCATTTAATTTTGTTATACATATTATATTTAAGTTCATCCTTGGATGAGATGTATATAGACCATTTCATAATGTCTATTCATTCTATTCCAAGGCATTCTGGCTGGCTACTATCCATGAAATCAACAACATCTCCCTTTTCCTCCTTTCTTTTTCCCTCCCTTCCACATCTGAATTCCTTTTTCTCCATTCATAAATATGAGACTTTTTTTTTTTTTTTTGGCACTTGGAGAGAGAAGAGAAAATTTTGCTGAGCAAAGGGGCTAAGGCAAAGAGAAGAGTGGAAGGGGAAGGCATAGAATCTGTTCTCCACTAGTCTTCTTGTACTGATTTTGAGTTCTCTGCAGAGACAGGAGTATAGAGGTAGAAGCTGACTGAGATATATTCAAAGGGAGCTTTGTGAGATGTACAGAAAGTGTACTCTTTTCCAACACACATGGAATAGTCTCAAAAATTGAGCATATCCTAATCTATGAAAGAAGTCTCTACAATGGAGGCATTTAAATGCAATGTCTTTATGTCATAAGCAAGACAGGGATGGGCCACTATTACTATTACAGTTCATTATCATTCTCCAGTGGTAGGTGTGCAGATGTATCCTTTAGTGTGTATAGCAGGGACTGTGTCTAGTAGGGTAGCAATCTAAGAACTTTGGATATTCCGTACTGTCTTCATTGCTGGTTGAGTGAATCTGTAGTGCTGGCGTTGAGCAGTGATGATATTTGATTGCTTGATTAGAGTGTTCCCTCTGGTGTGTTTGAGCATTGTTTCTGGCTGGATAGCACTGAGTCCTCATTACACATACTGCCTCTTCTGGAGAGTCTGTGATCTACTTAATACCTCTTAATATATTCTTTGTCTGCTTAAAATGGCTAGTGTGGATCTCACTGAATTGCATCTAAAATTCTGACTGATTAAAGGGGAATCTTGATAAAGCACATTGCTTGATAAAGCTAAGATAATAAAAACAGTATGGTAATGTTACCAAAAGAAACAACTAGATCAATGAAACAAAATACAAAACTCAGGAAGAAACCAAGTTCATAGGTAACTTTATATGTAATAAAAATTGTACCACAAATCTGAGGGGGAAAGGTGGATTATTTATTAGATAGTGCTGGGAAAACTGTCTTGCTCTATGGAGAAAAATAAAGTTGCATCTCCTCTTACACTGTATTCACATGCAAATTTTAGATGAATTAAAACCAAAATATAAAAGAAAAACTGATGAAGATAGTAAAATAAAATGGGGGAAATACATTTGTGGCCTTAGAGTGGAGAATGATTCCTAAGTCAAGATCCCTAAAGCTCAAATCATAAGTGAAAAAAGTGATAACTTTGACTTCATCAAGATTAAGGATTTCCATTAAAAAAAGAAAGGACATCACAGATAAGGTTAATAGACTAAGCATATACCAGAAGAAGGTATTTGTGATGTCAAACATGTCAAGGAATTCATCTATAAGGAACTCCTGCAATTTACTAGGGAAAAACTACAGGCCTAATTTAAAAATGGGCGAATCATTTGAATAGGTAATATTGGAAAGGAAAAGACGAATGGCTTAATTTCACTAATAAAGAATGTTAATTAAAATGAGACTCCACACTCAGCATATTGGTAAAATTTAGACAACTTTATAATTTTTTTTCATAATTTTTAAAATACCAAATGTTGAGGATTTGGAGAGACTCAAATGCTCATGCACTGCTGGTGGGAGTGTAAATGGCTATCACTTCTTTGAATGATTTCTTAGTGAAATGAAGTATGTGTATATACTATGTTTGGACAATCCTTGCTGGACACATAACCCCCAAAAATTGCTGCATAGTTCATAAGGGGAAATATAAAAATGTGTTCATTTCTGTGTTGGTGGGTTCGAGGCAGCCTATGAATCCATCACTAGGGGACTGTATAAGTAAATGTGGAGGAAGCACATACTAAAATATGGTCCAGCAGTGGGAAACCTTGAATCAGGAGTACATAACCAGTGACCTAAAAAGAGTTTTAAGTTATCAATACCTATATGTCACTTGGCTTCAGGAAGAAGCTGCTTGAATACTTAATTAGTTTATTTGAATAATTGTATTCCCTTTCTGTTTCCTTTTATGTTTCAGTTGTCAGGAATTTCAGAGCTCAATTTAATCACAGTAGTGGGGTGTCTGGGTAGCTCAGTAGATTAAGCATCTGACTCTTGATCTCAGCTCAGGTCTTTTTTTTTTTTTAGAGAGAGAGAGAGCGGGTGTGTGCCCGTGTAGTGGAGGAGGGGTAGGAAAAGAGGGAGGGGGAGAATCTTAAGCAGGCTCTACCCCCAATGCAGGAGCCCAAGGAGAGGCTTAATCTCATGACCCTAATATCATGACCTGAGCTGAAATCAAGAGTTGGACACTTAACAGACTGAGCCACCCAAGTTCCCCTTGGCTTAGGTCTTGATCTCAGGGTTGTGAGTTCAAGCCCCATGTTGGGCTCCACGCTGGACATGAAGCCTACTTAAAAAAAAAAATTTATCAGAGTAGCTATATTAGTCCTTCCATTTAATGACTTTGTGCCCACTTATGTTTGATTTTCTATCTTAATTTTATAGCCATATTGGTATTCTCTATTTTATTTGGAAATTTTGGGGGGTTGAAAATATAAATAAAAGTTCTCTGTTGGACCTAAATAATTGTCTTATCATTATTAAGGAGTCTCCCAGTAAAAAAAAAGAGAAAATATTGGGGAAGAAATGAATTTCCCCCCAAAACAGAGCATCATAGGGGAAGAGAGGAAAAAATAAAACAAGACGAAACCAGAGAAGGAGACAAACCGTAACAGACTCTTAATCATAGGAAACAAACTGAGGGTTGCTGGAGGGGAGGGGGGTAGGGGGAATGGGGTAACTGGGTGATGGACATTAAGGAGGGCATGTGATGTAATGAGCACTGGGTGTTATATAAGACTGATGAATCACAGGCCAGTACCTCTGAAACCAATAATACATTATATGTTAAAAAAAAAAAAAAAAGAGAGAAAGAAACGAATTTCCCCTGACCTGAAAGGGAGACTATTAAAAAAAAAGGAAAGGATATGAATAAAGCAACCATCTTAAGAGAAATATTTCACTGCATGGAAGTATGTGTTAAATAACCACTCACCTGAACAAAGGGCACCTTTTAACAATTAGAAAGCTTTCCAAGAAGGCAGCTATTTCCTCTGGTTAACCTTCATATCTCTATGGAAATTGAATAAAGATGAAGAATTTGAACAAAAGCAAAGGTCATGAAATGACTTCAAGACGTGAGAAGCTGCTGACCGTGTCAGAGGCCTTGTAGGGGAAATGATGTTCCATCAGTTCCCACATCGTCCACTAGGCGGTGGTGCACATAAAACTCTTTACTAAATAAACTTCGTATTGCCACAAATGTTGTTTACTTTTCTTTTAAAAATAAAGTCCCAAGAAAATCTGTATAAAACAATAAAAACCAAGGGGAGAACTAGTAAGTCTTGCACTAATAACAGAGGGGACAGTGTCAGGCCACAAAATGAAAATAGGTACCATCCAAAAGAGATCATCTCCAAAGGCAGCTTTTGGGTCTTCCTTGACCCAATTTCTTTTGGTTACGAAAATGTATAACTGAGAGTTTCTTTCCATACTTGTTCCAGAGACCATCTTGGATGCAGGAGTACATAATAAGTTTTGATGACTATGTTTGCATAAGAATTTTTGTGCCTTAAAACAACTCATCTCTCCTCCATCACAGTTACTAAGATTTCATGATCATTATTTTTATTTTTTTTATAATTTATTTATTTATTTTAACATATAATGTATTATTTGTTTCAGGGGTACAGGTCTGTGATTCGTCAGTCTTACACAATTCACAGTGCTCACCATAGCACATACCCTCCCCAGTGTCTATCACCCAGCCACCCCATCCCTCCCAACCCCCACCACTCCAGCAACCCTCAGTTGGTTTCCTGAGATTAAGAGTCTCTTATGGTTAGCATGTCATTGTATCCCATGTGATAAGTTCAGCATACTTGTTGTGTGAATACATCACTTTAATTTGAATGATGAAGCCATCTTTCATCAATCATGGGACTCCTTCTGACACTCTGAGAGAAGGAAAGCAAGCTTCTAAAATGAACTTGTCCAACTGTTATGACCTCTGAAAGGTTACACTCCCTTTCAGACCATCTTCTCAGAACAGGGGCGCCTGGGGGGCTCAGTCGTTAAGTGTCTGCCTTCCTTCGGCTCAGGTCGTGATCCCAGGGTCCTGGGATCGAGTCCTGCATCGGGCTCCCTGCTCCGCGGGGAGCCTGCTTCTCCCTCTCCCTCTGCCTGCCTCTCTGCCTACTTGTGCTCTATCTCTCTGTCAAATAAATAAATAAAATCTTAAAAAAATAATAATAAAAATAAAAATAAAGGGGGGCCTGGGTGGCTCAGTCATTAAGCGTCTGCCTTCGGCTAGGGTCATGATCCTGGGGTCCTGGGATTGAGCCCCACATCGGGCTCCCTGCTCATCAGGGAGCCTGCTTCTCCCTCTCCCACTCCCCCTGCTTGTGTTCCTGCTCTCGCTATCTCTCTGTCAAATAAATAAATAAAATCTAAAAAAACCCCCAAAAACGACCACCTTTTCAGAGCAGAGCACAGTGGAAGCCACTAGTAAGCAGCCTCACAGCCCGAGTCACCCTTCTCCAGTTGGCAAATTCTGGCTGATGATGTCACTGACACAAAGAAGAAAGTGCAAAACCGGCAGCCTTAAACCAGCTTCCCTGGGAGTATCACACTGACAGCTGAGGCCTGAGAGCAGCTGCACTCTGACCAGGGCTTTGCAGAGCACTCTGGAAGCAGTGTGGCTGGGGGTCCTCCTCAGCTCTCCCTGGAAGGGTGAGTAGGCTCTTTTGCCATCTAGTCTTGGAAAACATATGCCACTGGTTTAAAATTTGGGCTCACTTTAAAAAAAACGACAGAAAAGCCAGATTTATTAATACTCCCCTCACCTAAGGGGCAATCAGCAAGCCCAAGAGCGGCATAAAAGTCACAGCCTTCTTTATTTGTTTCCTGCAGTTGCAGAGGGCAAGGACCAAGTGTTTCAGCCTTCCGCCGTGGCTGCTTCAGAGGGCTCTGTGGTGGAAATCTCCTGTAATCACTCTATATCCACTGTTTACAACTTCTTCTGGTACCTTCACTTCCCAGGAAGGGCTCCAAGACTCCTGATTAAGGGCTCAGGGCCTTCTCAGCAGGGACGCTACAACATGACATATGAGCGATTCTCGTCTTCACTGCTCATCCTCCAAGTGCAGGTGGCAGATGCTGCCATTTACTACTGTGCTCTGGAGGGCACAGAGGCACGGAGCCTATGAAGAGCTGAACAGAAACGGAGAGGGTCACAGCCTTTGCAGGAGGTGGAAAAGAGATGAGCAATAACTGCTCCCCTCCCCAAGCCTCTCCATTCGGCACCAGCAGAAAACATTCTGAGCGCAGACACACTGCACATGGGCAAATGTACGTAGGAAAATATGCTTCTAAGGAGTGAATCAATAAGCGTGCTGTAAACCTGCATTTCAAATAGTTTTCTTGATGATTGAAACATTCTTGATGAATTTCTTTTGAGATCTGACTACTAGATTATTTTTGCTTTTAAATGGCATCTGCTAGCTTCGGTCTCTTTGCAGGAGTATTACCAGGACACATGTCCATCTTGTAAAGAATAGTTTAGTTGACATTGGATAATATCATAAGATGCTGAAAGGAATCAATGAGTGAGTAACTCTACCAACAGCCATGAGTGTGGAACCTCAATTCTTCCATCAGGGTATCTTGTGAAGAAAGTACAATTTTCTTAGTTGGATTGTATTCCTTGTCAGAATTTCATATAAAAAATGCCGACTAATTATTGAACGCTACATCTGAAACTAATGATGTACACTACATGTTGGTTAATTAAATTTAAATAAAAAGAATTTGCATTGGGAAAAAAAAAGACCAAAGAAATAAAAAAAATGCCAACTTTCCTTTTTGCTTCAACAACTTTATTTTGTGCTGATATTTCTCTGATACTTCTATAATGTATATAACCCACATTTCAGAGTCTGATGTTTGCAAAGTGCTTTCTCATTATTTTACATGAGCCATCTTTTGTTGTCTCCTGGGAAATCAGTGACATTTACAGAGTTCTGATGTTTATAAATAGTTTATTGGGAGAGGTGATAGGCAGTCTTAAAGAAGTACCTGGAGTCTCAGATTGAAGCTCCTGGACATTGCTGTGGGCTGTATCTTCTTTCCTGTACTGAAGCCCACAGGGTGATATTCGTCCTCAGTCACAGGCCTCCCCTGGTGACCATCATTTCTTCCTCCTCCTTCCCATCAGGCCTAGAAGCGGTGAAGTCTTCTGGCTGTTGCTAGCTTCAGGGTCCTTCACCTTCTCTTGCATGTTTCCCCTTTAATCTGCCCACAAAAAATGTAAAATAACCCTTTCATTAAGCTTTGTTCCAGTCATCCTCTTGAGATGATTGCCAGGACCCTCAAAGACTCAAGTTTAATACTCATCTTAGGCTCTAGGCAGAAAGAAAAATTTATTTTATGTTTTCTATTCATCACAGGCCTTTTGGGGCTTGAAGATGAGTACTCTGAAGATAATTTACATATTCCAAAGAAAGACATTATCATAAGGTCAAGGTTTAAACTATTAAAGTATGAGATACTTAGCAAAACTTTCAGAAACAACTATGATCTGCTTTTCTTCCTGATTCAAAGCAAAGATTTTCTATCCTTTTTCTGAAATATATGGTTTACTTGGACATTATTTAAAGGAAAACTAAGGCAAATCAGAGGAATAATCTCTTTATATTGATACTTCCTTGTTTCATTTCTTTTTCTTTTTTAAGATTTTATTTATTTATTTGACATAGAGAGGGAACAAAAGCAGGGGGAGAGGGAGAGGGAGAAGCAGCCTTCCCGCGGAGCAGAGAGCCCGATGCGGGGCTCGATCCTGGGATCATGACCTGAGCCAAAGGCAGATGATTAACAACTGAGCCACCCAGGTACCCCTCCTTGTTTCATTTCAATAGGATTTATTGAACCATTGCTCTACTGTTATTGTGGCATTTTTTAGCAAAAAACTTTATTCTCTTCTCCTGTTAAAATGAGCATTTTATCATCATAATACCGCAAGCCCAGTTAACCACCAATCTTTACTCAATATGCACTTTTTTTGAACTCTGTTCTAAACAGCCTCTCCATGTGGAAAATGTTGATTTTTCAACTCCTTCACTGAGGGCTTTTCTTATTGCCTTTATAACCTACTGTTTAATAGCACAACTGTGCCAGGAGGTGTGTATAACACCATCCCTTCCTTATCTCTCGCTAAAAATATTTAAAGACAAGGTTCAAGTTCATTTTGTGTGAATCTTTAATTAAAGGTCCTTATGGGGAGGGTTCCCAACAGTCCCAACCTAGAAAACAAACTGAGTTAGTTTTCAGTCAAAGAGGTTTACATAAGGGCACCTGGGTGACTCAGGTTAAGCATTTGCCTTCCGCTCAGGTCAAGAGCTCAAGGTCCTGGAATTGAGCCCCACATCGGGCTTCCTACTCAGCAAGGAGCCTGCTTCTCCCCCTCCCTCTGCCTGCTGCTCCCCCTGCTTGTGCTCTCCCCCTCTCTCTGTCAAATAAATAAATAAAATATTTAAAAAAGAGGTTTATATAGAAGCTCTCTCTAAATTACTTCTTTTTTTTTAAGATTTTATTTATTTGACAGAGAGAGAGAGACAGCGAGAGAGGGAACACAAGCAGGAGGAGTGGGAGAGGGAGAAGCAGGCTTCCCGCTGAGCAGGGAGCCCGATGTGGGGCTCGATCCTGGGATCCTGGGATCATGACCTGAGCCGAAGGCAGACACTTAATGACTGAGCCACCCAGGCACCCCTAAATTACTTCTGAAGAGAACAAGGTTCTCTTTGTTATTTCTCTTCTCTTGCTTTGCTTTCTTCTCCTATTTTGCCTTTTCTTATCTCTCATTTTTCTTTTTCTTTCCGTCTTCACACAAAGCTATGCTTTTCCTTCTCTTTTCTATTTATTTTCCCCATTCTTATTAAAAAATTCTATTTCCCTTCTGTCTCTTATGCTATCTTAATAGAGCATAACCATTTAAAGCTTGGTCCATTCAACATGTATTTTTTTCCCCACTTTGATTCACACACTTCTGTTTCTTCTCCTTGAACACCAAATTCTCCCTCTGCGGCTCACGGAAAATGTGAACATCCAGAGAGGTCTGGTTGTGTGGTAAGACCTGGAAGCTCTGGCTACTTGACACTGAGGTTACCCGGCTCTGTGTGTGGGCGCTAGGGGGCGCTGCAGTGTGAGGCTTGTCCCAGGTGCAAGAGCAGCAGTCTGGCTCCCCACAGAGCTTTGAGGAGTCTGGGCCAAGAGTTTGCTCAGCAGAAGGAAGACACAGGTGCCAGGAAGCAAAGGGTTCCCCAGAGAAGGAACCCTGTGCTGACACAGGGGTGCTGGTCCCTCTTCGAGAGCCTGTTCTCCGGAGTGGGAATTTACCTCCGGCGGAGGCGGGCAGCTCAGCGTAAACCATGGCCTCTGCGTGCATCTTGCCACTTGGGATTCTCTTCACACTGAGTGAGTACTATTCTTCCCCCATTTAGTGCTTGAATTACCCGCGTACCTGCTTTTCAGCAGCTTCACTGATGGAGTGTGCATTCATTTCCAGGTGGACTGAGAGCTCAGTCGGTGTCGCAGCCAGACCAGGTCACTGTTGCTGAAGGGGATCCACTGACTGTGAATTGTACCTATTCAGTTTCTGGAAGCCCTTCTCTCTTTTGGTACGTCCAGTATCCCAACCAAGGTCTCCAGTTCCTTCTGAAATACATCACCGGGAACAACTTGGTTAAAGGGAGCTATGGTTTTGAGGCTGAATTTAATAACAGCCAAACCGCTTTCCACCTGAAAAAACCATCTGTCCTCTGGAGCGACTCCGCTGTGTACTTCTGTGCGGTGGCAGACACAGTGGTGGGGGTGGCTGGGACAGCTGAGCACAAACTCCTGAGTACCACAGTGGAACTTTTTCCCGAAGCTTTTATGTCCCTCCACTAGAGGGTGGTGTGGTTTTAGGAAAGGTCACTCATTATAACTAAACTACAATTTCAAGGGGTGGCTCAATTGGTTAAATGCTTGCCTTTGGCTCAGGTCACGATCCCAGCGTCCTGGAATCGAGCCCCGCGTTGGGCTTCCTGCTTCTCCCTCTGCCTCTGCCGATCCCCCTGCTTGTGCTCTTTCATATTCTCTCTCTCAAATAAATAAATAAAATCTTAAAAAAACCCTACAAATTTCAAGCCACGTTCATTAGACAAATGTTTATGAATCCTTATGTGCTCAGTACTGTGCTGAGCCCTGATGACAAGTCGGTGAAAGAAACTATCATTGATTTCAACGTGCCAGGTGTGATCCCAGACATTTACAAACCTATGTAATCTTGCAACTGTTACCATGAGCTTTGCTTTGCAGATGAGGGAACTAAGGCACAGAGAATTTAAGTTCTCACTTGAGTCACAAAACTGTTAAATGACAAACTGACACCCAGGCAGTCTGCCTCTCGGGTGCAGGGTCCGATGGGTCCACTTCTCTGCCAGCCTGGAGGCTCCCTGAGGGCATAAGACTGATTTCAGCGATGGGGTAGCTCTAACTCCTGGATGGTTCCTGCCAAGAAGAGTGCTGGTTGTAGAACGAACAAACCAACAACTCAGAACAGTTTGGCAAGTGCCAAGATAGAGGACTGCACAACATGTTATGTGAGATGAGGAACGGGGGTAGCTTAGCTGTGAAGGAAGGAGAGAGCGAGGTCATACTACAAGGAGAATTTGAATCAAAGGAGAATTTAAACGTGTAGGCTGCGGGGCGCCTGGATGGGTCAGTCGTTAAGCGGCTGCCTTTGGCTCAGGTCATGATCGCAGGGTCCTGGGATCGAGCCCCGCATTGGGCTCCCTGCTCCGCGGGAAGCCTGTTCTCCCTCTCCCACTCCCCCTGCTTGTGTGCTCTCTCTCGCTGTCTCTCTCTGTCAAATAAATAAATAAAATCTTAAAAAAAATAAACATGTAGGCTGCTTCTGCCTCCTCTGCTCACATCTTCTTATATATGCCCTTGAGGGACTGAACTTGATGCCCCCCCCCCCCCCCCGCCCTCCAATTTAGAATATCCTGGGAAGATCTCTGGTTGACTCTGTGAGTCAGGTGTTCTTCCCTGTACTAACCAGTGGTGGCTGTGGGTGTGCGCTGCTAGGATTAGCGCAGCTTGACTTGCACACTTGGCCAGTTAATGAGCGGCTGGACAGATGTCTCTGTGAGACGTTAGCATCTTTACTTTGAATCACATGATTAAAAGGAGTATGTCCCAAAAGAAATTAACTTTTACATAGGGGCTTACATTTATGTCTCCCAAATGCATAGTCAATAGTAGGAACACCACTTATTGAAAAATTCCCTCTTGCCCCATAGATTTGATATACTACATTTATAGTACACTAAATTCCCATATATACCTGGATCTGTTTTTGAACCCTTTATTCTTATAGTTTTGTGCTGGAATGTATTGCTTCAAGGAGGGTTGCCCTTAAGCCTCTGGCTTACACAGTGTGATCTACTCCCTTTCTTTCTTCCCTTCCTTCCTCCTTTCTTTCTTTCTTTCTTTCTTTCTTTCTTTCTTTCTTCCTTTCTTCTTTCTTTTTTCTTTTTCTTTTAGGTTTTATTGTTTTATTTGAGAGAGAGAGAGAGACAGCATGAGATGAGGGAAGAGCACAGGGAGAAGGAGAGGTAGACTCCCCACTGAGCAGGGAGCCCAATGTGGGACTCTGATCCCAAGACCCAGGGATCATGACCTGAGCTGAAAGCAGATGCTTAACTGACTGAGCTACCCAGGCGCCCCGACTCCCCTTATTTTTCTATCCCTAACTCCACCCCATATCTTGAAGGGCTTTCTTTACACACAAGGATGTGGACAGCTTAGTCCACATGTCTACATTCTCTGCAAACAGCCATCCCTTGGCCACCCCTTGGGCCTAGGGTTGGGTACCTAGGTGGGATATCTGTTTCTGGGAAGATGGTCCTTGGAAGAGGTCCATGAAGATCTTAAAAGTGGATCTGGGGACATGTGTGCAGGGAATTCTGGGATCCCATGTACCCAGGGCATGGTCTGGAAGAGGTTCTTAGACTCCAGAGGGCCATGGCCCTTGGCCCTGTGGTTTTCTCACAGGGAGTAGAGTGGGAGCAGGTGGAGGATGGCCAGGGTGGAGCCTTTTAGAGTGCAGGACTCAGAGCAGGGACATTGCTTGCTCGTGTTTCAGGGTGGTAGTGTTTTATATTATTATTGCCCAACATACACTGTGTTCATAAAACCATGTCCGTATTTTAGGCTTAAATATATAGTTGCCATACCTCCAGGTAAGCCCTCAACCCCCACCACTGTTTTGCTCCAAAGGGAGCCCAGAAGGCTATTCTCAGCATACTACACTGGTCAACCTGGTTCCGTGATCTGTTTCTGCCTTTGAGACTTTGAAGTAGGCTTTATGCAAGTCCTGCAAGGGAAAGAAGGATGTTCACACAATCATAACTCCTTCATTCATTTACCTATTCATTCAACAATTATTTGTTGCATGTCCACTGTATTCCAGGCATCGTGCTAGTGATTGGGAATACAATGGTGAACAAAAGCTTCCTATCTAGCCATTGCCCAGACTTGAAAAATGTTGATACCATTTCCCTACCCAAACAGAACAATTCTTGGTCAAAGACACACAACTCTCAAGAATATTTCCTTTTCAGCAAGAGTCTCCAGGGTCAGACTAGCTCTCAGATGTTTGTTTCTGTCATGTGGTGTGATGGGAGGAAGGTCATGGAGGGAAGGGGAATGTATATTTTTCCCCATTTTCTGAGGTGGCTCAGTTCATTGAATGTCCGACTCTTGATTTCAGCTCAGGTTGTGATCTCGGGGTCTTGAGATAGAGCCCTGCATCGGGATCTGAGCTCAGCAGGGAGTCTGCTTAAGATTCTCTTTCTCCCTCTCCCTCTGCCTGCCGCTCCCCCTGCTTGTGCTCTCTCTCTCAAATAAATAAATAAAATCTTTAAAAAATATATTTATGCATAGATTAAAGACTGAAAAGAAGTATACCCAAATATTATCAATGGTGTTTCTGGGGCATGACATTATACATGATTGTTACTTTTTATACTTTTCCATATTCTCCAAATTCTGTATTCAGGATTCATTATTTTAATAACCTGAAAAAACTCACTTTAAAAAATTTTTTAAATATCCTCTGGTTGGTGGCTCTTCCTATGGGACACAGTTTTCTATCTTAACCTCAGAACTTTCTAAAATTTGCTTTAACAATGGTTTTAATTTCTACTATAATATATATAACAAACAACGTTAATGCATATGATACACTCCTCTGTTTACTCAGATCTTTTGAAAACAAAAAATGTTTCCCAAAAGAGTGTATATATAATATCAAACATAAGTATTAGCACCATGTATTAGTTTGCTAGGGCTGCCATAACAGAGTACCACAAACTGTGGGGCTTAAGCAACAGAGAGGTATTATCTCATAGCTCTGGAATCTTAAAGTCCAAGATCAAGGTGTTGTCAAGGATGGTTCCTCCTGAGAGCTGTAAGGAAAGATCTGTTCCAGGCTCCTTGCCTTGGCTTGTAGGCAGCCGTCTCCTCTCCGTGTCTCTTCACATTGTTTTCCTTTTATTCGTGTCTGTTTTTGTGTCCAAATTTCCCCTTTTAATAAGAATACAAGTCGTACTGGATTAAAGTCCACACAAATACCTCATTTAACTTGATTCCTTCTGGGGGCACCTGGTTGGCTCAGCATTCAACTCTTGATCGTGGGGTTGTAAGTTTGAGCCTCATGTTGGGTGTAGAGATTACTTAAAAATAAAATCTTAAAAAAAACTGGATTACTTCTCCTGACCTATCTCTAAAAAGGTCACATTCTGAGGTGCTAGGGATTAAGACTCCAACATATCTTTTTTTTGGGTGAGGAGGGAGGGACACAATTCAACCCATAACACCACAACTATTAATGATTGCTTTCATTCCAAAGACTGATACATGGGAAAACTTCTAGTCTTTCTTCCTCTAATTGCTTGAAACCCAGTAACATTCTCTCAAGTGAGATAACAGATAGCAACACAGAAATATCAAGATAACATTTGTTGACCTGAACAGTAATATCCTTTTGGTCTTGTGATTTCCTATGTAAACATAATTTACATTTGTATAGAACACTATGGTTTAGAAAGAACCTTCTATGCTCATTTAATTGATCTTTGTAATCTCTCTCAGAGAAATGAAGAGAATAAGTGTTTGCACAAAATGTGATGTGCAACTAGCAAATTCAGAGAATCGCTTACAATCCAGTTTGTCTAACTCCTCATTCAAGGTTTTTTCCACTGCATAAAATAAACTTCAAGCCAAACTGCCTGCTACTGTGTTTAACGAAGAAGTATAATGTTCCATAAGTTGCAGGGTCTGAGACCTATTGACTTTTGGGAAACAGTTCTTCTGTCCAAGTATAGTTACCACATGGGATCACTGTTGTAATTAGTTGCCTTTAAAGTGTAAACCTTTTATGCTTTATTTCTGTACAAGGTGTTCTAGCATTTTTAGTTCCCTCATAAATACTTCCTTTCTCCTCTACTTGCTATCAAGGGCAAGCTGGTTCTTTATTTATTTTTTACTATTTTTTTTTTTTACGTATTTTTAAAATTTAAATTCAATTAAATAGCATATAATGTACTATTGGTTTCAGAGGTAGAGGTCAGTGTTTCATCCGTCTTATATAACACCCAGTGCTCATTACATCACGTGCTCTCCTTAATGTCCATCACCCAGTTACCCCATTCCCCCACCCTCCCTCCCCTCCAGCAACCCTCAGTTTTCCTATGATTAAGAGTCTCTTATGGTTTATTTCTCTCTCTGATTTCATCTTGTTTTATTTTTTTTCCTCTCTTCCCCTATGATCCTCTGTTTTGTTTCTTAAATTCCACATATGAGTGAGATCATATGATAATTGTATTTCTCTGATTGACTTAGTTTGCTTAGCATAATACCCTCTAGTTCCATCCATGTCCTTGCAAATGGCAAGATTTCATTTTTTTGATGGCTGAGTAGTATTCCATTGTGTGTGTGTGTGTGTGTGTGTGTGTGTGTGTGTATATATATATATATACCAAGTCTTTTAAAAATTTTATTTATTTATTTATTTGAGAGACAGAGAGAACGTGAGTGAGAGAGAGCATGGCGTGGGGGGGGGTAGAGCAGAGAGAAAGGGAGAAGCAGACTCCCCACTGAGCAGGGAGCCTGAAATGGGGCTCAATCCCAGGACCCTGGGATCATGACCTGAGCTGAAGGCAGACGCTTAACCGACTGAGCCACCGAGGCGCCCCCCACATCTTCTTTATCCATTCATCTGTCAATGGACATCTGGGCTCTTTCCATAGTTTGGCTATTGTGGATGTTTCTGCTATAAACATTGGGGTGCAGGTGCCCCTTTGGATCACTACATTTGTATCTTTGGGGTAAATACTCAGTAGTGCAGTTGCTGGATCAAAGGTTAGCTTTATTTTCAACTTTTTGAGGAACCTCCATACTGTTTTCCAGGGTGGCTGCACAAAGGTGGTTATTTATTCCATAACTTGTGATATCTACTCTGTCAAAATGTTATTAGAAGTCATCAGCACTCACTGATCTTTTACTTGGGAAAATGGAGAAACTGTTCACTCAGAATACATTGGGCAATTCTAGACCTAAAAGAGGCACTTCCTAAATATTTTCTAGTGATTTTCCATTCCCATATTACATGAACAAAGGACTCACAACACATTCATTTGAGTATCTAACATGTTTTGATTATTGCAGTTGGCTGATGCAATTAACATTATGTGTCTTTTGGATTTGTCTCTTTTCCTAAATGGTGTTTTTTTTTTTGTTGTTTTGTGTGTATATGTGTGTGTGTGTGTTACTATTATTGAATTTATATTGGATATGTCTTGAAGGAAGAGTGAATGACATTTAAAAAAATCATGTATATAATCCTATACAATTTCTTTCTACTGGACATGGTACTTTGCATGTGATTCAGATGAAAAGGAAGGGGATGAAGAAATGAGAAGAGTGAGTTGTCCAAGGTCAAAAGGTGGCAGAGCTAGGATTTAGATTTAGGTCTGTCTGATTCTGAACTTGTGTGCCTCTTCTTCCTCACCTCATTCCTCCCTGGTTAGGTGGATGATTCTACCTCAAATGTCCTACTCTCCCTGGTCAATAGGGATTAGTGAGGGAGCTGGTCCCCTGTTTTACATTTGTTAAGTGAAGACTGAGAAGCAGATGTTAAATGTGGACTTAGATTATAAAAGGACACTAGGGTGTCAGGAGATGATATGTCCAGTTCAGATGGGCTCATGTGCTCTTTTGTGGAAGAAGATTAGCGTTCTCTGTTCATCTGGCTGGATAAGACCAATGGGGAAGATTTCCAGGCATATAGTACCAGGTCAGGGGGGTTAATCTCAGCTTTATGAATATCAGACTGACTACAGTCAATGACCACCTTCTGAGACTGTGGAAAAGTGATGGGGAATAAGGAGCCCAGTGGAATCTACCCTCTGATGTATTTGCTTCATTCAGACCGAATCTATAAGGAGTTATACCTTAGCAAAGATCTAAAAAGAAATCCAAGTTGTGGATTTCACAAATGCTGTTGTGCTGGAAGTTTTTACTTTTTTTTTCTTTTTTAAGATTTTATTTATTTATTTGAGAGAGAGAGAGAGATAGAATGAGCAGGGGGAGGGGCAGAGGGAGAAGAAGCAAGGAGCCCAACACAGGGCTCGATCCCAGGACCCTGAGATCATGACCTGAGCCAAAGGCAGACGCTTAACCGACTGAGTCACCCAGGCGCCCCTGCAAACTTTTACCTTTTATTCTTCCTGAGTGCTCAGTTGAACCTTGAGGGGAAGCTCATTCTGAGGAGGCGCTGCCCCTGCCTTTGGCTTGCTGCTGGGGACAGCCCCGGGTGACAGCTGACAGGGTGGGCTCTGGCTATTGCTACTGTGGCTCTTTCCCAGTTTGTATCCCAGTCCAGGCTCAGACTCCACAACAGAGCCTAGACCTTAGGTCCTTGTTTATACCTAGAATATGAGGCAGATGACAAGAGTGACTGTGCTCCTGATCTTGGGTGAGTTACTTTGGGATTAAGAGAAACTGGGATGTGGCCTGGACTGGGGTCTGGAATCTTGCCTGCTAGCATCGCTCTTCACCCAGCATGTCGAGGGCTGGCTGTGGGGTCCTATATTTCTCTAGGTAGAAGATTACCATTTATGCGCCGGGTGTCTCAGGGCACTAAAAATGTTCTGGGTTACTGAGCCCTGGGTCCCTTCAGGGGAGAGAAATATTAGACCTGTTACTTTTGTACACATGTTGCTGGGTTTCTCAAAATAAATATTTAAAAAATTTTGTCCTGAAACACGAATGAGAAGTAAATGGTATGTGCCTATATACGGTGAGTGTAGGGGTGGATTTGACTGTGAGAGAGAACCTGGAGGGTGCCAAGTTGGACCTTCAATTCACCTCAGTTTCAGGATAGGAGCTAGTGTTCTGTTTTTATTTTATTTTTACTTCGAGCCTTGCTAATATCACCCAGCCCATATTCATTGACTCATATGAAGGACAAGAAGCGAACGTACCCGTAACCACACCAACATCACTATAAATGAGTATATCTGCTGGTACCGAGATTTTCCCAACCAGTGACTACGATTTATTATTCAAGGATTTAAGACAAATGTGGCAACTGAAGGGACATCTCTGTTTATCCCTGGGGACAGGAGGTTCAGCACCCCGAGCCTGCCCTGGGCTGCCCTGAGGGGCACTGCTGTGTATTCCTGCTCCATGAGTGACACACAGTGAGACAGATGGGGCTGCACCTGTGCTCTATCCCCCTCTGGGGTGGGAGACACAGCTCCGGGGGAAGCCCAAAAGTAGTGCCTTCTAAAATGTTTATTTTATTGGGGCGCCTGGGTGGTTCAGTCGGTTAAGCATCTGCCTTCAGTTCAGGTCATGATCTCAGGGTCCTGGGTTCGAGCCCCTCATCGGGCTCCCTGCTCAGCAGAGAGCCTGCTTCTCCTTCTCCCTCTGCTGCTCCCCTGCTTGTGCTCTCTCTCTCTCCCTCTTTCTCTCTGTCAAATAAATAAATGCAATCTTTAAAAAATGTTTATTTTATTTTATTATTTTCAGAAGGCATTAGCAAATCCATGTATCATTTTATTATTTAAAGACATTTAGACTTACTTATTTTTTAAATAGATATCCCATTTACATGGTCAAAAATTCAAAAAGTGTAAAAGGGAATAGCGTGCAGTGTCTTCATCCCGCATTGTCCCTGAGCTGCTCAAGCATACAGAATAAGGCAATCTATGGTATTTATACTACTGTTGCTTAGCTTACTGGTGCCCTTCCGTTTCTTACACACACACACTCACACGCGCGTATGCACTATGCACACGCCACTACATACCCTTACACGAACACTGCACACAACATAGATGACATGCTTCTTGGCTTTTGAAAAACTTAGCCTCCGTCAAATTATTATATATAGTCACACAAATTGTGCACACTTCCTTGGCCGTTTTGAAGCATCTATGAGAAGGTTTCCAAGTCTCCTCTGTGTTTAGATCTCTCCCTCTCTTTGTTGCTCCTCTCTCTCTTCTTTTGTCTCACTCTCCTGGTGTGGGTTGCATGGCAAGGAGAATGGAGATGATGGGAGAGGAGGGGATGGGGAGAGTTTTAAAATTCTGATTGGTATGATGGACTATTTTTACAATATATGAGGCAGAAACGGAGATTGTGAGTCATGATCACTTTCCAGAGTTGGGTCCTTTGGGGGTCAAAGGGAGACAGGAATACTTACAAAGTTCCTGGGAATCTTGTTAGTGTTCCTGTGGCTTCATCAGGACTGTAAGGATATTATTATTATTGTTGTTGTTATTATTATTATTTTGGTGGGGGGTTGTCTCTGATTTTGACAACGGGGAAAGCAATATTTGATGGCATTTTCTATTGAGAGTGATAGACCATCGGATTGGAGAGTGTTTCCATCTAGCTCATCTTAGGGTATGGTGGAGAAGTCGTATTATGGGAAAACAAAAGTTACAGAGCATTAGAGCCCATAAACTCATCTCTGTTGGCTGACATCTTTCTAAACAGGGGTGAGGAGCCTGCTGAAGGTGAAGCAGCGTCCTGGGTCACTGAATGCTCAGGATATAGGCAGCCTTTCTCTCAAGTGCACTTAAGAAGACCATGATTCCCTGTACTACATGTGGTACAGATAATATCCTGGAAAAAGCCCAGAGTTTCTGGTTCCCATAATCTCACATGGAGTAAACGAGGAAAGGAGATTCACAGCATTTGAACAAAGACAAGAAACACACCTCCCTGCACATCACAGATTTGAAGCCTGGAGACTCAGACACTTCTGTCTGTGTAGCAGATTTACAGTGACTCCTAAGTCCCTGGAGCTTCCACTCAAACCAGCAGCAGAGTCCAGCCACACCCGTGACTTGAGACTTGAGAGGGTGGGGTAGAGGGGAATCTCTGTCATGTTTCTTATGAAAGTAGATATCCATATCATAGCTGAGAGGCCGTGTGTGATTATCTAAGGAAGACATTAGACTATTCTGTGGATCACTGATCCATGAAAGGAAATTATAGGTGGAATCTGGCCCAGAAAAATCTTCAAAAAATTTTCTATCTGCGTTGGTGTTTCATCTCACTCTTGTTCATGGGATTTCAGCTGGGTGATGCCTTGGTTGTAGTTAGGAGGCAAAGAGCCTGTCTTGGAGATAGAGGGGCCAGGAGTATGGTCCTGTTCTTTCAAGGAGTCACTGACTATGAGCAATCACCACGGTTAGGTTGAATTTTAAGTTCTAGTTTTATAAATGAGAATCTGCATGTTGAACACTTTGAAATAATAGCCACTGAGGGGTGGTAGAAAGAGCGGTGGGATTAGAAACAGTGAATTCGAATTCCAGTTGTATTTCATCTTTGCTACTTGCCCTTGGGTAACGAAACAAGAGTGGAAAACAAATAAGCTGTGGAGGTAGGCATTCCTGGGGTTGAATCTCAGATGTTACTCTTTGGTCAAACACTTTATGGTATCTGAGCTTCAATACCTCCTCTATAAAATGGAGATCATAATACTATCTTCCAGGGTTATTATGAGGTTAAAATAATACCACACAAGGGGTGCCTGGGTGGCTCAGTCGGTTAAGCATCCAATTCTTGATTTTGCTTTAGGTCATGATCTCAGCGTCCTGGGATTGAGCCCCATGTTGGGCTTCATGCTCAGCATGGAGTCTGCTTGAGGTTCTCTCCCTCCGCCTCTCTTTTCCTCTCCCCCCCTCACGTGTGCACTCTCAAATAAGTAAGTAAATAAATAAATAAAATCTTTAAAATAAAAATAATATCACATTAAAGGTCCTGCACTTAATCAATACCTGCCAGACTAATGTTACCAATATCCCGTATTATCATTTCTGTCTAATGAGGTTATAAAACCTGATCTGCCAACCCTATGAAACTGGAGGATGACATAAAATCTTGTGGGTTCAGACTCTTCATAAATTGAAGAAGACCTAAAGAAATATAAGAACTTTTTGGGTGAGATAAAACTCTTGGTCTTGTTATCTCTGACTAAAAAAAAAAAAAAATCAATAAATCGAATAGCTGTTTCTCTGTAGAAAGATCACATGACTTTTTTGTGAAATGATCCCCAGGGCATGGCTTTCTTTTTTTTTTTTTTTTTTTTTTTTTCCAGGGCATGGCTTTCAAAGTTCAAGTAGATAAATGATGGCTCATGGAATGATTGGTGACTGGACTCCCAGGATGGATGGGTAACTCTCTGCCTCCAGGCTGAAGACAGTCTGTGTAAATAAATGATTATGTTCAGACCTTTGTATAATTACAGAGACCAGGATGAGTTTTTGTCTGGGTTTCTGGCAGTCAGTAGTTCATCAAAATACACAACCCTGTTCTGATTTAGTATTACGACTTCCATCATAGTGAGCAGAGCAGAAGTATTCATTAAGCACTCATGAGAGCAGGGCTCCAGCTTAGGTCTCATCACTGCACTAAGAACATTACAGGCACGCAGCATGCCTTACTCAGATGCGTTTCCAGACTCACATGTGCACACACACAATTTCTCCCCAGCCTTCTCAGGGGTTCTGGTGCTATTCCACTTAGCTTGGAGGAGACAGTATTCCCTTTCTTAGGAGGAAGACAGAGGAAATGCCCCAGAGCCCTATCTATGAATACTTTTTAAAGAATTCTCTCTTCCTTTCTACATCTCTCAACTTCGGTTATAGGCTGGAGGCAGGTGAAGGGCTTAGGGTTTCAGGACAAATTAGTCACTCCTACCAAGTCTCATTGGTTGTGCCTAACTTCTTAACTTAGATTTTATAGAAATTTATCCATACTGACCTAAGCTTTAGATGAAATGATGAAAAACAAGAAAACTCACTGCTTAATTAAATTTAGTTACTATCCCTTTGTTCCCCACAATGAAAGCAGACATTGCAGCTCATTTATATTATGTTTGATGGCTATATTACTCTTTACTTCTGTCTTTTATTTTTTATTTTAAAGATTTTATTTATTTATTTGAGAGAGAGAGAGCACAAGAGGGGGGAGCGGGAGAGGGAGAAGCAGACTCCCTGCTAAGCAGGGAGCCCGATGCGGGACTCGATCCCGGGACTCCAGGATCATGACCTGAGCCGAAGGCAGTTGCTTAACCAACTGAGCCACCCAGGCGCCCTTTACTTCTGTCTTTTAAATAAGATCCATAGCCTCTACCTACTGGTCCAGCATGTTAGTAGGTGTGTTCATTCCTCTCTATGTAAGGCAATGTACAGAGAACATTTCCTACTCTAGACAGCCAATGTTGGGGTGCCTGGCTGGCTCAGTTGGTAGAGTATGGGACTCTTGATCTCTGGGTTGTAAGTTTGAGCTCCATGTTGGGTGTAGAGATTACTTAAAAAAAAAAAAGCCAATGTCATAGCCAAAAAAAAAAAAAATTCCTAGCATCATTAATTGCTTTTTCTTTTTCTAAATTCTCTAAGTTATGTAAAATAATTTCACATTTATATCACCCTTTTCTTGTACATTTTCCCCTCTGCAGTTTTTAATCACCTTTATTTTTACTTTTGTGGAAAAGAACAACATACTTTCATTTTCTCATTTTTAAATATTCTTTTAATTACTTATCTACTGAGAAGAACCTACCTTCTTTTTTTTTACTTTTTTAACTTTTGTTGGCTTAAAGTTCCCAGTTCTTGATTATGGATTCTGCCTGTTCCTTTCTGAATCCCTCTGTAATGATGCGTGAAATAGCAAGGGACAGGACAAGGCTTACTAGAAGAACTACCTCTGTTTGGCCTCCAGAGGGCGATGTTGCACAAACTAGAATTAGAGTTGAAGACCAGCATCATTCCTTTAGCTCCTCCTTCCCAGAGCTGACTGACGAGTCCCGATGGAGCCAGCCCTTTGCAGACAGTGACGTAAGAAGAACTTAGAAGTCAGATTTGTCAAGGAAGAGACTCTTCCAAACTCTCTGGAACGTGCTTATGCAAGATTCTGGAGCACTGACCATACACATTCTTTCTTGTTCCGAGGCTGCTGTTTACTCAGCCACATCCCTTCCTGCTCAGGGAGGATCTTCAAAAAGGATCCTACAGCTTCTTCATTGCTCAACCATGACCTTGGCTCCTGTCTCAGTGCTTATGATACTTTTTTCCCTGAGTGAGTAAAATTCAATTTCATCCAAGAACTGTATTACGACTGCTCTGAATAGAGACAACTCCTCTTAATAGGTAAGTCTGTCCTGGTCTCACTGACTCAGGATTGATGTTTCAGGAGGAACCAGAGCCCAGTCGGTGACCCAGCCTGATGCCCACGTCACTGTCTCTGAAGAAGCTGCTTTGGAGCTGAGGTGCAACTACTCATCTGTTGTTCAACCGTATCTCTACTGGTACGTGCAGTACCCCAACCAAGGCCTCCAGCTTCTCCTCCAGTACTTTTCAGGGGACACTCTGGTTAAAGGCATCAAAGGTTTCGAGGCTGAATTTAGGAAGACTGAAACCTCCTTCCACCTGAGGAAACCCTCAGCCCATGGGAGCGACGCGGCCAAGTACTTCTGTGCTGTGAGTGACACAGTGCCTGGGACTGCAGGGGGAGCTGAACATTAAACTGCTTAGCTCTTGTGCAGACATGGTAATAATCTTCAAAGAATCAGGATTCATGATGAGAGGACAATTCATGAGAAAAACACAATGGCTCCAACAGACTGGAGACTGGAACTTCCTCGGAGAATCACTTCAGGTGGGACAGTGTCAGGGACGGGTTTTGTGTGGGGATTGCCATCTGACCTGTGACCAGACAAGAGAGTACCATGACAGTCTATCTGATGGTTTTAATCCATTAGGGGGCACTCTAGGCTTCCCCCTAACTGAGCAACTTTCCTTAAGATCCTAGATAATTCCATCTGTGTGTGTGAATATTTGGAAAACTGAATGGAAAGATGAAGGTTAACATTAGAGGAAGGGACTGAGGAAAATGTGATAAAATAAAATATAAGTTTCTGTCATTTACTCAGCTCTTCCATTTTAATATAATCTCAAAGAGATGGAGCTCTAATCTCCATAAATCCATCAATAGATCAGGTTGAGGGGGGCCTGGACTGTGCTAATAGGACAGAGATGATTCCTGGAGCACAGTCGAGAGTAGGAATCTGTTAGAGCCAAGTGGGCTGGAGGTTCCAGTAGAAAACATTTATATTTTACTTTTTTTCTTAATTTTTATAACTAAACATTTTTAAAACACATTTCTATTCCACTGACTTAGAAATTACTCCAATACCACTGATAAAATTTCTTCTTCCGTATCTCCTCTGAGATAAAGAAATGAGGGAACTGAGGAATAAAAGTAGAGAGAGGAGAAAAGGGAGAGATGTAAGGAAAGATGGGGAGGAAAAGGAGAAACACTTTGAACTGCAAAATGTGGCCCTCACCTCATGTTCACAGAGTGGAATCAGTCGTGTGGGTCTCACGATGTGAAGGGAAAGGGTTGGGTGGGAAGAGAGGGGGCTGTGAACAAGACCAAGGTGGCCATCCTATACTTGTCCTATTTCTTTTACTACCAGTTGAAGTCTTATTGTAGGACATATACTATGTTTAGGTATAAACACAAATCTATATTTTCTAGATTTACAAAATGATTTAAATTTCTTTCATTTGTATTTACTTATCTAACAAAGGGGATTAACAAAATGATATGTACTGTGAAACAGTTTTCCTTTGTTAGATATTCCTTATAAATAAATTCTCACATTCTCTGTTAAACTACATGTGTTTATTCTTCTTTAGAAAGCAGCCTCCCTGCAATTATGATCTTCCAGGATGTACTGACTTGACGAGGTCCCTATTTCTGTCTGAGTTGTCATCTCACTTTTCTTACCCTCTGTTCAGACTTTCTATACCTAAAACGGTTCTGAAAAACAAAACAGAAAGACTGGGAAAGTTGGATATCTTCCTTTAGTGCCTCCTCTGCCCAGTCCAGCCTGAATCCTCCACCCCCAACACACCCACACCCCCGAGAAACCTTACACACTCGGCCAGGGCTGGGCCATCATGGGTGGAGTTTCCTGTTAAGAAGCAAAATGACAAAGCTCAAGTGTGAGTGTCATTGGTGCTCAGTGGTTCTGGTGGAACGGATTGACTGTAACAACACAATTTCTCTGGACCCAAGACTCTAAACTTTGCACAGTAGGGGTGTCGGTAACTAAACAACTACACAAGGAATCATGAAGAGATGCTGGGGAGCTCTGCTGGGGCTCCTGTGGGTCCATGTTTGCTGTGAGTGGGGGCTGGGAGTGGTCCACAGCCCACAGTGGTGGGGGGAACTGACGCTGAGCTCCTAGATGTTCTTGCATCCTCAGGGGTGTGTCTCTGGATACTTTACAGTTTTGAAAACTGCATCAGTGACTCCCCAGTGATATCATTGTTTTTCTCTTTCCTAACAGGGGTGAGAGGGATGGAGGTGGACCAGAGACCTTCAGTCCTGAGCCTCCAGGAGGGAGCCAGCTCTACTCTGAAGTGCAATTTTTCCCAAACTGCGGGCAGCCTGCAGTGGTTCCGACAGAACCCCGGGGGTGGTGGCCTCACCTCACTGTTTTACATAGCCTCGGGGATGAAGCAGAGTGGAAGGCTAAACTGCACAGTGAATACTAGGGAACGGTCCAGCACCCTCCACATCACGGCCTCCCAACTGGAAGACTCAGCCACCTACCTGTGTGCGGTGGAGACACAGTGCTCCCTGGTGATCTGCAGCCTGCACCCAAACTGCAGCTGGGCCTGCACCCCAGCCCTTCCACCAGGAGGCCTTGCAGAGCAGAGCACATTATTCATTTTGTTAGTCTTTTCATTCTCTCTATAATTATAAACCTCGACTCCTAACATGGAGCTCTCACAGATTCTAAAAACAATGGCAAGATTCAAATCCATGTTTAAGGAAACAGTGGAAATGTCCAACTCAGGGTCAAAGTTAGATCTTCGATGAGCAGACGCTAAATAGGTTACTGTGGTGTGAACCCCACCCATGTTGTGTGCTGCTGGTACAACTCACCTGTAAATATGAACACATAGCTCAGCTTTTAAGAAGGGTAAAGACGAGCCTGGTCTTACTTGGCCGTGCTTATGCTCGTGACTTTTAGTGCCTGGAGGTCCTGAGTAACAAATATAATAGCAAAGTAGATAATGTTTAGATAACACCATGTGTAGTGAGCATCGTACAAACATCTTTAATATCATGTCATCTCCTTGACTCCTTATAATGCAGATGCTGTGTTGTCCCCACCCCCATTTTTTACAACAGGTGTAAGAAGCTTAAGAAATAAAAAGGTAAATGACTTCAAATAGCCAAGTTCCTAATCCGCAGACCCACTCTTGGAAGAGAAGCAATCTGACTTCAGATCCCACGTTCTTAATCCCTACACTCTATCTTCTCAGAAACTTACAAATCAAATTATTTACAGTGATAAATAGGATGTTTTCATAAAAGTCAATGAATAAAGAAGCATATTTTGACAATTTCTCACTAGTGACATCGAGGGGAAAGCTAGTTTGAGGTCCCCTATGAAAGGAGGACTCACCTATTGTCCTCAGGTCTACAGAAGCACCCACTGCCATCCCAGAAGGTCTCAGTGACCCAGACAGCAGAGGCCAGAAGACAAATGAGACCAGGGTCATCCCATGAGTCAACCCTGGGCCTACCAGGCCCTACCAGGCCACCGGGGATCTGTTTTCTTCTAAGAGAGAAGTAGTCGAAATTATTTCATTTGAAGATCATACAAATGTGCATTCACTCAACAAATATTTATTCTGTAGTGTGATATGACAGGCACTGTATGGAGGTTGAAGATATCTAATTCCACAGTACAGACAAGTTCCCTGTATGTATGGAATTTTTATTCTACTGTGGGGAGATAAGACAAGGAAACAATTGAATAAATGACTTCAAAATATAAGTGACATTAAGAAAATAAAACAGGGCACCTGGGTGGCTCAGTCAGTTAAGCAGCTGCCTTTGGGTCAGGTCATGATTCCAGAATCCCAGGATTGGATCTGGGATCCCCGCTCAGTGGGGAATCTGCTTCTCCCTCTGACCCTTCCCTCTCTCATGCTTTCTCTCTCTCTCTCAAATAAATAAATAAAATCTTAAAAAAACATTAAAAAAAGAAAATAAAGCAAAGTAATGTGAAAAAGAATCATAGTGATCATGGAGCTCTCTGGAGTGATGACATTTGAACTGTCTTCAATGACAAAAATGGCAAAAACAAGGTGCTAAAACCTGGGAGAAGGAAGAGTTTTCAAATGCAACAATGGCCATTAGGCAGAAGAAATTTGATATATTTGTGAAAGAAGGCTGATGTTCCCAGAAGGTAGTGAGGGGGAGAGTGATAGGTGATATGTCAAAGAGGTAGTTAGGGGCCCGATCATATGTAACCTTATACCATTATGGTTAGGTTCATATATTATTCTATATGGAGTGGGAAGCATTTGAAGGGATTTATTTATTTATTTATTTATTTTTAAGATTTTATTTATTTATTTGACAGAGAGAGACACAGCAAAAGAGGGAACACAATCAGAGGGAGTGGGAGAAGGAGAAGAAGGCCTCCCACGGAGCAGGGAGCCTGACGCAGGGCTCGATCCCAGGACCTTGGGATCATGACCTGAGCCAAAGGCAGACGCTTAATGACTGAGCCGCCCATGTGCCCCCATTTGAAGGGTTTTAAATAGGTATTCTTTTTTTTTTTTTTTTAAAGATTTTATTTATTTATTTGACAGAGAGACACAGAGAGAGAGGGAACACAAGCAGGGGGAGTGGGAGAGGGAGAAGCAGGCCCCCCACTGAGCAGGGAGCCCGATGTGGGGCTCAATCCCAGGACCCTGGGATCATGACCTGAGCCGAAGGCAGACGCTTAACGACTGAGCCACCCAGGTGCCCCTTAAATAGGTGTTCTAATCTAATTTATGTTTCAGAAGGATCGCAGTCCATACTCGGAGGAATGGCTCATGGGGGAAGTGTGGGGCAAGACTATGGCACAAAGACAGGAAGAGCTTCCAAGACCCAATGAAACCTGATGGAGGCCAAGTTCTGGGAGGGTTCCTATAATACAGTCACATTTTCTTTATGTGAAGATTTCAGAAGTAAACTATTTTAACAGCAGGTGGTTAAAACCAGTCTTCTCCCATACTAACCGCCCCTCTATCAGGCTTTCCCTTGTTTTAGGTGGTGTTGGAGTGGCTTCAGACATTTTTGGGAATCTGGCTGAGGTGAGATTGAGTTGAGGACACATTTAGTTTACATTAAGTGAGATATATTTACGTGATTTATAGTGATTTCTGTGCATAGTTAAGTTTCTGCTAGCCATTCCTAGTGTAGGAATTGCTCCCAAGACTATTCCTTCCACTTACTGTGTCCACTCACCCAGCATTAGAATGTGAAACTGCACAAAACTAGCTTGGACATGTTCTATGGCCCTCAGTACTTAAGTATGTGGGTAGAAGAAGAGAATCAAGATTCGAGATATTCAGAGTTTTGTCATATAATTAAATAATTTGCCTGTTCTAGGTACCTACCAGTGGAATGAATCATACGATGTTTGTCCTTCTGTGTCTGGCTTACTTCACTGTAGCCTATTTTCCAGGTTCATTCATGTTGTAGCATGTCTCAGTATTTCATTCCTTTTTAAGGCTGAATGATGTTCCATTTAGAGATATACCACATTGTGTTTATCCATTTGTCAGTTGATGGACATTTGGGTTATTTCCGCCATTTAGCTATGATGAATAATGCTGCTATGAACATTCATGTACAAGTTTTTGTAAAAATATGGTTTTGAATCTGAGACCTGAAGAATAAGAAAGAAATAGGCAAAGTTAGCAAATTTGTGGGAGTCAGGATCAGAAGTATAAGATAGTATAAGATAGGAGAAGTAGTCTGGGGCCAGATATTGCAGATCTTTGAAAGGAGTATAGATTTTATTCTGAGTATAATGTCAGAGCCATTGACTGAATAAGAGCTCCACGTCGACATGATCTAGTTCGTGTTTCAGTACTGTCTTTCTTGCTGCTATGTAGTGAGTGGGTTGTAGAGGGCAGAACTAGTAAGGAAACCAGTTAGAAGACTATTGCCAACAGTTCAGGTGAGGGTGGATAATAGCCTGGATTAAGGTTATGGCGGTGAATATTGAAATTTGTGACTGCATTCAAGATGTATTTACTGGTGATTGCCAGATGGCAGAGGGTGGGGGAGGGGCAACACGGGGGGAGGGGAGTGGGAAATACAGGCTTCCAGTTATGGAATGAATAAGTCGCGGGAATAAAAGGTACAGCACAAGGAATATAGTCAGTGGTATTGTAATGGCGTTGTATGGTGACGGATGGTAGATATGCCTGTGGCAAGCAGAGCACAATGGTTAAACTAGTCAAATCACTATGTTGGACACCTGAAACTAATGTGACACTGTGTGTCAACTACACTAAAAAAAATGAGTAAAAATGATGTATTTATCTCTTCCATCTGGTTTTTAAAAAATTGAGATATAATTGACAGATAACGTTGTGTAAGTTTAAGGTGTACAGTGTTTTGATTTGATATATTTATATATTGCAATATGATTACCACCATAGCCTTAACTAAGACCTCTGTCATGTCACATAATTATCATTTCTTTTTTTGTGGTGGGTACAATGAAGATCTAGCCTCTTAGCAGTTTTGAAGTTAATAATACAGTATTATTGACTATAATCACTATGCTGTTTATTAGCTCTCCAGGACTTATTTATCTACTAGTTGCAGGTTTGTACCCTTAAACAAAATCTCCCCAATTCCCTAACCGCCAGCTCCTGGTAAGCACCATTCAACTCTTTTTTTATGAGTTTGGCTTTTTAGATTACACATATGAGTAATATCATACAGCATTTGTCTTTCTCTGTCTGACATATTACACTTAGCATAATGCCCTCAAGGTGCCACCCAGGTAACAAATGGCAGGATGTCCTTCCATCTCATGGGTGAATGATATTCCATTGTATAGTATATATACCACATCTTCTTTTTTATTTTAAAGATTTTATTTTTTTTAAGAGAGAGAGAGAGAGTTGGGGGAGGAGCTGAGGGAGAGGGACAAGCAAACTCCGTGGTGAGCACAGAG
Source organism: Halichoerus grypus (assembly GCF_964656455.1). NCBI lineage: Eukaryota > Metazoa > Chordata > Mammalia > Carnivora > Phocidae > Halichoerus > Halichoerus grypus. Next base: position 80,078,140 of record NC_135719.1, read on the forward strand.
CTCCACGCAGGGCTCAATCCCACAACCCTGAATCATGACCTGAGCCAAAATCAAGAGTCAGATGATTAGCCGACTAAGCCACCCAGGTGCCCCTATATACCTCATCTTCTTTATGCATTTATCCATTGGCATTTTCCTGATTTCAAGTAGACTAAGCTTGTTGAAAAAATGTGGGAAACATGTAACTTCTTCAAATTTATTTAAAAGTGACTCAATACTGTGCTGAAAAGTTGCAATGGAATTCTGAACCCTACCTTTTCACTATGCTTTCTGCTAACCCACATAACTTCTGATTGAAAACACACTCAGAACTTAATTTATTTAACCTATTGCTGTTTTGTGTGTTCATCTCCCACAGATACAGGAGAAAAGAGGATTGGACCAGCTAGTTTACCAGTTGGGGACCCAACCACAAGATGGCGAAGCATCTCTGCTGATGCAGATTATGTGAAAGGGTCCTTTTGGTTGACTGTCAGAGTAAGCTAAAGACAGAAGCAGATGCCTGTGTAGACAGTTTAAGAAACCACTGTGCTTTGGAGGAAAGAAAGAGATAACCTGGTAACAGAAGTAGCTTTCCTGGCTGGAGATTGCAGGTCCCAGTCGGAAGAAAAATGAAGACTCTTATTGGACCTTTGTTCCTGTTCTTGTGGATGCAGCTGGACTGTGAGTGGAAAGCATTTGGGAACAGGCTGTCTTAGTATTAGAAGTCTGAAAGGGGGACTGGCTTTTTCCAGACTTCTGAAGTTGCTGCAGCAAAAAAGAAATGCAAACTCTGGAGAATGATGACCTGATGATTTTGTCTGTCTTTTCTTTTTGCGCAGGGATGAGTAAAGGAGAAGAGGTACAGCAGCACCCTTCTTTCCTGACCATCTGGGAGGGAGACAGCTTTGTTATCAACTGCACGTACACAGATAGTGCCTCGGACTACTTCTTTTGGTACAAGCAAGAACCTGGAAAAGGCCTCCAGTTGCTTATATATACTCTTTCAAATGTGGTCAAGAAACAAGAACAAAGACTCACCGTCCTATTTAATAAGAAGGATAGACACCTTTCCCTGCATGACACAGCCATCCACCCTGGGGACTCAGCCACCTACTTCTGTGCAACAAGAGCACAGTGGTCCCCAGGCACCTGCAGCTTGTCCCCAAACCTAAGACTGGGGTGGAAGCCCCACTTTTTTTCCTTTGTCACAAGACTTCAAGTCAGAGATTTTGCCATATTCCATCTTAAATATATAAGCATTCTTTTTAAAAAAATATATATAAACATTCTAAATGGTCTTAAAGAAGGTCAGTTTCAAAATGACCCAGTAAGTGTCAGAACATTTGGAATGAATACTTAAGGGGAGTTAATGATTTCTTAGTTAAATATCTGGGCTTTAAGGTTGACTTTATGGGTACTGTTCAAAGTTCTCCTTTACCAAGGACATCCTGGTGTCAATGTCAGGGAGTATACTTTTTGATGGAAAGATTTTTATCTTTTAATAATAGCATTTATTAACTTTTTCTGACTATAAAATACTAACTCCACATTATAGGAGGAAAACCAAAAGTATATATCAAATAGAAAGTTCAAACATAATGCTATTAACCAGATAAATCATGGCTAACATCTGGTATACCTTCTTCATTAAACTCTTGTTAAAGATTAGAAGCACACAAACTGGTATTTGGCCTTACTTCCACTCAACATTATATCATAACTTGAACATTCACATTGGTCAAATCTTATGAAATTGAACTTTTAATGGTTTTATGAGTGATTTTAGGTCACCATTTTATTTCTTCTTTAATCATTCCCTTATATTTGTGGGAATGATTAAATATTTTTCTTAACTCAGATGTTAACCTTTAAATAGATAGCTTTTTATAGGTGGTAGCCAATAATAATAATACCAGTACCAATAATAGTAATAACTAGTACAAAGACAGCTGAAAAGCAAGGAATGGACTTGAATAAGAAAGACTTTGAATAAAACAAAAGAGGAATTCTAAATTAATAGGGAAGAACAGGATTATCCTCAAATTATGTTGTATCAATTGTTCAGATCAGAACTTCTCATACTTTCTCCTGAAGGGTCCCTACAGAGGAGGAAGACCAAACATGACCTTTTCCCTCCTTTTTTTTTTTTTTTTAAAGATTTTATTTATTTGACAGACAGAGAGAGAGAGAACAAGCTGGGGGAGCAGCAGGCAGAGGGAGAAGCAGGCTCCCTGCGGAGCAGGGAGCCCAAAGTGGGGCTTGATCCCAGGACCTGGGATCATGAACTGAGTGGAAAGCAGACGCTTAACTGACTGAGCCACCCAGGCGCCCCTGACTTTTTCCTTCTTGAAATCTGGATGTGAGGGGACAGTCGCCCAAAGTAGTCTGGCGAAAGTACAAAAGTCCCATGTTTACTTTAAAATTTTTGAGTGATCATTTTTATTTTACTGCATTATATATCCATATTAATTTTAGTGCAACATAATCTTGTAAATAATTTACATATTCTCCAATTTTTCAGTAATAAAAGTGCTCCCAGATGATGCATATTTATTACATGTTTTGTCTTGAGGGCAAGAGTACTCTAACTTGAGAAGCACGAAGTTGACTATTTGAAAACAAAAAGTGTTGCAAAATCAGTAGGCAATCAATAAATATTGGTTGAACAAATAAATGAAGTACCTCACATGATGAAATAAATTCCAGAGAGATTAAAGTAATTAAATCACAAAGTTATTAGTAAAAAATGTAAATGCATGTTAGTCAACAAACCGAAGGGAGAAGAATTTTCTAAACTTAAGAACAATGGAAGAAATCAAGGGGAAAAAAATAGAAGATTTGATTACATAAATATTAAAAAACTAATTTATTATATGTAAAAATGACCAAAATTATATTCAAACTACAGTTTACTGTTAATTTGCTGCTAATCTCACAACAGATTAATAATTCTTCTGCATTATTTTTAAATGCTTAAAAAGGAAAACATTAATATCGAAATAGGTAAATATACAGAAGATGTGATGAGGGAGTTTGCACAGGAAAAAAATAACATGGTTCAAAACACATGGAAAATGTTTAAACCCACTGGTATTCTTAAAAATGTATAGAAATAACTTAAAAAACCATGAGGGAGTTGTAGGGATAATTTAACAGCAATTTAAAGACAGAATTTGAGCAGGATGCTGTGAAATAAACATACACTAGTGGGAGAGTAACTTTGTAAGCTATTTTGGAAAGTAATTAAAAAACAGGACTTGAGGGCGCCTGGGTGGCTCAGTTGGTTAAGCGACTGCCTTTGGCTCAGGTCGTGATCCCAGAGTCCTGGGATCGAGTTCCGCATCGGGCTCCCGGCTCGGCGGGGAGCCTGCTTCTCCCTCTGACCCTATCCCCTCTCATGCTGTTTCTCTCTCTCTCTCAAATAAATAAATAAATAAAATCTTAAAAAAACAAAACAAAAAAAAAAACAGGACTTGAAATCTAAAAACAGATTAATTTCCTTGTAATTTTTCCCCTGGAAAATCTGTCTTCAGGAAAACCCTCCATGCATATGAAAATAATTATTCACAAAGATATTTGGGAAGTTATTTATATTACCCCAAAACTGAAAACCAAAATGTCTAATCTTAAAGGGAAGGGCTTGGGGTGTCTGGGTTGCTCAGTCTGTTAAGCGTCTGACTCTTGCTTTCTGCTCAGGTCATGATCTCAGGGTCCTGGGATCGAGCCTCGTGTTGGGCTTCCTGCTCAGCCGGGAGTCTGCTTGTGGATTCTCTTTCCCTCTCCCTCTGCTCCTCCCCCTGCTCTTTCTCTCTCTTTCTCAAATAAATAAATAAAAAACTTCAAAAAAAAAAAGGGAAGGGCTTAGTCACCCAAATGGAATATTATATAGCAAATAAATGGTATTTATAAAGAGAATCTATAATGGTTATCAAGATACGAACTGGTGTGATTGCTACTTAATATTGCTATGTAGGGAAAATAGGAACAGCACAAAGGTTGGAAAGTAATACACCAAGATATTGATAATGTATATCCTTGCTTAACAAGCTAAGTAGTGATTTTTCTCTTTTCATTCTCTTTTCTCTCTTTTCTAAAATATGGGCCTTAGTTGATTTAAGGTATCTCTAACCCATCATTTTCTGCAAATTCTCTAAAATCCCTCCTAGCTTTGAGGCTCAGTGAGCCCTGGTTCAGTCACCATGGGTCACAGTGAGAGGGCTGGCCGTGCAGCCTGCATTGTATCCCTTTTCTTAGAGTGATAGTTCCCATTTACTGCGTTCTTACTGTGCATGACGTGCGTACAAAGTGTTTTATGTATATTAGTCAATCCATGTCTCCTCATAACATCCTGATGATATTTCTGTTTTACACACAGAGAAATTGGTACTTGAAGACATTAAGTAGCTTGCCCAAGCTCAGTCAGAGATTAAATGCAAGAGTGGGTTTCAGAGCCCGGACAGCTTGAGACTGGAACACACCCCACAATGTCTATCAACCTCTCTTTCCAAATTACTCTTGTGGACAAACAGCCAGGTTAAATGTATAGAATTTTTATAATATTACTTACCTGCTGAAAAGCCTCTGTAGGTTTTTTTTTTTTTTTTTTTTTGCTAATAAATAACCTATAAACAAATTGAAGCATTCAAAATCTTCTGCTTTCTAGACCCAAACTCTCCTTCCGGCTTTATTTCTCAGCACACCCTAGCCCATTTTCTTCTTTCTTCCTTCCATGCATTCATTTGCCTGTCTGTCTGTCCATCTATCCATCCCTCTATCATTTAGGCTACAGGATGGCTTAAATGTATTTGAGGAAGTGACAGCAATACACCCACCTTGGCATTAACGAAGTAGGAAAGAAATTCTGATATATGCAATCAGAGGACTATTGTATTTTAAAAAATAATTGACCTTTCAGGGAGCATGGTTCTGCATGAGCTGGGAAACTTCCCTGATTTGAGATTCTGCTGGATTTAAAGTGAGTATTTATTACACTATCCCAACAAGATCAAGAAGAAAGACCTTTTGAAGTCAAAGCAATAATTTTCTTGCCTGTGGGAAGGCCAGGAGGAGTGAAGAGAGGAGGTTCACTCCCTGGATCTGAGCAAGTTCCCTAGAATTCATCCATGCGTTCTCCTGTGCTTTACATTATCTACGGCTGGTGACCTCCTCTGGCAACTGTTCTAGAAACAACAGAATAGTTCGGGTGGTGGAATGGAGACCTTGGGAAACGTGATCATTTGTCCTATATCAAACCTTAATACTGCAAATTTCCTTTTCTGGACTGAGGCAAGCATTCATCTAGTCCTGCTACTTAAAGTAGAGGCATCGACATGGCCAGGAAGCTTGTTAGAAATATAGACTATCCAGTCCCACTGGAGACCTAACTGTTGGGGCCACGGGCTGGCTGCCCCAAGATGGGCTACTTTGGCATGAAGATTATTTTGAGTTAAAAGGCAATCAAAAACCAGCAGATTCAGGAAAAGCCCTTTACCTCTCCCCACCCCCGCCCCCCAACAACTGCCTAAAAAGAATTTAGATAGAGGACCTGCTCCAGGAAGACAGCTATCACCATCACTAACTACATTATACTATGAACTATGTATGGTAGACAGGGAGGAACTTAACAAAGCCTGTCTGATCAAAGTGCTCTATGGCCCATTGTCTCTGAGTCGTCCAGCAAACATTTGTTTGCCAAATATTTACTTTTCATCTTCCTGTGAATTACTTTCCTTCCCTTTGAAGTCCTAGACCCCTACCCCCTTCTCCTTAGTTCGGAATGACATATATATCTCATTTTGCCTGTCTTTGGAACGTCCATGTCTGCGTGGATTCCCCATCATAAGTACAACATCAGATTTGCTTTACTCTTATTAATCTGTCTCATGACCATTTGATTCTTAGTCTGGTTAGAAGGACCTTGTAGGGAACAGGATATTCTTGCTCCCTGACATAATGAAAAAGAATCTGTGTTTTAGCAAAATCCCTAGGTAATTTGTACACAAGGTGAGAAGCACTGCTCTCGAGCACATTATGTTATTGTAAAAACCTTCGGAACACAAGATGGCGCTGTTTCCTATCTATTTGGATCCTTCCTCAGCTTTGAAACAAGTTCACTTTCAAGTTGGATTAGGTCAGTGAGTGTCTGTAGGGGGCTGAACAGGCTTGTCACTGATTGGGTAGGGAGCAGAGACTTCCTCCCACAGAAGAGCCCCAGTGACACCCACCAAACTAGAGGGAATGACTTTTTGATTGAGGAGACTGTGTCCACATACCAGGCCACAAGTGGGGAGAAGAATGAAGCTGTTCCTGGGAGTTATTTTGGTGATTTTGTGGCTTCCAGTGGACTGTGAGTTTGTGGCTTCCAGTGGACTGTGAGTTGGAGGCTTCCTGGTGATGAGGACAAAGAGATCCAGGGACCCAGCCCACAGGATGGAGGGAGAGGGCCAAGATCCATTCTGCTTCATCTTTCGTTATATCTGGGGTTGTGGAAAGAAAATATGACAATTTTTTAAAAAGATTTATTTATTTTAGAGAGAGAGAGCACGCACGCACATGTGAGTGAGCCAGGGGAGGGGCAGAGGGAGAGGGAGAGAGAATCTTAAAGCAAACTCCTGACTGAGCGCTGAGCCGAGCACAGGGCCTGATCCCAGGACCCTGAGATTATGACCGAAGCTGAAATCAAGAGTTGGCTGCTCAGCTGACTGGGCCACCCAGGCGCCCTGAAAATATGACTCTTAAGGAGTGTCAGTGTAGTGACTAAACCTCCTGTTTCTGGTATTGTGTTTCTGCCTAGGGGTAAGCAGCCAAAAGATGGAACAGAACCCACAGTCCCTGAGCATCCAGGAGGGTGAGAAGGCTGTGCTGAGCTGTAACTATACCAATTACTCTCCAGAGGTCTTCCAGTGGTACCGACAAGATCTGGGAAGAAGCCTTGTCTTCTTGCTACTAATACGTGAAAATGAGGGTGAAAAACAGACAGGAAGACTGAGGGCCACCTTTGATAAGACCATCAAACAGAGTTCCTTATATATCACGAAATCCCAGCCTGCAGACTCTGCCACTTACGTCTGTGCAGGACACACAGCAGGACGCTGCCCCCTGCTTCCTGCGCCCAAACTCTGCCAGCAACCCGGTCAACAGAGCTGCTGGCTGGGCTGACCTCAAGGGCTTGCCCCGGCTCCAGGCATGGTAAGTGGGGGCCCCTTGAAAGGATTAGAGGGTGTGAGCCAGAGCCCTGGCTTGACCACGAGCTGGGGGGATCTATCTCGCAGCCTCTGATTCTCTCACTGCTGATACAACCCTGTGACTTTGAGCAACTCCTGACGTTCACAGGTCTCAGTTGCCTCGTCGGAACATGAAGGGCTTAACACATGATTCTCAAGCTTGTCTCAGCTCTGAAATTCAAACAGAGTCTAATTTTTCATGAAAAAGAAATATGCCCTGAAGAATGCCAGAGAGCAAGAAAAGAGGATTTACGCACACGCACGTGTGTGTGTGTGTGTGTGTGTGTGTTTAAGGACAATTAATTCTGCCCAGTTTTTGTGACTAGGCCAGAACAGCCTGAGACATATACAAGGTTAAACACATTCCTTTTAATCATTGAATGTATATTCCTCTACATAAAGAACAAGAACAAACAAAAACAAAACCAGTCTAAGCATTCCTGGGACCCTTCTAAACTGAACCCCAAATAATGATGATGATGGTAAGAATAAAAAATTGACCTCTGTTAAAAAACAAAATTCAACCAAGTAAAATTGAAGATCTAGTTGGCTTTGTTAAAGGATTCTTGCACTGAGCAGTATTCTATCCAGTAAGCAGAGGGGAGCTCTGCAGAGCTGCAGGAAAGGAAATGTTTTTAAAGGTAGAGAGAAGGCATTAAAAAAAAAGAAGAATTAATTAGCAAGGAATGCAGCGTTTAGGCAAGTTTGCCCTCCTAAGGAGGGAGGGGTCTTTCAGGAGACTGCCTCTAGGAAATTCCACGTTGGCTGGTTAAAGGTCCATTCCTGAGGGGGTTGAAACTGTAGTTAGGTTAGTTATTAAATCTTGGTTTACTGATTTGGGGTCTTAATTGTCTCCATTATGGCCATGCGGTTTTCTTTTTAACTCCTATATTCTTTGTTATTACTCATCTTGTGAAGGAAGAACCAGACGATACTGGGCAGCATGCCATAAGTGATGGGCACCACAGAGATGGATTTAGTGATGTGGGAAAGACGTTAGGTTTCGAAGCCAATGGCCAAGAAAGAATTCTTGAGATGTTTTTGGTGCAAAAAGGTGGCTTTGTTAAAGCACAAGGACAGGACCCCTGGGCAGGAAGAGCTGCACTGGGGTCATGAGGAGCGGCCCATTATATACTTTGAAGTTGGGAGGGGGTTAGGGCTAGCATAAGTCTCTAAGGAATTTGGAAGCAAGGTTTCCAGGACCTTGAGGGGAGCTAGCTATTGTTGGGATGAGGTCATTTATTACTGTCTAATAAAACCTTACTCATGACACCCTTCCGATGTATATCAGTGGGTCATATGCTTGGGGGATGACTGCCAACATGTATCTTGGGGAGTAGAGATAAACGAAGTTTCCAAAAGAATTTTTATATGTTAAAATAGACTTACAGGATCCTGGGGGTCAGGCTAAGATTGCCTTTAACCCTTAGCAAAGTGTCAACATTGAGGCTGAGTCCCTAGAGGAAGGTCACTCGACCTGTTTCAAGGACGTGTCAGTGGGCTGTAAGTCGTAAGGAAATTTAATAATTTTTCTTCTGCCTTTGTTTCCCACGTCATTTAGAACCTTTGTTTACTCTGTGTGTGGTGTCAGTGAGTGTGTCTATGTATACGTTTTTAATAGAGGGAGCTTGCACCTTCTCATACTTGACATGGGTTCTGAGTTGAGGACTTCTCTATTTTTTTTAACCCAGCACTGCCATTTCTACTGAAGGGAGCAGAATAAAGCTCTAGAAACTCTTTATCAATAGAGAAAGTAGCAACTTAAATCTGCACAATCACCATGCCCCTGTTTACTGTGCTTTGCCTGAAAACTTCCCATAACTAGCGTATCCCTCACCCCCCCACCCCCATCTTTCTTTTGTCTTTAGCTGAAGATGGTGTTTAAGGTGATGGCTTGGGCCATTTCTGGAAGTTCTTCAGTTTTCCGGAGTCTCTCCCATTGATGAGGGAGCAGAAGGAAAGCTGAGGTCAAAGCAGGAGCTGACAGCCTGCAGCCTCCCCACCCACCCCCACCCCACACCTGGGTGGGGTATGTGTGACATCCATCCAGGAAATTTCCAACTATCTCAATGTGAATGCTTTGCTAGAGGGAAAAACAACCTTAGCTTGATAATAGCAAGGCCTCCAGTATCCTGTAAATCTTCTTTAGCATATGAAAGTCCTTTTGGACACCTCCCTTTTCCCTTAAGCTCACCCAACCCCATAGTATAAAATCAGCCACTCCTCACAACCTCAGGGCAACAGCTCTTTCTGCCCCCAGGTCCTATCCCCGTGCTTTAATAAAATCACCTTTTTGCACCAAAGATGTCTCAAGAATTCTTTTTGGTCGTCAGCAACAGACCTCACCAACATTCCAAAAGGACATCACCATGAATACAGGAAGTGTACATGCCATCAAACTTCTGTTTGTTTTTCTTCTGTTAATCTGTCTTTTTTTTACGGGGGAGGGGAATGTGTCAGTCAAGAACTTAGAAGAGTAAAAGAAAAATTATTCTTCCTCCCCACATTATCAGTCTGTCATTCATATATTACCTCCTTTCTGGATTCATTTTCAGTTTATTTATTAGCAAAAGGGACAGACAGATGTCATGGCATATACAGTTACTAATATTAAATAAAGAAAATTCAAGCAAGTAAATTTGAAGATCTAATTGGCTTTATTAAGTGAGTCATGAGTCCAGCAGCATTCCACCTAACAAGTAAATGAAAGTTCCCAGGAACTGTACAAAATGGAATGTTTTAATATGAAGGAGGGTGGGGCAGAAAGTTGTTAACATAAGAAAAGAAAGGATTGTTTTAGGCAAGGTCACTTTAGGGGAAAGGGCATATATGGAGGAGAATAAAGGAAGAAAATGAGGAAATGAGAAAACGAATTTGAGGGCTAGAATATACATTAGCAGTCAACCAGTCTGAATCCTTAATCTTAATCACAACCAATATAATAGAGAATGCTAGGAACATTAGGAAGCTAGGAAATAATTGGCTCTGAGGGCTGGCATCATCTGGGATTTGTTACAAGAGATCCAATGCAGTTAACCTGGTTAGACTTCTTGAAAATTCATAAGCCTCCTGAGATTGAACATAGGGGTTGCATTATTAAGGCATATGTGTTATTTGGAAGGAGTTTTCACTGCATTTTTAAAAGGTGTCAATGAGCCACAAAAGATTCAGATAATTTGGGTAAGAGTAGAAGTCATGTCAGGAAATGGGGCTGAGAGAAGGATGGGGAATCAGCCAGCAGCTCAGGACAGAGATGGGAAGGGAGCTCAGAAATTATTGAATGTAAAAGAATTACATTAGAATTAAGTAAATAGGGGTGCCTGGATGGCTCAGTTGGTTAAGCATCTGACTCTTGGTCTCAGCTCTGGTCTTGATCTCAGAGTCTTGATCTCAGGGTCGTGAGTTCAGGCCCTGCATTGGGCTGCATGCTGGGCACGGAGCCTACTTTGGAAAAAAAAAAAAAAAGAATTAAATAAATAGTTTCTCCCATAAGGAACTGGCATATTTTCCCCTTTATAATACATAGGAGTGTAAGTTACAATAGCAGTACAGCATTTAAAAGGATGGGCATGGGAGTCTAACATATCACTGTTCAAATCCTAATGGACCAGCTCTGTAGTCTTGGACAAATAGCTCAAGCTCTCTGAGTATCAATTTCCTCTTCTGTAAAAGGCTAGTAATTAGAAGGACCTCATAAGATTATTGTTAGTAAACTTAGCAATTTAGTAATTCTAAGAATAAATGTACAAACATACATCAGGGCCCTGATTTATTGTTCGATTTATGTTCCAATCAACTCCAATAGTAGCAAGTACACTAGCATGCTAGGTATTCAATAGATACTTGTTTTTATGGTTGGTTTTCTCATTTCCTTCAGGCAGTCCAATCTTAAATTTTCTGAATGGGCATTAAATTTACCCTTTCATATTTCTGTCTCATTAATCTTATTGCAAATCACCTCAAAATCTACTTAAAATAAGTCAGTATGTAAGTCTGTATTTCATGACCCAGAATCATTAACAAATATTTCCGAGCACCTGCCATGTGCCAGGTACTGTTATATACAATAGGGATACATCTGTGAATAAATCAGACAAAACTTTCTGCCCTTGTGGACCTTACATTCTGTTGAGGAGGACAGATAATTTTTTAAAAGTGGTAAATAATAAATCACATAATATATTAGAAACACTAAGTGCTATGGGAAAAGTAATGCAGGGAATTGGAGATTGGAAATGTTGAGGTGGGGTCAACTCCAGTTGTAACTTTAAATATGAAAAAGGGATCATAATTGTCTTCACTGAATAAATACATGAAGGAAGTGGGGAAGGAAGGCGCAACATTATCCGGGAGAACAGTTCAAGCAGATGGAACAACCAGTACAAAGGCCTTGAGGTAGGAGCCGTGGAGGACACAGCAAGGAGGCCAGTGTGGCTGGAGGGCAGTCTGCCAGTGGGAGAGGGGTGAGAGATTGGACCACTAAAGTAACAAGGGCCAGACCAGGTAGGGCCATAGGCTATATGGTGCTGAGAATAAACTCTTGGGAGTTCAGAGCAAAAGTTAAGCTATTGCCATAATCTAGGCCAGATGATGGTCATTTGGGCCAAGGTGGTAGCAGTGGAGTTGCTGAGAAGTAAACAAATTTCTGACTATGTTTTGAAGGTAGACCCAACAACATTAGCAGACATACTGGATGAGTATGTGGGGGAAAAAAAATCAAGGATGCCTCCAAAGTTTTTGACCTAAACCAATAGAAAGATGGGCTTGCCATTAAGAGAGATGAGGAAGGTTGAGTAGACTTCAGATTGAGTAGGCTTGTGGGGACAAGGCCAGAGGCAGGGGAAGATCGGTTTAGCTGTGACGTGTAGAGTTGGAGATGTTGTGCTGGCTTTTGCAAATACAAGTCTGGAGTCCAGGGGAGAGGGTCAGGCTAAGATACAAAACTGAAAGTCATCCGTTTATGGGTGGTACCAGACACGAGAGAGTGCAGGTGTGAGAGGTCTATAAACACTTACACATTTTTGTTTTGATTGGGATAACACTTGAAAAATATCATTTTAAGGGGCGCCTGGGTGGCTTTGTCGGTTAAGGGTCCAACTCTTTGATTTCAGCTTTGGTCACGATCTCGGGGTTGTGAGATCGGCACCCGCCTCCGCCTCCGTGCGCAGCAGAGAGTCTGCTTGAGATTCTCTCCTTCCCTCTCCCTCTGCCCCCCCGCCGTCAAATAAATAAATAAAATATTAAAAAAAGAAAAATATCATTTTAAAAGAGGATACTTTGGATCATTTGAATGACTGCAGTGTACCAGGGTTGTGTCATGCAATTCTAATACCCTAACGTGGGTATAATTGTGTGACGTCAACTGAGGGCCAAATATTATCTTACTGCATTATACAAATGGTTTTGCAGTAGTAAGAACAGAGAAGAATGGTAGGAAAGTTGAGGTGTTATATGTTATATGATAGTATAAGCAGGCTAAATTTAGAAAAAATCAAGTGGTTGTAGCTCCAATGATCACATTATAAGCAGTTTTGGCATATATATAAATTATTATGGTGTATATTCTAATAACCACCTGCAATGGTTTATTATTAGAAAGAGAACATAAATATGTAATGAAGACTTTAGCATTTAGTTAAACTTAAAAAAACTTTCAGTATTGTGTTTTGGAGGTGCTTCATTACAGAGAATGAGCCATCTTGATAAGGGCTCCAAATTTAAAAATGAGTTTAAGATGGAAAAATATGACAAAATTAATGACAACAAAGCAAACAATTATCTGTTATGCTAAAAATTAAAATTAGTAAGTTAAATATAAAACGTGAATATAAATTTTACACTATAAATACCGAACGTTAATGACATCACTTTAATGTGCAGGGAAAGCCACAAGGCACTCCATTCCTCAGATGTGGTTTATTCCCTCAGTCACGTGATGGTTTGACTCATTGGCCCTATTTCTCTGTGCATGTTGTGCTCTCTTTTCAGTTGCAAGTTGCTGTAGGGCAGGAAGGTGTTCTTTCCAAAAGAGCAAAGACTCTCTAGAAGATCCTATCCAGAATCCAGAATCAGACTAGAGGAGCACACTATCAGCTTTGTTATATTTGGGGGTACAAGGTCATTTTTCTCTTCCCACAGCTCAAACAGCCATGCTTTCTGCTTTTTGCTCAATGCTTGTGGTGGTCCTGCTAGTAATTCTCAGTGAGTAATGTTTCATTTTTTTAAATCTATTTTTTATTAAATTTTTAATTTTAATTCCAATATAGTTAACATACAGTGTTATATTAGTTTCAGGTGTACAACATAATGATTCAACAATTTTATACATTACTCAGTGCTCATCATGATAAGGGTACTCTTAATGCCCATCACCTATTTGTCCCATTCCCTGCCCCCCTCACCTCCCCTCTGGTAACCCTCTGTTTGTTTTCTATAGTTAAGAGTCTGTTTTATGGTTTGTCTTTCTCTCTCTTTTTTTCCCTTTGTTCATTTATTTTGCTTCTTAATTCTACAAATGAGTGTAATCATATGGTATTTGTCTTTTTCTGACTGGCTTATTTCACTTAGCGTTATGCTGTTGCAAATGACAAGATTTCATTCTTCTTTATGGCTGAGTAACATACCATTGTGTATATATACACCACATTTTATCTTCATCTATTGATGGACACTTGGGTTGCTTTTATAATTTGGCTATTGTAGATAATGCTGCAATAAACATAGGGGTGCATATATCCTTTTGAACTAGTGCTTTCATATTCTTTGAGTAAATACCCAGTAGTGTGATTACTGGGTGATAGGCTAGTTCTATTTTTAATTTTTGGAGGAATCTCTGTAGTAATGTTTCATTTTTTTAAATGATTTTCTATTCCTAGGCCTGGGTGATGATATCTAGCTCAATTTCCTCACTGGGGACTGTCCTTTTGCTCATAAATTCCTAAATAACAAAATCTTCATTATTTTTGGAGGGACCAGTGGAGATACAGTGACCCAGACAGAAGGTTCTGTTACTCTCCGTGAGGGGACACCGCTGACCCTGAACTGCACCTACCAGAGCACCTACTCAGTTGTTGCTTTCTGGTATGTCCAGTACCTGAACAAAGGGCCCGAGGTCCTCCTGAAGAGCTCATCAGAAAACCAGAGGGTGGAGCATCACGGTTTTCAGGCTGATCTGAAGAGTGACAAGTCCTTCCACCTGGAGAAACGCTCGGTGCAAATGTCCGACTCGGCCGTGTACTACTGCGTGCTGGGAGGCACAGTGAGAACAACAGGAAGGGGAGCTGAGCGCAAACCCAGAGCGGCACAGCAGGCACCTGGAAGTGGGCAGCCTGGAGGGCAGAATGATGATTTAGTTCTCTCCAGTCAGTGTCCTGGGCTGGGCACAACTAGAGGGAAGGAAAAAAATCCAGCTCGGATGGCTCTGCACTCAGGAACCCTGGTGCTACTTTGAGCTAGGAATGGAAAGAAGCGATCTAGGTGAAGACTTGCTTTCTGATTTCCAGAGAAGTTCCTGTTTTCAGTCAGGATGCCGTTTCTTTGTGCCAGGTTAAAAAATATCCCATGGTAACCGTTTCCTGAAGTTCTGTGTGGCTCTGCTGGCCAGCAAGCTTGTGGATTTCCTGAGATAGTTCCATCTCTGAGGCTGGAACACTGCAAGGCTCTCATCAATTTTAGGGAAAATAGCTTATAGACTAAATGAGATATCAGGACTCTCGTCCCACTGATTTTAGCTTCTTTTCTCTGGCTCCCAGCTTTACTAAGATAACTGACCTATAACATTGTGCAAGTGCCAGGTGTACAGTGTGTTGGTTTGATACATGTACACATTGCAGACTGTTCACCACCGTAGGATTAGCTAACCCTTCCCGTCACATAATTACCATTACTTTTTTTGTGGTGAGAACTTTCAAGATCTACTCTCCTAACAACTTTCAAGTATATGATATTTTAATGTTAACTATAACCACAATGCTGTACGTTAGACCCCCAGAACTTCTCCATTTTTTAAACTGGAGGTTTGTAGCCAACATCTCCCCATTTCCTCCACCCCTCAACCCCCGGTAACCACCATTCTACTGTGTTTCTATGAGTTTCACTTTTTTCGATCTCATATAAAAGTGATACAGTATTGGGGCACCTGGGTGGCTCAGTCGTTAAGCGTCTGCCTCTGGCTCAGGTCATGATCTCAGGGTTCTGGGATCGAGCCCCGCATCGGGCTCCCTGCTCTGCGGGAAGCCTGCTTCTCCCTCTCCCACTGTCCCTGCTTGTGTTCCCTTTCTCGCTGTCTATCTCTGTCAAATAAATAAATAAAATCTTTAAAAAAAAAAAAAAAGTGATACAGTATTTGTCTTCCTCTGTCTGAGTATACGGTAAGGAAGCCTGATCTTGTTGGAGTACTGTTCTATCTCAACTATGGGTCCTCCTCGCAGGAAAGATCCTAGAGTGTCAGGTGTATAAAAACACAGACAGGGGGAACTGTCTTTCTTGGTGGTTGGCAAGTCAAACTAACGTAATGATTCTGTGTTTCTCAGGACCAGGAAACAGAGAAATGAGTCCCTCACCATAAACTGGGCACACATTTTGGATTCCAGCACTGAGCCCCTAATTGGCTTAAGGATACTCAGAGAAGACCCTGGGAGCTGCAGAGGTGACCTTATGACTTCAGCTGGGCCGTGATGATTTATGCAGAGAGAGGTGGGAAAACCTAGGAAATATCCCCTACAATGCTTGTGGATGTCAATTATGTTATATGTGGCTTTTAACATGATTTCAAAGACTTGATAAGCTAATGATCCAAAGACTTGATGTTGGACTGAACTGTGTCCCCACCACCCCTATTCCTCAATCCACGTGTTGAAACCTAACCCCTAATGTGACTGTATTTGCCTTTAAGGAGGTCATTAAGGTTAAATGAAGTAAAATTATCATCAGAGCCAGTGATTATGGTATTTTTAATGTTTGGTAGGTTTCAAAGTTTGGTAAATAAAATACCCCTTAAAATTTGGATTCTTTTACAACAAAACCAAACCCAGGCTCATGGATACAGAGAACAGACTTGTAGGTGCCAGAGGGGAGGGGGGTTGGGTGCAGCAAAATGAGCAAAGAGGATCAAGAAGTACAAACTTCCAGTTATAAAATAAGTAAGTCACCGGGGTGCCTGCATGGCTCAGTTGTTAAGCGTCTGCCTTCGGCTCAGGTCATGATCCCAGGGTCCTGGGATCGAGTCCCGCATCCGGCTCCCCGCTCTGCGGGAGGCCTGCTTCTCCCTCTCCCACTCACCCCGCTTGTGTTCCCTCTCTTGCTGTGTCTCTGTCAAATAAATAAATAAAATCTTTAAAAAATAAAATAAAATAAGTCATGGAGATGTAATGTACAGCATGGAGAATATAGTCAGTAACATTGTATTAACTTTGTAAGGTGGCAGATGGTAACTACACTTACAGTGGTGATCACTTCCTAATGTGTATAAATATTGAATCATTATGTTGTATTTTCAGTTATATTATTACTTTCAGTTATATCTCAATAAATGTAAAAATTGTCATTTTTGTAGATCGAAAGTGGTTTAATAGAGGCAATTTTATTTGGCTCAATCTAATACATAGATTATATTAAAATGTTTGGATTCTTTTAATCTCGTATATCAGTATAATAATTAACCACAATTGTGTCTAGTTCATGACCAAGGAAATATGCAGCTTTTTATTCCCCAGGAGGAAGCAGTGGAGACTCAGTGACCTGGATGGAAAGCCAAGTGACCCTCTCAGAAAGGGCTTTCCTTATTGTAAACCACTCCTATGCTGCCACAAGAGTGCTCCTCCCTTTTCTGGTGTGTTCTGTATCTTGGTGAAATTATGCAGCTGTCTTGAGAACCACAAAAGGAAATGGGATTGAAGCAACGAAGATTTTGAAGCCACAAATGAGGAAAAAACCACCGTTCCCTGGGAGAAACTTTCAGTCCCTATGCCAGACATGGCTGTGTGCAGCTGTGCTGATGACACAGGGAGAAGCGGCAGGGGAGCCCGGCACAAGCCCTCAGAGGGCCAGGCAGGACCCGTCTGCTGAGGACTGTTCCTCATGATTCATTCTGGTTTCAGGAGAGTCTACTATGGTTTGACCCTCGGGTACTCTGGCAGGTGCAAAGATCACCCAGATCAACTCCAAAGACACAGTGGAAGAATAGGAGGTGAATATGCCCTGAATTTAATGCCCCATTTTAGAAATGAGAAATAGGGTCTGGCTTCTTTAATCAAAGAAGTAGTGGATGGAACTAGAGGGTATTATGCTCAGCAGAATAAGTCAGTCAGAGAGAAAGACAATTATCATATGATTTCACTCATATGTGGAATTTAAGAAACAAAACAGATGAACATAGTGGGGATAAAAAGAGAGGCAAACCATAAAACAGACTCTTAACTATAGAGAACAAACAGGATTACTGGAGGGGAGGCAGGCAGGGGGATGGGCTAAATGGGTGATGGGGATTAAGGGGGGCCCTTGTGATGAGCATCCGGAAGGGGGGCCCTTGTGATGAGCATCTGGTGTTGTATGTAAGTGATGAATCACGGGCACCTGGGTGGCTCAGTTGGTTAAGCGTCTGCCTTCCACTCAGGTCATGATCCCAGGGTCCTGGGATCGAGCCCCACTGTAGGGCTCCCTGCTCAGCAGGGAGTCTGCTTCTCCCTCTGCCCCTACCCCAGCTCATGCGCATGTGCACTCTCTCTCAAATTAAGAAAATATTAAAAAAAAAAGTAAGTGATGAATCACTAAATTCTATGCCTGAAACTAATGCTACACTGAATGTTAACTAACAGGAATTTAAATAATAACTTGAAAAAGAGAAAAAATCAGTGATCTCACTCTCCTCCTTCCAGACAAACTGCAACCCCATGACTTTGGTCAAGGTCACCCAAAGAAATAGCAATGTATATGATTTTTTCTTTAGAGACACAACATGAGATAGATGAGGTTGCATCTGCATAATGTCTCCCTGACAGAGAGAGGGTTATTTCCTCAGGAACACAGGAAAGAACCAAAGCAACTATTCTTAGGGAAAGAATAAAAGGGAGGAGGGAGAAACAGAATTCCACATGTAGGCAAAGAACGGAAGGAAAATTATAGTTATCCTAACTTCTTTTGGTGCAAATGAAATAGCCTTCATGGACCGGTGCTCTCAGAAGTGGACACAAACACATACTTGAGGAGGTGGCTCATGTCCAAATCCTATACACATTCCTTCCTCTCTTTCCTCCCCTCCCTACTATATCTTGATTAGCTGGCTTCTTTTTTCATTTTTTTTTTTTTAAGACTTTATTTATTTAGGGGCGCCTGGGTGGCTCAGTCGTTGAGCGTCTGCCTTCGGCTCAGGTCATGATACCAGGGTCCTGGGATCGAGCCCCGCATCGGGCTCCCTGCTCCGCGGGAAGCCTGCTTCTCCCTCTCCCACTCCCCCCTGCTTGTGTTCCCTCTCTCGCTGTGTCGCTCTATGTCAAATAAATAAAATCTTAAAAAAAAAAAAAAAAGACTTTATTTATTTATTTGAGAGTTTGAGAGAGAGTGAGCACGAGCTGGGAGGAGGGGAGGACGGTAGGGATAGAGGGAGGAGGGAAGGGGGAGAGACAAGCTGACTCCCTGCTGAGCAGGGAGCCAGCAGAAGGGGTTGAGATTATGACCTGAGCCAAAGTCAGACCCTTAACTAACTGGGCCACCCAGGCACCCCTTGATCAAAGTGGTTTCTTAAACCCAGCCCTTGGGACAGATGGTAGTGCCCATAGAGTCTGAGGAGGGAGAACTGCTGAGGATCTCTCTTTACCTCCTGGTATAGGAGGGGCACCTTTCACATGGGAGGTTTATTTCCTGTTTTCAGGGGAACAGAGAAGGTCTGAGTGTCCTTTGTGCACAAACTGTCTCTTAAGTAATTTTTATTTAAAATGATCAGCATGCCCAAACGGCACATTTTGGGGCAGCCTGCCTTTGGCCCCTACACCTGCCTGCTTTATACTTACGGCTAATCTTCCTGCTGTCCCTTTGTATTCTAAGAATGAAGGAGTGAGAGGTATTAGGTATTTTCTTTTTTTTTTTTTTTAAAGATTTTATTTATTTATTTGAGAGAGAGAATGAGATACAGAGAGCATGAGAGGGGGGAGGGTCAGAAGGAGAAGCAGACTCCCCGCTGAGCAGGGAGCCCGATGCGGGACTCGATCCCGGGACTCCAGGATCATGACCTGAGCCGAAGGCAGTCGCTTAACCAACTGAGCCACCCAGGCGCCCGGTATTAGGTATTTTCTGTGTCATTGTTTAAGTTGGTCTGTTTTTGTTAATAGATTGCTTTGCAGATAGGATTAAGTTAAGGACCTTGAGGTAGGAATATCACCCTGGATTATGCAGGCAGACCAGTCTAATGACATGGGTAATTAAAATTGGGGAAACTTTCCCTGCTGCGGTCAGAGGAAGATGGGACTATGGAAGAATGGTCAAAGACATGAAGCACTGCTGGCTTTGAAGATGGAGAAGGGGGCCATGAGCCAAGGAACATGGGCAGCCTCTAGCAGCCAGAAAAGTAAACAACAACAACAACAACAACAACAATTTTTATGCCGAGGGGCTTCAGGAAAGAAGCAGTCCAGTAGGACTGGTGTCTTGATTTTAGCATCCTACCACGTCCTCCTCAGTCTGCTGCTTACTGCCAGTGGGCCAACCAAAGCTCAGCCTGGCCACGCTGATCTGATTATCCCTGCCTAAAGAATGGCGCCACCACTTTTACATGAAGGCTTTCGTGGATTCTGAAGTCTGATAGATGTACTGTATAATCAGTTTCTCTGTAAAGTAAATTACACCTCTATTTTACAGGCCCTATTATTCATAGAGGCAAGGATTAATATTACTTACTATAGAAGGTGATATATGATATGTTAGGGAAGAAAGAAAATCTGTTCAGTGGAAATTTTTGATGTATCTTTAAATAGAAGGAAAGCACAGATTAACTTCCAGTGTGGAGTCTGGATCGTCTCTCTGTCCAATATCTGCTCTCCAGAGGGTGATGTTGCACCACCTAGAGATCCCTGTTTCTTTGGAGGCTCAGCACCTTCCCCTTAGCCCCTCCTCCCTGCAGCTAGGGGACTGGAGCATGCTTGCTGAGTTCTTTGAGGTTAAGACAGGTGAGATATTCAGAGGTCAGAAAACACTCAAGATCATCTGAGCAGTTTTTGCATTTTTACCTCAACAAGGGACTTGTCTAGCCTAACCTTACTCACATATCCTATTTCCAAGAGCTAGGTTTCACAGTTGCTCTCCTGCTTGCTCAGGTGAGACCTTCCAGAAAGAAGCCTTCCATGTCTCCACCGCTCCGCCATGCTCCTGTTGCTCATCCCAGTACTGAGATCTTCCCTGAGTGAGTAATATCTTATTATGGTCCCTAATTCTACAGAAGTAACTTTTCCTATTCAAATTTTAGTAGAAATGTTTTTCATAGCCAAGTCTGCACTGCTCTCACTGAGAGAACATTGATTTTGCAGGAGACGCCAGAGCCCAGTCAGTGACCCAGCCTGAGGCCCACGTGTTGGTATCTGAAGAAGCCACTCTGGTGCTGAGGTGCAACTATTCCTATGGGGCAACTCCTAATCTCATCTGGTACGTGCAGCACCCCAACCAAGGCCTCCAGCTTCTCCTGACGTACATGTCAGGAGACAGCCTGTTAAAGGCATCAAAGGTTTTGAGGCTGAATTTAGGATAAGTGAAATCTCCTTCCACCTGAAGAAACCCTTAACCCATTGGAGTGATCCAGCCAAGTTCTTCTGTGCTGTGAGTGACACCCTGCCTGGGACTGCAGGGAGCTGAACACAAACTCTGTGAGACACTAAAGAGGATGAGTGCCTCTGAAAGTTTTGGATTCTGACATAGTAGGAGCCTTGGTGTTCTTATACACAATAGAGAGGTGTTCAGGGACTCGCTGAGCCCGTGTGGGGTGGATATGCTCTAACAGTTTGGATATGAGAGCTGGGACATGACACAGGAACGCTTTACTTTTCATTCATGATTTTATCTTTCAAAAAACTGAACAAAAGGTGAACTCCTTTTGTAGATTTATCTCCTTCTTACAAGCTTACTGCCTTTCCAATTTGGTAATTTCAAGATTGTTTTCTTGGAATCTTTCTTCTCGGATCCACTCTGCACTGGTTATTTCCCCTCATTTTTAGATGCCCATCTAGGACAGGGGAGATGTTTGGGGTGGTGAGCAGCTCAAAATACAGGCTACTCATGGAGATTTTTAGTAACTGATCCGGAACGTTGCAGAAAGAATGGTGAATAAGTCGCATTTTTTTTAGTATTTCTTCAAGGACTACTAAGGATGCAGAAGACACTAAATCTAGATACCAAATTCTACTTATTTTGAAGTTAAGATAGTTTATTTTTACCAACTATAACAATTGGTTTCCATTCTTTTGATGTCTTAAATTCTCCAAATCTATATCAGAAATCTTCAAAATTGGTGGGATAGTAACTTTGGTCAATTTCTAACAAATGTTATCATTATTTTCCTTTTTACTCTTGTTCTATTTTCATATGATTTCACTGTTGGGATATTAAAAATTGGTTCTTATCTGTTTGGCATTTGAAGGGGAGGAAAAAATTTTCCATGGTTCACGTTTCTTCCAGCTGGACTAAGAATTAAATTCACAGGAGACAGATTAACAGGAGAAAAAAACCCAAAATTTTATTATTTGCACATGGAGCCTAAGAATGAAACTGAAATCTAAAGAAATGACCAAGGCAGGCAGTTTTTTATACTTTTTAGCAAACAGACAATAAATCTGTGAAAAATTGACAAGACAAAAAAACCTTAACTTTGGGAGCTTCAAACAGTAAGGATTTCTAAACTCACTGTGAGGTTTTTTTTTTTTTAAAGATTTTATTTATTTATTTATTTGAGAGAGAGAGAGAGAAACAGCATGAGAGGGGATAGGGTCAGAGGGAGAAGCAGGCTCCCCGCTGAGCCGCGAGCCCGATGTGGGACTCGATCCCACGACTCCGGGATCATGACCTGAGCCGAAGGCAGTCGCTTAACCAACTGAGCCACCCAGGCGCCCTCACTGTGTGGTTTTAATAAAGGCTTAAAACTTTCATGTAATAATAGAAGATCAGGTTTATCATTAGCTTAATTCCTGCTTTTCATGTGTGGTGGTTCTTTTCATGTTCAGTCCCACTATTTTAAAAAAATGACAAATTCTAAATCATGATTTATGAAATATAATAATCCACATTCAGCTACTATCTGGTCTAATTATTGCAGAGGTTTTCTTTTTTAAAAAAATTTTTAAATTTAATTTTATTATTATTTTTATTACTTTGTTATGTTATGTTAGTCACCATACATTACATCATTAGTCTTTGATGTAGTGTTCCATGATTCATTGTTTGCATATGATACCCAGTGGTCCATGCAATACGTGCCCTCCTTAATACCCATCACTGGGCTAAACCATCTCCCCACCTGCCTCCCCTCTAAAACCCTGTTTGTTTCTCAGAGTCCATAGTCTCTCATGGTTCGTCTCCTCCTCCAATTCCCCCCGCTTCATTTTTCCCTTCCTACTATCTTCTTTTTCTTCTTTTTTAACATATAATATATTATTTGTTTCAGAGGTAAAGGTCTGTGATTCATCAGTCTTAAACAATTCACAGTGCTCACCATAGCACACACCCTCCCCAATGTCCATCACCAGCCACCCCATCCCTCCCACCCCCCACCACTCCAGCAACCCTCAGTTTGTTTCCTGAGATTAAGAGTCTCTTATGGTTTGTCTCCCTGTCTGGTTTCATCTGGTTTCATTTTTCCTCCCTTCCCTTATGATCCTCTGTCTTGTTTCTTAAATTCCACATATCAGTGAGATCATACGATACTTGTCTTTCTCTGATTGACTTATTTCGCTTAGCCTAATACCCTCTAATTCCATCCACGTCGTTAATTATTGCAGAGGTTTTCTGATTACAAAACACAGTTCGACTAGTGTCTCTAGGTTTAGACTGCATTTCACTTAGTATAGATAAGGACTTAGTTCACGGACATGCTGCCCTGTATGCTGTCCACAGGCATCTTTGTCATTCCTTTATAATATACTTCCCCGCTTTGCTGGAGAGAAACCCAAACTACATTTCTCACAATTCCTTTCTTTTATCATCTAGTTTAAAATCTGCAATTGAGAAGCATTTCTGCAATATTAGGAAAGTGGAGAGAAGGAGGAGCCATTATTCTTCAGATTTTGTTTGACTTCTGGGTTTCTTCCTGAGAATCACCCACTTTGGTGTTGCAGGTATCTGGATTCATTACACTTCACAGTTTCTTTTATTTATTTATTTTTTAAGTTTTATTTTTTTAAGTAATCTCTACACCCAATGTGAGGCTCAAACTCATGACCCCAAGACCAAGAGTCGCATGCTCTTCCGACAGAGCCAGTGAGGCCCCCCCCATACTTCAGAGTTTCTTGTAATCAGTCTTTGCTGTCTTTGCTTCATCAGCTCTTCCAACGTCTGTATGTCTAATTCCCTGTGTTAAATTTCTTTCTATTTAAAATATTTGGACTTGTTTCTGTTCTCCTGACTGATAGACAGCATCCTTTTCCCTAAGTTTGTCCTGTGAACATTTGGAGTTTTGTGTTCTAAGTTGAACGGGCAAGCGTAGTGGGAGTAAGCAGTAATTGTTTCTGCAGCTGTGACATCAGTACTTCCATGGAAAGAGAACAGCTTCAAAGTTCTGGGAAGATTGGAGGTGTTTTCTCACGCTGACCCCCAGATGTGCTTCACAGACACCGCAATGTCCTCTTAGTTCAAGGTTCCCGAAGGTTATTTTGTAAGTTTGTTTAATGTTGGCTACATCACAAACCACTTGAGATTTTTTTTTTTTTTAAAGATTTTATTTATTTATTTGAGAGAGAGAGAGAGATAGCGAGAGCAGGAACACAAGCAGGGGGAGTGGGAGAGGGAGAAGCAGGCTTCCTGCCGAGCAGGGAGCCCGATGTGGGACTCGATCCCAGGACCCTGGGATCATGACCTGAGCCGAAGGCAGACGCTTAACGACTGAGCCACCCAGGCAGGCGCCCACCACTTGAGATTTTTAACTCAAACCTTACTTCTAGAGATAGCGATTTTGTAAATGGAGAGGTCTCCAAATCTGTATTTTTAAAAAAGATTTTGTTTATTCATTTGAGAGAGAGAGAGAGAGGAGAGAGGAGGGGCAAAGGGAGAGGGAGTCCCAAGCAGATTCCTAATTGAGTATGGAGCCCAACGTGGGGCTCAATTTCACAACCCCGAGATCATGACCTGATCTGAAATCAAGAGTCCGACACTCAATGGACTGTACCACTCAGACGTCCCTCCAAATCTGTATTTTTGAGTTGATGACCAACTAACTCTTATATACAAAGAAGTTCCATCTTGCTATAAAATGTTTCTGTACATCATCAGACATGTACCAACTCTAGAAGCTAAGATTGAGCTCATTCTTTTGTCTTTTGAGACAAATCCATATTATCTGAGTATCCTATGTTGTGGTTAAAAAAATTTTTGTTGAACATATATATATTATATTGGCCAATAATGTTGGCAGATGGACATAGGCAGAGAGCACACTTGAGGCAAAATTTCCATTTAAAGTTTACTATCAGAGCGCTTTGCCTGATGCACATAGGCCAATCAGATTATCTTTTTTTTAAAAGATTTTATTTATTTATTTGTGAGAGAGAGAGAGAGAGAACACAATCAGGGGGCATGGCTGGCAGAGGGGGACTTAGACTCCCTGATGAGCAAGGAGCTCAAGATGCAGGACTCGATCCCAGGACCCTGGGATCACGACCTGAGCTGAAGGCAGATGCTTAACTGACTGAGCCACCCAAGCATTCCCCAATCAGATTATCTGAGGATCATTAATATCTTAAAGAAGAAAGTGATGCCACATAATTTTATGGGGATTCAATAACCTTAATGACTATATTTCTTTAATACTGAGTTATATATTTTTCACTTTTTAATATACGTATGTAATATAGAATTTATTTTTTCCCTTTGAAAGCTTTTATTAAATTATGTTTCTCACATTTGATGTCTTAGATGTGAAGCAATATTGTATTTCAGGTAGCAGCAATTCCTCAAATCAAAGACCACTCATTTATTAATTTACTTATGCTTTTAAGAAATTTGTTGGCCACCTGCTAAGTGTCCAACATTGTTCTAGGTGTGAGATAGAGTAGTGAAAAAAAGTTTACCTTTCCGTCATCCAAAATCATCTATTAATGACTAAATATGTGTTATTGACATTCCTCTGATTTTATCCTAAAACTTGCTTATAGAATATTTCAGTGTATCATTAGGAAGCCTAAAATGGCTAGAAAAGAAAAGGTAATGAATTCTTCTTGGAAATGTCACAGTATGGAGCTTCTATGTTAAGCAGTGTGCTGGGGAAAAAAACCAGATTTATGAAAAATACCAACTATTCTTTAGATTTACAAAGGACAATCTTGACAGCTAACAGGCATCATAAAAATAGAGCCAGAAGTGAAGATAAAAGACTTTTGAGAGGAGAACAAGTTAACAGGTTAACATTGTTCTGAGTTTAGTACCTTGACCACAGTGGGGTGCATCTTCCTCACACACACACACACACACACACACACACACACACACAATTTCCTGCTTATATTCTGAACTCACATTCATCCTTCTGCTGTGACCTTAACTTTTGCTCTTACTAAGCAGTCAAGACGCAAGGACACCAGAGACTCTAAGAATGAGCTCTTCTCCAGGATCAGTGCTTGTGCTATTCTTAATGTTTGGTGAGTGAAATGGCACATAAAGCTTAAAGTCTTTCCTTCCATTTTATTGGTGTAATCCTGAACCACAATTTTCTCTAAGAGGTAGAGCCCAGATCATACCTGGGATGACCAGAAATGCTGTTTTGTTTTTGGTTTTGTCTCAGGAGGAAGCAAGGGAGACTCAGTGACCCAGATGGAGGGCCAAATGATCCTCTCAGAGGAGGCTTCTCTGAATGTGAACGGCTCTTATGAAACCATACAGTATCCTCTCCCTTTCTGGTATGTCCAGTGTCCCAGTGAAGGTCTACAGCTCCTCTTGAAAGCCTCGAGGGACAAGGAGAAGGGAAGCAAGAAAGGATTTGAAGCCACCTATGACAGAGATTCCAAATCCTTCCACTTGGAGAAAGGCTCAGTGCAAGCGTCAGATTCAGCTGTTTACTACTGTGCCCTGAGTGACACAGTGATGGGGACTGCAGGGGGAGCTGAGCGCAAACTCTGAGCAGGACAGGGGCTTGGATGCTGAGCGTCTCTGCCTGATCCACTCTCATTTAGGAAACAGGAGCTAGTCTACTGTGTTATCACCAACTGCTCACCCCAGGCGCTCTTGTTGGTGTGAAAGTCATCCAAATAAACTCTGAGAACGTGGCAGGAAAACAAGAAGTAAACATACCTTTAATGGTGAGAGCGAAAACCAAGTCAGTCACCATAGTTCCTTAATCACGGTTTTTATTTTATTTATTTTAAAAAATGTATTGTTTAAATTTTAGGTAATTAACATACAGTGCAATATTGGTTTTTGGAGTTCAGTGATTCATCACTTACATACAACACCCAGTGCTCATCGTAACAAATGCCCTCCTTAATGTCCATCACTCATCTAGCCCATTCCCCACCCACCTCCCTTCAACAACTCTCAGTTTGTTCTCTGTCTCTAAGAGTCTCTTATGGCTTGTTTCCCTTTCTCCTTTTTTTCTTTTCCCCCTGCCCATATATTCATCTGTTTTCTTTCTTAAGTTCCACGTATGAGTGAGATCATATGGTATTTGTCCTTTTGAAATATGTGCTTTTAAAAGTATAAAACTAGGATGAATGAAATGGTCTATGTGTTCATCCTTGCATAAAATTCTAGCTCCTGACCTTGTTCCAGGTCATCCGGGAAAATAGTGCATTTAAAGACACACCGGTAACAGATGAGGTTGCAAATGCTTAATGCCTCCCTGACAAGCTGGGGCAAGAAAGAGTGATATCTAGGGAAGCTTCGGCCCAAGAAATAATAGATTCTTTTTTAAATTTAAATTTAATTAATTAACATATAGTGTCTTATTAGTTTCAGAGATAGAGTTCAGTTATTCATCAGTTGTATATAACACCCAGTGCTCATTACATCATGTGCCCTCCTCAATGCCCATCACCCAGTTACCCTATTCTCCCACCCCCATCCCCTCCAGCAACCCTCAGTTTCTTTCCTATAGTTAAGAGTCTCTTATTATTTGCCTCCCTCTCTGATTTCATCTTATTTAACTTTTCCCTTCCTTCCCCTATGATCCTCTGTTTTGTTTCTTAAATTCCACATGAGTGATATCATATGATAATTATCTTTTTCTGATTGACTTATTTCGCTTAGCACAATACCTTCTAGTTCCATCTACATCGTTGCAAATGGCAAGGTTTCATTTTTTTGATGGCTGAGTAATATTCTATTGTATATGTATACCATATCTTCTTTATCCATTCATCTATTGATGGACATCTGGGCTCTTTCCATAGTTTGGCTATTGTGGACATTGCTGCTATAAACATTGGGGTGCAGGTGTCCCTTTGAATCACTATATTCGTATCTTTGGGGTAAGTACCTAATAGTGCAATTGCTGTGTCATAGGGTAGCTCTATTTTTAACGTTCTGAGGAAATTCCATACTGTTTTCTAGAGTGGCTGCAGCAGCTTGCATTCCCACCAGCAGTGTAGAGAAAGTTCCCCTTTCTCCACATCCTCGCCAACATCTGTCATTTCCTGAGTGGTTAATTTTTGCCATTCTGACCAGTGTGAGGTGGTATTTCATTGTGGTTTTGATTGTATCAAATGCTGATGAGCATTTTTTAATGTGTCTGTTGGCCGTTTGTATATCTTCTTTGGAGAAATGTCTGTTTATGTCTTCTGTCCATTTCTTGATTGGATTATTTGTTCTTTGGGTGTTGAGTTTGATAAGTTCTTAATAGATTTTGGCTACTAGCCCTTTATCTGATAAGACATTTGCAAATATCTCCTCCCATTCTGTCGGTTGTCTTTTGGTTTTGTCTACTGTTTCCTTTGCTGCGCAGAAGCTTTTCATCTTGATGAAGTCCCAATAGTTCATTTTTGCTTGTTTCCCTTGCCTTTGGAGACGTGCCTAGCCAGAATTTGCTAGGGCTGAGGTCAAAGACATTGCTGTCTGTGTTCTCCTCTAGGATTTTGATGGATTCCTATCTCACATCTAGGTCTTTCATCCATTTTGAGTTTATTTTGTGTATGGTGTAAGAAAATGGTCCAGTTTCATTCTTTTACATGTGGCTGTCCAATTTCCCCAACACCATTTGTTGAAGAGACTGTCTTTAAGAAATAATAGATTCATGAAAGAAGAAAGAAATATAAGAAAGAAAGGAGGAACAGAGTCCTCCATATGACCACACATGTGGAAAGAGAAGAGATAACATTTCTTACAGTATCTTTTCAGGGATTTCACATGGCAGATAGAGACTGATAGTCTCCATGCACATTAAAGCCAAATTGTTATATTTGCTGCAATTAGAATAGTGTCTGCACCATAGTAAAATCTCTTTAAATATTTGTTCAATTAACAAATGAGTAAGGAAAACCGTTACTGCTAACACAAAAAGCTACCAATTTTTTCACTAATCAAATTTATTCAACAAAGAATTATTTGTGCCTACTCTGTGCCAGATCTTAATACATAGAACAGACAAAATCTGCTGCCATAATACAGCTTATATCGTAATAAAGGGCTCATTCCATGTTACCATTATTCTAAGTCTTTTATGTGTATTGTATCATTTAATTCTCTCAAAAATTGTTATAGATATAACTATGCCGATTGTATATATGAGGATACCGAGGCACAAATAATTTAAGTCACTTATTCATAATCACATAGCTTGTTAGGTAGCAAAACCAGTACTCAAATGCACGTTCTCCAAGCATGTGTCTTAAGTTTTAATATAGAGGGTTCTGTTGATGTATATGTAAAACACATTGCCAGTCATAAGGAGATTGAACAAGAAGTTAATCAGAAGTTGTGAGCAACTGTAGATCTGACTCAAGGTGGTCTTGTTGGCTTTTCTCCTCACACATACACCATGGCTCTTTGAGTAGATATAATGTATACAGTAGAGCCAAGTCTGGTCTCTGATGTGCTGGGTAGGAAACTGGAGTCTCCCTTTCATGAGGCTGAAAAGGACAAAGGGTAGGGAAGCTAGATTTGGAGGCAACCTCAGGCAGTGTACTTGACAGAGGAAGGACGGAAATGCATCTGAGTGCCTCCTGGGTGTTTACTGGCTTCATTTTTGTTGCAAGATAGTGGAGAGTTTTAATGAATTTAATACAGAAAAGTTTAGGATACATTTTCCTTAGGATTTAGGACACAGGAGCAGGAAGGAGGAAAACTGAGTTATTTTTTAGTTCCTCTGGGATTCATGTTGGGAACTGTAGAAGGGATATGAATTGTTAAGCGTAAAGACTGGATGACCAGTGCTCAACATCGCTCGGCATCAGGGAAATACAAATCAAAACCTCAGTGAGATACCACCTCACACCAGTCAGAATGGCTAAAATTAACGACTCAGGAAATGACAGATGTTGGTGAGGATGCAGAGAAAGGGGAACCCTCCTACACTGTTGGTGGGAATGCAAGCTGGTGCAGCTACTCTGGAAAACAGTATGGAGGTTCCTCAAAAAGTTGAAAATAGAGCTACCCTATGACCCAGCAATTGTACTACTGTGTATTTACCCCAAAGATACAAATGTAGTGATCCGAAGGGGCAGGTGCACCACAATGTTTATAGCAGCAATGTCCACAATAGCCAAACTATGGAAAGAGCCAAGATGTCCATCAACAGATGAATGGTTAAAGAAGATGTGGTATATATATACAACAGAATATTACACAGCCATCAAAAAATGAAATCTTGCCATTTGCAACGACGTGGATGGAACTAGAGGGTATTATGTTAAGTGAAATAAGTCAGTCAGAGAAAGACAATTATCATATGATCTCACCGATATGTGGAATTGAGAAAAAAGACAGAGGACCATAGGGGAAGAGAGGGAAAAAATGAAACAAGATGAAACCAGAGAGGGAGACAAACCTTATGTCTCTTATGAGACTCTTAATCTCAGGAAACAAACTGAGGGTTGCTGGGGGGTGGGGTGAGAGGGATGGGGTGGCTGGGTAATGGACACTGGGGAGGGTATGTGCTATGGTGAGTGCTGTGAATTGTGTAAGACTGATGAATCACAGACCTGTACCCCTGAAGCAAATAATACATTATATGTTAATAAAAAAAATTTACTCAATTAAAAAAAAAGACTGGATGACCAATCTCTTAGGTATGGCATTTACCTTTTGCTAATCTATAATTGAAGTATAATAAACTGCACATACTTGAAATGTACAGTTTGATCAGTTTCAACATATGTATTACCACAAACATTACCACAAACAAGGTAATGAACCTTTCCACCATCCCCAAAATGTTTCTTTTGCCCAAGCACAATCCCTCCCTCCCTCCCTCCACCTGTGACCTCAGAAAATCATCTTCTATCTGTTGCCATGGATTACTTTGCATGGATTTAGGTACTGCACGTATACTATTTTATTATTGTTTTTCTGTTTTGAAAGCAGCATCCAGGAGACAGCAGCTCCCCCAGCATCCCCATTTTTAGGTGGTTTTGTAGAAGAGTGCCCCCAGTGACACACTTCCCTGTGAATCCTTCCCTAGCATCCTAAAGGATGTTTTTCTGGCAAGTTCTGAAGGGTGGATTTCCATCAAGTGCCACTGTTACAGCACCATAGTGACTTCTCTGCCATCCAGTGAGCCACAAGCTTGTCTTCTCCAAGATCTAAATCTCAGCCCTGGAGTGGAGTGGGGACATCTTCCTTGCATATTCTATCCCAGTCGTGGGAGTAGTGGCTACACTTTACATACGCTATTCCTAGAGAGGTCTCTTTTCTTCCTACTAGCCATTCCCTTTTTACTCCAATACTCTGTTATAGTTAATAGCTCTTTATATTAAGCTTTCCCTATTCAGTTTACTGTTCAGTTTCTCCTGATTGGACCAAATTTGTTCATTCACCAGGGAACTCAAGCAGCTGGAGAGCATCCCCCATCTTTCCTTCCCCAACTCTGCCTGAGAAATCAAAGTGGATTATGTTTGTTTATTGTTTTATATGATTATTATATAATTATGAGAAACTTCCTATGATAAAGAATTAAATTAAGAGGAATTTCAAAATATTATGAGTTATGTGAGTTATCAGTGAACTTAATTTCAATTTTTCACATTTTGTACATATTTGACACAAAATTTCACTATACCACAGAGGTAAATTATAATAATCTTTTAACAATGTTTTTGTATATTTATTTATTTGTTTGTTTGTTTTAAAAGATTTTATTTATTTATTTGACAGAGAGATAGAGAGCACAAGCAGGCAGAACGGCAGGCAAAGGGAGAGGGAGAACCAGGCTCCCGGCTGAGCAGGGAGCCCGACTAGGGGCTCGATCCCAGGACCCTGGGACCATGACCTGAGCCAAAGGCAGACTGAGCCACCCAGGCGCCCCTAGTTTATTTATTTTTAAAAAAGATTTTATTTATTTGAGAGAGAGTGAGAGCAGGGGGAGGGGCAAATGGAGAGGGAGAGAATCTCAAGCAGACTCTAACACGAGTGTAGAGCCCAGCGTGGGGCTGGATCCCACCACCCCTAGATCATGACCATAGCCGAAACCAAGAGTCAGACATTCAACTGACTGAGCTGCCCAGGTGCCCCAGCAATATTTTATTTTAACTTAAAACACAAATGAGCATTCATTCAGTAATGAAAATGTGTCTGGAGATTGTAATTCCAAGTCATGTTGTTGCATGTAACTCCCTTAATACAACCTTATTTCTAATTTTTTCTGTCTTTAAAATGGGATGGAGGGATGCCTGGTAGCTCAGTCGGTTAAGCGCCTGCCTTCTGTTCAGGTCGTGATCCCAGGGTCCCACATTGTGTTCCCTGCTCAGTGGGGAGCCTGCTTCTCCCTCTGCCTGCCACTCCCCCTGCTTATGCTCTCTCTGTCTGACAAATAAATAAAATCTTTAAAAAAAACAAAAACACAAAAAAATGGGATAGAAAGGCAAAGATAATTTTTTAAAAGATTTTATTTTATAAGTAATCTCTACACCCAGCCCGAACCCACAACCCTAGAGTTACTGGTTCCACTGACTGAGCCAGCCAGGAGCCCTAAGGCAAAGATAATTTTAAAACAATCTGAAGGCAGAATATTTCTATCACCTGAGCAAGGTTTCATGTGTTCCTTTTCAGTCACCCCCTTCCTGAAGACAATGACTGTTCTTATTGCTATCACCATAGATTTATTTTAACTGTTTTAGAACTTTAAATCAATGGAATCATATGGTAGGTACCCCTTTGTCCCTGATTTCTTTCATTAAACATGATTCACCTATGTTCTTGTGTGTATCATTCATTCATTACTTTCTACTACTGGGTATCCTATTAAATGAATATATCACAATTTGTTTATCCATTCAGCTGTATCCACCACTGGCTGGACACAAGATCTGTTAAGGGTGAAATCTTTAATTCCATTCATAAAGGTTCAATGTACAGACTACCCTAGATTTTTATATTCTTTTGGTGCAAGAGTAGGGTGTGTCTCTAAAACATTTTAGCCAAAACATATATCTTAGATACCTTTATTTATTTTGACTGGCTCAGTCAGTGTAACATGTGACTCTTGATCTTGAGGTTGTAAGTTCAAGCCCCACATTGGGTGTAGAGATTTCTTAAAACACACACACACACACCTAACATTCATTTTGCTACTTAACATGCCACTACTTTTGCCAATGAAAGCTTAACATATGGTATGCTCTGTTATTTAGTAAAATTTCAGGTATTGATCAAGATGTGGATAGCTGAATTGTAGTTTCCTGTGCCATGGCATTCTATTATGATGCAAACTGATCACCCCTGAAATTTGCTTCTAGACTAGGGCAAATGCCTGTCCTTAGAGTTGAAGCTTAGTTTAAATGACACACATACATGATACCTTATTGCCTGTGTTGAAAAAGTTTTAATGTAAATTACACATCTTAACACTTTGATATACAGTTGACCCTTGAACAAGCTGGGGAAGGTGGCAGTGTATGGCCTCTGACCCCCTGCACAGTGTCCGTGACCTTCCCTCTGCCT